>NC_060237.1:2500-1202500 GCF_021155775.2 Neodiprion pinetum | reverse complement strand
GAAAACTTTACTCACCTGCACCTGAAGTTCTTGACGAGGTTCGCGTCGGTGGTTCGGAGAGGCAGCTACGTCACGAGATACGAGGGTGATCGACGCGACACCTTGTATCGGGGCCCGAGGCTGCAAGAATAACTGGTTTATGATAGGATTAAGAGAACCGTGAGGTAGGTGAAATTCCTTCAAATATCGTCAGAAGTACGCGTACTCCCTCCGCTCCCATTTCGATCCCAACTTATCCATGCAAACAATTCTGTTTACCAGATAAGCTTGGAATGCGTGAAGCCCCCCTCTCCCCAAGATCTCTCGCTTCAGAATGGCTAGCCGGCACCATGCTCTCAGAAAAATTTTTGTTTGTCCTCTTTCTCAGAATCAATATTATCAGTTCGCCGGATGCAAAGCGCTGTGTATATACCTTTATGCATATTTTTGGTAAACGTTACACGTGCGTGTCTCTCTCCAGCGGAAATAATAGCAGAAGTAAAACACAGTCCCTTTTTTTTCTTCTCCACGATTTTCGATTCAAATTTTTGCATAAAGAGAAATCATCCTCTCCCGTTTTTGACGGTTTATCAATCCATCGATCTGGTTTTGCCAAAGCGGGAAAGTCTCGCGTCAGTCGGTATCCGTAACTCGGTATTGAAGACGAGAAACTTCTCTGGTCTTTCAGAAGGCTTCGGGAGCCGTTTTGGCCGGCGTGATGTAACGGGGAGGGAAGGACTATTCTGTAAAGAGTTTGGTTGACACCAGGGCTCTAATATTTCAGCGCAATCTATGGTCAGTGTGGTCCGGTCTGAAAGGGCTGAGAAATTTATGGGTTGCAGCTGATTCCGTGCCACGGTGAAAAACTACCGCGCACCAGATCCATGACCGAAGGAAATAAGGGTCGCTGCAGGCAGACGGCGTCCAGCCTCCGGGAGTAACCTTCTTCGAAGTCCCGCCATTCGGCCAAGCGTTCGGATTTCCTAAACTGCACCGATCCTGGAATTGTTTCAACTTTCGTCGATACCCATCGCTGATGAATAATCTCGCGAAGCGCTGTCCGGTCCACTTTCATAACACGCAAACGCTCACCATTGTCCGATACTCGGTCCCAAAAATGTATGGAACTAAAAAAGACACGAATCTACGCAGACTCTTTCATGTTCGCTTTCTCGGCTTCCGTCGTTTTCTGTTATACTTATTTCGCAAAGGCGCGCCTGTCCGTCTCCATAATATGTATGTATGTATAGCTCGCTGTAAGAATTTCCGTTCGCAAGTGAGTCGGGTCGATCCTTTATGACGTAATCGCATTGGGCAGCGGGGCCGCTTCTCTTTCTCTCTCTCTGCCTGTGGTGCGACCCCTTTGATCTGGGTGTGGTTGAGAAAACGGTAGAAAAACTCTGTTTTGGCTTGCGACGATAATGTTGGCCAAAACATTCTTTGATGATGCTCCGTAGGCAGCGCTAATGGAACCCCGGCTCGACATTCAAAGGTGGCAGCTCGTGAAATGCGATCAGGATTTTCTCCTTCTGTTACACCCTCGCCTACCCCGCAAACCCCATACCATCCCATAATCCGCCTACCGGGCGTAGGCGTCGGTCAGGACGCACACTGGACGAAATCACGGACCAACGTTGTCATCCTGCCAAGCAGAAATACGGACGCTCTTTCTTTTCTCTATTTCGAATGAAAACTTTTCAAAACCGCGAGATTCACCCCTCCAAAGCTAGGAAAATATTTTTACGCTTCAACCGTGGCCGCCTCGGTTCAATGCAGCTGTGCAATGCATTGCGAACGAACACCTAGCCGCCAGTGTCGATTATATACGTGGGGTATACCTTTTTCGCTAATTGTGGGTCGTAGCAGCTTCAATCTATTATTCAGATAGATTCAGATCTCAAATTCTATCGAATTTAAAATACGCAATCGGCATTCTTATTAGGCTAATCATTTACTAGCGTAGTAAATCGAGTGGAACTCGAGATGTTAGACCCTTGAAATTTTAACTCGACTGATCATTTATTACACGCGTGTACCGCAGGTACGTTCGTTTTCTTCTATTCAAAAAAAAATGACCGGTTATAGAACCTCCTTGTAAGGTAAGCCTTTCTTACGGATGACAATAGAGTTGTCGACAGTGAAACTCCCTCATAAGCCGTTATATAAAACCCCGTAAAGCAAGAGAGGATCCCGTACCCACAATGGCGTAATGCCGCATACGACGATCCCACCCTAATTTACGTATTATATACTGAAATTCGTTGCCCATGTTGTGCCGCTTCGACGTTACAATTTTCCGTGCCCAGGTACACGTCTCAAAGTCTCGGAACGTAAAGCGACGTCATGTCGAATATTACGTGTACCATATTTCTGCAGCACGCACGCACACTCAGGCAGAGACAGGATTTAACGTTGTATAAAATTGGAATAAGATGCACGGAGTGAGTTGAGAAATTTTTGTTCAGTTGTCCCGCCGCACGGAGCGAGGGGACGGGGAATAAATATGAATTGTGAATATTTATACGAGGTGATAAATTTTCAGAATTTATTTTTACACCCCTTGTTCGCTGTCGGACGGTTTTCAAAATCGAACGTTCGAATGATCCCTGGTAATGATACGTATCACGATCAATGGTTATATAGGCATAAATACTTTATAACACGCCCGTAACGAAGGGTCAAGACCTGGTTTCAGAACTGCGGTGTAAAATTTTCTGAAATATTTGATGCCGTTCATATACGACTCGCGTATCGCACATAATACGTTATTCGGCTCGAATCCCGAGAGGCTGCGGCATCCCAAAAAACGAAGTAGGTATGAGGAAAAGGTGAGAGGTAACAAGTATAGGCGAAAATCTTCGCATTGTATTCTGCATACGATAAAGTTATGATCACAAGCGCACGTACTTTTTCATCGCGGGTATATAATTCAATGTGCTCTTTAATTTTGAATCGGTGAAAATTCACAATTATCTTCGACTCAAACTTTTCACTAATTTTTCACTGATCTCCAGCGTATACACACCGATTCTCTCAAGTGGTGTACTTACATGTGTAATTGATTCATATTTGGAAGGTATGGTTATCGTACGATACATTTTAGTGGAAAAAATATGATGTTCCGCCAATCAATGGCTCGTCCGCTTTGCGGTTTGCCGGATTGAGACGAACCCGTGGGCGAAGTCTATCCTAGAACGTAAAAACTCACCTCCATAGAGCCGGACGACCCTGCGGCGGACGGGGATCGTAAAATCGGTGTAAACCCGTTCGTTAGTAATTTTATAGCCCCTTTCATCGCACGTTGTGTATATAGGTATACGTCGAGGGAATTTGGAGATGTGCGTAGGGGAATACAGGCACTCGTGTATGTGGGTACCTGCCACGTCTTAACGGGCGTCCGCGATGAATCCAGAGGCTTCATTTTATCATTGGCAGTTTGGCGCAACCGCTACTTTACGCGCACGACGCGGAATTTCATCCCACTAGACCCGCACTCAGTCTGATTATCGAAAATAAATGTCTACCTACCCATTTTACCACCAATGGTCCAAATTTCTCTGATCGATTATTTCCCACTTTTTTTTTTTTCACCCGTGTTCCGGCTAGAGTGATCCTTAGCTGGACCAGCAAATGACGCAAGTTTTGACATTCCACCGTCCACGGACCCTCGGCTGCCGCAGATCAGAAGCGCCGACTCCGCCCGCGTCTGCTTCGGAATTTGAAAACAGGAAATACGCGCGCCGTTTGACATATGGACTGCTTCTTGAATTTTACGCCCAATTCACCGGTCGTCCGGATCCTGCTATGACCCGGGGAAAAATATTCTCAAGCACCTACTCGACCTAAGGTTTAATTTACATCGCCGTACGAATCCACTCCAACAGTTTGTAGCGCTAATGGGATTTGCTAATAATCACGACCCATGCACTTCGGTTGCTTCCGGAACAAAGTTGGTGCGGTGTCGCAAAACGGCTGGAACAATATTACTTTCGCAACACGACGTAGGTTTACGTATTCGTCGTGATTAGTTTAATTTTTTCTCCAGTGTTTCGCCGAGTTTCGTTCCGTTTCTTTGTCTATCGCCAGTCCTGACGATTGAAAAGCACGCGAACGTTCGCCAGATTGAGTTCCTCGCACGGAATCCGGCCGCATATGCGGTGTGCCGTTATTATGCCCATATCCATAACTCATAATTGACGTATCGGCTGTTTGTTGTCCCTTCCGTAAATTGCGGATACGGGTGATGAATTCCAGTGGGATTTGGCATGTTCAGACCACGTGTGAGAGAGGACCAGCTTCGGAGGATACTCCAGCTTCCCGCAAGGTTTCCTCACGTAACTTACGCGTGTATATCAGCCTTACTTGTGGCTAGCCGCGTGTGTTTCTCAAAATTGATGAATCGCTTCCCTCCCTCGGCCGAGTGAAAAAGCAAACGAGGAAAAATAAGAAAACGAAGAAAAAGAAGAAGAAGAAGAAAGTGTGGAAAAAATCGAGGGGTCTCCGTAACGCCGCGTAATAATGAATTAATTACTGGCTGCGCTCGTCTAAAAATGCATATTGTAATTTGCGTCAGACGGTCAGACGACCCGCGAGGTTTGTGGAACAGGATGCAGGACACAGTCTGGAGGATACGGGACGCGGCCCTGACCTACGCAAGGCTGATTTATTGGTCAACGGTCGAAGGAACATGCGACATCAGACAACCGGACAGCCGGACGACTGGACGAGAGAATGGCTCGCAACCCTTACTCAACCTATCCTAACTTAGCGAACCTTGCCACTGGCCCAACTGGCTGCCGGACTTCGAAAGAAAGAGAGAGAAAGAGAGAGAGAAGAACGTGACGCTGTTACGCGTGTGCGCAAAGGCGACTACCGCACCAATAACGAGAACCATTCAGCCGTTCTGTTGTCCCTGAGCACTTTTCATCCCGGTAATAAGCGGAGTTTGTCTTGCCGTTTCACCTCACCTTCCTCCGTTTTTCGCGCACACGTTGTGAGAAAAGCAATGATTCTTTTCCCTTTTTCCCTTCTTCTCTGCAGTTATTTCTCCCAATTCTTGTCTCTACATATTTCTTTCTTTCGTTACATTCGCGAACAAAAGATTCTTCGTATATCAACATACTCGCGTTGCACGTCGCACAATTTTCTTTATCTATTCTTTTTCTCCTGAACGCGGGGTGGTATCCGTTCCGATCGGTAAGGACGAAACCTGTCGCTGTAACCCTTGACTACGCATGCGTCCACGTGCAGTATGTGTAATTGAAAAAACAATGGCTCATGGTACCGGTTGATATGAAGTGATACGAATTGTCGAAAGCTCAATCCAGCTTTCACGGTTTCACAGCACAACGCCGGTCCGGCAAAGTCTGGGGAATACTCAAAAAGGTATACGTTTTAGGGCTGTTGTGCAACTATGTCTATACGGTCTGACGAAAATTCATTCGGGGAGGGCCGACTGCCACCGACTGCCGCGAACATACGGAGGACCGGACAGACGCGTGGACGTGAAATATAGCGGAGAGTGTTCCTGGCGCATCGGTCGTAGAGCGCCGAGGGATCACCTCGGTGGTTTTTCGGCCAGCATCGCAACATCTGCCACGGTACCGGCCACCGACGGATAGGACGGACAGACGGAACCTACTTGCTTACCCACACTTGCGCAACCGCTCGTGTCCGATGCCTGGCTGCCACGGTCAAACCTTTGAAACGTGCCCCATAGTCCTCGCCGCTCCTTGAGAGATTCTATTTTTTTAGGACCCGGTTCTCGGGATCAAAAAAACGTGGGGAAAATCCGTTTTCATTGCTGTTCCGTGACGGCAAAACCGTCATACGCGTCTTACTGTACGTGAATCTTCGACTTTGTCAATGGATTGTTTGATAAGCGCTGCCGAATGTCCGACGGTCCTCGAAACTTTGATGCTTCTTCTTCGCAAGCAAGCAAAAACGGAGAGGAAACGCCCACGGATTTTCAAACTACCCAAACGAGGGTGTCGCGTCAGTTCGCAACGATCGGATCGATTTGAGCCATAAACTCGATCTGCTCAAGTAGCGCGGCATGGCTTGTATAGGCAGCGGCGATAGAATCGGCTTCCCTCTAATTTTAATCGACTTACAACCCTTATCCGTTCCTATTTCGCTTTGTCTTTCTCTCTGTCTCCCAACGCGCATTATACGTATACCTACCTACCTACCTACCGTACGTCGAGATGCAATGTGTGTTCTTGTTTGAATACCATCTGTCGATGCCACCAGCAATTACGTCGCCGGAATGGAATCTGGCCGATTGACGTGGCGACGCGGTGACACTGGAAACCAAATACTAGTTATACCGCCGTATCCGGGGTGCCTATTGATCCATCGATGTCAACGTTCGAACGGAGCAGGCTCGTTCGATTATCCATCACCGTCGCCGATCCCGCGGTCTCTATTTATCGTCCGATCGCTCAGAGGGCGGCGAACTTGTAGGTATAATAATGAAACGAAGGCAAATATGAGAGGTTACCTGCAACGCGATTGCGAAACAAATTTATGAGATACGGAGCAATGAGCAGAAAAGAAAAAAAGTAATAAAATAAAATAGAAACATAAATAAAATTTTCGGCTTGCCCTGCAACGACCGCCGGGGAGAAGTCTTCTTTCCGCTAAACAGGAGGAGGAGAGGGTGAAGGAGGAAAAAGGAGAAGGCGATGAGGGAGGGACGATTCTCTGAAGCACGTCTAATGGTGTCATTCGAGATCATAATGGACGGTGGTCAGGGTAAAGGCTTGTTTTTGTGCGAGGAGAAGAATCGTGATATGTGTACCACAATAGCGAGTGAGCGGCGTCGGCCACCCGGAGGAGAATCGCCACTTCGCCGTCGAGGATAAACCATTATTTTTCCCTTCACTCTCCCATCGTGACGGTGTCTCTTGTCCATTGTTATCCACCCGTAGCCGCGTGTCGCGACGCGATCTCCCTTCCTCCTCCCCTTACATCCAGGGTGCACCTCGCATCTCCGATATTGAATTTCATACGCGAAATTCCTCCTCCTATTCCTCTTATCGTACCTCTCAGGAAAAAAGTTTTCGCCGATCAGAGTGCGCGTAAATGGATTTCAAGGAAAGCATGCGAAATTTCTAGAGTCACGATCGGACACTGCAGAGCCGAAAAGGGAGCGTCTGATTCGACCTGATGCCTTCGGTCGGGATTTGCTAATTTCGTTAGGAGGTGGGTTGACTTTTGGTTAGCGAAAATTTTCGGAAAATGTGCGGGATATATCCGATTTTAAAATCTCGGTCACGGTGCAGATCGAGCCGACCGAGCGCGGAAAAGGGGGACAAAGTTTTCGTCTGTAACGTGAGGGGATTTAAATGGATTTATTCGTGCAGGAAGTTAAAAGTGGGAGGAGGCAAGTCGGCGATAAAGCTAAGGCACCAAACCAAACTCGACACCTTTTTATCCAGCGGGTAACGCACCTTTAATCAAAATTCCACACCATGGAATTCTTGGGGGATTTTCTATTACGCAACGGCTGTATTGCTCTGCCACAAGTGTTTTTCATTTCAGACATCCCTCTTATTCGGTAGCACGGAGGAACGGGATACGCGAACGCAGCCGGTCATCAAGTGTGGTTTTCATCATTCTATGAATGGTAAACGAGGCTTGCCTCTATTTCCTGCCCTTTTGGTCAAGCCTGGATCCTCGACGTTCTTAACTCACCATGTCCGCAGTGTTTTTTCTGCTTTTTCTTCTTCTTCTTCTTCTTCTCTTTTTCATCCTACACTTTCCCGCCCTGCGTTTTCGTACATCTTCGCCGTGCCCGCCGAGAAATTAGACCGGTCTCGTATTTCAAGTAGCACAACTGCGCAGCGTGTGTATGTGACCAACAGCATCCGGTTCACCGGGAGACTCTTGTCTCTCGACAGGGAGACGATTTGCAACCCTCGCCCTAGTTTCTCCGTTTTATTTTCTCATCTCTTCTTCTCACCCTCTCGCATCCAAATATTTTTACCACAGAAAAAACACACGTCTGTCCAAAAAATTTTTCAAACTCGAAGAGCAGCGTAACTTTTCTCCCGTCCCTATATTTTCCAATGCAGGTACCCCTCATTTCCGACCATTCGATCGTGCGCACCGTGTAGGTAGAGACGCGCTCCTCGCAGATAACGTCGTTCTTCTGGGTTTCAATATCCTCAGATGTACAAGGCATGCGGTCAACGTATCCGAGTCACGGTTCAGGTATCCACCTCGGTGGATTGGATCGGCGAAGGAATCAGGGAAATGCGATCTTCCTTCGGGTTTTTGCTTAATTAGTAAGCCTAAAATTAGCAAGCCCTGGCTAGACTTGGTAAGGAATAGTTCTGCTTACCCTCTTCGAAAGCCGGGTAAATATGCAAGATTATATACCTTCGGCTCTTCAAGGTTCAAAACGTCAAATCACGCTGCTCACGGAAGCGTGACTAGTTACCGTCTAGCGTGCCCCGCGCCAAACTAGCAAAATTGCCGTTTGACCTGAAACGGTCTTTACCATTTACGGAAACTACTTTCCTTCCTCGCTTTTCCTGCATTAAGCCGTGTCCCTTCTTATCCTCACCCTATCGGAATCCATCCGATCTAGGTGTGCGACAGAAATGCATAAGAGACCTGCTTTCCGAGACAGGCGTTCGGACCTTGTACGACAATTGCGAGCACGCGGTTGCTCATCTCTCTAATCGCGGTCGGCGATAACATCGAACTACTCGACGGATGTATAGTGTTTTTTCTCCTTTCTAATATTCGGAAGTAGAGATTGGCCGATACGGCGGAAGTAGAAAAGTTACTACAACAAGTGAAAATCAATTTTGCTGACTACCTGAGACTCTCGACAAAAATGACGTCTACAAGAACACCCGCCATTCGATGACCCGCAAACATTTTCGAGCGAAGCCATTAATGCCCTGTTTTGGCTACTTTGCCAATCTTGAAGCAATAATCTCGGCGCAGGGTGAATAAAAGTTGTCGAGAATGTGCAGGTCCGGGGGGAAGCTGGAAGATCTCTGGAAATCTGGTCGCGGCTCCGCCTCATCCCTGCGAAGACCTGAAGCCTCTGGGGCGTCAGCTTACGATTTTCGCGTTAAGGCTGGTAGGTAATATTTCACGAACTGGGTGAATGGAACGGCGGAGCGTAGGATAGAGGCACCGTCGTAAATGTAAAGATCAAGTGAGCCAGATTGTCCCCTTTGCGTTCTCCTCGCAAATTCTCGCTCTAATCTGTGAGTAATTGTCCCGCCACAATGGGAGAATAAAGCAAGTTCTGGGACCTGCCCAACCTGCCAACGAGATCCCATTCAATATTTTTTACTTTAGCGATCCCAATGCTGCCCTACTCTGCCTTGCCTCGCTATGCGACACCTCTTTGCCGATTAATCTTCAATTATAATGATCCTGACAGCTATAACCGTAACACTTTTACGACCCAAATCCCGAGATCCTTCGGATTGGATTCTTGCCGTTTCGTAAACGACTCGTTTTTCGCCCCTGCACCGGTGCACTTCTCGGGGAAACGGTAGTAGGTGTGTTGTGTTACAAGTGCGGAAAGAGGCAGATTTCGGACGAGAGTGAAGTTTGCAACACAAGCCTAGACAAATCGCCCATTCGCACTTGTGACACACGCTATTTTTACCAACAACTGCGAAGGATAGTTTGATTTGAGAAGCACACGAACGTAATAAAATAGTTCAAAAGAAGTAGACCAAGGGCAATCAAAAGGTCCTGTGGCACAGACTCGGCTTCGTGAAACCTAATCTAAACGCGCAAACTTTCGGCCGAATTCAGACCAATGACGTCACTGCGCATGCGACAAGCAAGCCCTAGTACGTAAGATACTAAATTTCGGAAATCGTTTGCTGGAAAAACTTTCTCAGCGCACCGCGGATTTACTTCTTTCGTTTCAATTTCGGGAACAACAAAATTTATCAAGCTCGTGGTTCTCGCTTCGCATTTCAGAGACCCGTGAACGAATGCGGGGAGGTTCGAGCCCCGGTATAACGTTTGCCTTTGAGACGTTGAATAAAAATCGGTTGAGTCAAGCGACGGGTATCGGCCGTTGCATCAGGTATCGGCTCGAATGTGAGGAACGGCGCGCAGGGTCTCCGAGGAGTGTCGTTTGTATCGGTGAAAATATGTGGTATCCGGAATGGGGATATTGATGCGCGTCAAAGATCCTCATTGTCCGTCAGCCACCCCCAAGGCACCGATCCTCTTTCCTACCCGGCCATTATCCTACAGCGGGAAAAACTGCACTTGATATATTACGAGTTTTCTGCCTTCCTGGAACGGCTTGACGCAACACCCGGCACATCCCTTTATATATTGTACGCCCTTGCAAAGGATCGAAGGACCGCCGCATTGTCGCCAATCCTGCCGGGACAAACTCACCTGCAACTTCTCCGACTTATTTACCTCGTATTTGTTTGCTCGGTGATCGCGCTCGATGATTCAGTTCCATTTTCATTCGCTTTTTTTTTTTTCTCCTAATTCTTTCTTGAAAAAAACTCCGATTCGACGAAAGGGGAGGGAAATTATAAATGCTGTAAATTGAGGATTAGAAAGTTGAATAATAGTCAGCGGCGTCTGTGCTGTTTTCACGCAAGGACCGAGGAGTGGGAAGAATGCTCGTTGTAAATCTTGCCGAGATCATTATACCTACTCCTCCGGTTCCTCCCAGCTTCCAACTCCCAGCTCGAAACTCTCGGAGCTTTACTCCCGCGTTGTACACGTTGCCCGGGCGACCTCGCCATGCCGCGAGAGGAGAGAGAGGAGATGAGAACCTCGAGATCACTGTTGCAGTGTCCGTGTCCATGTAAAGGAGCTTTTACATCCCCGTAAAACGCATCGTTAACCAAAGGTGGGGCAGGGGAGAGGGGGGTAAGGAGGGATGGGGGTGTGCGATAAAAACGGGGAAACACGTCATAGTCTTTTCCTCATCCAGTCTTCCGGTGAATTTACTTTCCCCTTTTTCCCAACCTCGCCGGTGTTTAATACCATTAATCGTATCGATCGATGAAAACTCAAGATCCCGCTTTTTCGATTTCTTTAAAAATCATTGTCATTTTTATTTTCCCCGTTTTTGAAGTTGAAACATCCGAACCATCGATAATGGTCACAGTTGCAGCTGTACGGCGAAAAATTTGTCTTTGTCACCCACCGCACGGTGCAACAATTTTCATGTGTGTGCCGCGCGCGAGGGTGCAGAGCGACGTTTCTGACAGCTAGAAATAAACATAAGACGTGCGTGTGCCGACGTTTTTTTTCCTTTCCTTCTTCTCGCTTCTTCTGCTCGATCTCATCCGTGAAATCTCAAACTTACGTCGAGCATTGTGTGACCTCCGGTCGGTCGTTGTTGGTTTGATTTTGGTAGGTACTTTTAATCTTAGATTCTTTGAGATCCCGTGAAAAATCTTCCCCTTGACGTTTATTCACGCCGTCATTGGCCGCCTCCTCGTGACCGATCTAAGCCCAGATCAAACCGATCGAGATTTATTGGCAAGAAAAACAACCCTGCGTCCTTTTGTATATAATATATGCTGAGTTGAAATTTGTGAGCATAGAAAAGCGAAAAGTGAATCAATTTTCGTGTATGAGTAGAACGTGGCAGATCGAGTTTTGAATCCTTTTTAGGCTAAATTTACTTCTTACAAATTGACGATCGTAATCTATAAATTGGAAGGGTTGCAGTAGGAGTTTTCGAAATGGCTCGGGGAAGCGGTAAAATCAACTGCGTTTACAACTTAGCACGAACAATGGGATTTACTGATGAGTGTAAAAGGCAACCCTTACCGAGGTCGGGAGAAAAAGGGAGGAAAGGGAAATTTCACGCATGTTATTGCAAAATGAATGCGCGGGAATGCCGGTTGTTTACGAAACGCTGGAACAGAGCGCCGCACTTTGTTCGGCTACTATGGGAAGAAAATAACGACAAAGGGAAAAACGTCGGCGGAATCCCACCGTGCCAAAATCTCCGGGAAATGGAAGACAATGGAACGATGGGAGAAAACCAGAAGGGATAAAGTAATGATGGACCGAAGAGTGATTACTTTGTGGCGGAGCAAAGATCCGTCCGTTCGCTGGTCCGGATGGAGTGGCTGGCTTCTCGTTAATCCTCAGATTGGCTTCAGGTCTTTGAGCTACCTGAACGTTTTGCCCCGTCCAAGGAATCCGTCGAAGTCACTGCCGAAGACTCGGTTAATTGGTATTCGTGCCGAACATAGGCGAAAACAGGCGAAACAGGAAAACAGGCCGAATCTCATCTCCCGAGGAAAAAAAGAAACGATTTTTGCAGAAGCGTCAACTCGTATATTTCGGCTTCGCTATTTCTCCCCCGAATCACGCGCAACTTGTTTTATTCGCCTGTATGTGCGCTTTGTATTATGTTATGTGTGTGGCGGGGGGGGCATCCGCCTACCTGTGCCACCCTCATTTTTTCACTTTTTCTCCTTTTGCTGTTCTTCCTCTCCGCCCGGCCGAAACCTTTTTCTGGGTTTCCGCATCTTTCAGAATCCATTTGTTGGAATGGAGGGCGACTCGAGCGGACATAATACACAACCCCGCTGGACTCTCCCCGCCGCCCCGCTGCCCCAACCCGCTGCAGAAGCAATCGGCTATAAGATTCCTTATTCAATATCCACCCGCGCCCTGCGGTTCTCGGATATATGTATGTTGCATATTGTATGTATATTTTCCACCGAATGAGGAAACGCGGTTTACGCGACATCTCGAGGCGCGAAGAGCCGCCATTCGCGCTCTCTCTTCCTTTTTCCAGTTAAGCCGGACAACCGACGAGTGTAAAATCTTGTTGTTAACGGGCAATCGCGGATATTTACAGCGATAAGAAACTTGAGGCGTCGCGATTCCGTTCCTTACATACTACGTACACGTATGCGATCGTCCGAAGCGGTCGAACGGAAAAATCTTTCCGGTATTTGATACGTATAATGCGAAACTTTGTGATTATGCAGCAGGTATTTCAACGGCAGATGCGTCGAGGGCCGATCGTCGACGTCGATCTCTCTTATACATAGGTACAATACAACGAGCATGGGATATCCCGCCAATTTTTACTCGGGATTGCTAATATCGCATGGGTCCTTGACAATGCCAAAAGGGAGAGCTGCTGCATGTGCAGGCTTCGAGCTACTCGAAGATGCTCGCTCAACCTGAACAATAACATATTGCAGAATTCCGAAGGTGTGTTTTCAATGCACGGGGGTGGCTTCACCCCCCTCGCCGACTACTCTACCTGCGCTCCGGTCGAAACTCCGACAGCCGTTCGCCCGCTCTCCTATTCGCCTTGGCATGGAATAATGATAAAAGGGAATTAGGAAAAAATGGTCGAGCAAAAAAGAACCCTTGATCTTGCTCGAAATTTTGCCGTGCAGATATTATATTCATGCGCGCAAAGTGAAGGTCAGCAAAATACCAGGACCGTATATTTTTTTTTCCCGGCTATACTTTTTTTCCATAAAAATCTTCCAGGCGAAAAATGTACGGATGTTTGCTTTGTAACTAAAAATGATGAACAACAACGATGCGGCGTTCAAAATGAATAGCAAACATACCCAGAGTCGCTCTGTTTTTGGTCTAACAAGAATCCTGGTTTTTTTTTTCGCGCCACAGGCGCGTGCTGAGACAAACGTTAAGAGCGAATGGTCTTGCGTCTGGAGGGAGAAAGTCAGGGTTGGAAATGCCGTCTCTATACGCGTACAGTCAGGGTTCTCGAAGGTCTCGCAGAAACCCTCCATAAACCCATCGGGTTCAAACGACGAACCGAGAATGACACGCTGTAGATACCTGGTTTTGTTATACACGGATGAACCGAAACTGCTCCAGTTTTGCCCAACATTGTATAATTTACAGCCTGATTTATCAGTCGAACAAACACTGGAGCTATGGGTTTTTGCCGTGGTAGATCGTGCAATTTCGTACAAACTTGTATACGGCACTATACATATACACCCGCGCATACGTACACACTACACAAATTTCTTACGCAGCGTTGTAAATCTCCCAAGTAGGAAAGGGGGGAAGGGCGATGGAAAAAGTGGGGGGAGGGGGCGGGGGGGCGAGGGCAATTTGGGACGCAGAAGAACTATGCTCTAGTTTTGCCTAAGGCCAGATAAGACGAAGATATTCCGTTGGGGGATTTATTACAGGTTACGTTTAGTGTCCCGCCGCCTCAAGGAAGTCAAAATCGTCAAAACCTGCGCTATGAATTTTCCAAAGTAAATATCGTATTGCATTTAAATTCTCTGGCAGGTATGGCTGCCTCCCTGATAATCCGCACGCTGGTTGGTTGAGCGATTGATATTACACGGATACCTATACATATATACATATAATTCTTGCGACGATCAAAAGCTATCGACCTTAGCGATGCCGTTTCGCCCCGGTGGTTCGGAATGGAAAGAAACGCCTGGTATACGAGAATCGTTAAAATTTCTTTCGTATTTTTATTTTATGCACAGTATCTGTAAAGTAACGAGGTCCTCCCACCTCCTCTTTACCCCCGTCATCTCGCCCTTCACTCCTTCTTTCGACGAGTGAAGGAGGCTGGCCGGGTGGTTTTACAAGAAGAAAAAAATTAAGAAGAAGAAGGAGACGAAGAAGTAGACGAAGACGAAGGATAAAAAGAAAGAGAGTAGAAAAAAACAAAACGAAAAGAAAAGAATCAAGAAAAAGAGCGAGAATATCTTGGATGGCGAAACGCGGTAAGGAGAAAGCGGAGCGGGGAAGCTTTCGGGGTGGCGAAGCGGCGAGGGTGGCGAGGAGAAGAGGGCCGAAGGAGGCGACGCTCGTGCGGACTCGCGCGAAGAAGCCGTGAGTTTAATGATATTCCTGATTACAGCGAGGCACTGACGTTGCTTCAACGTCCGCATACTTATTCGCGCGCGCGCGCGCACACACACACAGACACACACACAGTGTACCTGCACCCTTACTGTATTTGCGATTGCGTGCCTGTGTGTGTGTGTGTGTGTGAGTATTCACGAAGAGAGAAGTGTAACAGCGGAGCGGAGCGAGACCGACTCCGCAGGGTTGAAGGACGGCGAGGGGAGAGCGCAAGGAGACGGGGGTGCAGAGCCAGCTCTCGCGAATCTGGCGTAAAAAGTATTGATCTGAGGGCTCCTTGGCTCCTCGTGGAGTGCTCGCGCGGGAGAGGGTTGAATTCACCCTAACTGTTCGCGGTACCTTTATATTCATCATCCCAGACCCGGGCCCGGACCTCGGCGTATTTAAGGGCCTCCCTCCTTTCCTCCCTCCCTTCCTCCATCCAGCCCTCCTTCCCACCATCTGAAACTCAGACCGCCGAGGAGACTTTCCCGCGACTATTCCGAGGGGTGCCTCTATTTTTTATACCATTCGCCTTTGAATACCAACGACTTCCACAGGATTTTAATTGGCTTTTGTGTCGCTCTGTATTTTTTTCATCCTTCTTTCTTTACTTCGTCTTCTAGTTCTTCTTCTTCTTATTATTATTATTCTTATTCTTCACTTTTTATTCTACTTTCTTCTCTTCGGAGAAACGCATTTCAGTATCTTCCTTACTTCGAATATTTCGGTTTCTTATTTCTCAATCAACGAGGTTTTGCCTCGTTTTCAATAGTAACCTTGCATATTTAATCGTTCAAAATATTCACATTTTCTGAGAAAAGTATAGATGGAATTTTTTTTTTTCTACTTTCAACTCTGCAAATGACCTTTTCACCTATTCTGACGATCAGGGAATTTGGTACATATATCAAAACAAGATAATGGTTGTATCGAAGAGAAAAAAAAAGTAAATTGCACGGGACATTTGCGAAAACGGGAGTAAGAAAAAAAAACGACCAAAGCGACGTCTTTGATCTTGTCAAGCATTTTCTCTTTGGTGTATATACATATGTATATACGTATACGTACGCATATACCGATAACATTGAAACGGCGGATAAAGTGGACCACTTTTATTTGATCTTAGAACAACTGACTGACTGACTGACTGACTGTCTGTCGGGGATCAAGGGTTGAAAAATCCTTCAGAATGTACGAAGCCATGTAAGAGAAGGTATACATAAGTGTATTCTCGCGCGTGTGTGTGGGTGTGTGCACGGAGAGTGAATTCGAGACAAAGTCTGCGAAAGAACCGCTACACCGCCCCGTGAGACAGGTCGACGTCTGGAGAAACGATTACATTAAAGTAAGTGGTGGATTAGCGGTGACGTTGCAGGAGAGGAGAAGGAAAGAAAGAGAGAGAGAGAAGAGGCCTCCGAAGTAGCCAAGCGGAAGGTGGAAGAGAATCGCGGATGTCGTTAAGAGTGTATCTATCCAACACGGTGGTCCAAAATCCTGACACTTGGCCTCTGGCGACTCGGCTAGTCGCGCCGAGGCAATATTTTCGGCATGAGATTATGCGCGCTCATCTCTGCCGAGAGAAAAATGTTACACAAAAATACTTCGACTTTCGCACAAATCATTATAATTATTATCACATCGTCGGAACGCCGTGAATTTCACTCGAATTTACACTGCGCAATGTTTAAGAAAGGAATGTTATGCTCTATGTATATAAGAATTGAATCGCAGCGCGCTGATAAAATTGCAGACTCTTGAGGGTTGCGAGAGCAAACAACAATTACATCTGCAAAGAGCCGAGCATTTCCCTAATTTTCTTCCCTCTCTACCGTTTTTTCTTCTTTTTTTTTCTCTCTTTTTTCACTTCATCTTTCTTTCTTTGCATCTTCGCTCGTCGCAAATTTGAAAGACGCTAATTTTTCAAGGGAAAATCACGACTCGTTATCTCCTTAGCCCCCCAACCCCCTTCCTCTTACTCATTTCACAACCTCGTTCTAACCGTCGAGATAAACTTTAAGTCGCCCTCCTCGAATGCTCAGACAATATGCGCGCGGAAATTCACCCACGTTGTCATCCCCGCGCGGTGAACGGATAAGGCAAGGACAAGGAACACGTGTGAAAAGACGTTCAACCTACACCTACGCTCGCGGATAGTCCCCCTGAACATGGAGCAACAAGTGTACCCGATCTCCTAGCATACGACTCATGCTCTCGCCTCTCTTCCCCAGTTCCGGTTAAACTTCGACCACTCGCTGGGGATTTTTCTAGTCACTTCTGGTCGGGATGAAACAAATTATTGCACGCTTGAATGTCATTGAAATTTTAAAGGTTGTATATGGGAACACTTTGATCGCATCTGAATAGAAGTTAGGCGACGGTGCTCTGGACCTTTCCATAATTATTTTGGTTCAAAAGCCCATCTTCTTCGCCCAGCGTGTTAAAGTGCGTCATTAGAAAGCTCCCTCGAGACGGCCTGTAAGTTGTTCAAAGAATGAGAAGGAAGGAGGAGAGAGAGAGAGAGTGAAAAAAAAATGGTCCCTTTTAGGAGTATCAACCCCCTCGAGGTGGAGGAGAAACCCTTTTGAAGCCAGCGAGCGAGGCGTTTATAATCGTCCAAATCTGCGAACACCGCGTTGCTCCTAAACGCCTCTTATCGGAGGAAAACATCGCCGGTAGATCCACTTAAATGTATTTCGAAATCCCTCGAGTACGTATTGACCCGGCGTAGTGATCCTTGAAAGGGTTTCTCCCCCGGTGTTGTGACAGCGATCCTTTGTCGTCCTGTGTATCAGATGAAAATTATTTATCTTAATATTTTCGATACTCTAACAACGGTGGGTCTATTATATTCTCGCAGGCTAGTCGATCCCCGAGGTACAGGCGACATTCACCTGATCCGTGAGAATTTAACGAACAAACGAGCCTCTTCCGGCTCTTTCCCTTATTGCTACTAGCTGTTTTTCTTACTCCCTATTTTTCACAAAGAAAAGAGTTCGACGCCAATTTATGCGTTCGGTGTCCAGTTACGAGGGTTGAAAAGCGTCGGGCGATTCCGAGGCCCCGATATACCTTTCCCGCACTGCAGCTAGATAGATATCTGCGGCTCGATTAGACAGATGATTCGAGGCCCGCAGCTTCCGGGATGGCGTAAAGGCGTAAACGGGAGGGATCAATCACGGCGAAATTTCATCGGTGCAATATCCGCGTGGCAACAAAGCCAAAGATCGTTCCTGGAAATCTTAGCGAGCCGCTTGTGTCTTTGCCGCGACCAAGGTAAATTAGCAACCAGGCCACGTTCCCTGCGAGATGGTTTACTGCCGTGCGGGGGAAAAGCGCGAGGGTGCAGGGCTCGAGGAGAAGGAGGAGGTCGGTTGAAAACGGAAGGGCCAAAAGTAATGCCACCTTTTATTAAACTTCCGCGCCCGATGCAAAATGTGTTTCGGGTTGTTTTAACTTTAGAAGCCATCTTTATTTACTCTCTCATTCGGTTCACCCGCTATTTCTCACCCCCCTACAGCCGTTTCTCTCTCTCTCTTTCTCTCCTTTTCGCTCGCTGGATCCCGAATGAAGGAGGTTGTAGCCACTGTAATAAACCCGCTCCCAATGCAATTTTCCTTCGCGCTTTCCTCCTCCTCCTCCTCCTACTCCTCTTACTCCTTCATCCTCTCCGCAATAACGCATCGTCGAAGGATTCTTCGCGAAACTCTTTCGCCCTGCGAAACGATTTCCCTTACATCATCCTCGCGACGTTGTCGCAGGCTATAACTGCCATGGGGAATTAGTTGGACGGCGAAAAGGGTCGTCGAACGGGGTTTCCCGTAGCCATGGAAACGAAAGGGTTGCTGCCGAGCGCTTGTATCTTTTCCGTAAAAGGTTAACGAAATTATATCGTACAAATGGAAAGAAATAGCCTCCTCTCATCGCGTCGTTCCGTTCGCCACGGGAATCAAAACGGCTGCAGCCGGAAGGACGATCCCAGTTCGAGTCATCGCATCGGGGTGATTCGGTTACCTCGAAAAAAGAAAACGTTCCAATTCGAAAAACGAGGTGATCAGTCCTTCCTTCGACTGGAATCGACTCGGGGATAAATAATGCATCGAGGATTAACGTAGTACTTTACTGCTGTATTCGACCTAACTTAAAGTCTTTTACAATTAGTTCAACGACAAGGAAATCCGAGCGTGTCTTTTATTTCGGTATTGTAAGTATTACACGCGTACGTAAGACTTGGGTGTATGACGCGTATATGCAGAAAACGACGCATATTATTTCCTCACTTCCGCACGAAAAAATATCTTGGCAATGTCCCCACGCTCGTTTCTCTCACTCTGCTCAAAGTATTGCACGGTGGTTTTTTCTCTCTCGCCCTCTCTTTCCGTCTCGGCTCTCCCGATTCTCTTTCTCCTCTCCGTTCCTTTCCATTTCTCGTACTTTACTTTACCTCTGCTCGCCCTCGCCTCGCCTCGCCGCGCCTACGCTTTCCGTCCTCACTTCACTCACCTACTTCCCCGGTTCCCTTCTTTTGAAGTGAGTATCCGAAATTTATTTCCGTCCGAGTGTTGGTAGCCCTGCGCGTGGGTCGCCGGGTGGTTGCAGGGGGCATTCTTATTTCCATACAAAGCCTTTCAATTTCACCGGCTGAGCCTTTGTGGGACAAGGGTGCGTTCGCAGGTTGGGCAAGAGTGTTGCGATTTCGAATATTTCTTAGTCCCGAGTAGAAGGAGGTAGACAGAGAGAGAGAGAGAGGGAAAGAGCGAAAAAAAGAAAAAAAAAGAAAAAACTGTCGAATGGAACGGGGAAGGGAGGGAAATGAAAAAAAAAATTATGCAAACCGTTTCCCCGCGTCGTCCTGCAGCACCAAGAAACTCTCTTCGCCCTTTTCCTACCTCGCTAACCGATTTGCACTCACCCCTATTTCGTTCTTCGATCATATTAAAGTATGCAAGATATCGGGTGATACCATGCCGCGGAATTCGGTACCTATTCCAAAATGGGACATAAATCATTCGTTCACTTTTGTTAACCCTTTTGGATTACACGCGCAATACTTTGAAGCTGATCGAATGATCCCTTAACTTGGGAAATGACCATATATCAATTACTGGTCACATATTTCCTCTTCATAATTCCGGGTAACCCCACGGGAAAACCCTGCATTGTCTCTACGGCAGGGCTTGACCAGACGGCTGTACAGCCGGATAAGCCTATTATAAGTCAAATTATACTTCTAATCCATTTAATATCGATAATCTTCATTGAATGAGTGGTTGTAAAATAATATTATTGGCCCGAAAGGGGTAAGTCATTGTAACAGGTGAATACAAGATAAGAATTAGCTAAAGCCGTCTCATAAATTATGAATCAACAAAATTCTTTCCCCTTACATTTAAAATCCAACGTCGATAATCACTAGAGGCTGTAAACCTCTAACGCTAAGTCTATTATTGTCCGTATTGTTAAGACCAATAATGATATTTGCACTCACTATTCGGTATTGTTTCGCTGCTATGGTTATCTTGTACGTATACATTTCTTTGTATAGCGCTATTCTACCGACTTTGTCTTATACCGTTTTTAATTTACACCATTGATCGTATCCTTTGTTTTGTTTTTCAAGAATTGTACCCAACTAGGCATCTATTTGGGTGAAGAAAATCTTTCGTGATTGGCTCTGAGCAATTTAATAAACATATCGAAATTGCCAATTTATCCTCCGTTGTGTTCGTATCGATAAAATGAATAAAACGAATAACATGGATTCAATAACTCCACAACTTGAATCGGCATTCCAAAAAATGACCGATCAGTGCCACCACCTCGGACCATGTAAGCGATTAGGGATTTTGTTGAAGCCTCATGGTCACAATGCTCGCCCGCCACTCCTCTTCCGGAGGCTTTTTCGCGCATCCGGTCGGACTCGAGTCCGGCAGGGTCCGATGGGTCTCGTGTAGCGGAATTTAACCTCTCTGAAAGGATTCCGTTTGCTGAATTTTCCCCACGTCTCTATACGTGTACACATACGCACACACGTATACCTCTAAATCTCGGCGATTTATTGGTCCTGCCTGAATTACGTGTCAATAGTGAACGAGTTGGAACCCTTCGGTCCTCGCCGCCCACTCTATTCAGTTCTGTTCAAACCCTTTCAACCGTTGAAGTATTACTTTTTAAACGGCCTCGTACGCCTCGGGAATTAGCGATCGGTCAGCCTGATTTTTCTTTTCACAACGTCGCGTGAAAATATTCAATCCAGTTTGAGATATCCATACGCAGTGAAATTCGTGTTTCAACCGCTTGAATTGTTCTCTCGGATATTTGAAATTCGTATTCGTTCATTCCCCGCGCTTTGCACGAAGAGGGGTGAAGAAGAAGGGGCCACCCGTTAGCAAAGCGCTACCGGTTTCCGGATTTTCGATTTTTTCGGGAGGGCAGGCACCGGTCACACATATGCCTTCCAATCGCCGGATTTTCGTTACTCCGCCGCGTTATGCAGAGAGGTTTCATTGTGGGACCTCGGGAAAATAGCGCTGGGGTAACTTACTGGCCCAAACTCCACCCCGATCGACTGCGGAGGTATACGAACGTCGAACGGGTCTTTCCGCGCTATTGAGCGACGAGCGTAGGCTTCACCGTTGGAAGCGATGTTGATGAATGCTAGACTCGTCGTTTTCAAATTTCATTTCACACTCCTGCATCTTAGAGCCGTGCGGTTTACTCTCAGAATCTGAGGCTGATTATGATTCTGTTTATTCGACTTAACGATAGCCGCGTCACTGGTTCAGCCACTTCTCCGCTACCCGTTTGCAGGGTCGAGAGTAGAAGACGAAGGAGAGGAAAAAGGATCGGGAAGAAGAGGAGGCGGAGAGCGTACGCATTTGGCTGAAGTAAATACGACGGATGATCGAAGATGGAGACTATGGCGAGAAAATACACACGGGTCTTGGGACAAGGAGGGGGAGAGGGCTGGAAGGGGGGGGGGGGGGAAGACAGATGCGTTCCCATGTGTGAATCGGAACGTGCGGTTAGAAGCGAATCGGAGTCTGTCTCAACGTGGGCTGCTATTTTCTCACTGTTTCCTCGCCGCACGTTCTCCGCGCGAACTTTATACTTACTTACTTACACTTCGTTCTCATTTCGTTTAATGGTATGGACGTGCGCATGCACGCGAGCCATACGCACGCAAGTCTTGTTGACGAGATGTACGTATAAGGGTAGTAGTAGGCGCAGGTATAGACTCCCCGGAAACACCGCAAGTAATAAAAATATGCCAAGAGAGAGTGATGGATAATGACAAAGTCCCGATGGATAGAAGTCCTTCTATTCTCACCAAGATGAAACCCGGCCACCATTTACTCTCTATCTCTTTCCGTTTCGTTCATCAGTCCATCATCGCGCACATCTGGATATGAGAAAATGAAATCACTGTACCAACACGTTGTAATCCGTGATTGACTGGTCAGATTTGTATAATATTTACCAAATCTGGGGTGTTGTAACGATGAGAAAATATCTTCTCCATGATCCATCGATTGGCAATAAGGACAAAGTTACCGTATCGGGACGAGATTCAACGCGGTAAGCAGGTGTATCACTTTCGGTTGCAGGCCGGTTCCGCCATGCGTCTCGATCATTTTCGGCTATCATTTATCATCCTCCGTTCATGCCAGGGTCTTTAACGTAATTACACGTTCGGTGGGCACGAGGCCGAGTACGGAGTACCGTTGATTCCTGAGCAAATAACGGCTCAATTTTCCATGATGGATGTAAACGCCCGAAGGATGAACCTCGCGTCGTTCACCAATTTTAGGATCACCGTGCGCGCTGCAGCGGTAACAAGGACCCCGTAATGCCAGGACTCGTGCTGCCGGCATAGCTGACGTTTTAATTTCACTCTCCTTATCCGGCGAACCCCGCGATCAAACCCGGGATTTATAAGCGTCGGCGTGGCATCGCGTCCCTAGCCAGCTTGCGGGAAGTTCAAGGAAAGAACCGGGGTTCAATCGACGCGTCTTTGTCTACCTGTTACGCCTCCCTGATAGAGCAGTTCTCGCGCGAGGATGTACTATAAATATACTTATCCAGGAGAGGAGGGAAAGAAGAGGAGGAAGAGGATGGAGAGGACGGAGAGCTTGCCGCGACGGATCTTCCTTCCTCTCTCTATCTCACCACATACTTTACCGGAGGAAGCCACGTGTGACAAACTGCCGACGCGGCGAGGATCGGAACTGTTCATCGTAAACACGATTTTCCCTTCTCTCCGTGCTTCTCTCTTTTTGGCTTTTGCTTTCACCGTGCTACGATACTTCTTTTTTTTTCTTTTTTCACCCAACGGTCGACGAGAATCCCACACTCGGGATAATCACGCGAAACCAGCAACAGGCTTCGTATCCTCTATGTCCTCTTCCTCATTCACATTCAGCAAACTTCTGGTATTCACGGGCAAGTGTCGGCGAAAGATTCTTGGTGATATCTTGTGCTCTTTTCCGGGTTTATTGTTTTCTTTTTATTTTATCAATGAGTATTATCCGTGTTATTTGAAGCTCCTGGACGGGACGTTGCTCATTCCCATGGGACTAAAAGAATCCGGCGGTGTTCTTTACTTAAGACGTCGATGGGATTATTTATGAGCATTATAATCCGAACAAATGATCCCCCACGGCAGTCTGCTCAATTTTTTCACTAGACCCCTTTATTAGGTTATCTGCATTACCTTTTACGTACAATTTCTTCACCGTTTCATGTTAAACGTGACAGAGACAAGAGCAAAAATTGAACCGATGATAAGGAGGCATCCTTTCGGGCCAGAATCATATCACGAAGACTATCACTATTAACCTATGTCGGCTCAACAATGATGCTGGTACAAGGTGTACATCGATAGTTTGTCTGTCGATCAAGATAAGTTGCGCACCTTTACGATACAGCTGACCTTTTCCTAGTTTTTATAAAAGCCGCAGCAGCGAGTTTCGGTCCAAGAAGTGCGGCGAAGAAAAAATTCGAAAAAGTAATCCTGCAGAAGTGACACGCCATGAGGTGAGAATGACCGCGACAGTGGTTCGGCGCGTGTGTCGGTAGGAGAAAAAAACTAGCACCAATGTTACAGGGTATAAAATGCAGGGTGCAAATCTTCCGGGTATAGAAAATTTAAATCGACTTAGCCAAAATTTTTTTCACTTCCCCTGGAGTTTTTTTTTCCGCGCACGCGCTTTTCGCACTAAAAAACAGCCAGATGCCACGCCGCACGCTTCGGTGAACGACTTTGAGCACTTCCATTGTGTCCCGTGAACGTTCCTCACGCGCGTTTGGATCAGGGAAAATCGATGGAGAAAATAAGAATGGTGATAAAAAGTAGGTAACAACCCTTGCGCTCAGCCTGTCGCGTGTTCATCACTCTCGTAACACCCTTGCAAATGGCCGCCAGGTTCGATCTGTTTGGGTTAACCCTTTTCACCCCTTGGGATATCCCGGTGCTACTACTCCCTCGGGCCAGTCCTCGACCAATCACGAACCGCCACTGATTTCGCAACCCTTCCATATCCAATCTCCAACCCTCCCAGCTTCTGCCTCGCAACCCTTCCATCCTCCTCAGGGTCGGCTAAATGTATGACTATACGACGTGTGTATATGTGTATGTGAAACAGCAATGGCCGCGCTGCGGAGAGCTAATTGCCTTCGGGGCGCCATTAACCTTCGCAGCGTTAATCTTGGTCCTGAAATGCTCGTTACTTAGTTTTCATTCAATTCGCCGTTTTTTGCTTCCCGTTTTCCTAACTTGATAACCAGTTTGGCGACGGATTAAAGGGAAAAGGTATACATCAGCGCACAGAGGGAGAAAGGAGGAAAAAAGAAAACAAAAGACGAAAAAGAAGGTAACACCATTTTCAGACGTATCAGAAGGCTGCATCGTCACCGAACAAAGTCTTAAGCTAATCAGACCGCGCATCTCTCATCTTGGCGCTTGGCCTGGCAAGTAATGAAAGCATGAATACTTGATGCGGCCTCCGTAATTATATCGGAGGCCCTTAGGTGAGGCGAACTGAGGTGAGGTTAGGTTGAGACGGCGCGGATGACGAGCCGCGGAAACTGCGCGGCTGCGGGGAATACGGGGTGGAAAGTCGTGGAGGTGATGGGTTGGGGAAGGGCGAGGAGGGCGAGGAGGGCCAGGAGGGAAGGTTCGTTTGCATCGCTGAAAAGGCGTTTTGTGCCCCTGAATAATTAATTCCGGGTACGCTCATGGTTTATACCCTAAAAGCATACTTTCGGATGATACGCAAGTGCTGCCGACGAAAAAAATATTATGGCTAACTAAGTTTACGCCCAGCCGCCATTTTACTTTCTCCTCGCCCTACAACATATAATATTCCACTTTGTACACTCTTCGGGCGGCGGCCACCACTCACCAGAAGCTCGACGGATTTCAAAATTTAATTAATATCCGATTTCAGAGACGCGTGTTACATAATACATCAGCGCTTGGGCATTTATAGTTTTTGAGGTGAAAAAAAAAAATTGAATTTTGGGAAAACCGATGAACGTATAATAACAGACAGCGATTGCATTATATACGAGGATCACGAAAGACGGAGGCACCGCGTTCGTTTTTCATCTCATCAAGAAATTTTCAAAGTCTTATCAAATCCGGCGTCGGCAAAGGACTCAAAAGGACAGCTATAAACTCCTTATTATAATACTTATTCTCGACTCCTTCTCATTCCCTGCAGCAGCGGCAACAGCAGCAGCGGACGGTGATAAATTTAGCTGACGACGTGGATGACGACCCTTTTGACTAAACTCGATCATTTTCTAAGGAGTCAGCAGACTGGTAGGCCTCAGATAAGGCGGGGATAATTAATATAATTTAAAAAAGGCGGAATTCACCGTTGCGCGTATTATAAAACGGTGGGCGCTAATGTCTGCACCCATACCGGTTTACATGTCTCGGGAATAAGAGAGGCCGATTCAAATGAAGAGAATAGGAAATCCTTAGTCATACAGACAGGGCGAGCGAATTAGGCCCTTCCAATGAGCATGAGCCCGAGGCGGCGAGGCGGGCTGATTCGGCGATTCTTAATTGCCAGTCTGCGAAGGGCAATTATCCCGGCAAAATGTACTGCCGATTAATTCAACACGACGGTGCCTGCTTTCGGTACGAGTACATAATATGAGACCGGTGTCGTCCGCGTTATACATACGAGTTCCAGCTCGAGCGATCCGGGCACAATGGCAGGTGACAATGTGACAAAGGAAAATTTGCGCTGGAAAGAATCGCGAAGAATCGGGAACAATGACCCAAAGATAAGACTCAGCTTTCTCTCCGCGGAGTAAGAAAGAACGCCATAGAGAAGAAAAGTGAACAAACATAACAAAGAGAAAAAAACACACGCACACACACACAGACACACACACACACACGCAACGATTCTACGGAGAAGGCGAAAAAAGATTAACTCGAAGGAGACGAAGGAGAAATACAAGTAGAAAAATTGCGCGACTCAAGACAAACGAGACTGCGACAGAGATAGAACCGATACTCCATTATATCCTGCGTCTATACGCATTCGATCTAATATCCCATGTTTCGGCTTGCCTCTACTCGCGGACAGAAAGGGTATAAGGGTCGAAAGATCCCTCGGAGACCTCGACTGAAGTAAGAGAGAGCGAGAGAATTATTCTTATCAAAGTAGCAGATTAACGGAATTCCTGCTGTCGGCACTCAGTGAGCGTTCGTTTTTTTGGAAGAAACGATCGAGGCTGGAGGATGGAGGAAAGGCGTTCGGTCAATCGAGTGGGAATGCAATGGTTGTCCTCGCCCCGGCATGGCACACGTCACGGGGTATGGCAACGCCGGCTAGGCCACCCCTCGAGCGTTCGTTCCACCATAATTTCAGAAAATGAGATAAGCTTCCCTGATCCCGGCGTGGGGCTGCAGCAACCCTCTCCAACCCCCTCGGTTGACGCGGAGAATGGGGTTGCTGCAACTGACCAAGAGTGAAAGCTCATTGGCTAGGGACTGAGCGAGCGAGCGAGCTGTCCTGATCAATAAATTGTTCTAGTACCTACCAAACCGAGGCCAAACTCTCATTTGGAGTTGGTTGATGGATGAGTCGCCTTGTTTGCCGGCGAGCTGCAGTATCGCCGAATGTTTGAATCCAAAAATCTCGGTGGGAAAATATCCCGCCTCCGCTGCTATTGATCGATGCGATCGCGTCCATCATTTTGTTGTTTTCTTCCAGCTTCGGACCTGTTTTTGTTTTGGTTTTTCCCGCGCCGACCCGATCCCCTCTCAACTCGGTCTTCCCGCTGAGAACTCACTTTAGAAAAGACTTGAGATGAGATAAGAAACCATTGAAAAACAGTTCCGTCAACGGGAAACAATTGTTTTCAATGATAAACCTACCCGGCGTTTCAGAGCTTCGAAGTGTTGTCTCCGCAGCTCGTTTCCCTAGATAGAATGGTGAAAAGAAAAAAAAATCCGCCATTACCTACCCATCGAAAAAGCATCAATTTCGCCCACTAAGGATTAATCGAACCCTTGTTACGGTTCAATCAAAATTCACGCGGAAAAAAGGAAGCAAAATTAATATAATCGCTGATAGAACTTCATTTAGCTATTATTTCTTAAACGATTGAAAAATTTTCTGATGCGCTGCCGGCACTGAAGTTTTTCGTTCCAAGAAGTAGAAATTCTTATAATGGGTTCTCTCTTCCTACGTAGAACTACTTTCAATGTCCACGTGACGATCGGGCATTGTTAGCCACGTCGAACAGAAACGGAGGGAACCTTTGGATTTCAAAAATTGCGGAAGCATTACGTCGCCAAAATGTCTACAAATTCTCCCAAGAATAATCGAAGGAGGAGAAATATCTTTTTCTCCATTAATTTTGATACTATTGAAAAACGGTCCCTACTGCTTTGAATTGACTCTGCATTCAGCGTTGAATGAAATCGGTCGCGTAGGTGTCCGTTATTCTCATTCGTGACGCATCATCATCGTCATAATCATTTTCTCTTTTTTCTCGCTCTGTATTTCTCGTTCTGTCATCCAACGATATTTGTCCAATACGCGCAGTGACAGTTTACTGTGACTTGGCACAGTTTTTCACAACTTGAAGTATTGAAGATTTGGAAGAAACTGTGTTTCCGGAACTGTGCCTAGTATACTGTTATCTCTCTTTTTTCTCCTAATTTCTGAAAGGATTCGAGGATCACTACGGCGAAATATGTAATTTCCCTACATCCCTGAACGCAGCTGTAGACTCTGGTTTTTGTTTTTTCGTATAAGTATATACGGACAACGCCCTAGCCTCTGGGTATTAAACGTTGTTTTCTTGCGTCAAAGTTTGTTCCTTGAACCAGAGGAGGCATCCATCCAGAGTTTCACGGGGTTCCAGGAATTCCGGACGCGCCTCGAGGAGACTCGAGGAGAATTTTCGGAGGGTCCGGTTGCCCTGGAGACGGACTCTGTGGCCTCACTTCCGTGTTTCGTTGGTTGTTTATTCGCTTGTTCACTGACTAACACTCCTATTTCCCGTCTAACACGATGATTGTATTATCACAAAGAGCGTAGTTGTATCGATTTAAGGATTCGGAACTCCCTGCATCGCGGTATGTTTTATTAAGTTCTGTCGAAATAAGCCGCCCATTATTCACCCTGCAGACGAACGAAACCCGTGCGATGAAATTTTTCCCGGGGAAGATGAAAACGAAACGCGAAAAGACTCGATCACCTTATAGCAGTTTGTGGTCATCGAAGAAATTTTCACCAACCTTGAAATCAACGGCGGCCGGCCGTTCGTAACTACCGAAAAGGCTTCGTTCCCCGACCAGTAGCAGGATTCGACGAAAGTTCAAAGACGGGACCGCAAACTTTCTTTGATAAACTTCTCTGGAAAGGGCGCGGGCGGGTCGCGTGGCACGGGAAGCCCTGGGTAAAGGGTAGGGATCGGGGAACGGTGGCGGAGGAGGGCGAGGAGGGTGTGAGGGGGGAGAAGAGGATGAGGATGAGGAACTTCGTATCTCCGGAGTGCATTACTTCCCAGAATGGAGTCGATCCCCGGGCAAAACGGGAATCGATCACTCGCTCTCTCAGTCCGCATTTTGTTTTCACCTGTGTTTTCCTGTTTTCGTATTTTCCTCTTTTTTTTTCCCCCTCTTTTTTCCGCCCCCTCCGTACGTCGAGCGGTGTTTCTCTCCCCCGTTTCTGGTATTTCGTTTTCTTGTTCGTCTCTTTTCAACTTATTTCTTTCTTTCTTCATTTCAGATCCTGACGCGCCCAACGTTATCAGAAACCAAGCGAGGAGAGCCGTTCAATCTTCGTTTTTCCTCCCTCACTCGCGTTCCCCGCTAATTTTCCGTGTTCACCGTGATCCTCGTCTTTTCTCATTACCACTCATTACCGGTTCCTCCTTCGTCACGTGGCAAAGAAAAAAAAAAAAACGAAACTCGCGACAGCACTGTCCGCTCGCTGGAAGCCGTGCAAGTGGAGAAGGGCGAGAGGTCGGGAAGCGCGGGACGTGTTTGGATGAAAATTTTCGGATTAGTACAGCAACGCGAGACACGAATTGAGTGTACTACGTTTCACTGTAACCCGCGTTACACGCTTTGTGTTCCTCTCGGAGGGTTTCAGTTTCCCAAATCGAATGAGCGAAGCCGTTGACCCAGTTGTGCGCTCCGTTTATGGTATCCCGATGTGACAGCGCCGAGGACTCTGAAACCCTCCGTCCAAGCCTCGCATCGCGAGTTACGAAACTCGGAGTTAGCCTGAGCAGGACACCTCTGACTAACCGGACACCGAGCGTATGAAAAACTCGGCTCTTTACTACGGATTCGGGGGTTCGTTCGGCGAGGAGAAAGAAGAAATACCTAGCAATAGGCGAGTCGTTGGCGAGCCAAGACGACGACCAGGCGTGAAAATCCAGAGCAGCGACTCGGAGAAGAGGAATTATTCCCTAATTGGATCGCCGCCTTTACGACGTTCTGCTCCGACTTATAAATAACTGTGCAATAGGTATGCGAGCTACACCTTGACGTATTTATCTGCACTAACGACATTCGTTAACAGCGCGCGATGAGTGATAATGGAAGAAATCGTCGCTTGCCAATCAGCAGAAATCATCCGAACTTCTTATTGCCCCATGCTTAGCGCCATTCGTGTTCTCACTCCACCGTTATACCTGGGCGCGTGCGCATTCGGGTTTTTTTTACTCCTCTTACCTTTTTTTTCTACGGTTTATAGGACCCCGTGCCTACCTGGGCCACCAGGCGATAAATTAATACGTTGTGTAATCTATTAGGGCCCGGCGATCCCCCTCTGGTCGCATATAGGTGGGCATCTATGATCCCGAACCGAAACTCTGCGTCTATATATCCAACGTGTGCACGGCACGGTGCGATGCGCGGTGTTGGAAGGGTTCGGGCTTCTGCCCGTGTAGTAAGTTACTTACACGCCATCGGCCATTGTGCCACGATGAAGTCCCGCTGATCCTTTTACCTAGAGTCGAGTAATTGGAAAGCGATAGATCTTTTATGTTGGCCGAACTATACTTTAATACGGAAACGCCCTGTATGAGCACGTATTGTACACACGTTTTCGGGTTATTATAGAGACGTGGAGTCGTGCCCGTTGTCGCGAATAAATCAAACCAGGTTGATTGAGATGCTCGAGAAATGGATTCCGAGGCATGAACCAAAGAAATCCTATTTCGGGCATTTCTGATCAAAAAGTTATGATTAAAGAGAAAAGCTGTTTACGACGTGTTCGGATTGAAGATGAATTAAAATGAACATGACCGTCTTTGACAGTCGTCCAATCATTTCCACATCTTATCGTGCATTGTGAGCTGTTGGGTGTCAAATAATGTAAGAGCAAGAATAGTTCAGTTGCGGTTTGAACATTGAAACGAGCGCGAAGAGTGAGAATGCCGGTTGTCTGTGGCGTACTCCTGATATCACACAGTGCCAGATGCTCGTTTGTTTCCGTCACTGTGTTCTACACGCTCGAGTACTTATGATCTAGAGAAAAGGTATGGGGGAGAGGCGGCAAAGTAGGAAAAGATGGGTAAAATTGAAGAAGGTATAAAGTCGAGGAGGCAGAGACGTATCGTAGGTACTGGGTGTTGTTATAAGGTTGCATGTATTATGTGAATGTACAATGTGGGTCGGGCGCAGGATATGATGGAGGGAAGATTATGGGAAGAGAGCTGGCTTACGATGAGAGAGATTTTCGTCGGGGATTTTTGTCGAGTGAGTTTCAAGACAGAGAATAAATTGAGAGAGGGACAGAGAGAGAGAGAGAGAGAGAGAGGGCGAAACAGAGCGGGAGATGCGGCTCTGTTTGCTTTCATCGAGGGAGCTGTAATTATTCCTGTTGTTTTTTCATTAAATTACTATTAAACTTATCCCCCCTACCACCCCCCAGTCAGCCGGTGTCTCGTTGATAAAACATTTTATTTCAGTTGGCCTCGAGGAGGCCTTTTTGCGAAAAGCAAAGAAAAAAAGCAACGAAGAGAGGAAAACGAGCAATGTTGGGGGAATAGGTGGAAAGAAAAAAACGCTTTTAATTTATTTTTAATTTATACCACGTTATCTTAATGAAGACTTTTAATTACTTTTTCTGGATGAAAGTTTTTTAATGTATACGCGCGCGATTCGAGATTCCGTTAAATTAGGGGGCGACCGGAGTTACCTGACTCTGAGCCGGGGAATGTCTGGTGACAAATAAAAATCGAAATAAAATACGAATCTCGATATTAAAACTCATCGAAATGCTTATTCAACCGCCGTGACGAGGCCGTTCCTCACAATTAGCAATCTCACGATCAGCCCTATGCAACAGAGGAAGGGTGGGCACCTGCGCGTTACCCGTACGTCCCGAGTATCGCCAATCCGTAATAATACACGCGTCACACGACTGTTGAATTCTCTCGCGATCATCTGCCGCTCGCATTCGTCGAGTCTGACCGAGCTGGGAAAAAAAATCACACGAAGGTCAGAGGTTACGGACCCGGAATGGACGAAGCGTTGAAAAGTACATCTGGCCAGGTTTTCCCTGATTCCGGAACTCCCCGATGCTCTATGCGTATGCCCCATTTCCAAAGCCTTCCCTAATCGCTTTCGGGTATATTTCAGGGCCTCGGGCATGCATCCGGTTGGTCAGCCAGCGCCACTGACACACTAACTTTGAAAACGCGTTGCGGAGTAAACCAGCTACACCTTTCTTCTCAACCCCTGAGCAAAAGGCTCGGATCTCTGCACCGGTTCCTACCCACGAAATCCCACATTATGCGAAATGCAACGCGCCGAGAGGTCAAGGGTTCACCAGCTGCGCTCTAACCCCTGGTCAAGGTCCCGGCCCACCGCCTTCCTACCGGTCCCCGGATTTCCCCGCTCCTCCCCATGACGCCTGATCGGATCGGGAAAACGTGACGTCAGTTATTATCCCCGCGTAATGGACGTCGGCGCCATTTTTACACAGATGGTGCTACCGCACCACGCCCGGATTTAGCGCCAGAGAAATTGGTCGACGAGTGCGGGGCTTTGGTCACTTTCTCGCGACAAAATCTCGCGGTCGATAGTATAAGTGGGTGCACAAATTTGTTAGAGAGTTGTCTCTTTTTGCCGCGTGCTCCCGTAAGCCGGGTGAAGAATCCCGTGTTTTTGCCGCCAAAAATATAGCTACCCTACGGGAGCATTTTCCACGTTGCCCCGAAGAAGGCGCACAAGCTAGCTAAGCAAATATGCAGATGAGAAAAAACACGGTTAAAAATATGTAAAGTGCGGTTTTTGGAAGGGCGGGGATCCAGTCGGCGAGAAGGGCGCTTTTCTCCTTCGCCAGTGGCAACTCGCCCTGCAGGGTGGTGGTGGATTGATGCTGCGTGAGTGCCGAGGGAGACAATGATGTCGGCGGGTGCAGGCAAGCAAGCAAGCAGGCAGGCAGGCAGGCAGGCAGGCAGCCGCCGCCTGTATTTCACCGCGACACTTTGTCGCTCCCGAGATCTCGCGAGTAGGAGAAGAGGGAAATTTTTTCTTACCTCTTCTGAGGCGAGAGATCAAGAGGTCAACTCTCGGCGCGGGGAAGACGATGGTGCGGCGGGCGGCTTCTCCTCGAGTCGAGGGTGAAACTTGAAGTGAAATTTCAACGGCATAAGGATCGCAAAGAGTATAACGCGAGGCTCAGCCGACGGAGAAGAACGCAGCCGAGGAGGTTTTCTTCCGAAAAGGAAGTGGGAAATAATTATTACTAATTGACACGGATCATGGTGCGGTGAACTTTCTCCTCCTCGGAGGATCACGGATACCGTGCACGTGTCACTCGGAGGCCCGGGTTGAACCAACCTTTGCAAACGACTTGCGGTACGATTTTCACTCAGTGAGTTTGGCGCGTGCAGCGGACCCCGCAATAAGGGCGTGCGACGTTAATTATCAAAGCCTCGAATGACCTCCGGTATCTCTATGGCCTACCATAAAACGCCGCTGCAATGCTGCCACGGTATTGCAACCTACGGGTGTAATCTCCTTGCAAAGTTCTCACGCAAATCTCATGCTCATTTGGGAACCCATGCGAGCATGGCTTTCGGGGCAGTCCAAAGCCTCCAACGTCCATTCTCACGCGATATTTTTCCATTCCACCGCCATTAAGATAAGACCCGGTCTACGCCGATGTTTATTGAAGGGAGGAATTACGAGGGCAGGAATGAGCGCGGCTCTGTCTCATGAAAAATTGACGAAAACGGGGATTCAATTGAGTTTCCCACTAACGTGAATAACTCGCATCCGGAATCACTATCGCAGCTACGTTCTTCACAAAGTAAATACGTCATCGACAATTCACGCCGAGTTTAGAATTACCCCGAGATTATTCAGTTCTTTTAAATCTCTCGTAAATCGTTTCACGCCTAATCGTCCGAGACTCGAGTTTGGCTTCAACCACATCTTTCCCTATTCCGCATGTGGGACCAATAAACCAGTGTTTGATCCTGAGGCAGAGTGTGGGGCCCACCCTCCCACGTTGACCGGTGCATTTTTTTTGGGCCCACGCCCACGGGGCGACCTAGCGTCGAGCACCGGACGTCCGACCCAGGTCAGAACGTGGTGACAAATTTCTAGTTTTTCCAGCAGTGAGACCTGGTCGTGTTACATCAGTGCCTGGGTGTAGGAGAATGTGCCTAGGCCACAAAGCATAATACTTGGCGGCTCTATTCGATCGGGTATAACAGAGACGTCGGGCGTCGAGCATCGCCATTATCCTGGACTTTATGGTTCAATCTCGATACCGTCGCAATATCTAGCGAGATGTTAGTTTCATGCGTTAATTCAAGTAACGGTCGGTGCATTATGTCAATAGCTAGCATCTTTTTCCTGGCACAATTTTCTATCTAACTCAAGTTTTTCGCCAAGCTTGTCGTTGACCGTGATCCGAGACACACGGCCCTTCCTTTTTTGCGCCCTTTTTCCTTCCGTCCGTTTTGTAATTTGGGCAAAATATTCAAGGAATTTCGGGCTCAAAGCCAATAAGTAGCGCAGGAAGGCGATCGGCCGGAATGTCGGAAAGATCCCGACGTCCGCGACTCGCTTCACGTCCTCGTCATCGACTCCGCCGCCGGGCTCCCCCAGGAAGTCCGAGGTCCGACGTTCCCGGGTGAGTTGGGCGATCCCATAACTCGAATTGTCACAGCCGCAGGAGGACTTGGGCGCACCTGCACTCGGCCGAACCTACGCATATTCCTTCACGTCGGAATTCGCGATCGGATTTCTCCCCTTATCTCGATATTCCGTGTATGTATTCCCATTTTGACAATTGTTATTCTCATCGCAGGCGGAACACCTCTGTGTGGTTTGCGAGAACTGAAGGGTAAAGACCGGATCGGTTTTGCGGAAACAGGTACCTGCCACCCGAGCAGCTTCTTATACCCAGCGATGTTCGCAGCAAACAACTAAGGATCCATACCCCGAAGATTATAGGATTAGGTGTAAGAAATATACGCCTGGGTGGTCGCTAATAATGGAAGAACAATGCGGAGGGCCTGTGCGGCTGTATGAAAAACTGAGTGTTTGTCGAAAACAGGGATTTGCAAGAAAGGTTTGTCGCCACTGGGGGCTTTCCTCTCATACTGTCCTCGTGGCGTACGCTCCAGTACGCGATGAAGATCATCGTCTTCATCGTCTCGAGCTTAATACCAGCTGGGCTTAGCCGCCCACCGCAACGCTTCCATAAAACCGGAGTAGTAAGAACGGTGTAATTTGCGGTGGTCCCGCAGCTTGGTCGCCGCCATACTGGAGTGGAAAATGGGATTACCATCCGGCGCCTAGGCGCTCCTTTTCGATCCGCGAGTCCAAAGAACCCGACAAAGAAGAGCCGAAAAGAAGAAGAAGGCCTTGGTGAGGAAACACCGCGAGGTCTCATCCTTCCACCCCGTCTCCGTGAGTCACCGCGGAAGGCGTGTACTCTGACAGCACATAGGGGAGGGTCGCATCTTCCTCGTTGTTGTTGTCGGCCGGCGAACTGGACTCATTGATAATTACGCCGAGCACGCAACAGCCGAGGAAGTGGCGCGATGCGGGGGTGCGGTGGCCGACAATACCAGAGTAGGTATCTGGAGGGCGCTCGTTGCGTAGTCGGTGTGTTCCGACAAGCCGTAAAACTGCGGAATTACTGCTTCCGGTCGTCCGGCTCTTAATCAATGGTCAGAAAGGTTGTCGTCGTTTGATTAAAAGTATGGGCATATAAAGCCGTAGCTCTCGTTCCTTCGACCGGGTCGAGTGTTTGTCGGGGAAAAAGGACATTTAATTTTCCGCCCTCCCGAACGTTTCGTTATTTACACAACGCGTATAACCACGCCGCGCTTGTGTGCACAACTATTATTCCCAGTTTTCACGAGGAAAACGTGATCTCGGACGCGTCGTCGCCCTCTCCACCGACCCTTCTTTCATCCTACACCTTCCACTGCGCATTCCGAGATGAAAACCGACCGATCGAGATTCATTGGCATTCAAATTTTCGTCCCAGTCTGCGCGAGCTTTGACGTAACCAGAAGAGAGTCTTGCAGCGAGATCGGGATGATCGTAGGACGAGATAAGAGCCAGCGCCCATTGTGGGTGGAGGAAGGATTTTCTTCCTCCCCCGGCAAAGGAGCAGTTCATAGCATTGTTACGTCACAGGTCTCGAGTTTCTGCAAGTCCATTCAAGGGAGGGGAAAAAAAAAGAAATAAGAAGAAGAAAAAACTTTGGTGATTCTAGAAGTAAGACGAAACGGGTCTGCGCAGCTTCACTTCGGACAGAACCTAAGACACAAAAGGATTTCGAAAATTGACCGCCCTTTGTGTATCGGTACCTATGCGTGTTCGATTTCTTGCGAAAATCTTTCGGCAGGCCGGCAGAGATCGTCCAGCGTTCCTTGCGTACCCGTTTACGCAAGTTTCAAGATCTCCGGTAATGATTCTTCTGAAGGATCCCAACCGCGCAAAACATCTGTTGCTGAAGCGCTGTAACGCAGTTTGAGTCGTAGACTATGCATAACGCATTCCGACATGTATTACGGAAACTGGATGTAGGAATGGAACATTTTGTGCCGCGTGAGTTTTTTTTTTTTTGTTTTTTTTTTTATCACCACGTAGTCAGCTGCGGTATAGATGAAAATTTTCACTTCGGTCGTAAACATGCTGAAAAATTCTTATACCGAGAGTGATTGACACGTGCAAAAAATCCCGAGCTCTATATTACGTAACCCTACAATTCGCTTAGCAGTAACTCGACACCAGGGCGAACGTATTGCGTTACCGCATCGAAACCACAATGAGAACGAGAACGCAAAGACCAATTTCAATCGGAACGGTACCTAGTTTTTCTCCCCCGTTATGTATTTCGATGCAGGAATTTACAAAATTTCTTATGTACCTGAAAAAAAAATTCATACACACGCGATTCGGAATTGATTGCGCCTGACAGCCTTCCAATATTTTTTTTTTTTCCATATCCGTCTCGCATTCTCGTTGCGTAAAACTAGAATCGTCAATATATTCATTGTTGACGTTTTTTCCATCACACTTTCAATAGCTTCACACGATTTCAAATCTTGTTACGCAATCGTGTCGATACACATACCAACGTCGTGTTTTTTCGTCGTTCGATACTCCCGAACGAAGGAAAAGAAAAAGAAACAGCTTAAGAGAGAAATGTGTGAAAAAGCTTGCAAACGGTACACCGGTTTCAAAAGTCACAGATGTTGTTCGCGAAGGCCGTTGTCTCGCTTGACCATTAGTGGACCTTCGGCTCTTCGACCCCCTACATTTGTTGGAACATGCCGCCTAATTATGTATCGTTGCGGCACCAGCCAGCAAGCGGCTGCAGATATTACGCGTTAACAATGCGAGATGTGCAATATTTCCCATGGGAAAATAACCGTTCGTAAGAATATAACAAAAACTGAATAAATCCGACCAGCACAGCTGCGACGCGACGACGGCGTGAAAACTTTACGTGTCGCGGCGGTGTTTCCGCAGAGCGATTTCGCGATGACCGCGGTCCGTGGAAATTGGGCAAGGTGTCGGCAAAAGATTTCCTTTCGAACTGACGTTACCGGGCAGAATCGCGAAGCCGCGTCTTAATTCTTCCGACCGCCGACAATCACCACGCCTCGCAAAATCTTCCAACGTAATCGTAAAACGTGCCAAGACTCGCCCCCCGCGGTCCATCTTTTATCTCACCTTGCCGCGTGAACAACTGACAATGAGTTCCTATTATTTTCAACAAGATTGATGCTTCGACGAGACTGCGGAGCGTCCGGCCCTCGCTGCGGCCCTCAAGCAAGCCTAGACGAGTTTAGGCCCTAAAATGGGGCCTGCCGGATCATTACGAGAGGTGGTTTCGCAAATTACCGGAGATCCTGAGTCATCGCCGGCATATGGCGCGCGCGATACACACAGCTCGACTCCGGACGCGATGAATGTCGGCTATGACTCGGCTGCGTGTGGCAAAAATTGACTAGGGCTGATGTACGGATGAGTTGTGGCTGAGCGAGAAGCCGATTCTTGCGATATCGAACTGAATATCCAAGCTGTGGAATGAACGTGTTCGTTTAAAGGCTATCCGTGCAAAAATAGGCAAAGTAATTAATACGAACACGAAGAACGAAACAGCGGAATTAAAATAGAATTATACAGTGAGGAGAGAACAAATTAGTCAGACGATACAAATATTCAAGCATATATTTCGTGTTTATGGAATTGGACCTTTGTAGGCACGAAAAGTCCTGAAAAATGTTTAATTTCACGAGGAAATTTCCCTGCTGAGGATACTTACGGAACATTCGTTGTTCGGGAAGAATAAAGCGAGACCTGCTCTAGTTTAAGCTAGTTTCCAACTCGACTTATACAAAAGGCGTTTCCTTTCCGAGGACTCCTTGGTCTTTCTTTCATTCTTTTTGTTGCCTTCGGCGAAAAGGTCGCCACTTTCCATTTTTTGGTCGGGCCCGAAGGGAAGGAAAATTAAAAATATAGAAGCTGCGACGAGGCCGACGACGATGAGATCTTTGAGGTTGAAAAACGGGACTCGTATTGCCAGTTTTCTTTCCTAACCTCAGCCGATGCGTCGCATCGCGTCGTCGAACGATTATTTTGAAAATTATTTCGTCAGCCTTTCACCACCTCTTTTTTAACGACGCAGATACGACTATCGGTGCTCGTGACGTGGGTGTATAAAGCGGCGCTTCGCCGGGTTTGTAAAAGTCGAAAAATGGCGGTGATGGTAGGGAAAAAATGTTCTCAAGAATCATCCTACGCTATGCGGTGATTTCAAGATTTTTACGACCGACCTAACGTCCATAGTAAACGACTAGAAAGTTTCGGTGGCGAAAAAAAATTATTTAGAGGTCGTAAAAGGATATCTCACGGATTGTTTGAAACTGCTACCGACTGTCGGACTCGCTGCTAGAATAGTAATTAAATACACTTTCTCTAGAAAGAAGACAAAACCCTGGGTGACCTTCTCATCCAAACTTTTATCCCCAAAATTCACCCACAAGGCAACTGATTCGCTTTCAAGATTGGAAATAATAATCAAAACTACGCTGCTTTTTTGTTACGTTCAGGACGCGTCAACGCTGCAGAAGCCTTTGTTATACCTACGTATAATGAAACTGCACGGAAAATTATCTGTCGTAACTCAACGGCTAGCATTATGACCGATCGTGCTTAAAATCCATTTAAAGCAAACCAATGAAAAATCACCATTCGCACGAGTGCTTTCCCAAAGCACAGATCTTTGGAATACCGAGAAGAAAAGAGATGTATCAATGATTATTTATCCCCTGCCAAAAAGGAGGAGAAAAACGTTTTAAGCCTTTGCCTTTCTCCTTGAAAGTGAAAAATTCTTCAAGTTAGTGTCCAAACACAGGCATTATGATTCCAAAGTTGGGACTCGTGCCCAACGAAGCGAGCTGATTTAATTTTTGTTGCTTTTTCATTCGGTACTTCCAACCGGAGGGAACCTACCCACTACTCCAAACTTTTGGTCAAATCGTAGTGATGGTACAAATGAAATTACTGTAATCCATTGGCGGTGACATCAACGGGATTGAAAAACGGATATTTGCAAATGTCCCGTATTTACACCGAGCTTACATGCCGACTGACTCTTCACAATACGCGAGGATCCATCCTCAAACTGGAAGGATATTTCGAGTCTTCACTTACTCCTTGCTCTTCGCTTGTATGCCGTCTAGATGCTGCAGGTAAGACGAAAGGCTGGCAGCTACACGTCTTCGATCTTTGAACTGCGCTTTTGCAATATACTTTTTCGGTGAATATAGAGAGTAAAAGTAGCTCGATATTGAGTACGATCGATCACAGAACAAGTTACTACATACAGGTGGGTTGGAAAAATTTTATGCAACAAGATCAAACTCTGAAATGCACAAAAATTAAGTCGAATATCAATGTGCAAAATTTGCAATCCGGGTCTTGAAAGACACCGAATGGTTCGTCGGACGACTCGCCGGCGTAAGGAAAGAGAGAAGGTAAATAGCGGAGGACGGCAAGGAAAATATACAATCCACTCGAAGAGTACAATAAACGGAACGATTGGTTTGTCTTCCTAAGCCTTTTCATATCTTGTCAAAATATTGTAAGCCATGGCTATAGCTGCGGGCTAAAAAATACCACCGCGTCATAAAATGATGATTCCTGCGGTACACCCGCGGCACGTGCACCGACAACGGGTCGGCGTATTTTGAACGATTCTAAGGAAAGGACTATAAAAAAATAATAGTACGACTTTTAAAATACTCGGGTGTTTTTTTTTTTTTTTTTTCTTTACATTTTCTTCATGTCCCGCTATTATTTGCCACGACGTGCCTTGCTTGTAAATCTGTTAACAGAGATCAATCTGCTGTCCAAGACTATGATACCGTTACAAATCCGAACTGTGATGGAATAAATATTTTGAACGTGTTAAAAAGTATCTACATCGATAACAGGTAAAAATATTTATGTACCAATGCAAAGGAAATAAAGGTTTAATAATGGTTTTTCCTTTCATTTTGTTAAATCTCATTGAAAGAAGTCGCAAATTTGATGGCTTAAAAGCTATAACTACAAGTAAATTTGCGATCAAAAGGAGAGCGGAATCGATAATCGTAAAGAAAGAAAGGGAAGAAGAAGAAGAAGACGAAAAAACACCGCGTGCCAATAAACTAGACCGTTATAAATGTGAAACGCGGAAAGACTTCCCCCGCCGTAATTATAGGGTAGAGTTTTAAGGCAACGTCTACCTATCCCCAAGGACCCTTGGCGAACTATCAATGAATTGGCCAGACATTTTTTACCGCCGCCTGCAGGCTCGGCGCCATAAGGCGGGCGGGTAAGACTAGAATATAAATAAAATTTGTATTTAATTGGCGAACTTTTGAAGGGGTACTTAAAACCCCTTCGTAAGAGTTGCAAGATTTCGTTACATCACATCAGCGATACTTGTGAAACCGACGTCAATATTCGACCTACCTAATTGTATTCCCGGTGGTTAAAAAATGCGCCATTCTCCGTCGGATATGAACGGGGGTTTCAAAGGCAGTCCATCTGACTCTTGAGTGTTAGATTTATGTTCAAGGCGTAGCAGAATCTGCAAAGAATTTTGTCCCTTTGGCCCCCCTCGGCGGGATCCTAAGATTGGGTCAACCAGGCAGTTACGAGAATCGATGCTTTCGGGTCTAAGCCAACCATTGATCTCCTGCCTAGTATACTAATGATCTCTGATTTCTAAGCGAACTTAGCGTGCTGCGCTGGTTCAGTTTTCCAGAACCCAGGAGTTGACGCTTGGAGTTGAAAAATAACCAAATTCTCGCGTCACCTCATACATGCGTAGATTTATCTAAAAAGGTCGATGCTGGATCGAAGGACTGACTCAAATCTCATAATCTCGAACTCTTATTCGCAAAATGGTTTTGCCGATGTCGTTCAATCTTCGTTTTACGGCCGTATGCGTCCGTGTTCACCCTTCAAAATTTTTTCCGGTTCTAAGCTGATGTCTTCGTCGTGAATATAATCGGAGCCGGGCGCGACCGTGAAGATCGATAATTACAGTCCGAAGTTGTAAAAGGGTCACTTCATCCTGTGCACGTAGATAATTCATGGTCCAGGCCGGTGGCTTTGTCGTGTTCTTTAACGCGGTGGATACCCGTGAAAACGTATTGACGAGCTCCGATGTGAGAGAATCGGTGAAAATTTATGACTCGTAGAAAACTGTCTCCTGGACCCTATGCCATGCCTTCGCCTAGGGACTGGACACTGTCACATTTATCTCCACCACATAGAGAAGCGAACTGACTTGAGCCCGACTTTCTCCACCGCACAATGTTACTCCCTTCGTACAGTAGATCTCCTACGGCGTTTTCGAGGACTGCGAATATGCATCCCTCATTCACGATGTGACATCTGTTTCTTGGCATTGTGCATGATCTCGAGATGATCAATGTTAAGTACTACCTTAGCTTATTGTGCCTCCAAATATTTAGGCTTCCATGTTCACCTGTGCGTCGCCTTGGCAATTTTTTCGTTAAACGTTTTTTGCACTAAAAGAATTGAATCGTGCCAGCTACTTTAAAATATAGAGCAAAAGTGTTGCAGTTTTCAGTAATGCAACAACCCTAGGCACTGCCGACTCTTTGTTATAATCGGTGTTGAGGACTGAAAAGGCTGCCTTGGTTACGCGTTAGTTAATTCGTTCCGTGGAAACGAGCAATCCTTTTTGATCTCGGCCGACGAACGGACAAAGATGTTTCTTTGGACTAGCATTGGTAACGTAGTGAGTTGTCGCGAGAATGGACTATTACTCTCCGGACCACATTGGCACTCTCTGGATTTTTTATTTCTGGCAATCACGATCTCTTTTGCCAATGAAACTTTTAGTATACAGTCGCTAATTCTCACATGTTTTCAGAAGCACGCGCGTGTCTCTATACTTGGATGTTCTTTGAGTCTATGTGAAGTTACTTTGCCGCGCTTAGTTTCTGGTCGAACAATCGTGTGGCACATGTAACACATCGCGTGTAATTTTTTGTATCCTTTAGCCAAGGTCCTCGGCCACTATACACGTTCGATATTCTTTCGCGTCACCGTCGTAGTCTCGAAAAAGGTTCAAGACAACATTTTCCTACCCATTTAACAGAATCCTCTCCTTACACAATTGTGCGTCCTTTACACTGCAGCCTCATAGCGTTTTGTTCTACTCTTTAATTTCCATTGTCTTGTTCCCAGGTCTGAAACGTGTTTAGCGTCAAATGACTGGGTTGTCTGAGGTTACAGATTTGCAGTTTCTGTTTTGCAGATGTATGAACAGAGTTCAAGAAAGGCAAGGCATCGTCGCAGCTAAGGATCTTAGGCAGTGACTATATTTCGTAATTTAATTCGCTTAACATAAAATAACTTGGAGAAATTCGATCCCTTTTTCCCAGGGGTTTATCCTGGCCGGGTTCCAGGACTGCAGCGTCTCCTTTTGATCTGTCCGTAGGTGGAAATGATTCGATACAATTCTGACAGTACAGGTAGCGGATACTCAAACTCCTCTAGAGTCCCGTCCCATCCCGTACCGGTCCCTGGCAGATTGTGAAAGTTTACATAATTTCTCGCACGCCCGCGTATAGAAAGACATTGAAACTCTCGGGAGGACTTGCGCCGCATGGGAAGGACCCTCGTCCTGCAAAATATCAAAGGCACACGGGGGGAAATTGAAAGGCTTTGTATGGAAATAAGAATGTATCGACTGCCCCCGACAGCCCCTCATGCAGGACCCGATGCCTGCCTAAACCGTCAGTCGAGAATGCTTCTACTCAGAGTGAGTGAGAGAGAAAAGGAATATACATATGTGAAAAAGGTAAAGAATATATTTAGAGTTTTTCCGTTTTGAATGCTCAATCAGAGCTCCCACGAAACAAAAAAAAAATAAATAAATAAACCTTGAATTTCACTTGGACTCTGCAATAAGTCCCCTATTTTTTTTTAAGGAAAATTCCTTCACTCTCTCATCGCGAGCACTATATTTGCGATATTCATAGATAACGATGTTGCACGAAAATTGCATTTTCTTCATCGGGTTCAAATAAGCTATTGTACTGGAGTTTGCAATTTTCTCGGCGGCATTCTCAACTTCGAAACCCCGAAAATGGTGTGGAAGAAGGTCGACCTAGCAATGGTAATTCAGGCTGGTGACGTTACAGCCTAGATCAGTTTCGACAGTTTTCTTATTACCCGGAGAGTATCGTGGTGGCAGCACCGGTCGGTCAGGGTCTCTGGTTTGAATTTCGTTCGAATTACGATCATAATTACTCACAAAATTTTTTAATTTATCGCCAATTTCAAATGGAATATTAAAAGGTAGATAAGAGAAACAAGATTGATTCAAGCAAAATCATATTTATTTGAAGATATTCAATTAGTAAATACAATGATCGTACGATACAAAATTACAATTTAGTGGTTATGATAGCACGTTGTGAACCTATGACTTATTTCTACTCATACCTAGAAATAAACAGTTTTCTTAAAATTTATGCATTTTCCACAGAGCGAGTTTTACTTAGAATAAATCTATTCACTAGGAATAAGTTATAATAATAATCGTAAGGTCAACAGTTCATAATCTTCCGTTATTCGTAACCGAGGGTCAACTATTACAATCAACTCGCAACCACATCACAGAAGCCAAGTCACCAAATCATGTTCATAGCTTCTTTGCCTCGAGCCAACGGGTTCAAGCAAAGAGTGGACAACACTTTGGCAGCCTCGTCGCCATCGTCCTTAGCGTAGAGCGTCTTCCTCTTGGCACTTCCTCCCCTCAAGGACCTCCTCCTGAAAGTCCCTAACAGAGGCGACCTCATCTTAACTTCACCCTTACGAGATCTGACAGTGGTCCGGGGCGATCGCTTCAGGGAGGAGTCGCGGGACAGTCTCGTAGAAAACGCGTCCGTCCGGTTAACCTTGAAGGAAGGACGCCGCTGGCCCTTGCCTTGTTTCGTCGATGTTCTTCCGATGTCCGCAACGGCGGTATTTCTGCCAATGAAAGCCTGCCGCGATCTCGAAACAAACTTCCTGGGTTCGCGAGGCGCCAGTTCTTCGCTCGGATGCTGCGGCGCTCTTCTCTTCGGATGGGTCCGGCTCCTGCCGGCGGGGACAGCGAGGGGTGCTTTTTGCGAGGGACGGATGGTGACCGGGATTCTCCTCGAGGGTTGCACAGGGTCAACGTTAAGCTGAGTGGGCCACGGTGCGATTACCGGCAGTCCACAGGCGTTGTGCATACCAACGAGCGGCACTCCGAGCTGACGTTTTCTTCCGGTATCGACGGAACGCCGGATCGGGTCCCGACTGTTTCCCTCGTATACGGAAATCTTTTGGACCACGTGACCCCGTTGCAGATCCACGGAGTCTCTTTCAAGATGGCCTCTTCTGTCGCGGAGATTTTGACCGACAGACGCACGACGTCGGTGATCCTTGTTGGGCAAGTCGTTGTTCCGGTATTCGCCCGCTACCGTTGAACGAAAAAGGGACAAATCCGGACTCATCGTCAGACTAAAGCCATCATCAGACCGTTTGGCAATCTTAAGATTGCCTTTTGAGATACGAGGAAGAAGATTGACTCGTTCTTTCGTCTTACTCGATAGTCTAGGCTCCTTCTCCGACTCGGTAACTAAGGATTCGAACTGCTGTTGGGGTAGGACCGATTTTCTCAAGGTGCCAAAGTTCGCTGCTATGGACGCCTGGTAGTCCTTGATAGGAATATTTCTGACTGTGCCACCTCCTTGAGGTTTCCTGATTTTTATCATAGTTCCGCGATTGTTTTCTTCCTGCTTCCCCGCAGGATCTCTTCTCTGAATGAGATCCGGAGGTGCGTTCACCACCCTTACGTCGATGGCGCGTTCCTCGTAGAGTTGATCACCCTTTATCGCGTAATTAGACCCGTTCGTGGGATTTTGCCAATTCTCAATAATGCTCAGCCGATTTTTTGTCCACGGTTCCAACTCTCTCGGCTCCGTCTGCACCCCTTCCGTCCTTGTTGCCCCCTCGATCTCGCTGTCCCCCAGCCGCCTTCATGACTTGGCACCGAAGGTCGTCCCTGCCATGTGCATTCTGTTCTCTATCCCTGGAGAGAAAACGAACGTAGTACAGAATTCCACTAGACTCAACGTCGAGTGACGCAACCTCAATATCTCACCGTAGTCGTGATCTGCTTCGTTGAATGTTCCAAGAGTACGCGTCGACGTGAAGGTTGAGGGTCGTGGCTTATCGCCCTTCCGGAGCTTAGAGCAGGCGAAAAAGGTGCTGAGTAACGCGCAGAGTTCAACTAGAACAACCGCCAGTCCTACTCCAAGCAAAATGAGCGCCTGATCCTGAGTCCATTTTTCCAACGGTCCTATACATCCCTGAATCACATGAGAAAAAGATTTTCAAACAAAGATGAAGAAAGCTACCACCCTGTCATTCTCCTTTGTCAAACTTTACAGAGAAATCGATATTCAGTGTAACACAGTTAAAGCTTGGCTTTCACCCGCTCAGAGTGTATTATTGATATTTCCGACGCCTGCATTCTCGTTATCTACTCTACTAATTGCATCACGTTATTGTAACCGCGTCACTGCTTGAACAGCGAAGTGCAATCTATACTTCGGCGCGCCGAAAAGCTTCTGCATATTTATCAGTAGACGTCGGGACGCTGTCACAGGATATCAATATTTGCTTGTTCGATGTCGAAAATCCCGGTGTCGCAATGTGCTCATACCTGAGTGTGTCGAGCTTTCTGATGCTCGGCGGGATTCAGGGTTTCGCACAAAGTTAAATTCGTCGGTTCTGGGTTCAGGAACGCCTCGGACTGGAGCGTGTTGTTCAGCATGCAACAAGTCAGCGGGACAACCAGATCACGACGACCAATTTCTTGGAGGCGCCACCAAGATGTCCCGTAATTACTGCTTCCGTTTATACCGCAGCAGGAGAACTGCAGGAATAGAGCAAACCTCTCGTTATCGTATATTCCACATATATACATTCCTAACGGACGTGAACACCTCCCAGACTCTAGAGGTGGATGTCTTTCACATACTAACCGCGGTTTGAGCCAGATCAAGAGCAGCGGTGAATTGATCTCGCCCAGCCACCGCGTAGCTGCGTTGTAGAGCCCGAACGAGACGTGCGGTCCTGACGTCTACACCGAGTAGATGAGGCCAAAACACAGCCAATACGCAAACAGTGCATTCTCCGAGGAGTAGAATAATTATCAGGGCTACGTACTGCGGAGAAAAATATTTACAAGTCAAGCAGTTGTGTAGATCAATAGTTGATTAATTATTTTTTGTGTCAAATGAGTAACCGCAAACCAATTAAAATTCCCAATCTTGCGTGATGAAATTACCGTTTTGTGGTTACTGTGTGTACCTACTTCGAAACGCTAATCAGCACATTTCGCGATACGGTTTACAGATATGAATGTCCGGGCACCCAAGTATAACCGCATGAGTTTTTTCGTTACATTTTCAAAGTAACTATAAACAATATACTTATATATGTATACATGGGAGCCTTTGTAATATTCTAGTTTTCTCTACCTAACCCAGTAACCAGTTGTAATTCACTATACAACTCGGAATCAAGCGTGAAAATATACGATTTCGGATCCAGTGGGAGGAACCATGCTCCGTGCAAAGCTAGTAATAACCGGAGGAATGTATCCATAATTATTATTGTAACAACTCCAAATAAACTCACGGTTACGGTTACGCAACGGTTATAGAGACACGAGGCCCAGCAACCAAGAAGTCCGGTAGCAGCCATCAGGAATCCCAATGCCACAATAGCGAACGCCAAATAGTAAAACAGAGGCTGTTCAGGGGTTGCATCGCCTGGGCCCAATAGACGCGACAGCAGGATTCGCTCGTTGTCAGCCAGGAGAAGTGTCCCTAGAGAGATCAGGATGAATCCTGAGATCTGAAATTGGATGGGTAAGTGAATTTTTTTTTACTCCGGATCGACGGGGTCCCTGTGACAACGCAAAACGGCACATTTGTTGCCTGGTGCGTATTGAGTCGATAAAAGAAAGTAGGAACGGCACAGGTGAAACGGTCGACAAAGCAGTCCCTGGATAATTACAGAATGCACGTACCGTATACCGGCACTTGCATGAATGTTGAGAGTATTACTTATTTTTCATTCTCGTCGTATTTTATGTACATTTCTAGTGGCCGGCTAGCCTCTCGGGTTCTACATGCGACAGATAACATGTACCTGCATACATTTTCATTCGGTGTCTACATCGGACGAGTTGCATTCATTCGATGTAGCTTTAATCCTGTACCGCAGATAGCTTGGTGCCGGTATGGTGTGTGTCCGGGAGGATCGGACTGGCGTACATAGCAAAGCAACTGGTATTGCTGTATACAAAGAGGTCTAGATATATACAAACGTATTACGCATATATAGGTGTACGTGCGCGGCGGCTTCGTTTCAACAGATGTTCTCATACCGTTACTAATAATAAATTATCTCCGCCACCAGCCACACTAGAGGTACGATCCTTTAACTCGCCACTAAAATCCCGGAATATATCTTCCCTGCGGGCGTAGCAAACTTTTTTTTATTATCAATGCTCGAATACCTCTGAGTCTGAATTGCAATCAGCGGTGATTTTCATCACCAGACCAGAGAGTTTTGCCGTTAACTCCGGTCTGTGTACGATACTCGTATGTAGTAAATACCTCCCATGGTATACGCATCAGAGCACACGCATTCGTATAAGGCATGTGAATGCTGCTCATCGCAACTTCGTGTTCGTGCTTTTAAAAGCTGACCAACCCTTCGGAAGGTATTTTTAATCACGGTGAAAGGATCGTTAACATTTCACGTCTCGGATAAAAATTGGCCAGCTCGGAATACACTGCAGACCCATTATAGATTTTTAACTGATAAGGCACCCTCAGGAAAATGGTGCAGGGTCAGTATATGAACTATGGTTTCGGATGCGCTTTAATTTTAACTGGTACAACTCACCAGAAATACGATGTTAGAGCAGCACAAGAACGCTTTGGAAGCAGTCAAGCCTTTACCCGTCATTTTGGCTTAGCGTCAGGTTTTCAATCAAATCCTGGCAATGGTCATGATTCGATCGTTATTTTTACCGCGTGGCCAACTGCTGAAGCAAGTCCTCATCCATGGTACCCATTACGCTCGGTGTTTTCATTTCCACAAATCTGCATACAATTGTACGCTGTAAATCCAAACAGTAACAAAGCGATGAAGTACCAGGTGATTGGAAGCCATAATTGCCGGTTAACCGTGTCCCGTGTACCTTCTTCTTAAGTCGATAATAGACCTTCAAATGTGTGCTTGATCGTTGCGAAATGGCCCCCAAAACGACAGAAATCGGCTAAAACCCACTGGTTTCGTACTCGTGTACGAGCACCACGACCACTGCGAACTTGAGTACGTAGGAAACGCCGGTGTTGAACTGAAACCGAGGCAAGTCGGGCCGGGGAGTCCGCGGGTGCGCGATCCCTGGAGCGCGACATACCGGATACAGGAAGGAAGTAGTGGGGCTCGGAGGGGATCGGCGTTCATCCAGGTTTGCGGCACGGGCTGCGATCAAGGGACTCGGTAATTACGCTCGTACACAGGTTATACACACGTGCGGCCGAGTGCCGGCAGGCGTGGTACGCATACACTCGATGGGCCGTCGATGACGAATAATGCGCGGTCCAATGGCCCAGTGCAGGCCGCGGGTGAAAGGGCTGGCTTAGTTTCACTTCCCATGGCGCACCTTCGGTGATTATTGGGGTTTACCTACCGTTTTTGTTATTTTCTGTTTGAAGGACTGGCCAACGTGATCGAACGAAGGGGGAATTTGAATTTATACGTGCTTCGAATGGTGTAACACTCTGGAATTTGGTCGTACCTGTTGAGTCTCGGAACTGAGGTGTTGCAGGGTGTGCGTCAGGTATTGTCGGTGAGTGTCTACACTGTTGGGCAATTCTTTGAGTGCGTGTAACTGGTTGTAATGTTTCGATAGTTTCCTGTCTAAATTGTGTGTAATCAAAGGTTTACGCGTCCCATTTCTTTAGCAGCTCGAAGGTGAGATTAGTCGAGCCTGTTAGCACTAGGCACCACGGTTGTTGGCCAAGATCCCCGAATCACAGATTACTTAATTAGTGGGCTTGAATTGTACGATATAACTGAGGATCTTTACGCACTATGATTTCTCAGTACAAAGCATAGCACACCGTATCATCCCGTTACTGGCCAGGTAATTTACGAATTATTTTGACCAATGCTGCACTGAAAACTCGAATTACTTTGCAAGTCACAGAATATTGTACGGTGTCAGTAAAACTTAGCTGGATCAATGGCGGTGCTCTGCACCTTCAGATTTGTACATTTTAGGCAAATTTTATAGTTCGAGTGTTGGGTTTGCGATTTATAACAGATACGTATTTTTATGTTTGAGTAAAAACGGAGCGCCTATCCTTGCCGGTACGCGCTGACCAAGCAGCAATCCACCAGTCCACAGAATTAATCTAGTCGAACACCTCGCGCGCAGAGGCACGTCGCGTGTATCATTGTGGGTGTGCATGGAGCCTATCTCCGCCTGCCTGCATTATTTGCGTTCAGCTTATTCCGGTGTGGTACCGAGCACATCCGGTTCATCGAAAAAATTAGGATTTGTGAACCACGGCTGGTGTCCTAAAATCAAATTCACCTTTCCAGCAACCCTTGCGTCATACCTGAACAAACACAATTGCGATGAATTGTGATAAATACCTGAATACGTAATTTCAACCGATAATTTATGTTACAGATGTTTCGGGACGAATGCGTTCTGATGTGACGAGTCCAAGAAACAGAGTGCATCCAGCCCTCGGAAGGATTGCGAGGTGCATAAGATATGTGGGAAGTGATTATTCAAGTGCGTCGGTAATGAAATTTATACTGTTCTGCTTTATTATGAAAAGATACACCATGGAAATGTACATGATTTTGAAAAGAAAGGTTATGAGTTGGACAATATTGATTATGAAGATTTTCCTTGCTGGTAAAGAACCTTCTTAAAAATGTGACAAGAATGTATCTTGTAAAATCAATAAATGATTACGAAAATATACATATGTCGAAGAGGTTACTTTCATTTCCCCTTCATTACATAATAATAGCATCTCAAGATACATGTATATTTGATTGCATCATCAGCTTAAAGATGTGATCAATTACGTACAACGAAAATACTATCATACAACAACAGTAAATTGACTTCGAGAATCGTCGGACACTAATTGATGTGACAAAATATTTGCGATTCTGAGAAGGAGATATATTTTGAATTTGTGAAATTTATTCCTTGAACCAATAATACTAGCGCCTTGGTGACCTCGGAAAAAAAACACTTGGAACTTGCTAGAATCATGTGTGGAAAAAATTGTACGAGATTTCTGGCTGTGATTTTTAACCCATGGAAATTCCAGAAAGACAAACACAGCTTTGTAAAATCGACAGTTGCAAAGATTCCATAAGACTGTCATTTTCTGCAATATAGTGCGATCCTGTGCTCTGGGTGATTAAACTATCATTTTCTCTCGCATATTGACTCTAAAATAGAGGTCAAATTTTTTCCAGCGTTTTTCGGAGAATGTCAGGATTTGTCGGAAAAAATACTACAAGATAAGCTTTTCCATTCTTGTGAGTTTCAAAAATGCAAAGGGGTTAGCCTTACTTTTTCTTCATTTTTTGGCCGAAAAATTTTTGGTCTCAGATTCGATTTAAATGACCCTTTCCTGACTAACTGGACCCCCAGGAACTCAGAAAACGCAGCGAAAGGAGCGTGGGATCAACAGGAGAGAAGTTACGAACGAAAAAGCACCTGCTGAAAAATGTCTTAAAAACAGGTTCTTGTTTTTTGGCTGTAACTTTTGATGCGTTGATCGCAGCGTATCGGGACTGCACCCAATCGATTTCTCTCGCATAATTACGTCGGAATAGTGCCAGGAAGAATTTATTCCAGCACTTTTCAAAATCGCGAAAATTTTCGACAAAAATGCGAAGGGGTTAGCCTTACTTTTTCTTCATTTTTTGGCCGAAAAATTTTTGGTCTCAGATTCGATTTAAATGACCCTTTCCTGACTAACTGGACCCCTAGGAACTCAGAAAACGCAGCGAAAGGAGCGTGGGATCAACAGGAGAGAAGTTACGAACGAAAAAGCACCTGCTGAAAAATGTCTTAAAAACAGGTTCTCGTTTTTTGGCTGTAACTTTTGATGCGTTGATCGCAGCGTATCGGGACTGCGCCCAATCGATTTCTCTCGCAAAATTACGTCGGAATAGTGCCAGAAAGAATTTATTTCAGCACTTTTCAAAATCGCGAAAATTTTCGACAAAAATGCAAAGGGGTTAGCCTTACTTTTTCTTCATTTTTTGGCCGAAAAATTTTTGGTCTCAGATTCGATTTAAATGACACTTTCCTGACTAACTGGACCCCCAGGAACTCAGACAACGCAGCGAAAGGAGCGTGGGATCAACAGGAGAGAAGTTACGAACCAAAAAGCACCTGCTGAAAAATGTCTTAAAAACAGGTTCTCTTTTTTTGGCTGTAACTTTTGATGCGTTGATTGCAGCGTATCGGGACTGCGCCCAATCGATTTCTCTCGCAAAATTACGTCGGAATAGTGCCAGAAAGAATTTATTCCAGCACTTTTCAAAATCGCGAAAATTTTCGACAAAAATGCAAAGGGGTTAGCCTTACTTTTTCTTAATTTTTTCGCCGAAAAATTTTTGGTCTTAGATTCGATTCAAATGACCCTTTTCTGACTAACTGGACCCCCAGGAACTCAGAAAACGCAGCGAAAGGAGCGTGGGATCAACAGGAGAGAAGTTACGAACGAAAAAGCACCTGCTGAAAAATGTCCTAAAAACAGGTTCCCGTTTTTTGGCTGTAACTTTTGATGCGTTGATTGCAGCGTATCGGGACTGCGCCCAATCGATTTCTCTCGCAAAATTACGTCGGAATAGTGCCAGAAAGAATTTATTCCAGCACTTTTCAAAATCGCGAAAATTTTCGACAAAAATGCAAAGGGGTTAGCCTTACTTTTTCTTCATTTTTTGGCCGAGAAATTTTTGGTCTCAGATTCGATTTAAATGACCCTTTCCTGACTAACTGGACCCCCAGGAACTCAGAAAACGCAGCGAAAGGAGCGTGGGATCAACAGGAGAGAAGTTACGAACGAAAAAGCACCTGCTGAAAAATGTCTTAAAAACAGGTTCTCGTTTTTTGGCTGTAACTTTTGATGCGTTGATCGCAGCGTATCGGGACTGCGCCCAATCGATTTCTCTCGCAAAATTACGTCGGAATAGTGCCAGAAAGAATTTATTCCAGCACTTTTCAAAATCGCGAAAATTTTCGACAAAAATGCAAAGGGGTTAGCCTTACTTTTTCTTCATTTTTTGGCTGAAAAATTTTTGGTCTCAGATTCGATTTAAATGACACTTTCCTGACTAACTGGACCCCCAGGAACTCAGACAACGCAGCGAAAGGAGCGTGGGATCAACAGGAGAGAAGTTACGAACCAAAAAGCACCTGCTGAAAAATGTCTTAAAAACAGGTTCTCTTTTTTTGGCTGTAACTTTTGATGCGTTGATTGCAGCGTATCGGGACTGCGCCCAATCGATTTCTCTCGCAAAATTACGTCGGAATAGTGCCAGAAAGAATTTATTCCAGCACTTTTCAAAATCGCGAAAATTTTCGACAAAAATGCAAAGGGGTTAGCCTTACTTTTTCTTAATTTTTGGGCCGAAAAATTTTTGGTCCCAGATTCGATTTAAACGACCCTTTCCTGACTAACTGGACCCCCAGGAACTCAGAAAACGCAGCGAAAGGAGCGTGGGATCAACAGGAGAGAAGTTACGAACAAAAAAGCACCTGCTGAAAAATGTCTTAAAAACAGGTTCTCGTTTTTTGGCTGTAACTTTTGATGCGTTGATCGCAGCGTATCGGGACTGCGCCCAATCGATTTCTCTCGCAAAATTACGTCGGAATAGTGCCAGAAAGAATTTATTCCAGCACTTGTCAAAATCGCGAAAATTTTTGACGAAAATGCAAAGGGGTTAGCCTTACTTTTTCTTCATTTTTTCGCCGAAAAATTTTTGGTCTTAGATTCGATTCAAATGACCCTTTTCTGACTAACTGGACCCCCAGGAACTCAGAAAACGCAGCGAAAGGAGCGTGGGATCAACAGGAGAGAAGTTACGAACGAAAAAGCACCTGCTGAAAAATGTCCTAAAAACAGGTTCCCGTTTTTTGGCTGTAACTTTTGATGCGTTGATTGCAGCGTATCGGGACTGCGCCCAATCGATTTCTCTCGCAAAATTACGTCGGAATAGTGCCAGAAAGAATTTATTCCAGCACTTTTCAAAATCGCGAAAATTTTCGACAAAAATGCAAAGGGGTTAGCCTTACTTTTTCTTCATTTTTTGGCCGAGAAATTTTTGGTCTCAGATTCGATTTAAATGACCCTTTCCTGACTAACTGGACCCCCAGGAACTCAGAAAACGCAGCGAAAGGAGCGTGGGATCAACAGGAGAGAAGTTACGAACGAAAAAGCACCTGCTGAAAAATGTCTTAAAAACAGGTTCTCGTTTTTTGGCTGTAACTTTTGATGCGTTGATCGCAGCGTATCGGGACTGCGCCCAATCGATTTCTCTCGCAAAATTACGTCGGAATAGTGCCAGAAAGAATTTATTCCAGCACTTTTCAAAATCGCGAAAATTTTCGACAAAAATGCAAAGGGGTTAGCCTTACTTTTTCTTCATTTTTTGGCTGAAAAATTTTTGGTCTCAGATTCGATTTAAATGACCCTTTCCTGACTAACTGGACCCCCAGGAACTCAGAAAACGCAGCGAAAGGAGCGTGGGATCAACAGGAGAGAAGTTACGAACCAAAAAGCACCTGCTGAAAAATGTCTTAAAAACAGGTTCTCGTTTTTTGGCTGTAACTTTTGATGCGTTGATTGCAGCGTATCGGGACTGCGCCCAATCGATTTCTCTCGCAAAATTACGTCGGAATAGTGCCAGAAAGAATTTATTCCAGCACTCTTCAAAATCGCGAAAATTTTCGACAAAAATGCAAAGGGGTTAGCCTTATTTTTTCTTAATTTTTTGGCCGAAAAATTTGTGGTCTCAGATTCGATTCAAACGACCCTTTCCTGACTAACTGGACCCTCAGGATTTCAGAAAACGCAGCGAAAGGAGCGTGGGATCAACAGGAGAGAAGTTACGAACGAAAAGCACCTGCTGAAAAATGTCTTAAAAACAGGTTCTCGTTTTTTGGCTGTAACTTTTGATGCGTTGATCGCAGCGTATCGGGACTGCGCCCAATCGATTTCTCTCGCAAAATTACGTCGGAATAGTGCCAGAAAGAATTTATTCCAGCACTTTTCAAAATCGCGAAAATTTTCGACAAAAATGCAAAGGGGTTAGCCTTACTTTTTCTTCATTTTTTGGCCGAAAAATTTTTGGTCTCAGATTCGATTTAAATGACCCTTTCCTGACTAACTGGACCCCCAGGAACTCAGAAAACGCAGCGAAAGGAGCGTGGGATCAACAGGAGAGAAGTTACGAACGAAAAAGCACCTGCTGAAAAATGTCTTAAAAACAGGTTCTCGTTTTTTGGCTGTAACTTTTGATGCGTTGATCGCAGCGTATCGGGACTGCGCCCAATCGATTTCTCTCGCAAAATTACGTCGGAATAGTGCCAGAAAGAATTTATTCCAGCACTTTTCAAAATCGCGAAAATTTTCGACAAAAATGCAAAGGGGTTAGCCTTATTTTTTCTTAATTTTTTGGCCGAAAAATTTGTGGTCTCAGATTCGATTCAAACGACCCTTTCCTGACTAACTGTACCCTCAGGATTTCAGAAAACGCAGCGAAAGGAGCGTGGGATCAACAGGAGAGAAGTTACGAACGAAAAGCACCTGCTGAAAAATGTCTTAAAAACAGGTTCTCGTTTTTTGGCTGTAACTTTTGATGCGTTGATCGCAGCGTATCGGGACTGCGCCCAATCGATTTCTCTCGCAAAATTACGTCGGAATAGTGCCAGAAAGAATTTATTCCAGCACTTTTCAAAATCGCGAAAATTCTCGACAAAAATGCAAAGGGGTTAGCCTTACTTTTTCTTCATTTTTTGGCCGAAAAATTTTTGGTCTCAGATTCGATTTAAATGACCCTTTCCTGACTAACTGGACCCCCAGGAACTCAGAAAACGCAGCGAAAGGAGCGTGGGATCAACAGGAGAGAAGTTACGAACGAAAAAGCACCTGCTGAAAAATGTCTTAAAAACAGGTTCTCGTTTTTTGGCTGTAACTTTTGATGCGTTGATCGCAGCGTATCGTGACTGCGCCCAATCGATTTCTCTCGCAAAATTACGTCGGAATAGTGCCAGAAAGAATTTATTCCAGCACTTTTCAAAATCGCGAAAATTTTCGACAAAAATGCAAAGGGGTTAGCCTTACTTTTTCTTCATTTTTTGGCCGAAAAATTTTTGGTCTCAGATTCGATTCAAATGACCCTTTCCTGACTAACTGGACCCCCAGGAACTCAGAAAACGCAGCGAAAGGAGCGTGGGATCAACAGGAGAGAAGTTACGAACGAAAAAGCACCTGCTGAAAAATGTCTTAAAAACAGGTTCTCGTTTTTTGGCTGTAACTTTTGATGCGTTGATCGCAGCGTATCGGGACTGCGCCCAATCGATTTCTCTCGCAAAATTACGTCGGAATAGTGCCAGAAAGAATTTATTCCAGCACTTTTCAAAATCGCGAAAATTTTCGACAAAAATGCAAAGGGGTTAGCCTTACTTTTTCTTCATTTTTAGGCCGAAAAATTTTTGGTCTCAGATTCGATTTAAATGACCCTTTCCTGACTAACTGGACCCCCAGGAACTCAGAAAACGCAGCGAAAGGAGCGTGGGATCAACAGGAGAGAAGTTACGAACCAAAAAGCACCTGCTGAAAAATGTCTTAAAAACAGGTTCTCGTTTTTTGGCTGTAACTTTTGATGCGTTGATTGCAGCGTATCGGGACTGCGCCCAATCGATTTCTCTCGCAAAATTACGTCGGAATAGTGCCAGAAAGAATTTATTCCAGCACTTTTCAAAATCGCGAAAATTTTCGACAAAAATGCAAAGGGGTTAGCCTTATTTTTTCTTAATTTTTTGGCCGAAAAATTTGTGGTCTCAGATTCGATTCAAACGACCCTTTCCTGACTAACTGGACCCTCAGGATTTCAGAAAACGCAGCGAAAGGAGCGTGGGATCAACAGGAGAGAAGTTACGAACGAAAAGCACCTGCTGAAAAATGTCTTAAAAACAGGTTCTCGTTTTTTGGCTGTAACTTTTGATGCGTTGATCGCAGCGTATCGGGACTGCGCCCAATCGATTTCTCTCGCAAAATTACGTCGGAATAGTGCCGGAAAGAATTCATTCCAGCACTTTTCAAAATCGCGAAAATTTTCGACAAAAATGCAAAGGGGTTAGCCTTACTTTTTCTTCATTTTTTGGCCGAAAAATTTTTGGTCTCAGATTCGATTTAAATGACCCTTTCCTGACTAACTGGACCCCCAGGAACTCAGACAACGCAGCGAAAGGAGCGTGGGATCAACAGGAGAGAAGTTACGAACCAAAAAGCACCTGCTGAAAAATGTCCTAAAAACAGGTTCCCGTTTTTTGGCTGTAACTTTTGATGCGTTGATTGCAGCGTATCGGGACTGCGCCCAATCGATTTCTCTCGCAAAATTACGTCGGAATAGTGCCAGAAAGAATTTATTCCAGCACTTTTCAAAATCGCGAAAATTTTCGACAAAAATGCAAAGGGGTTAGCCTTACTTTTTCTTCATTTTTTGGCCGAAAAATTTTTGGTCTCAGATTCGATTTAAATGACCCTTTCCTGACTAACTGGACCCCCAGGAACTCAGAAAACGCAGCGAAAGGAGCGTGGGATCAACAGGAGAGAAGTTACGACCCAAAAAGCACCTGCTGAAAAATGTCTTAAAAACAGGTTCTCGTTTTTTGGCTGTAACTTTTGATGCGTTGATCGCAGCGTATCGGGACTGCGCCCAATCGATTTCTCTCGCAAAATTACGTCGGAATAGTGCCAGAAAGAATTTATTCCAGCACTTTTCAAAATCGCGAAAATTTTCGACAAAAATGCAAAGGGGTTAGCCTTACTTTTTCTTCATTTTTTGGCCGAAAAATTTTTGGTCTCAGATTCGATTTAAATGACCCTTTCCTGACTAACTGGACCCCCAGGAACTCAGAAAACGCAGCGAAAGGAGCGTGGGATCAACAGGAGAGAAGTTACGAACCAAAAAGCACCTGCTGAAAAATGTCTTAAAAACAGGTTCTCGTTTTTTGGCTGTAACTTTTGATGCGTTGATTGCAGCGTATCGGGACTGCGCCCAATCGATTTCTCTCGCAAAATTACGTCGGAATAGTGCCAGAAAGAATTTATTCCAGCACTTTTCAAAATCGCGAAAATTTTCGACAAAAATGCAAAGGGGTTAGCCTTATTTTTTCTTAATTTTTTGGCCGAAAAATTTGTGGTCTCAGATTCGATTCAAACGACCCTTTCCTGACTAACTGGACCCTCAGGATTTCAGAAAACGCAGCGAAAGGAGCGTGGGATCAACAGGAGAGAAGTTACGAACGAAAAGCACCTGCTGAAAAATGTCTTAAAAACAGGTTCTCGTTTTTTGGCTGTAACTTTTGATGCGTTGATCGCAGCGTATCGGGACTGCGCCCAATCGATTTCTCTCGCAAAATTACGTCGGAATAGTGCCAGAAAGAATTTATTCCAGCACTTTTCAAAATCGCGAAAATTCTCGACAAAAATGCAAAGGGGTTAGCCTTACTTTTTCTTCATTTTTTGGCCGAAAAATTTTTGGTCTCAGATTCGATTTAAATGACCCTTTCCTGACTAACTGGACCCCCAGGAACTCAGAAAACGCAGCGAAAGGAGCGTGGGATCAACAGGAGAGAAGTTACGAACGAAAAAGCACCTGCTGAAAAATGTCTTAAAAACAGGTTCTCGTTTTTTGGCTGTAACTTTTGATGCGTTGATCGCAGCGTATCGGGACTGCGCCCAATCGATTTCTCTCGCAAAATTACGTCGGAATAGTGCCAGAAAGAATTTATTCCAGCACTTTTCAAAATCGCGAAAATTTTCGACAAAAATGCAAAGGGGTTAGCCTTACTTTTTCTTCATTTTTTGGCCGAAAAATTTTTGGTCTCAGATTCGATTCAAATGACCCTTTCCTGACTAACTGGACCCCCAGGAACTCAGAAAACGCAGCGAAAGGAGCGTGGGATCAACAGGAGAGAAGTTACGAACGAAAAAGCACCTGCTGAAAAATGTCTTAAAAACAGGTTCTCGTTTTTTGGCTGTAACTTTTGATGCGTTGATCGCAGCGTATCGGGACTGCGCCCAATCGATTTCTCTCGCAAAATTACGTCGGAATAGTGCCAGAAAGAATTTATTCCAGCACTTTTCAAAATCGCGAAAATTTTCGACAAAAATGCAAAGGGGTTAGCCTTACTTTTTCTTCATTTTTTGGCCGAAAAATTTTTGGTCTCAGATTCGATTTAAATGACCCTTTCCTGACTAACTGGACCCCCAGGAACTCAGAAAACGCAGCGAAAGGAGCGTGGGATCAACAGGAGAGAAGTTACGAACCAAAAAGCACCTGCTGAAAAATGTCTCAAAAACAGGTTCTCGTTTTTTGGCTGTAACTTTTGATGCGTTGATTGCAGCGTATCGGGACTGCGCCCAATCGATTTCTCTCGCAAAATTACGTCGGAATAGTGCCAGAAAGAATTCATTCCAGCACTTTTCAAAATCGCGAAAATTTTCGACAAAAATGCAAAGGGGTTAGCCTTATTTTTTCTTAATTTTTTGGCCGAAAAATTTGTGGTCTCAGATTCGATTCAAACGACCCTTTCCTGACTAACTGGACCCTCAGGATTTCAGAAAACGCAGCGAAAGGAGCGTGGGATCAACAGGAGAGAAGTTACGAACGAAAAGCACCTGCTGAAAAATGTCTTAAAAACAGGTTCTCGTTTTTTGGCTGTAACTTTTGATGCGTTGATCGCAGCGTATCGGGACTGCGCCCAATCGATTTCTCTCGCAAAATTACGTCGGAATAGTGCCAGAAAGAATTCATTCCAGCACTTTTCAAAATCGCGAAAATTTTCGACAAAAATGCAAAGGGGTTAGCCTTACTTTTTCTTCATTTTTTGGCCGAAAAATTTTTGGTCTCAGATTCGATTTAAATGACCCTTTCCTGACTAACTGGACCCCCAGGAACTCAGACAACGCAGCGAAAGGAGCGTGGGATCAACAGGAGAGAAGTTACGAACCAAAAAGCACCTGCTGAAAAATGTCTCAAAAACAGGTTCTCGTTTTTTGGCTGTAACTTTTGATGCGTTGATTGCAGCGTATCGGGACTGCGCCCAATCGATTTCTCTCGCAAAATTACGTCGGAATAGTGCCAGAAAGAATTTATTCCAGCACTTTTCAAAATCGCGAAAATTTTCGACAAAAATGCAAAGGGGTTAGCCTTACTTTTTCTTCATTTTTTGGCCGAAAAATTTTTGGTCTCAGATTCGATTTAAATGACCCTTTCCTGACTAACTGGACCCCCAGGAACTCAGAAAACGCAGCGAAAGGAGCGTGGGATCAACAGGAGAGAAGTTACGACCCAAAAAGCACCTGCTGAAAAATGTCTTAAAAACAGGTTCTCGTTTTTTGGCTGTAACTTTTGATGCGTTGATCGCAGCGTATCGGGACTGCGCCCAATCGATTTCTCTCGCAAAATTACGTCGGAATAGTGCCAGAAAGAATTTATTCCAGCACTTTTCAAAATCGCGAAAATTCTCGACAAAAATGCAAAGGGGTTAGCCTTACTTTTTCTTCATTTTTTGGCCGAAAAATTTTTGGTCTCAGATTCGATTTAAATGACCCTTTCCTGACTAACTGGACCCCCAGGAACTCAGAAAACGCAGCGAAAGGAGCGTGGGATCAACAGGAGAGAAGTTACGAACGAAAAAGCACCTGCTGAAAAATGTCTTAAAAACAGGTTCTCGTTTTTTGGCTGTAACTTTTGATGCGTTGATCGCAGCGTATCGGGACTGCGCCCAATCGATTTCTCTCGCAAAATTACGTCGGAATAGTGCCAGAAAGAATTTATTCCAGCACTTTTCAAAATCGCGAAAATTTTCGACAAAAATGCAAAGGGGTTAGCCTTACTTTTTCTTCATTTTTTGGCCGAAAAATTTTTGGTCTCAGATTCGATTCAAATGACCCTTTCCTGACTAACTGGACCCCCAGGAACTCAGAAAACGCAGCGAAAGGAGCGTGGGATCAACAGGAGAGAAGTTACGAACGAAAAAGCACCTGCTGAAAAATGTCTTAAAAACAGGTTCTCGTTTTTTGGCTGTAACTTTTGATGCGTTGATCGCAGCGTATCGGGACTGCGCCCAATCGATTTCTCTCGCAAAATTACGTCGGAATAGTGCCAGAAAGAATTTATTCCAGCACTTTTCAAAATCGCGAAAATTTTCGACAAAAATGCAAAGGGGTTAGCCTTACTTTTTCTTAATTTTTGGGCCGAAAAATTTTTGGTCTCAGATTCGATTTAAACGACCCTTTCCTGACTAACTGGACCCCCAGGAACTCAGAAAACGCAGCGAAAGGAGCGTGGGATCAACAGGAGAGAAGTTACGAACAAAAAAGCACCTGCTGAAAAATGTCTTAAAAACAGGTTCTCGTTTTTTGGCCGTAACTTTTGATGCGTTGATCGCAGCGTATCGGGACTGCGCCCAATCGATTTCTCTCGCAAAATTACGTCGGAATAGTGCCAGAAAGAATTTATTCCAGCACTTTTCAAAATCGCGAAAATTTTCGACGAAAATGCAAAGGGGTTAGCCTTACTTTTTCTTCATTTTTTCGCCGAAAAATTTTTGGTCTCAGATTCGATTCAAATGACCCTTTTCTGACTAACTGGACCCCCAGGAACTCAGAAAACGCAGCGAAAGGAGCGTGGGATCAACAGGAGAGAAGTTACGAACGAAAAAGCACCTGCTGAAAAATGTCCTAAAAACAGGTTCTCGTTTTTTGGCTGTAACTTTTGATGCGTTGATTGCAGCGTATCGGGACTGCGCCCAATCGATTTCTCTCGCAAAATTACGTCGGAATAGTGCCAGAAAGAATTTATTCCAGCACTTTTCAAAATCGCGAAAATTTTCGACAAAAATGCAAAGGGGTTAGCCTTACTTTTTCTTCATTTTTTGGCCGAAAAATTTTTGGTCTCAGATTCGATTCAAATGACCCTTTTCTGACTAACTGGACCCCCAGGAACTCAGAAAACGCAGCGAAAGGAGCGTGGGATCAACAGGAGAGAAGTTACGAACGAAAAAGCACCTGCTGAAAAATGTCTTAAAAACAGGTTCTCGTTTTTTGGCTGTAACTTTTGATGCGTTGATCGCAGCGTATCGGGACTGCGCCCAATCGATTTCTCTCGCAAAATTACGTCGGAATAGTGCCAGAAAGAATTTATTCCAGCACTTTTCAAAATCGCGAAAATTTTCGACAAAAATGCAAAGGGGTTAGCCTTACTTTTTCTTCATTTTTTGGCCGAAAAATTTTTGGTCTAAGATTCGATTCAAATGACCCTTTCCTGACTAACTGGACCCCCAGGAACTCAGAAAACGCAGCGAAAGGAGCGTGGGATCAACAGGAGAGAAGTTACGAACGAAAAAGCACCTGCTGAAAAATGTCTTAAAAACAGGTTCTCGTTTTTTGGCTGTAACTTTTGATGCGTTGATCGCAGCGTATCGGGACTGCGCCCAATCGATTTCTCTCGCAAAATTACGTCGGAATAGTGCCAGAAAGAATTTATTCCAGCACTTTTCAAAATCGCGAAAATTTTCGACAAAAATGCAAAGGGGTTAGCCTTACTTTTTCTTCATTTTTTGGCCGAAAAATTTTTGGTCTCAGATTCGATTTAAATGACCCTTTCCTGACTAACTGGACCCCCAGGAACTCAGAAAACGCAGCGAAAGGAGCGTGGGATCAACAGGAGAGAAGTTACGAACCAAAAAGCACCTGCTGAAAAATGTCTTAAAAACAGGTTCTCGTTTTTTGGCTGTAACTTTTGATGCGTTGATCGCAGCGTATCGGGACTGCGCCCAATCGATTTCTCTCGCAAAATTACGTCGGAATAGTGCCAGAAAGAATTCATTCCAGCACTTTTCAAAATCGCGAAAATTTTCGACAAAAATGCAAAGGGGTTAGCCTTACTTTTTCTTCATTTTTTGGCCGAAAAATTTTTGGTCTCAGATTCGATTTAAATGACCCTTTCCTGACTAACTGGACCCCCAGGAACTCAGACAACGCAGCGAAAGGAGCGTGGGATCAACAGGAGAGAAGTTACGAACCAAAAAGCACCTGCTGAAAAATGTCTTAAAAACAGGTTCTCGTTTTTTGGCTGTAACTTTTGATGCGTTGATTGCAGCGTATCGGGACTGCGCCCAATCGATTTCTCTCGCAAAATTACGTCGGAATAGTGCCAGAAAGAATTTATTCCAGCACTTTTCAAAATCGCGAAAATTTTCGACAAAAATGCAAAGGGGTTAGCCTTACTTTTTCTTCATTTTTTGGCCGAAAAATTTTTGAACTCAGATTTGACTTGTATGACCCCGTCCCGACAAATTATCTCCCGAAGAGTTCAAAAAAGTGCAAATAGATCGCCGTAGCTCCGTTCGATGAGGAAATACGACAAAAACACGTAGTAATTCCACTTAGCTGCTAGTCCGTTCATTTTTCATCACCCGTAGTTTTAGACTGTGTACATCTGATTTGTTCTTTAAATTTATGTCGATATTTCAGATAGCTACGTCGTTCATAACTTCTCCGGCCTCATCGGCATTACAGAATACTTCATTAGTCGCAGTACCTACGTTAGCTACTACGAAATCACTGGAGTACATCGAGCTTACGAAACCGACCAACGTGAGTCCGCTAGAGAATAACGTAGTTTGAGCATGGTTGTTTACGATTTGGTGTTTTTGACACTGGGATGTTTTTAACATGAAATCACCTGATATTCAATATCTACACAGCACAAGGGTACTCTAAAGTCTTCTGTTTTATAGAATAAGTTCGCATCGACTCCAGTTACGTGGTCTCACTCAGAAACGTTCGAGGCATCGGGTTAACCTCAAATTCCTAGATTTTTGATCCGAGATATTCTATCGATCTTATAATGTCTGAGGACGAAGTCGAAAGTTTTGAAATAACAGACTACGATCTGGACAATGAATTCAACATTAATCGTCCTCGGCGAAAACTGTCCAAAAAACAACAGATGCTTGGTAAGCAAAAATCTATTATCTTACTTTGAATTCTCCTAACTCTGTTACATTCACATATTTCTCCATCACTAAATGTAATCGTCAGGAATATGGGCTGATGACAGTGATGAAGAAGAAGTGCCAGCACGACCTTCCTTTAAATCATCAAATCGTGGCCCCAAGAATTACACCGCACCAGTTAGTTTTGTTGCCGGTGGTATTCAGCAAGCTGGACAGCCCAAGGATGACAAGAAAGAATCTGATGGAGACAAAGATGATGACGACGAAGGTGGTCGGCCAAAACGAGGAGATGCTGATTACGTTCCCAACAGTTCTAGGTATAGCTTTTAATATATTTTTTCTACTTATAGTTTATGAATTATCAATCATTGTAGTGATATTAAATATCAGTTTATTGTACAATTTTCTATTCTCAGCACAATCAAACTCATTGTGTCATCAACATAAATTAGTGTCATGAAATTCTAAGCTCTACAATCACTCTTCCACAGCTATCGCTCCCATTTTTACGCCTTTGTACAATCCATATCCTGTTCTTTTACATTCCAGTGACTCAGATGACCAAGGACCGAGCTTCGCTAGAGCAAAGCCATCATTTTCCTTGAATCTAGAAGGTGACATAGCTGGTCTGCGAAAAAAAAGAACATCAGTTAACCCAGTACTTATGAAATCAGGAGTCGGAAGTTGGGAAATGCACACAAAAGGAATTGGAGCGAAACTCTTGCTTCAGGTTAGTACACGGTTCGTTTGTTACCTATTAATGAAAGAATATTCACCTGCGATGACCAGTGTGTCGGATTTTCCTGTTATAGATGGGTTTTGAACCCGGTAAAGGTCTCGGTAAGAAGTTGCAAGGTATAATGGCTCCGGTAGAGGCTCATCTCCGTAAAGGCAGGGGAGCGATAGGTGCTTATGGTCCAGAAAAATTGGCCAAGGTGCCTGAAAAGAAAAAAGACGAGGATGTAGAGGAGGAGAAGGAGTTCAAAGCAAAATTATCGCAATGGCGAAAGGGGGAGACGGTCAGCAAGAAGAAAGTGAGATATTGTTACAGGAGCGTTGACCAAGTACTGGAGGATGGCAAGTTAAGACCGAACCGAAAAGTTCAGTTGAACAGTGAAATGAGCAAAGTCAAAGTCATCGACATGACAGGACCTGAACAACGAGTGTTAAGCGGCTATCATGCAATCGGTGGTGGACAACAGCGACCCGATGAGACTGTTACACCGGTCGATGTAAAGAAAACAGGCGTGAATTTCGCCCTCCCTGAACTCCGCCATAATCTCAATTTGCTAGTCGATTTGTGCGAGCAAGACATTATACAGAACGATCGCCGAACTCGTCATATGTCCGACAGGGTGGTAGCTCTTGAGGCGGAAAGGTCAAACTTATCTAAGATAGTAGACCAGCACGAACAGCTAATGGACACTCTGGAAAACGTTCTATCTATCGTCGATCAGCTCATGGACCAATCCAATGATCTGTCCCTAGAGGAAACTGCAGCAGCCTTCAAAGATCTTCAGGAGAAATATTACGAAGAGTATAAAATGTACGAATTAGGTGAACTTGCCACAGGCCTGGTCGGTCCCAAAGTTAAGGAATTCTTATCTACTTGGAATCCATTGACGAACCCTACGCACCCCATTCCACTATTCAAGCAGTGGAAAAATATTCTTGAAAGTGGCAGAAGCACCTTGCAAAGCGGAGCTCTGCAACCCTACGATCAACTAGTATGGAACTCTTGGATGCCGTCAATAAGAGGCGCTGTACAGTGAGTATTTTTGTCTTCAGAAAATTACATTGTCAGATATCAGCTGATTAGTGGAACTTACGTAGGTGTTGACTCTTTCAGACAGTGGGCTTGCCGGCAACCTGATCCTCTAGTCGAGCTTCTAGAGCAATGGATTCCTCTTCTGCCAGGATGGATACTGGAAAACATACTCGACTTGTTGGTTCTACCCAAATTGACGCTGGAAGTTGAGGAATGGAATCCTCTCACCGACACAGTACCAATTCATACCTGGATTCATCCCTGGTTACCATTGATAGGTAAGAGTAGTTGCTGAAATTTGTGATAAAAGAATGGTAACGGATTCGGAGTACAAGGGATGAATTATTTAAGTTCGATTTAATACATTCTCTTACTTTCCTCATCTCCGTTCATGATTTTCCGTAGGTAATCGCTTAGACACCGCAGTGTATCCGATCATTCGTCGTAAGTTGGGCTCAGCGCTAGGAGGGTGGCATCCTTCGGACAGATCAGCAAGACTGATGCTGCAGCCGTGGTCCCTGGTGTTCAAGAAGGGAGACATGGAAGCTTTCCTGGTGAAGAACATCATTCCAAAACTTCAAGTAGTTTTAGCCGAATTTGTGATCAACCCGCACCAGCAGCATCTGGACCAATGGAATTGGGTATTTGAATGGAACGAAATGCTGCCGATTCACACCATGGCAGGTCTACTGGATAAATTCTTTTTCCCCAAATGGCTTCAAGTCCTGGCTCTCTGGTTAAATCATTCTCCCAATTACGATCAAGTCACCAACTGGTATATGGGATGGAAGGGAATGCTGAGTGACAAACTGCTGGCAGAGCCGCAAATAAAGGGCGAGTATCTGTCAAGTTTTTTCTCACGTAAAGGACGTGTCGCAATAAAACCTAAACGTGCTCATGAAAATATTTCGAATTTTCAGACTACTTCAAGAAGGCGTTGGACATGATGAACAGAGCGGTAGCGGCACCTCAGGGACACCAACCCGGAGCAATGGAACAAGTGTCCTACCTCACAAATCTCGAAAGAACTCAAACCGCTCTACCTCCGTCTGCGCCAGCCGCTCAGCCCAGGATGGAGGTGAGAACAAGAGAAGAAAGATTTTATTTTATCCTTGTATCGCCGTGTAGTTAACGCAGATATCTATAATGACGAGTTTCTATGTTTTCCACTTCAGAGAATTGCCGAGGCCGTGCGTACCGCGTCGCAAATTCCACAAGGCTTCAAGGATCTCATACAAAAGCGGTGCGAGGAAAGAGGCATCCTCTTTATGCCCGTGCCAAACAGATACAGGGAAGGGAAACAAGTTTATAAAGTCGGCAACGTTCAGGCTTACATCGATAGAAACGTCGTCTTTGTTTGCCACAACGGATCCACATGGGCTCCGACCCATTTGAACGCGTTACTGGACATGGCTGAGATATAGGATTGTAAATACCATTGTACATACTTGCAGTGAAGTCTTAGAATTTAGATAAATTAAATATGTTCACGATGAAACGATTGTGACGAATTTTAATTATGCGGTTCGCTATGACCCTTGCCATCCATCCGTCCTGTTTAAAATATTATATCGGAGATCGGTCATATCGATATAGCTAGCCCATCAACATGTAATTTCAGGCGAATTACACATACGTTTGTCGTGCGGCATTGAGAATATGCGCAGAGAGAAATATTTGGGACTTTTATAATTAAATCTGACTCGAAGTGTTAAATTTTATAATATCAGATGACGTCTCATGAGAATGCTATTGGTAATCAGACGCAAACATCAGACGATGTTGGATTCATTACAAAATAAGGCGGGCCTGAATAATTAATACTGTAAATATACCGCAGTGTATATCTATTTTAACGGTAACCACAAAGCACAAGCAGCTCAATACGTCAGTGTACTTGGGCGGTTTGTTTATTTAATTCCGTATGCCTCATTCGATTCCAGGCGTATCACGCGATTCAACGGGTTAAAATCCGGAAAGATGACCTAGCGCATAAACGAGGGAAGCATAGGCGAATAAGGCATAAATCGGCGGAGCAGCAATAACGATAATTAATGCCTTAGAGAGGTAGGCAGGCAGGCAGGCAGCAGCAGGCAGCAGCTGTGGAGGCAGGGAAGGTTCTCCACCTCTATTTAGCTGTCTCGCGTCGAAGGCGTGTAGGCGCCCCTGGTTATCCCACCACTAAGGTGCAGCTTAAAAACTTCTCGATATGGAAAGTTGTATAGTTGATTCCCGCGGAGACGAGGTCTGGCTACGGGCAGCCAACACCGACGCGACTTCGGTCGCGTTGAATGGGCATCCTTCGCCCACGCGTCATGATCCGCGACATCCGCGACGTCCTTCCCCCCCACCTCACTACTTCGAAGCCAGCGACGAAGGGCAACGCAGCGACTTCAAGACTCCTCGGCATTTCCTCCTGCAGCAGTCACGAACGCGTCTCGCGGTGTTGGGAAATTTGCATCCCGGCAAGATGCGAGAGTGCCTGGTAACTGTCCGTCTCCGCGAGGCTTCTTCCCTCTCTCCGGCACCTATCCAGGACCTGTAAACTCCAACGGTGCAGCCTCTGAGACTCCGGGGCACATTGTCTGATGCCGATCCTTATTCTCTATGCGCAACAAGGAACTCGCGTCACCCGCTATGCGAAGTACTTATTGTATCACGTGTACCTACTCTTGTACACCCGTATATACGTGTATACCCAAGCTATCCTACAACCTTATACACGCAACGTAATTTATGTCGGCGTAAATTGCGGAACGCCGATAAACGCGTATGGCCGCAGCTATCGCTGGGACTCTCGTTATACCAACGTCCGTTTGTGCACGAATTGACGTGCAGTATAGGATCGAGATACCACCTCGCCGTGCGGATACACCTATCTTCTGATTGAAGATCATTCGCTGTTCCAAAATATCGTATTACATCACTATTGTCATTCCTCGTTGTACTTGCTCCTGCAATAGGGCCATACATTGTACACTGTTATAACGTCGAAGGTTCGTCCCAGCAAACGATCGGACACAAAATCTGATAATCTGAAAATCTTGAATTCTTCGTCAATTATTTATTATTACCAGTTGACCGTGATTCATATGAAGCGTTCTTAAACAAATGGTGGGTATCTTTAAATGGGATGGTAAACACGAGTGTGCATCGCGGTTACTCATCATTCATCGAGTGGATCCTCCAAGGAAGTGGAGTTTTTCCACAGCTGCTGAATAATCTCGATATAATATGCTGTGTTCGACGAAGTCTGGTATTTAATTCAGAGAACAAGTGGCCATAAAACCTGGGTAATTCCTCACGTGAAGGATGCATAGTATATATACGTATAGTACAGTTTGTATGAAGAGCGTTTGGATCGGCGCTGAGCGTGCGGTTAACAGAGTCGGTTATATTCCGACTTTCGCCTTATCCAGATCAGGATCTGAGATCCCTCCAGAGTTTCTGCAGCATTTGCATCGCACATTACGGATACATCGAGAGGCTCTACTGAAACTGGTATACATGCAGAAAATACTCGACAACGGATATTTATACGTGCCTTACACAGGCGCATCGATGGGCAGCCGTTTTTTGTCGAAAAAACGCGATACAATCGCAACCCAGTCGACGTGACGGAAAGTGAATTTCGTGAATACAATACCAGATAACGTGCACTTCACCCTGCAGAACTGCGAGCGCGGAACAGAAGTATTGAATTATAGTCCGATTGTCGAATAAAAATCGAACCGTTTCCACACTCCACGCGGCGGCGTCGGCCATGCAATAAATTGTCGCAAACAGTTCTGCTGTGCTACATTGCAGGGTGAGAATCGCACGGAATTTCTAATCTCCGAAACGATTGCAGGCCCCATGGTATTGAGGTTTGAAATCAATTCTAAAAATTCTTCAAAAACTTTTTCCTTTTCAAACCTAACTGCACGACCTTGCATCCGTAAATAAATTTTTTCCCGCCCATAGACTCATAGACAGAAACGTAAAGGCATACAGCTACTCGGAATGTGTGCGTATGTATAATCGACAGAGAGAGAGAGAGCTAGCGAACGTCAGGGGAAATTTGATCTTTCGATCGCGTAGCTGCGTGCTGACCTTTAAGCGCAGCGCGTCGTTTCTTATGAGTTAATCTTTATGTATACAGAGTCGAGGATGGGGTCGGTGAACTTGACGCATGTACGCGAGTACACGTATTACACCCTTTTTTTTTAGACGGAGTGTATAAGCCGAGGCCCGGATGTCAAATAAATGGCTGAAAAGTCGATGGTAAAAAATGGTTTAATTAAAAAGTATCGCCCGATGGGCAGGGATCGAGATATTGCACCGCAGGTGCGCGCGTATAACGCACATTTACTTGATGGGAAATACACGCAGGCTGCAGCGGCTCGAGGAGAGTGAGTGCAAGCAATGCTGCGAAATTCTGCAAGGCGGATCTGAATTGAATTCGTGATGAGATTCGAAGCGTGGATCCTCCGCGGTCCCGATCGTTCCGAGAATCGCAATCTCTTAATAGTCGGTAATCGCGTTCCACTTATACTGCCTGGCAATAATCTCTCGAGATAAACGCGGTATTTGCATAGAATTGACGTGCAATTCCGTAGCCGATCGTAACCGCGTTGCACATTATACGTATGTGTGTACCTACGGTCTACGCTGCAGCCCTGCGTAGTGCCCTGATGCGTACATTGGCATATCTATTTATCCCGATCCCCGCTCTATAAACGCTCGATATGTTAAACTGGTGGAAATATATCCGCAATCGAGTATTTACTCACTAAACTATCAAGGATTTGCAGCCCTACTCCGACGTCCCGCCGCACGGCTCCTATCTTATACATATCCTGCAGGCTGCAGCGACGCAGCTGCGGATCAACTCCGCTGTAAGGAGGAATAAAAAGATGAGGATACCGACGGAGAAGAACCTCTTCTTGTATCCTTTAAGTTTTAATTTACTGGTCTCAGGAATCGTTTTCGCCAACATCGTCGTAAACAACCGGGATGGAATTTATGCGCAGACCGCGTCTAGGCGCGCAAAGAGGCTTCCAGGGTATCGAGTATCCAGGGCTGCGGATCTTCCCGCGCGCGTTCTCCGTCTTCGGAAACTCGTTACATCTGTAAGGAAGTTTGCAACGGTGCCAGTAACTTATTTCACGCCTTTACAAATCGAGGGAGCGAGCGAAAGAACGAACGAACGAACGACCCGACGCGCGTACCTTATACCTACGTAGGTGCAACGCGTCTTGGTTGCAGCTTAAGCTGCGGATCGCAGAGTTGCAGACAAGTTTGCACAAATTCTATAAATAGACTAACGCTTCGTTGCGCACCGGTCCGCGCGCAACAGCTCGCCGTGTCAATGCGCAAGCCGCGTGCGGCAACTTGTTAAAATTTTTTTCTCCATTCACCTCCGTCTTATCGTGCCTTCGGTTGGTTTTTTATTTCTTCCGTATAAGATCCTCACGTACCACTTCGCGTCGAGAAAACTCGCCGAGTTTATTACACGGATTATATTCATTAAATTCGTCCGTCGAGTCGGAGCGACGACACGGCTTAACATCACGCGGCGTAATCTCCTACGGTCTTCTTCCACTTTTTGCCAAGACGGAAAATTGGATCTTATCGTTCGTAGTCTCGAATAGAGCTAATACGTTCCGACGTTCGAATCGTCGTGATTCCCTCGCGTAAGGTGTGCGTCGTTTGGCCCTCGATCCACGGTGGACTTGCGGCGAGCCTGCGGTGCGTGCAGTAACATGTTTTCAGCAAAATGCGATCGCACCCAAACATTCCAAGCCCACGCAAAACGAGGGTCCCTATATCCACCTAACTTGGCCGAACCCCTTCGAGCCATACCTACCTCCGTAAAGGAGTTGCGCGTATGAGGTAACACGAATATCCATTTACACAGGCAAATTCTGATACCGGTAGGCATATTAAATAAACACCGCCGCGGAGATAGAGAAATCTGTATGCGGGGAACGAGCCGATATACCTCGTAAGGTAGGTATCACACGGGTACCTGTAATACGTGTAACGTTGCGGTGATTCGGACTCATGTTTAAAAAGTGAGGAAATACTAGTTCCCGAATCCGTCCGAACGAATAGCAGCGCGAAGAAGGTTTATCAGCATAATTCATGGACCGCAGCCCGTGAGCAAAGTTTACACCGAAAGCTGCTGCCTGCTGCCAGTTTCCAAAGAGCCGCGCCTGCACGGCGGGTCGGACAATCTCCGAGTGGAAAAGGCGAGCCTCTTGAAATTAATAATCGAAAATGGAAGGCCCGGGTCTTCATTCACGTCACGTTAACAAGCCGGGTTCCGATAACGCTGCACGCCCGGTGCGGTAGGTATTGTTTTACTAATGGGCTGCTCGCAGATAGGCAGGTACCTGTACCAGCGGCTCCAACGTGGTCCAGGCAATGCTACATGGCGAACAAACGACAGTCTCTTTAAAGTGCTTCACAATGGCAGCGATAACTCTTCGTTCCTTACATCCACGCATTCTTACGGCACAAGCACTCCACGCGTGCAGCCCACATCCATACCTGCAGCGTATTTATAATTTATACTTTCATACGACCATTCATAATCCACCGGTCCTTAGCCTACGCTGCTGCTGCTGCTGCTGCTGCTGCCGCTGTTACGAACATGGAAGCTGCGCGCTCGACGCTTCGCAAAAATATACTTCGTACGTAGCTGCAGAGTGTGTCCTTGTACAGCTGCTGCTGCTGCGACGGAGGAGAAATCGGCAGTGAATAGGATTGGAAAATGCGGTTTCAGAGACATAGATACAACCCCAATCCTGCACCGCGTCGTTATTACCGCAAGCTGCAAGCACCTGAGAGTATCTCTCGGAATTGAAGCAAGAACAGGGATTGAGGCCTGACGAGACTTTATTCTCTTTGGCAGTATCGCTTTCGTTTCATCGACTGTGAAGTCAAGCTTTCTAATTAGAAGAAAAACGATGCCAACATGTGAAAAAGATGTGAATTCCCGGCCAGAATATGCTTGATCGCACTCACGAGCCCGAACCCTTCACTTTTGTTCGAAACCTTTTCACCCTGGTCTATTTAACACGCGAGATACCAAATTGAGGAGTTAGGAAACGTGACGTCCGAGATGCGCGTCGGATCTCCTCGAGTTGGTAATTGGGACGCGGCGCTAAGAGTTTGGGCGAGCAACCGGCGCGCCCACGAGCTGTCAAATCCGAGCCCCGTGCGATAGATATAGGCTCTTGATAACCCGCGACGTCGTCGACGTCGACGTGGTTGAACGCTCTCGAGATAGCCGTCCGAACGATTTGACAGCGGGGATAAATTAGCCGGCAGACTTCCTAATTGCGAGATAATTTGAGTCAGTTTCCAGTTGGTGAACGCATGTCGCGCGTTGCATGGATGGATATCGCTTTCTCTCTTTCTGCCTCTCGTTTCTCCTCCTCTTTCAATTACTCTTTGGCTCTTTTTTTAATCCTCTCCTTACGTACTTCCGGTTTGGCGGCCAAGAAATTTCTCTAATAAAAGTACAGAATCGGAGGTCAATCCAAGACGGCTTGGGACCGGCATTCGCGGGCTTGATAATAATTATTTGGGCAACCTATCGTCAATAATCGTTAATATAACGGCGTCTCCGTGGCAGAGTCTACGAGTCGAGAGGCATTAATGTCTCGGACGTGGGCGAGCGCCAGTCAACGAGGCGTGAGAGCGAAGCCTTCTCCTTATAAACTTGTAACTTTTAACTTTGAACCCGTAATCCCGGATTCCCCCATAACCGACGGTCCTCCATAGCCAATACCGCGAGAATGAAAGGAAAATAGTCAAGAGTCGATCATATTTCTAAACAGCTCTCCATTCTCCGCCATCCCCTAACAATACTGGCACGAAATCAGGCCGAGTACCGGAATGGGAATGAACGATCGAGCGGAGCGAGATGTGGAAAAAGTGAAGATAACAGTGACGGCCGATGGGCGATCGCTAGTCGGAAGGAGTCGCTGGTTGAAAATTGCACTCTTTAAGACGTCCGCCGCAGGCCTGCGGAGTGAGCGGCTCGCGTTTCCAGCATATGTCAAGATTTCATGAACTCCGGCAGCCCTCTGGACCTTCTTCGATGCACCGAGCTGTCCAATTACAGCGTGTCTCCCCGACCGACGTGGGCACATGTATACGACGTGATATATCAATCTCTTTGACTCGTTACCCAAGCGACACCAAACGCAACAACAATACCTCTCTCTCCTCCCGCGGCATGGCATCGGCGGTAAGAAACGTCCCGGACTCGATACTCGATACTCGATGCCTCTCTATTATCTATCGCCGAGTCTCGTACGCCGGGAACCGACTGTGTTTTAAATTGAGTTTGCCCGCAAAGCAAAGCGGGAAAGTCGGGCGATTTCGGTGATTCGCTGCGGCGAGTATGGGAGAAAGAATTGACGTGACTAAGCCCAACGCGGTTGGGAACAATCGTTGCGATCGCTTTCAGGGAATCCCTAAAGTGGCACGCATATGTCATGCAGCGGTGACGAGGCCCGGGATTATTTGTACGGGCGGAACACTGCTACTACTGAATTCCGTCGTGATTCATTGATCTGGTCCTCGATCGTTCGAATCGCCCTCAGGGAACGTGCGATTCGGCGTTGCGAAACGGTGTGTCTGTCGAAACCGGAAGTCGAACGTTAAGGCGAATTGAACGGTCCAAAAAGATGTGAGTTGCGGTCGTAAATCATAAGAAACGCGATAGCGCAACAGCTAGATTCTCATACCTGCCGTTCGACTATCCTACGCAGCGGATCTCTACAAAGCAGTCCGCGTTTTTATTTACGTTTGAAAATACGCACTCACTCCCACAAGTTGATCACCCGTCTTAATTAGGAATGGCACGTAGGACGTGCAAGCAGTTGCAGCTTGGCGATGCGATCAAAAAAATTCTGTCCGTTGCATAATTGACGCGGTGTTATTTTCCACGGACCAAAGCGTCCGAAGGTGCGATTATCGTACCTCCCTTTGAGTCTCTCTTTCTCTCTCTGTACAAGTTTTAATTGGTTGCTTAATCGGTTTAGACAGAGCAAGCCGGTCGCCCGTCTCAAGTTAAACGAACTTGAAATTTGCTATCCGGTAATTAATGCCAATCTTGGAGTTCGTTGAGCGGTATACCGTGGCTCAATTATACCGTTTAAGTCAACCAATGGGCGGAGGAGCCAATTTTCTCCGTCTTTCTCCATCCTCGTACATCTCTCGAGTCTCCCGTGTCTTCTCTCCTCCCGTCCTTCCGAGGGCCGAGCGGTTCCCATAAGGAGCGATATTTATGTTATCGCTCTTTCGCGCCGTTTCCAGGGCGTCGAACAGGAATACATCCCGTAAATCATAGAGCCTCCTCCGTCGTCTAGTTTTGCGGGAGTTTACCGTTCGCCACGCGCGTTACACCCAAGGAGGACTCAACCCGTTCGAGATAAAACGCGTCAGCCCGGCTATCGCGTTGCCGGTTAGTCACAGCGGCGGAATGGAAGGAACGAATTATGACGGCATTGCACAGTTTTCGCGTTCGAGCGGTGATGAGTCATAGGCAAAAAGCCGCGGTGCCGTGGTATGTCGCGGGTGAACGATTCCGAGTCCGTGTTGCCGGGGCGGGAGCAACAGGTGCGAGCTGAATTGTTCTCCGCTCGAGCGGTCCCACGTCGGCTGGACCAGGAACACCGTCGCACTTTCATGGCGCATGGGCTTACGGGAGATACCCGCTATCCTCCCGGGAGGATAAATCCTGGTACACTGTAGGGGAATTCAGCTGTAACGGTCGTGATTGGCTGGTACCGATTTTATCCTAATCCGACTGCGAGAAAGCTGTGATCTTGCGATCGGATGAATTACGCGTGTGCGTATAATTTGTGCACTGTAACGGACTTTCTCGATTATTATTGATGGGCGTCGTTAAATTTAGACCGGATAACGACGTCGGTTCGAGTGCCACTCGGCGAACGAGTCAACGAAAGATTACGGCCAGTCTTTGTACACTCGGTCTTTCAATAGTACCTACATACATGTATAACTTCCATGCGTAGCGTGCGGATGCTGATTGTGAACCGAGATACCGCATGACGTTGTCGCTTCCTATGGACAAGACAGCTCGTTTTATCGCCTCGTGTGTTTTCTGTCGCGTTGCGAACGATCGTTGACGTCCCTGACCAATGGTACCAGTCTATTTCAGAAGCATGAACCTGGTCCGATCTTCGCACTCGATCTCGTCCCCTGCACTCTTGAGTATAATCACGGTACTCCGTTGGACTGTTTCAATCGACTTCCGTAGGTTCCACGAAGCAGTTTCAGCTCTCGAAAGAAACACTTGACCAGAGATCGGATCGGGTGTAAAACAGACAATGAGACACACATATGTGGGACTTTTACAGGACTTTCATGATACAGATCATTATTACCGATCGTTGACCATGGACAATGATCATTCGATCGGATAGGCATGAGGACCAACGACGATTAGCGTTGATCGCAGTGTAGCGAACGTAGCGAACGTCTTGACGAGATTGCAATTTCCTTTTATACTTTATTTTTTTAAAAGAAAGAACCTTGTTCCGTTTGAGTTCGGCGGTGAAGTAAAATTGAGATTCGAGAGCGTAAGGAAAGTTCTCGTGTACCACCCAATCACGCAGCCTGCAGACCGAGATGCATACGAGGATGGCCTGCCAACCGATTGTGAGAACGTAATGAGGAATGACGCGTTGCAGCAAGGGCGTGCCTGCAGGTCCCACGCGGTCTCTGCCTTGCGGTATACACGCATGAACGCACGTCACGTGCGTGTGAACCGAAGGAACATCTGCTTTCGGATGTGTGCATGCATACTGACTAACTGACTGGCCGAGTACACGGCCAGAGTCAAGTCTCGGAGCCGTGAAACGCGCCTGCGGGAATCTCATCCTCAAGTCTCACGCGGCTCTTTGCATCGCTCGTTATCGGAAACGGAGAGTTGTATCAGTCACGGGGTCGGCAAGCGTGTGAGGTCTGAAAATTGTGGTGCAAGAAAGTTACGTAAATTAGATAAGAGATCTGGGGAAGTCCCGAAATTGTAACGAGGAGCATTATATCTTTTTTTTACGCGAGGTTCCAGGTGATCACCAAACGACCGTTGTCGTCATTGAAGCTTGATGCTTGGAACGCGTGCCCATTTATTATCCGTGCATCACGGTATCTTTTGACTCTGTAGGCAATATATATGTATACCGCGTTGCTGCAACCATAGCAGACGACGGTAGTGATGATAATTGATATTAATGAGAGTAATTTGACTGGCTCAACTGCTCGAACCCGTCTTCGGGTCGCGTGTGTCCGATGAAAAGGAATTTTCTATTTTTTTTTCTGTTGCGCCTTTCTAACTGGACACTAACAATTGATTTCGACTAATTCACATCACAGTCGCATATTTAATGGAGGTATATATCTTTCAATTGCTCTTCAGCTAGTACGCTCGATCCTTTCTCGCGAGTCGAAAACTTGAGTAATTGCGATAAAACATCTATACACCGACGAGGAGACAGCAACCAAAACCGATCGTTTCTCCATTCTTCGGTGATCAAAGAAATTCGGTACACTTAGAACTTATGAGCCATCTATACCTATGTAGCTATATAACGCGCGAAATCTCGGAACTGCAGATGAACGCATCACAGCCAATTTCGTCAAAAATAAGCGTTGACTAATCAAACCCGTACACGTACGTAAGTATAAATGTACCTATATCCGAGAGGCCGCGGTAATCGATGACTAATTTCAAACGGAACATTCGAAAGATTGGATTCCTCCTTTCTTCGTTCTCTGCGCGGCGAGAACGCGAATCTTTCGAAAAACGGTACGAATCGATGAGTTTAGAAAAAGGTCCGAAAAACGAACCTTGCAAGGAGGATATCGACCGAGGAGTAGGCGAACGTGAGAGGAGCTTTCGAGCGTGATAAAACGAGTCACGACGGCGAGGAGCGTATGTGAAAAATCGCTTTTTCTTCGCAGCGTCCGGCTGGACCAGTGGTAAAAGACTGAGGCTGGTCGGGCGGCTCGGTAAACTTCGGTGATGTTCGGTAGAAATCGTGGGGGTTCGGCTTCCCGCGTTCCCTCCGCTGCCCCCCGTCAGGTTTGCTTTTGCCGCGGCTCGTCAACTCGACAACACAATTCAACACAATTCGAACGTCCCTCGTTTCTTGCCGGACGCGAACTACCGGCCTCTCCGTTGCGTTTGCGCCTGACGCGCACAGCCTCCGCCACGCTGATCTTCCTCGTTGTCGGCCGCGTGTGACGAATATCGCGCTGTTTTTACACCGAGTAGAAGAAAATCCGACTTCGGGACGCGACGACGCAAGTAACGGGCGACGGATAAACCTTCCATTTTTAAATAAAATACAGTTTGACAAGCCGATGGATACTCGACGAACCGCTGATTAAACAATCAAGCGATAACGCGTACTATAAATAACACTCACGGCTGGTTGCGAACAAGCGCTGCGACGTTGGATAAAACACGCGTTTAAATGTCGAACACGATGCGCCCCGCGATCTGAATTTCGCCATCGATCGTGTAACGGCGTTGACGCGAATCTACGTATAATGATCGTCGGGAGCTCGACGTTTGCGAGCTGCCGCCGTTGTCAGTGGATCTTAATGCAGTGTTCGTTTCTGAGTGATTACTGTTCTTCATCCCCGTTATACTTTACCTTGATTACAATGGTGATTTTAAAGCGCATTTTACGCCAGTGACACAATACGGCCGCAGTTTGCGATCGATATTTGACGATCGAGCGCGCGGGAGTTTGAAAATATAATATCGTTATTCCATCAACCAAGCTGCCCAGCGATACCCGGCATGGATGGAACCAACCCAATGGTAAGTCACGGAGCGCTACCTTTGATTCTCTGATCGTATTTGCGGTGAACAGATTACCCGGGATTTTCAAAATCCGCAGAAAATTGTCACCGCGATATGTTGCGTTTAAATCGAACGATATTTGAAAATCGCCCGCTTGAACTACTTCGAGAACTGCAGTTTGAAGGCTTATTTCTCTCCTTCTCTCTCTCGCTCTTTACGGCCGTTTCGTCGCGAGGCGAATAATGGTGATCCAGACGAGAATTCCAGCAGCAGCGAGTTTAAAAACTAATGTTACACGCACGTGAGCCCGAAAGTATCAAGGCTGTCTTTATATTCTACGCAGCTGCGTCCAAAAGTGGAATAATTAGGCACACCGGGCGTACGTGTACGGCAGAATTGAGAATTTTTAAGAGAACTTGCCCGCCGTCTGTACGCGAAGATTCGAACCGACTCAGAGCTGAGACGCAATTGGCGCGCGCGGTTTTCCGTAATACAATATGAAATAATACACGCGATATTATATTCCGAGTCCCATGCGACGATCGTTAATCGAGCAACGCCGCGAGTTTTGCCCGTATTATACCTATATCATATACGTATTATGCAATGTAATAATACACCTTTCGTTTGATACAATCGCACTGCACACGGCCGGTGCAGTCACGTAAGCTTCGATCGGTGCTGACGATAAAACAATATTTTCCTTCGTACACGATATTTCCCGGTGGATAAGAAAACGTAATTGTCAGGGCAAAAGATCGCGACCCTGCTTTTCGCATTTCATTTTCGATAATTTCGCGTCGTAGCGTTTATAACTCGTACACCTACCAGCGGCTTACGCGCGATTACGCGGGATCGCTGCATATCACAACGTTGTAATTAATAATTCTATGTGAATATATGCATCCACACTTTCTCACGAAATAAATTTTTTCTTACAGGTACGTGTGTCTGTCGAGATATTTGTGTAATATTTATGCATATCTTACCCATTTTTATTTACACACATACGTACGTGTATATTACTAGTTTACGAAAGACGTGTGTTATAAGTATACACAAGTATAATAATACACGCCGGCGAAAACTTGTTTCTTCTGCTTCTTCTTCTCTCGACTGCACACTTACACCTCTACCTTGTATCAACGACGACACCGCGGCGGCATATTCCTTGTATATACATATAATACCTGCATCAAACGCGTATTTAAGCAGACGCAGGCACACACGTGCGCATTACGAATAATTTCTACATAAATTATCATCTAGAGTCATATTCTAATTCATATGCGTGGGTAATTTTATTATTGCAGTTATACGTACAGGACGTAGATACTGGCGCAGGTGAGGTGACCGAGTGTATAGGTGAATGGGTGTATAGGTGTATAGACACGGATCGCATCGCCGAACATCCCGATGCATGGCCAAGCTTTGAGAGCTCGGCAAAGGTATTAAAATATCACGCTACTTCTCTCTGCCATGTATACGGCTTGCGCTGCACAACATTATATACGTATGCTTACGTCTGGAGTATCGATATTACGCTCATCCGCCGTCTCGTGTGACGGGAATCTACACCCGTATCCGAATTTACGGTTTTGATACCTGCCGCTTCCACTTCTCTATTATAGGTATAATATACAAGCGCTTTCGGTCTACAATTTGACAAATTTTCTCGTCGCAACCTAATTACTCGAAACGCACCAATTATCTCTATGCTTTTTTTTTCTCATCCATCTCTCTCTCTCTCTCTCTCTCTCTCTCTCTCCTTGTCTCCTCTTTGTTTCGTAAGCTACGACGACGACAACGACGAGGAGACGGAGTTCTAGAGTATACATACATGCACGTACATGTGGAGCACGCCATGGGGCTTTTGCTCAGCCATTAGACTCCGGGAGCCTCCCACACATCTTGAATGAATCAATGCGATAAGAAGCTGCCCCGCGTTGAGCACGTTACGTGCTTGCTATCATGTAGGTATATGTCCATAGAACTCGTGTGAATCACACACACATGACCACCTCCAATTTCCATTAGCGGTAGCCGTCATTTGCGGAGTTGATTTCTAAATCTCCGATTGACTCACTCGAGTAATATGAAAGGATTGAATTTTCGGCCGTTATTCACTCTTGGTTGAGTAAATTCTCGCTCGTTACATATATTATAGATACATAGATTATACGCGTGCGGTATAAAAACGTCGGCGAAACTTCATTTTGGTTATTCGATAATTCAGTACAATCAGACGCGCAATCACGCAACGATAATATCATTCAAATTGGAAAAGAAATAAACGACAACAAAAATCTCGGACATAACCGTCTGTACGTTACACACCCTGTATACATATAAATGCGGTGATAATTTAACGGCGGACGAACCGCGGGCTGCATATGCGGGTTGAATTGGCGTAGGTGAGGTAGATTGTTATTCAAATTTGGTGAAAACATGTTGTACATGCATAGGCATGAGGTGCCTATAGCCGCAAGGCGGCGCCGCTGAGTAATCATTTCATGAAAATTGATATACCATGCTGGGCACGATGAGTATACATATACGTACCTATGCGTACGATCATAGAAGCTCCTCCCCACGCCGCGTATAATGTAATTACCGAATTCAAGGCTCCCCTCGTATTTCCCCTCGTGCTGCCCGAAAATTTAATGGTTACGATTAAATTAAGAGCTTGCGTGGCGATGCTACCGATTTTTTTTTCCTTTTTTATTTCACATTTCATTCGGTTTTCATAACGTATTAAATGCCACCGACATCGTTACGCAATCTTCTGTCGATCCGTTTTTCTTTTTTTGCTTTTTTCGAATTAGCCCAGTCACTGTGTCAGGAAAACTTTCGATGGAGAGAGAGAGAGAGAGATTGGAAATTTCATAAGTGCTTCGTAAGATCTGTCGATGTTCAAACCGTAAAAATCTGTCGTAACTCGTCGTTACACATAGTATTTAAATCTGTAAGTCTCCGTTGAATTTGTTTACCGTTTAAAAAATCTATTCCATGTATAATCGACGCATTAATTAGCGATAGATAAAATCGAGATAAAAAAAGGTGTTTAATTTCAACGTATAAGAGAAAAATTTCACCATTGACACAGATCGACGTTAACAGCCTGGCTGGCGTATAATTTGCAATAAAATTCAGATCACACCTGTATAAAGGTGTAGGTATAATACGTAATATATCCCCGGGGCGTTAGAAGGCGCGATACGCGGACGATTTGTATGCGACGTGTAACAGGGTTCGTTAGCGAGGAGAAATAGTTTGTGGAATAAAAATGCACGTAGATATGACACGTAGGTTTGTATCGCGTCGCAGGTAGGTGCGCGTGAGTATAAGTGTAAGTAGATAACAGCGGCGGAGACGCGCGCCTAGCTGTTTTCCGAATAGAAATAAAAGCTGGCAAACCGCAGTAAACTAGATTCCTGAAAGGTGGGGGTAGGGGGGGAGGGGGGGACGCGAGCGCCGTGGCGCTTAGGACGATCGGATTCCCGGAGCCGCCGGCTGCTGGAATAGCAGGAGCCTCAATCACGATCGGCGCATCCTGCGTAGGGACAACGAGTTTCCATGTTTCCGCCTTCGATGCTCGACGGCGGCGCGGCGGCCGGCGTCTAGGGTAAAAAGTTGGAATAACGCGTCGTCGCCGAGCGCTATTTAACAATGGTGATCACGTGTGCGGCCCGCCGGTTCCCTTACAGGGGGTTCTCTCCCCCGACTCGAGGGGCCTCACCGGGCCCCGCGCTCCATGAATGAGAGTTTCATTCATGTGCATTCTGCGCCAGCTCGACCAACCGCACACCCAGCATACCGCGGACTGCATCCTCGATTCCATGCCCTCCGGCCTATCGTTAGCTACGCGGTGCTGCGCCGCACACCTCTTCCGATAGCATTCCTCTCATCGACTCCAGGAATCGAGCGCCGACCCCGTCGTGTCGCAGTCACTTCGCTTATTCACCCCCACTCTGTAGCGTTTAGTAGAGAGATAGTTAGATGGATAGATAGATGGAGAGAGAGAGAGAGAAAGTATGTTTATTTGATTCCGGAGTGTAAGTCCCTTGGGACCACGGGCATAAATCACAAAAAGACCAATGATAACCTAAGACTGTTTAATTCTAATTAGAATGGAGGAAAAACACTAGCTGATTGTAAATCAAAATAACATAGAAAGCGAGGAATCAACGGGAAGAAAATAATACTGATCAAATGTGGAGATGGAAGTGATAAAAGTATAATTGAACGAAAGATGGGGATGATACCCTGCACACCTCGCAGCACACCCTCTGCGAGATGAACATGATGAAATTACTCTAACCATGGCAGTCATCGCTTGGTATTACTTCACTATCGACAACGTCGTTTCACAGTCGACGAATAGGATTTTACTCGTACCTAAGTTACAGGTATAAGTCGTACCGAACCGACAGTGAGAAACCTTATTGTCTCACGATTGATGCGTTATAATGCGATTTCATGTTTACACCGAAAGTGAGCTTTTCTTCGCGATTTGTGCAAAACGCCTGTTTCGTGTAAGCCGGTATCGTAAGGCACGGCCTTACCTACACTTCTGGCCGAGAGCTGTTACAGGAACGTTGTTTGTTATCTTCGCCGGATGACAGTCGCCGGTACAATGCGTTCGTGACTCAGTGTTCGCATGCCTTTATCCTCTTATCAGCGACTCGTTGCCATAAATCCCCCCCCCCTCCTCTGTGCGATGCGGCTAGAAAAGAAATCCTCGTAAATAGCTGATGTCTGATCCTTGTACCCTCGACTTTACAAACCTTGTAAACCAAATGGTTTGACTATTTAAAAAAAAAAAAAAAAAGTGATAGTCCAAAGACAATTTCTGTTCTCGAGCGAAAGCATACCTACTTATTTTCCAACTCACATACATTTCTTTCGTCACAATTGAGGACTGTGCGGGAATATTTAAACTATTGGAACGAACGAAGAAGAAGAGAGAGGACGTGTAATTGAAAATGAGCGCCGTCCATTATAGAATGGCGAAACTTGTCTACGACATTTATTTAAAAAAATTGTTGGCCCGACGGCGAGCTAAAACTGTACACGTAACCTGTCGCGAGATGATCAAAGGTCCGAGACGTCGCGACGACACGCAAGTTCCGTACGCGGGCACAAGAAGGCATAAACGCAGGATCTTATAAATCAAGCCTCATTGTGTCACGAGGATCGTGGGAGAGAATCGTTGCTTCGCGCGTTTCGAGCGCACACGCATAAGCCTTGACTCGCTATCCGACGATCAGCTGCAGCCTCTGCACAAACTGCACTCGTATGATTGTAACGTCTTGCTGCTACTCCGACGGATCGCGTTGCCAAATTTACGGAGAAGAAATCCTACGGCAGGGGTGAAAAAATTCCCGCTACGCGCCTCGTTTTCTCCAAAGTTGAATTAGGGAAAAGATTAATGAGGGAATACGAGTACCTAACAAGTAACGAGGCGGCAAGATTTATCAAAGATAAATATATCGCGCGGGATTGAAGATGGCACGATCGTTTATAAAACGTCTAATTTTATTCCAGAGGAACAGAGAGAAGGGAGGAAGAGTGACCGGCCGAAATTACTGAGAGATCTGCTCAGGCTCTCGTAGTTTCTCTTCCTCGATTCTTAGACTTGCAATTCCACTTTACCGCATGGCTCTCATACTTTTTCGCACTCGTTGCTACGCCCACTTGGACAGTCAGAGTTGCCGTTTCGCTCGTCACGTCTGGCGGGAGTTGACGGAGATCTGACACCGTCAAGTATAACTCGAAGAACTTCCGTCAGCTTTGAACGATAATTACAGGGGTGGAAACGGTTTGACGGATTCCGAGTTACTCGTTTCTGCTCGAAAATTATAATATCCACGTGGGTGTCCCGCTGGCTAACGTTCGGTAACAAATTACCAAACTGCCCGCAACTACCGAAGGCCAAAATCGCCGGCGGCGGATCTTCGTTACGAAAATATAAAGCTAAAACAGGTGTGGTCGGACCGGTGAATACTGCTCGAGAATAGAACAGGTAGCTTCGTGAATTGGCCAGACAACAGGCGGTTACGTCAGCCGACTGACAACCACTCGTCGTGTTGAAAAATCCGCTTGCATAACGTACGCCCCTGATGCCTAGAAAATTATAGAAGATCTTCCGCCTTGCTCTATTTTCGACAAACGTTGAAAAGGATGAAACGCGGGCCGAATCGCGGCACAGATTTTTACTTGCAATTGTTTCCGAGTGTTCGCACGAACATTTTTGAACGGCAAAATTGACTTGGAACGACCTACTTGTCCTGGTGGTTAACTTTTGGCAGATTTCAGTCCGAGTCCCGATGTCACCGTCCACTTCCGTTGACGACGCGAGCGTTGCGCCAAACCTCGGGATTGTGGGAACGGAATGTCAAACGATATAATGGCCGAGTCTTCTTTGCGGCAGATTTTCTTTGGCCGAATTTGAATAAACGTCAAAAAGCCGTTAAGACGATCTTCCGTGTTATTCTTCCTCTTCCTCTTCACACTCCGCTGACCAACGCGAATTCCAACCGTCCGCACACTGTGAAACAAAAATGACCCGCCGATCCAGGTTTGCATTGATCCCGCTGACTTCTGGGCTTGCACCAGCATCGAACGTCCTACTTCGTCCATCATTCTTAATTAAGACAGCTGGCATGACAATCCCATTTGCCTATCTCACCTCGAGATCTCTCAACCAGCCTGGCAGGCCCGCAGCTTCCGCGGTCCACGAAGCTGTAATAAAACAATTTATTCATTGAGAGATAAGAGGCTCAGGATATTCCAGGCACGAAAGTCTTCACGTTTTTAAAAGGTGGTCCGAACGCTTTCGACGCAGCAATCAACTCCCGCACATCCAATTAACCACTGAGTTCATATTAGACAATTTAATCGGGCACATGGATCTAACAATGGACTGGAACCAATGTGTTTATCTAGAATCTTAATTCATCCCCAGCTTTCTATTACACAGGCGTCGCCTGGTGAGGCAGCAGGTTGCGAACACGACGGATCACCGATATCACAATGGACTGAGCTTGCGGTGTACGATGCAAGAGGCTGATTGTACCGTTCTATCCGAACCAACAGATTACGGCCGTAATTCATCAGAGGAAAATACCGTGCAACTCAAGATCTCGTTACGGCGTAGAGTTTCACGTTCACTCATCCGCGATCGTTATACGAGCTTTGCTCGCCTCGTGCGACTGCTGGATGTTTAGCCACGCGGCAAGCTAATGCATATTAAATGAGCTCCAGAACGAATTTGTCTGTACGGAGACGTTTTTTTGCCTTCGATACGTTCCTCGATGGATAGTCACGTGCCGATTCTCATCATTTGTTCTTGGAGCTGAGGAGCGACGCACGAACTATGAATTACGTTGTTCTTTGCTCGATATGTATAACATTGATCGTACGAAACGATTTGTTGTAAGAATTGGGAGTGAACAATGAGACGAAATCCGTTTGTTTCTGGATCGGGGAACGAAATTGGTAATGTAAAAAATACTTGAAACGTTTTAGCTCGACAATTACTGTGACCGTCGAATTCGCCCACAGCTGTCACCGCGATTCGGGAAATAGTTTTCGTCATCTAACGGGCAAGAAAGTTTGAGGAAAGAATAAAGATATAGAGTCGTAGACTCACCTGTACATTTGTCGTTACATAACCGGAGAACAGTTCGCACAGGCAGCGAATGCGCATTTGTAAAAAAGTTTAATAACCGATCAGAGAGTTGCGGAGGAAACAGGAAACCGGAAGTGTCGCAACGGCAAGCGGGACTCCGAGAGAATGTACGGCCGGTGCGCAGCGAAGGCAATCTATTAACTACCGCGGAGTTAATAAAGATTGACGAAGCTCGATATTAGACATGTTCAGGTGCTCGAGGACAGATCGGGATACATAATGGAAAGAGAAAGCTGGTCGCAGGCGGCGGGTTAGGGAAAAAATATGATCCGTTGGCGGAGGAAAAGGAGGGTGATGAGGGGGAGGAGGAGGAGAGGCGCTGGATCGATTGGTAAAGCAGGTAGCGATTCGGCTCGGCTCCTTCGGATCAGCCCGGCATCCCGTCGAGATCGCAGCCGCACTTCCACTTCTGTTTCTGCTCCCGCGGTTGCGTGGGTGTATTTTCGTATTTTCGTTCCAACCTAATTCAGTAGTTCTAGGGTTACACGATGGCATCCTAAATATAAAATCTAGCGCACGCTTCGCTATAAAATTATACACACAAACGCACGTCTCTCCTCCTCCTCCTCCTCCTCCCTCCCCCCCCCCCCCCTGCCCCGTCTTTGTAATTCGTTTCGGCGTCCCTTTTATTTTACACTGTACAAAGAATGTATACATATGTATGTATATCCTTTCCCCTCTCGCGTAGAACCTGCAGGGAGGAGAAACATTGTGGTAATAATTACAAATTTCCGATCCCGCGCATGCAAGCCCCGAAACTTTTTCGAAAACCGGATATCTAATTCTAGATATCACCCGTGACACGCTGCCTTGGAAGAATTCTTGCTTCCTGTCTGCGGCGAGTAAAGACCTGCTTTTTCGAATCTGAGAACGAAAGCCTTGCCGAAGAAACTTTTGCAACTATATATAGCCTATCGCTGAAAAAGATCTCTTTCCGTCATTACAGGTACGTTCAAAGAAGATTGTTTACCGTTCTTCTCGGCAAGCGTGTTCAAAAAATAACCGATATTTTTCCTCGTACTCGCAGCGGTTCACCGGTCACCTATGTTACATTTACGGACTTTCGACTACCCGAGGTGGCAGGAATAGATTCTTAAGAACGATTATTTTTAAATTGCACAAATGGGTAGGTAAGTATCCCGCCGGTCTCGGCGATCCGTGTTACGTAAAATCCAACCGAAAATTCTAACTCGATGTTTCACCGTTTCCCAATATTTTTCATTTCTTTTTTTTTTTTTTCTCATTTGCGTAAGATTATGCGACTCGGATGCGTTGCGGAATTTACCGTCTTTTAAATTTTCAACGATCCAAAAGTCTATTAATACAACGCACGCCCAGGTATTATACACGCCTCGTTTACCGCGTATAAGCTGAGTAAATGTTTCGCGCGGACAAACAAAAACCCTGGCACAAATCCAGCATTTTCATCCGCGCTAATTCTTAAACGACGCTTCAAATTGGATGATATAAAAGAAAAACAAAATCTGCTCGATGAATGAAATGTAATTATGCGTAAAAAGAAAGAAAGAAAAAAAAAGTAAACAAATAAATAAAAAACCGCACTCTTCTCAACGCCTCGCAGCAGGGATACGCGCGCAAGTGCGATCCTCGAAACTTCGTAAGGCATGTATAATGTGACCCGCGTTAACCCCCCTCTCCGGCCCCTCGCGCCCCCCACGATCACTCGATCAATCAATCAATGATCAGCTCAGCCTCCGGATTGGAGGAATAGTCCTCCTCTCTTATCCCAAACGCCGGCGAAATCCCCCCGCGCGAACAATCTCCTCCCGCCTTTCCAACATCTCGTGCCAATCTCCCTGCAAGGCGCATGCACGGAGATATCGGGACGTTGGTATAAGGTGCAGAAGCCGTCTTGCCTCCGAGTCCTGAATTATTGCAGCCCACAAATTCAAGGAATATGGCCGCCTCGACGATTCGCATAGCGGAATTTTTTCTTTTCCTCCTGCATTATTTTTCCAACCATGTTCTTCGGATTTAAATACAGAATTCAAACGCGCCAAAGCTTTATTATTTACATCCAAAGACGAACGAAACGGTTCAACCTTTTGAATTAAACGTCAGATTTTCGGATTCTGTGAAAAATTCGAACGCTGCACAAGGGAAACGAAATTGTTTTAGGAAAATCCTACGAATGAAAAGTTTCCTTGGTTCGTTACATGTATACCTAGATGATTTATCACTCTCCCTCTGAGTCGGATAATATTTCGTACGAATCATATTTGATCGCCGTATTTGGTAAAGTCGATCGGTCTTTTCACTCCCGGTTATCCGATAGCTTCGTATAATGTTTGTAAAACTTTTTCGAAAGTGCAGAGCATTGTTTCCCCAGATGGAAAAAAATGTACGTTTCAAGTTTCGCCCGGGTCGTGTCGAGGAGATAAAACGGATCACGGAGTAATAAATATTTATTACTTGGCGTAATAAAAAATGTATTAAGCACAGGGTCATGGCTATAACGTGTAACGCGAATGCTCGGTATATTTATTACGGTTTAATGAAGGGATACTGATGAAAATGGTCTATTAAATGTTGATTAATTAGACCCTGAGCAAATATACGCGGCAGTAACTCTTACGTCTTACCCACGTATAATTTCTCTGTTTTTCCACCTAATCAGGCGGTAATAAATATTTATAACCATTTAATTAAATGAGCTTTCTTCTTTAGTGAAATTAGTAAGTGCCCCGAGGAATCTTGGGCTGCTGATTTTCGTCCCAAAGTAAGAAAGGCGAAATGAAAAGAAAAGCGACGGGATAGAAAAGTCTAGCATCGATTTCCGGGAAACACGCTGTATAATAAAATACGTCGGTAATCTCGTAATTCTATTAAAAATTCCCGACTCTTGGTAATTGCACTGAAACGTACCATATGTCGAATGTGAAATGATAATTGTCGTGCAAAAAATTTCGCCGCAAGGGTTCGCGCAATTCAACCCGTCAATCTAGTTTCTGTCTGCAGAATCTCGGAGGCAATTAGAGATTGAAAAAAAAAAAGAATCGAATTCACGTACAAATGCACGGCTAGAATAGAATTTCTTGATGAAGTAATTAAAAACGTCGTCAGCAGCTGTGCAGTTGCGTGAATGGCGTTCTGAAAAAAGTTATTGATCATCGATGCACAAGATTTCTGAGAAGACAGAAAAATGGTCGTGCCTACGCTGCGCTACTTTTTTTCCAGCAAATTATCAACTGCAATTAACAACGAATCGCCGAGACAAGTGAACAAGACAATGAGACCGACGAAAATACATTACCATCAAATTATGCAAATCAAACAAACTTACGCGGCGAAGTTCCTCGGCAGTTTTCAGAGGTTAAAAAATATCGCGTATGCAGGAACGAACGCGACGATGATGATGATTGCCGAGTCGCGTGGGCGAAGGCACATTGCTTGAACGGTATACGTAAGAATTTTTTTTTGTCTCTGTGTTTATTTCTTTTTCTTCTTTCTCATACGCCGATCGAGGCTAACTGCTCCGCTCGCGAATGCCAAATCAATTTCTGCCCAAAATTGTGTCCCACGGATCCGTTCCAAAAGCTGCAGGAGTCTCTAGCCTCGCGTCGATTCTACCGGGCCAGCTTGGGCCCAATAACTCACCCGGATGTACTCCCCCCTCAATTTTTGCGTTGTATGAAAAATTCGCATTATCTCAGGCTCGAGATGATCCTGACACCATCGGTAGGCCGAAATTTTATGCGAGTAGGTAAATTTTTTCGTAGAAACTATGTACCCAAAGGCCGCAGTTTTTATATCCTCTTTCGGTTCGAAAGGAAATGGAAATAATTGGCGTCAAATTTGAGAGAATATTTCCCACCATGGAAGGCATTAGACGCGCACGTAAGCAGACCGTGCGTGAGGTGAGATCGCACACGCGTGTTTCAACGCACGGTGAGCGAGAGTTAGGTAGGTACTGGGCTGCGCACCGGTTCGCGGAGGCGTAGCCACATTATATTCCTTATAGGTAGAGCCAACCCGCCCACGAGATGTGTCCCAATACCTGAGACTGCGATATGTCAACAACTGGCTTTCCATTCGTGGATTTTGATTTTATCGCCTGAATACGCATACGCGGCCCAAAGAGGCCCGGAACCGTGTCAAGAAATCGAACTCGACGATAGCAATCGCGCGCGATATCGACGAGCAGATTATTTCTCGTCTTGCCCCGTGACGCAAATTGTATCGCGAAATAATTCGCCCGAGAGGAAACGGACCACGCGTCGTGAGAACGCCTGATTTCGTTTATGCGAACGGTGACGTGGTACAATGTAGAAGCTAGATTCGATAATTAACCTGAAGCGTTGACGAGCAACGCGAATTGTCCGACGTGAGTGGGATGCGATTCGCCGTTGAACAACGTCGACGTACCATTTTTCGAACCTTCGTCATTCCCTTTATTTCCTCCACGTGATCGTTTCGACGTATCCTTGGTATCCGCTTTTAAGTCTTGATATACGTACAAAATCATCGGAGTACGTTGTTCGAGGAACGGTCGCCTCACGGTTGGATGATATTTTTATTTACACGATCTTCGGTGGAAAAGGCAGCCTCGTCAAAACGATTTCGAGAATCGGCCAGTGAGACGTCCAAATCGCGACATCTAACATAATTCCACCGTTTCAATTCGTCAGCATCGCTGCGGAGCTTGGACATAAGTTTGACGGTATAAAGTGTGCGGGTAACACGGCGAATTATACCTCGAGGAAACATCGCGGTAATTTTAGAGCTTGTTTCGCGCGGGTGCCCGGCGCATTTGCATCTCTACACGACGACGACATGCGTGTCCGCAGAAGCTGTAACAACTTTTGCTATTATTAGGGATAACCGCTGAGCTTAAGCGGCCGAAAACACGCTCCAAAAACAAGATCGACGCTATGCTTAGCACCGTATGCGCATCGCGATTTAGTTGTAACAAGTGTTTGTAACACTGCTGCGGTAGGATCAGATTTTCGTCTATATCGTGAACGGGTCTCGAAGCGTGACCGTCCCATACTTGATCCCTGCCTGAGACCAACTTTCCCAAGATTTATGCTCAATTCAACGCCCATACGCTGTGGATATTCTCGCATCTTCCTCTTCATTCAAGACCGCAGATGTCGGTCGCGGGTCCGTTTTCCTCGGTAAACGATTCGCTGCCGGTAGCAAATTACGTATCCCAAAAAGGCATTTTCCACATTCTAACTCGTAAAGCAGCTTTTGGGTAAAAAGAAAGTACGTCGTAACTCCGCCGTCCAGAGGGTGTAAGCCGACACCCGGAATAGTCGATACAGGTCGGTTTCTCCAAAAAGTTTGGAGAGCAAAAAGGCATTAATGCCATTAGGGAGGCGAGCGCGATGTTTCGTCGGGCGCGTGCGCGGAGGCCGGTGTTTAAATATAATACGACGGAGGTTAGGCGAGCCTCGCGTCGTGGCTGGTATAGGCAAACGGGGTTTCTCTGCCGTTATAAGACTACCGCGAACACCTCCGCCGCGACGCCGCGCGTACCTCCCGATATGGGGCAATCTCGAATTTCCAACCGCCCAAATTGAGAATTTACTCCCGCGCCTCGCGCGAGCGCCGCGCGCCGCGCGTCCCGACGAGCCTCGACGTCGACGAAGACGGAGACGGAGACGTCGAGAGCGTCGTGACGCCGGCCAGGGTTGCTGGTCGCTGCGCCCGCCCCGAGGTCCGAGCACACAGTGCCAAATGTGCTCCAAAACCCTCCGGTCCGTATAAACGCACTTTGTTGCGACCTCGGAAGATAAGATCCACGTGTCTCTCACCTGAGCGCCGCCGATTGGCCCGTGATAATCCCCGCGATCCAGGGGCGGAGTTTATTGCGATAAATAATATCGTTCACGCTGGTGCAACGTTGGGAGGAAAACACGCCGGAGGACTCTGTCCGATTTTCGCTACTGTGATAATGATAAATTGTATATTGCTGAAGGAACGGTGATTTAAACTTACGGTTAGTTGCGCGTTAATGTAATACCGTCGCGGTTAAGCACAAGTTTTCTAACGATCGTTCCGACACACTTGGTTCGATTTTTTTCACCCACGATCATTTCGTTAAAAAATATATCATTGACTAACGTGAGAAGACATCGTTTTCATGTTGCCTGAAAGTAATTTTCCTGTAACAGGTAAGCAATATGAAAATATACGAAATAACTGTCGTAACGATTCTCGGCTTGAAATCGGGTGAAATCTAGGATGTCATACTCTGACCAGTCGGCCACTCGATCTGGATCGTAGATGCATGCCGGTGATTATGATTGCAAGTTCAGATTGCGTTCAGACTTTATATTTATTCGGCGGAAAATTCGCGGTGAAAATGATCTTTTTCATCGATCGTCTATCCCGGGAATATGATCGGTGCAATTAGTGGGTTTGACACATGACAAACAATAAGGTTTTCCGTTTGTTCACAGTACCAATTATCCTATTAGCTTCGAATATCGGGCTATCAAATTTTCCCGGTTTATAATTACATCGACATGGAATTGGTTGTATCTTTGCTTGTTTCGCAGTACCGGTTGTGTAAACACGGCGATGGCTTTCAAAGCATCATAATTCCAAATATGGAGTGAGAAATTTGAGAGAGAGCCGAAAATAGTGGCGCTACGCCAAGCACTAAAAATAGCCAAAAAATAAATCGTAGTTACGTGCGCCTGCATCATTCCGGTTCTTGTAATAATATCCTGTATAATCTGCAAGTATTAATGAGACCTGAAACGAGGGAATTGGTTGCGAATTATAGCCATGAAAATGACAAAAGAAGGGTGAAATTTCTTCTCTGGTATCAAATTGAAAACTGCATATGCGTCGGCAGTTTATCACAACATATACATAGGTGTATATAATATATATTTACCAATCGTCCTCCTCATTCCTCTATAGTCAAGTTTGTCCGCAACGCCGAATGTCTACGAGCCAAATATATAACAAAAAAACACTTGTCAAAGCTCGACACGCAGTTTAATTAAAGTTGCTTTGATCTTTGATCGCGTCGCGTAGCGTATCATCGACTCATTGGCGTCTATTCAGAGGCAAAGAGAGACATTGAGTACATAAATAAGCGATCGACGATCACGTGGCCGATTTGTTGCTGGTATAAATACCACTCCGTTTACGCGATAAGCAATTTTCAACCACCGTTCAGAATTCAAACCATCATCACCAAGGCGCTTGTACACGTCCCAAAGACTAATTATATCCCAACCGTTTTAAAAATATCTTCCCTTACATAAGGTTCTCTTCAACGCAAAGATCCGCTCATAACTATTGCACAACAGATGCCGTAAGTATCAGCGATAATTCGTAAGCGATCGAAAACTGGCGTCAGCGTTATGGATCATAAGGGAAATGAAATCAAACACGGTCTCACGAGTATGATGTAACATCGATGAATTAAACAAAAACACTCAGCGTCAGCCGATTTTAGGTACCGTGTGGATAAAAACGGAGACCAACTGCAAGGGCGTAAAAACTACGGCTGAAACCCGATGAAGAAGCACCAATTAAGGCGTACAAGTTGCGGGTGTGATGCTGCTGGTCGCAGGTTTCTCGGGCACGCGCAAGTACGCTTCAAACGTCTTGTAAGATCCGAAGGATGCTGGCTTATGGAGAACAGCGTGCGACCGGTTTATTTTAGACGGTTGAATATTTTTATCCGTCAGAGTGTCGAGGAGGGAGGAGGAGGAGCAGCAATGCCTTCATCCTCGGCCCGACTGTACGATGCCGTCTTTCTGTCTTTCTCTCCCCCCCGCGTTCTATAAGCTTTTCCTCGATTTGCGGCAACAGAGAAGACCCCCGTTATCAAGCTTCACGAAGTGTCGTTCACACTGACTGTCGTTTTGGCGACTAACCGACCATCCCGCACAGTCAAACTTCATCGGGCTTACACGCTCCCGTAATCCTCCTCGCTGATCCGGATTAATTACTCTGCGAACGCGCGTAATCCTTAAGTGGCTCGACCCGGACGGCTGATCCATTCGAACAGCTGTCCTTGCGGATAACTCTCGGCTTACATTGCACCGGCTCGAACATCTTCGCTGCCATGTGTCGTCCGGAACGATGACCAAACTTACCCTCATCAATTATAAGACTACCCGATCGACATAGCGATAACAGATGTTACTAAATCTTGGGGCATAGTTAGCGGGTAAAATAGTTGGACGGGTTATCACTTGACGATGGTCATGGTTAGAAATTGATGTCATAAGCTGGTCACGCTTGCACCCTTTTCTTTTCTTACCAAAAAGCTTTGTTGGTTTTTGCTGAAACGGTCGAATATCAGCACGATGTCGTATACTACGCATTGGTATCCCATGACGCGATCAATGGTGCAATTCCTAAGAACAGTCCTATCGTCACGTGGTTACTGTACTGTTACGACTAGTTTCCTCGACCGTTGGCTCGATTTTGTATCTTATCGCGTTTTTCACAAGTTTAAATATTCGGCCAGATCTATCTCGATGTCATAAACGAGGTTCAATCTAATCGAGATGATTAACGAAGGTTAGAAAGAAAGGAATAACGAACAGTTCGTTACGATTTCAGGGGGCATTATGCAGACCGAGGAAGTCGTCCCTCGAGCAACGTCTGCGGGGATAGACACGGGCAGCCCGACGGAGGAGATATCCCACCAGCAGACCCAGCTCCTGCTGCAACGTCAGCACTCGTTGCCGTCGCAGCGGCTCCCGAGTCCCGTGGAATCGCTGACAAGTCAGATGGCGGTGAAGCAGGAGCCGCAGGATGAGGAGGAGCATCAGGGAAGGACTTCGTCCAGGTGAGTCGAAGGCACGCCGCGGTTTTTCGCCATCGGGCAGCGTCTTCTAACGAGTCGTCTCGCAGTCCCCAGGTCGAGGCGCACGCCGTTCAAACCGGCCTGCCCAACGGGGGGCCGGGTCAAGTCCAGGTCCTGCAGAACCAGGCGACGATGGGGAGAGCGGAGGTTCAACCCACCCAGGACTGCACGGGCGGCAGGGCGAGGCCCAGGTGAGATTGCTCGCTTTCATTCTTGCTCGTACGATCGGCTCGGCTCCGCGCTGATTGATTCGACCGGTTCGATCGTCGACGGTCACGTGACGCGCGGTGTATAATACAAGCCGCTGTTCGAACCAACCGGTTGTTTACCCGGTTTACGTACGGTCTTTTCGCGCCGTTCGTCACCGGTTCTCCCTTTTTATCATCGTTGCCCCGGGGTCCGGGGCCGGACGTATATTGCGCAATTATCTCGTTCGGCGGAATAATTATACAGACCGGAGTCGCATTCCGATTAATTGTAACCCAGAGCAGTTCCAGGAGAAACCTTTTCTTTTGTTTGAAATTTCAGCCGGGGAAGGAGGAAGTCCCGATGGAAGCTCAAGTTCCACCACCAGGCCCTGCCGCCCGAGTACCTCGACCATTACGAGGCCGCGCTCGCTCGGGAGGCCCTCAACTCCCCGCCGACCCCCGTCCACGACTCCACGGCGCCCAGCCCGGCGCCGACGACCTCGACGTCGACCCCGAGCCCCGTAGCCGACGTCCACGGCTGGCTGCAGCGGATTGCCGCGATGCAGCAGGAGCTCTGCCCCCCGGCCATGAACCAGAATCCGGTCGCCTCGAGCCCCCAGACGCCGGGCTTCCGGCGTTCGGTCATCACCTCGACGCCTCATCCTCAGCACCACCCGCACTCGGGTCACCACCACCCCGTGCAGCAGACGCAGCCGGCGCCGAGGCCGCCGATGAAGTACTCCGACCTGCCGTACATGGGGGAGATAACCCTGGACAACAGCAAGCCGAGGCGGGGCAGGAAGCCGAAGAAGGCCGACATCTGTCACCTGATATACAAAAACTACGGCACGATACTCCCGGGAACGCCGGGGCTGGAGGAACGGAAGCAGCTCGGTGGTCCCCGCGTCAAGATGGAGATGAGCAGGGAGCAGCCGGCCCAGGTATCCTTCCAGCGTACCGACATTCAGAACAGGATAAGCAGCCTCTTGGAGAAGCGGCTGACCCAGGAGTCCCGGAGGAACCACTCGGCGGCGCATGGTCCGAGGACGACGGAGCAGGAGGAGCCGCTCAACCTGTGCGTAAGGGACCTGAATCAGCTCAAGATACGACTGCTGCGGAAGCACGGGAACGTTTACGAGTCCGGGCAGGTGAAGAGCGAGGGATCGAGCGACGGCGAGGAGGTCGAGTGTCTGGGGGCCGCTTCGCCGACGGAACCGGGGACCGACGGACCCCCGGTCAGCAACGGGGTCGGGGGTGGAAGCAGCGCCCTGCAGGGGGACTCCGTCATCCCGGCTAATCCGGGGTTCGTCTACTGGCCCAACGCCGGGGTCTTCATCCACCCTATGGCGCTGCAGTCCCAGTTTCTCTACTACCAGAAAATGGCTCAGGGCGAGGGGGGCCCGGGGTTCACACCGGCGATGCAGGAACCCCCGCCCAAGGAGCAGAAGATCGTTCCCAAGTCGATATACTCGATGCTTGAGAGCAAGTCCCCCGCCCCCGCGGCCGCACCGCCGCCACCAACAACACCGACGCCCCAGCATCCCGCGGCGGCAGCGGCTGCGGCCGAATCGCCACGGGCGAAACGGAGCGGTCCGACCGGCGGCCACGCTCAGCCTACGAAACGGAAGCGGTCGGCGATCTTCATCCCCCCGATGCCGACCGAGAACAACAACAACCCCGCGACCGAGGTCAGCATATGTAAGTTCAAGTTCACGGGGGGCGCGAAGCCGAGCCTGCAGGAGAAGAAGAGCCTCTCCGTCGACTCGGGGGGGAATTTCCGGTACTACAGCGGGACCGGGGACAAGAGCATGCGAGGCTACGAGTTCTTCCCGCGCGAGGCGCTCCAGCAGCCTGCCGGACAGGCCGGATCCTCGGCTGGGGCGTTTTTGAACGCCGCTGGTGAGCGGATCCCGCCGCCTGGACAACGGCCCCCGGTCCCGGAGGACGGACGGCGTAAACGGAAGACTAGGAAGTCGCTGCAGCGAGAGAAACTCGAGCAGACGTTCAAGGAGAAGGGTTTCCTCATCCAGACCCAGCAGCTCGAGTCAGCCGAGGGCGCGACCTACTGCAAATTCAGGCAGCTCAGGAAGTTCACGAGGTATCTCTTCCGCAGTTGGAAGGACTACTTGCCCGGCAATGTTCGCGAACTAACCGGTGCCGAGGGCGAGCCCGAGGTCGAGGGCGAGGCTGACCGCGAGTCCCCTGTCATCAGGCCCCACGTCGGGCCCCCCGGCGTGGTCGAGCTCCCTCCCGCCATTCTGGATGAACCACAGCCCCTGCCGCTGACGTGAAGAAGGGCAGCTACCAGGAGCCGAGTTTTGGTAACGCCTCTTTTTATACTTTTATTTTTCACGGTAACGCCGCTAGTGAAACGGTCGCAGCCGGGGAGGACTGCGGTTGAATTCAGAATTCGTTGGAGAGATTACAGAATGGGAATTAGATGGACGGAGAGAAAGAATTTGTATTCCTATACCTGATGAAGACGTACACTGCCAGACAGCTGTCGAAAGCGTCCTTCCGCGGACTTGAGGGAACCGCGTAGCGACCTGCAGAAGTGAGAGATATTATTGTAATACGAGAAATGTAACCATGTTTCTGTTTCTTTTATTTTTTTATTTTTGATTTTCTTCTTTTTCTCATCTGTAAACACGTGGAGTAGCTTGGATAATATACGTTAGTCCGTCACATGCATTGTATTGCGGATAAATGAGGATTCTTTACGTATCGTTAGCTGATGTATAATGCATTTAACGAAAGTGAAGGAATAATTGTTGTATACTATTTCAATGAACTAAACAACGTGCAAGATTTATTATTTTATTAATCCGTTTAAGCGATCACTTTTATGCAGAAATTGTATCGTATTTTCCACTCGTTAAATGTTCTCACATATTGAAACTAAATGAATGAATAACGGAACAAAAAAAAAACAAAAAAAAAAAAAACTCTGCTACGAATCAAACGTAGTATTGTGCCAAAGATAGGAGACTCAATGCATGCAGGATACACTGCGTGTAGGTTATGATAATGATTATGTAACTACGACGCGTACGTGCGGTAGAAATTGTACATTCATTTGATGTGAATGGAATTTATTGGGGGTTACGCTGAAAGAAGATTACGATTATTAAGGGAAGAAGATTTATTTTTGAGGCTTTCAGCTATCGGAATCAATCTTATTTGTCAAATTCGAGTGATTCACGTCGTTGTTTGATCATATTGTCATATACATATATATATAACTGTATATCTATGTAAATATGATACATACGTTGTAATCATGACACGGGGGTAAAAAGATAATTTATGTATATAGTGTATACACATGCGTAAGGCGCGTAATTGTGCATTTGTGAGAATGAAGAGTGAGGTTGAATTAATTATATTGTTATCTGATTTTTTTTATCTTTTCTTTTTTGTAAATTATGTTAATTATTTAATGTACCGTCTAACGAAATCTAGTCTTATTTATACTCTTGTTGAATCAAACATATGTTCTATTGTCATTATACACATTTTTATTATTATTACGATAATTATTATAGTCATTGACATTGATTGTTACCCTCGTACTTTTCGATGCTTAATTAATGATCGCGTCCCTGAAGCTCTTATTTTTTTCAAACAAACAATGAAAAAAAATACCACTAGAGGAACACAAACGATTTTGATCCTGAAAGCTGGGCGGAAGGATCATTCGATTCATCAATCTCACTCGAGTCCGAGGGTAACATTTTCTGTAATCTTGCCACGTTGATAAACTGAACGAAGAAAAGAAACGAAATGGAATTAAAAGAAAAAACTATCGCATCATCGGACGCCACTGTGCAAAGAATATATATGTATAAATAATATCACAAAAAAAAAAAAAAAAAAAAAACCGTCCCGTACTGGCAATAAATTATGAAATATTTTTTATCTAGTTATCTTCCTAGCATCATCTCGCATCACACCTACACACATTACACACGCTCATACATACTCTAAAGAGATCATATGATAAAATTGTTTATATCGCAAACAATAAAACTATATTGTTATTAATAGTTGGCCGTTAATTGTGCCGATTCTCCGATTATTCTTACCGTTCCCTTTATCCCTCGGGCCAACCGATAGTTTGCAGAATTACAACACAATTGGAAAGAAACGCTCGTTTCACTCTTCGCATTACGAAGGCTAGCTGGGAGTTTTGTCCGCTGTTCTGCGGACCGCGGATATTCGTTGTGCAATCCAACAGACTGTAGAGTTATCGCCGACGCTTCGTGGACCGCCCCCGCCTCCGACTGAGCCTCGTTGTTCAATGCTGATTACTATACAATTCCACCACCGTTGTCATTATAATTCAATATCCCGACTGGAACGCCTTTCCTTTCGGTAAATAGAATAGGGAAAAAAGTTGCCGCGGCCGCATCGGCGATACGTAAGAATTTAACTCGGTTATTTTAACGCAATTATTATACGACGAACAAACACTCGGGCAATTACGAAATCCCATTCCACCGAGTGCCGATCGAGGTGCGGATAATCATTTCATTATACTCGCGCGTCTCCGTATACCGGAGTGCAGAGGATAGTCATAATCGAACGACAAGACGCTTTGCGAGAGGCCGCAGACGTATAATAGGCATCGACGAACACCTTCGGTGAAAGGGGCATTCGTGACTAAGTAATTTCTTCATTCTCAAACGATACGAAAAATGCTGCGGCGTGTCGATGTAAAATGCGAGCTGTGAATGACTCAATCGCGTCTTTCGTATCAACCGAATTAAAGTTCCCACCCGAAAGTGATCGGCCTAATATCATTTTATCTCCGAGCTGTACGAACTACATCTCAACAGCCCGTGGGTAGAATCGATTTCCATCGTAGTCGTATCGAAGACAAGCTATCTTATACCGGGTTGGTAAGGATCTTTCGTATTAGCGGTACAAAGAGGGTCTGACGTGACGAAAAAAGATGATCGAAACGGTTGCGCGTATCAATTGCCTAAGGAGGAGGCGGCGGTCCCACGCCTAGAAAAATAAGTGCCCGCGTGTATAGGTGCCAATTAAATTAATCGACGATCGATAAAACGCATAACAGCTGGTATACAAGTTTTATGCATTATCATAAGTATAATACGAATTGCCTACCGCGGCCGGATAAGAACTTTTTGTTGCACAGGATGTAACCGGTACATGCATATTCTAATCCCCCCCCAAGAGGCGTCGAAAAAGTATCGAAAATAAAACCGGAGAGTGCGTGCGATTGACGATAAGGAAATAGAAGGTGACTGGATCGAGAATCGGAGCCGGAGCTGCTGCGAGAAGAGAGGGGTCGATTTCTTTAGGACCGTCTATTAGTCCGAGCATCGACGTCTCCGGCCAGCGGATATAATTAAGCGTTTCACATCGCGCTCTTTTGGCTCCATTGATGCTCCATTGAAGGTGGTGTAGTATAAGGCCGAGACGCGGTCGTGCCGCGACTCCAAACGCACCCGGTGCGTAAGGGCCCATTCATGCATAAGCCCATTCACGCACTCACCTCTCACGGAGCAGGCTCACCTTGACGAGTTTTTATCCCCCCGTTGCAACCGCCGCGTCTAAGAGTCGAAGACGCCGACGACGCGCGTCGAACCCGAATTAGAATGAACGATCGATAGTCGGCGAAGCGAGGATCTCACCCTCCGATCGATCGACGCTCGACTAGTAGTTTTTTTTTTTTTTTTTTTTTCGTTTTTTTTCAGTCGAGTACGTACGTAAACATTTTCCCCTGTTTTTGAGGAGATTACTAATTCTGGATTTGGAAAAAGTTCAAAACAACGACCCGCGCCCTAATATCCACGTACGATATCGATTTCGGTAAGGATCGATCGACCCGTCGGGAATTTTTCTCCACCGTGAGGTGTTTTACTTTTCTTTCCCTTCATCCGTTTCGTCCTTTATTTTCGCTCACCGGTATATTCGTCGACGAGGGGAGGCCGTCGGTCGGTCTCTCTACCTACAATGACTCCAGGTTTCCTAATACGGCCTCGCGGCGGAGCGTCGTAAGAAAAAAGAGGTATTTTGGCGGGCATGAGGGGCCCACGGAGGGCCTGGCAGGGCCTGGGAAGTTAAGGATCGCGCGTTAGACGATCGTCCAAAAAAGCCTCGTCAATTTTATTATTTTTCAACAAGCAGCTACCGCTGCAGCGGCGATTTTTCGCTGAATGCGTGACGGAGAACACCCGATTCTCCGCCTGCAGTGTGCAAGGCGATATATCGCATATACTGTACGCAGGTATGTATTCGAACAAAGCTAACTAATGGCGAGAGCCCCCTTGCGTAAGACAAGATTTATTCTAAGCTCCGGTGCATGTAATATGTGCATACGTTGTATTAAATATATAGGTATATATATATATATATATATATATATATATATACATGTATATACATGTATATACACACATGTAACGTATAATATATGTACGTATCTTGAGGCGTAAATTCCTCCGCAGTTGCACTCCGGTCATACAAGACTTGCTCGCCCTCGATAGAACCGTTTTAATAACGTCGGTAGGTATAATTAAAGTCGCGCCTCGTTCCGTGTGGGCATCTTCAATTAATTCACTTATGCTTATCTGCGCCAGGCGGTTGGCGCAAAGAAACGCGCGATGATCATAGATACAATGCGAACAAATCGCGTACCTGTAACTTGTTGTTATTTTACAATATTCAAAAGTCAAGCCGCTGCTTTGGTATTCAAAACGGTGGTAGGGAAGACTCCGAAAGATTACAACGTTCGGAAAAATTCCGGAGTAAATGAACTTGACGTCTAATGGCAGGTACTCAAATCTTTTAGTCACGGTTACCCTGAATTTCTCTAGCACCGGTGCGTTCTTCTTCTCCGTAATTTTCCTCGTTACTACGAGTGAATCGAGATATTGAAATGATCCTCTGGTCCCGAGAGGCTGGATGTCGGAGGCTGCGGGAGAGCGGAGAGCGAGCAAACAGGATCGTGCCGGGAGAGACGGTATCGGGAGTTGGAGGAGACGGGGTCGTGGACCACGGCGGACAGGTTCGTCGTTGAAAAACTTCAATTTGTCTCGCGCTCAGCCTATCGCAGAACCAGGATCTTAGCGCGGGCTCCACAATCTATGCGGCGGGAGGTTCGTAGAGTCCTATTTACGGCGAGTCTTCGACGCGTTTTGAATAACCGAGCCGAGAACCGGCCGCGAAGATCGCGTTTGACGTTGAAAATCAACCCAAGACGAGGCGGAGGCTGACCATTCTGCGAATCTAGTCGTCGCGTATATTTCCCTCGCGATTTATACCGAGGCGGAATTCTTTGCTGGTATAACAACGGTTTCACCACCTTCATTTGCATAACTAATTGTCGAGCAGCAGCAGCAGCAGCGCTCCGAGAACGTACATGGTGCAATTAACAGCTATCCAATACGATTTCCATTTCGCGCCAAGGCGAGTTTCAATTCGTTATTAATTAATAGTCGTGGTGACGTTGATCGATACGCGGCATCCTGCAATTATTGCATCGACTTGTATAATGAGAAGGGGGCGTGAAGAGACGCGCTATTTTTATTTATCGCTAAAATTTCCAACCTATCGCAACATCGGGGCTAGAAAAGATGAGAAAGAAAATAAATAGAAAAGAAAAGATACAGAGAAAAACAGAGTGGAAAGATAAATTTCCACTAATTCGACCGTTTCATCGATTTATGCTACTCGCATCCCGCGGGCTGCACCGGTAAGAAGTTGCGAGATGTGGGGCCGCCGCGCGGAGTGAGTGAGATTAAACTAACCCAACTTAACATAACGTGATCCGACGTCGACTGACATTCATTACAATGAATGGCCGCCGACAAACGATATTCTCTTCGAAGAAGTCACTCGATCTCTCGGTATCGGATTATTGGCGTATCAGTCCGCGCCGATTCCCCTTCTTTCCTCTTTGCCTACTGATTTTATTTTTCCCCCCGCTTCAGTGTCACCAGATGCCTGCCTGCCCCCCTTGAGAGAAGAGAGAGACAGAGAGAGACAGAAAAAGACGAAGGGATCGTTACTATCTCGACAAGCGATTATCCGATAGTAACGAGATTCCTTCTAGTTCGTTGCCACTGGAAAAGCGCAAATCCCTCCCCCTCGTTCCCCGAGGAATCGCGGGGGGCAAGAACGTCGACTTAGTGAATGAACTCGAGCGGCGCTGAGCGAGGAAAAGATCTCTTCTTTTTCCATCATCCCTATTTATTTACTTATTGTTTTTTTATTTTTTTTTTTCTATTTTCCTACTCGAGCAAACTGGAATTGACACAATGCGGCTGGAATACCGGATCGTTTCTAGGCAGCGCGGCGCGCGGCTGTAATTCCGCGTCGCGGAAGACGTCGAGAAAACGATAAATAAGAGAGCCGGAGGTGAACGGAGTAGTAGAGCCGAGACTGATTGTGTTGTGGTGAAAATAATGAAGACGCGGAAGGTATAAAAGAAGTGTAAAGTAAGTGCACAGCTACCCGCCGAGCCGATGGCGCTGCGGACGCAGGACTGAAATTAATCAAAAGACCGGTTGCAGCCGGTATAATTCACTGTATGAACACACATAATCCTGGCCGCGGGATCGGGATTCGGATCGCGATATAATCGATCTCCGCTCGTATAATCGGCATAGAAAATCGCGGCGTGATAGGTAATCGAAAATCGGATGCTGCGTTCCGTTCAGCTGCAGGCCGGGCCGAAAAGATGTAGAAGAGAAGAAGAAGAAGAAGAAGAAGAAGAAGCGAAGGGGAGGAGATGAGACTGCGGAGCAAGAAGAGATCGGGGGTGAGGACGAGGAGGAGAGACGCCACCGGAAGGCATCATTCTCGGGCGGCGTTTTAATCGAAGAAACCGGAATCCGTCGGCGGCGCGCGCCTCGACTAACAATAAGCCGGTCCGTCGACCGGATCGGGATGAAATCACGAGCCGACCACCGGGCAACGTTCATCAATGGATCCTCTCGCGTCGCGCCTCGAGATTCGCGGCTGGCCCGGAGTCTCCTTCGCCGTTGATTAATTAAATGCAATTAAGCCGGCGCGTCTTTCGGCGCTGCATTCCGCTTCTTGCGCTCATCCCGCGTCTCCTTGCGGACGAACTCCCGGCATCCTTTCGCCGGCTCCTATCCGCAGGATCCGGACGCCGAGGTACGCGCGTGCCGCCCCCGTCCTTCCATCCTCCTTCGCGTATCGAACCTCGAATGTTCGCGGTGGAAGAAGGAAAGAAGGGAGGGAACGGAGGGAAGGAAGGAAGGAAGGAAGGATCTTCTCGTGCTTCCAGCATCCTCTCCGACTCTTCTTCTTACCCGCCGGACCACCGACGCTATCGACATTTTCGCATTCACCCTTTGATTTATCGTCGGAGGTACACGTGCTCCGATACCCCGGGATGCGTGCCCTCGTCAAGAATCTCAGCTTGATTCGAATCACCGCAGAAAGAAGCGGCAGCACGAGCTCCGACTTCTTTACATCGTACGCTCGATCGACTATACACGTCGCAAAGATTGCGCCGAGTGCGTCGTACGCAAACTGATTCGTAACGTCCGCGAACGAGAAAATTTATCACCAGTGGAATTTGAGGAATTTCTTTCAGACGAGGCAGATATCCGTATTTTATTATTAATTCTATGTTCGGGATTGTCTGTGATTTGAAACGCTGGGTTCTAGAAGTCGCGAGTCCACGGTTGGACCTCGGATAACTGCCATTCGTTTGACACTCACTTCCAGCGTGTTCGTAACACTTGAAACTCGAGTACACGGAACTTTTCATAAATCGCAGAAACCTTAGGCTTAAGAGCAGCTTGATTTGACGATTATTGACGAGTAAATTCAGGCCGCTCTTGTCGATCGAAATCGGGTAATCGATAGTTGAGTAAATTGAAAAGTGAGTTACGAAACTATCCGGTAGATATAGAAGGACCATTAAACTGCAGCCTACTTAAACCAGCGGTATATATATATATATACGTAGATAAAATATCATCATAGTTGGGAAAGTTGCGCTGAGACTTGCACAGCGGCATTTAGACCGAATGATTTTAATTATGGGACATAACTCATCGCTAAGGTCTATCAGGTTACGCAAATGAATCGTTCGATTTTAATTAACCACTTTCCAATAATGTTCCCAAACAACCTCCGGCGACTTGGGGAGGGTCGCCTGCAGCCGCGCAGGTGCGAGCACGTATGCATCAATCTTAAGAAAAAAATCGAACCCCGGTAGAGATTTATCATTTTTGAACAGTAATTTCTTGAACCGAATACATAATTCTTCTACTCGAAGCTGCCCTACAATAGAATCCTTTGCTACCGCATCGATACGGCAAAGTTTCCTAAGAATTATCCTGCAACCCGCACGCACACACACACACACACACACACACACGCGCGCAGGGGCAAAAAATGTGTGGAAATGGGTTTTAACTATCGCTGACCAACATCAGACACGTTACGGGCGTTTCGTAACGGATTTTGCGTAATTGCGTTTATAACGCGATTGCCGTGTAATAATTATCTCGCCGGTCGGTGCAGCTGCAGTCGTACACATTGATAGACGTCAAGAAATCGGCTCGCGTACGAAGATCCGCGATTACGGATACCTAGCCGAGCTCGTTGCTCGTTAAGAGAGCGCAACGTGAAACTGGACCGTAGTCCGTAGGTTGTAAAATATTCGAGGAAGTAAAGTACAAAGGAGCGTGGGCGAAGGGCCGAGCAGTGCGTTAGTAGGAACGAGCCGGAGGGCCCGAAGCCGGCTAATGATTGGACACGTGATGATTTCGTGACAAATTGACCCCGCAGCAAGAACTTTCCTCGAGACGAGTCGACGCGAGGCTCTTTCACCGGGTTCTAGCGGCTCTTACGCTCAATTGTCAGCACCAGCTTGACCATTGGCTCGGCTCTTCCGAGCTCCACGGGAGACTCGAGTTTTGACGTGACCCAAGACCCTGATTTGCGTTTCAATGCCCCCCGAGGAAATATCACAGCGTTCGTTTTTGACGCGTCGCGCGGACTGCGGCAATTGAAAGTAAAGAAATAAAAACAAAATAAAAATGCCATACCCAGCCGGAGATGCCTCGTTCCTCGTAATTGTCCGTTATATGCATCAAATATTTATATATATATATATACATGACTGGCTGACTGGATGGTCCGTCTATCTTCCTATCTATCTATCTATCTATCTATCTATCTATCTATCTATCTATCTATCCATCTATCTATCTACATATCTGTCTTTCTCTTTCACACTCTCAAGTGTAGCCTCCTCCTCCCGCAACACTTTTGTTGCGTGACATTCTTCGACTGCCGGAATTTTTTACTACGGTAGTCCCACAAAGATCAGTCCGGTACATCCTTCTGCCTCGAGGTATCAGCATGTTGGAAGTTTGTTTTTCTCTCAACTTTTTTACGCGACCGTCTAATCACTCCCCGTGCAATCAAATTGACACGAAGTGAGAAGCTTTTCGTTTCGTGGGATCGTCGATCACCACCGACACTTTAAATAAATTTCAAATCGCTGATATCAATGTTTTGATATCCATTGTAGGGATAAGCGAATGATACTCGAAGCGTCGCGATATTCTATTTTTTAAAAAGTAGTCCCGCAGCTCGATCCTCCTTTATTTTCCAAACCCCGAAATTCACGTTAGCTTGTTTGTTAAATCTCGCGAAGTCGCGGTAGAATCACGAGAAGAATCGTAATTTTCGTCAATAATTCCCTAGCGGGTTTGAGTCTGCGGTTTTTGTTCCGCAGAGGTGGATTCGCGGTTGCGATCGGTCCCGGGATCGGGCCAGGAGTGTTTTCTCTTGCGAAACGAAAGATCGTACAGTTGCACGTAACAATCGCGCGAGATACGAAGTCGCGAGTATCTCTTGGTTACACGTAGAGTCGACGAGATATCGGTTGTACCTAGTGGGCGTTTCACTTCCATCGAGATATAATCTAATTGTAAGGTCCGACCCGGCCCGACGCGTTCTTCTGGCCTCGAACGAGCGGCGGACAAGCAAGCGTTGCTGCAAAGGCGAGGCGAGGCGAGCTTGCGAGCTTGCGAGCTGTAAGCTGAACGAAGAAAGGAGCGGAGCGGAGTCGAGTGGAGGAGAGGAAGAAAGAGACGGGACACCGTTACAGCCGCGGCTGAAACCCCGCGAGGTGCACAAACCCGGAGGACGGTGGTAAACGCAGCCGAGGGACTCTCGCCGTGTCCGGACAGGTTATAAGGCGAAGGAGCAGGTGTACGACGACCCAGGGACGCACTCGAAATCAGGCTCCGAGTCGCAGGTGCGCCTTGAAAACGAGGAGGAGGAAGATCGGAGAGAAAAATTCAAAGACGGACACCCCCGACGAGCGAGAGACTCGAACGAGAGAGAGAGATGAAAAGCCCGAATTTACGAGGATAATCGATCGACGTTGACCCGCGAACACCTCGTCGTCTTTCGGTCGGTGGAAAGTCACACGACGCGTAACGGCGAGGCATAAATCACTCCCGGGGTATGATTCGGACAAGCGAACACATGTAGCCTGACACACGACGACGATAATTTTCAGGCCACGCGTGGGGCTCGCGAAACACGAGTTTCATTGCAGCCGATTCAATTTTTACCCCAGCGTTAGCGAGCGAGTCGGTATTTATTTATTTATTTATTTATTTATTTATTTATTTATTTATTTTTCTCTCCAATATAGTATAATAACATGCAGCAGGGCGTGAGCACGAGCACCGGAGCGTATCTTTCAAACGTTGTGAGATAATTATCGCTGCGGGGCGTTTATTTTCTCCGCGTACCCGATGCATACCCGATCCGTACCATGGGACGATAGCCGTGCACGGTTAGTGGAAGATTCTTCCCTATCAGACTTATCGGAGTTAATTTTTCATCTCCTATCGACTCTATCTCCCGGTCCTCAATCTCATCTCAGATGCGACCCTGTAAGCTGCCCAACAAGTGTACGTATACACGCTGGAACACAGCGGCACAGCAGAGGCAGCTGGCTATCTATGAATTAATTGGATTAGAAGGTCCTTTTGATGTACTGACAAATTATCGAGGCCTGTACGCGTAGATTAACCTGACACAATATCCGTCACTGGGTGTCGGTTGATCGGGAGAAAAGGAGAAAAGAACGTTTGAAGAAATTGAAGCTAACAGAAAGAACCACGCCGCCTTTTCCCTGTAACACCGGCGGTCAACGCGACGTGACGGTGTTAAAAGATAATTACAGATCGTGATGTGAAATTGTCAATTAGCGAAGAGCGTTGAATGGCATTAAACGAATTGCGTACAACGGCAGACGCAGGAATCATCGGTAATTTTATACGTGATATTAACGACGTGACCGTATATAACACTGTCCTTCTCCAACGCGTTTAATGTCATCGAATGCAAATTCGCATATCGTGTGCATGTGAAAATAATATAACATAACGTGTCACACCCACACACAGCTGTAGGGAGGCAATAAAATCTAGATAAACCGAAAGGTCCAAGCCGTACATGCACTTTACACCTACTTCTCCGGTAAATATTCCTAGGCGCCGCATGAGCAAAGCGATAAAGACTTATTCTCGGATTTGTTAATAACAGTTGCGTATAATATTAATTTTAATTCAATGCATCGACTAATTGAATTCACCTACACGCAGTTGCGACAAGCGAGAATCGCTAATATATAATACAGGTATGTTCGTACGATGTTCAGTGTTTGCGCTATCGCGGTTAATCAACGTTTCTCTACACCTCAATGTACCGATTATGCTATACAACGAGAAGATGCCATCGTCGACGAGAAAGGAAATTACGTGATGCAGGTGCAGGCGACCGTCTTGTCTTAGATGATGATGATAATAATCGACGATAGCAGACCTTGTCGTACGCTTAGAACTTAATAGCAGTCATGGTGCACTGAACCTTTACCATCGTATTATATACGTGCCGTAATGATAATTATATATATATATATTATACAAATATAATATAAATATACATATATATATATATATATATAATTATTTTTACTGTTCGTATAAGTACTATGTATTATCATTATCAATAATATTACAGTTAGCACTAGCGCCGTTATTATTATTATTATTATTGTTATTGTTATTACAGGAAATGATGTCGCAAATGTACAATATTTGACAGGCTTCTGTATATTATGTATGTATTATATATATGTATATATATGTATATATATATTATATATATATATAGTATTTATCGCACTATAATTATATTATTTAATAATATAGGTTGTGATAGTAATAATTTATTAGCAAACGATATTTTATTATTTGTGTTGTATTGTTATTATTCATATTATCATTATAATTATTGTTGTTGTTATTATTATTATTATTATTATTGATAACTTTGTATCGTACGGTAGGTATAATATGTATAATAGTCGTAAGGAACAGAGTTCTTCATCTAGCCGCGAACGCTCGCGGTATTTTGATAAAGTTGTTATTCCCCCCTTAATTCCGTTCTCTCTTTTTATGCATCCTGGAACACGGCATATTGAATACGTAGGTATAATAACTTGACGATGTAATATCTAATACGACGCGTGTGAATATAAATACAGGCCGAGCATGCGCGGACGTGTGTCTTCTGAATTCATCTAAATTGCGGCGAACGTTTGCGGCTAATTCGACAGGTCGATATCGATAACGTATCGACGAGACACTACTAGTGGCTAGTATAGGCAACTACGGTGATATGGTTGAGTTGTGTTTTCGTCGTTTTTTTTTTTGTTTTTTTTTTATTTATTTTTTTTTTTTATTTTTTTCTAGCTTCAAGAAGTGTTTTTAATTGTTTTCCATCGCACAAGTAGTTCAATATTAATCATCAGAATTAGACGATTAACGTTACATACGCTACGTTATATAAACTCTTCAAAACCCTCTTCGACGATCTTATATTTATCTTTTTATATAGCATCTTTTATACACGTCGCGGGACGCATTTCGTCGCGCAGAGAAATGGAAAAGGTAATGAGAAAAAGAGATTTACAAAAAAAAAAAAACAAAATAAAAAAACCGCTGAAAAGTAGTCAAAATTAATTTTGAACGGAGTGAACATTGTGTCGATCAATTTAAAGATTCGTCAGAAAATATACATACTGACGTATTTATAATACAATGTATCGTATACATAGGATATGTATACGAATTGTAGTACATATGTATAATATGTATGTATATAGATATATATATATTTTTTTTTTTTAAATGTATTTATAGATATAGATCAGCTACGGTTTTTATTATATAGGAATATAATTTGGTCTTTCATATTTGCTGGTAATTAGATTCGAAAAGTTGATTGTTGCTTAAAAAATAAGGTCGGTAGGTTTGGTCAATCGTACAATTATTAAAGATCATCGTGTACTGTGAGGAAATAGTTTTTCTTCGTTACTTTTTTCTTATGTACAGATTATCCCGCGTTAAACTTCATTACAGTCTCCGTCATTCTCGACTCTTGTCAGGCAGTCGTTAATGAGACTTGTAAATATTTATGTACTCAACGAATGTATGTATGTATTGCTATCGAGATCAACCGTTGAATATCATCTTTCGTGGGCGTTATTTCAGCGAAGGCCTTATTTCGTATGGTCTAAGTCTGTGACGTAATTCACATGTGATTTCTTCCCTCGCTTCAACATATTTCACACTCCCATATATCTGACACGTTAAATAGTTCGATCACGACAGTCTAGCCTTGTACCGTTTTTTCGTTTTCTCTCTCTCTCTCCCCTCTCTGTCAACGTATGCTCGACGTATAATGAACGATATTCTTATCCAGATAGAGCATCGAGTGAAATTGATATTAAAAAAAAAAAAAAATAAATAAACAGAAGTCGATCAATTATTCACCGCGTAGAGATAGTATATTATAGATATAGTCGAGATGGGAAAAAATTTTCGCTATACCGATTATCATGTCTGTATAACACTGCATGTGTACATGTGCGTATATTTACACGCACTGTTTTCGTTATTGGATAATATTGTTAAGTACGTTTGATAAATTGTCGAAATTTAGAAAATACACGATTGGTCCAGATTGCTTGCTTGCTTCCTATATAATCGAAATATTATTTTATGTATAATTTTTATTTAGATCTATAGTTAATTTATTAGTTAATCATTTTTTTTTTCCCCCCATTAATAAGTATAGGCACGTAACGTGCCCGGCATTCCCGCTTTCGAAAATTTCTTTCAAACTTAGAATTCCTTCCTTCATATGTATCATATATAGCTATATACTATGTATATTATTTCAGACATTGCTAAATCGATTCATTTGAATTCCCTGCGCGAATGCGGTGTAAGAATCAAATAAAATCAATAATTTTTTCGCTACTTCATGCAAAGAGTATTCTTTCCAATTTGAAAGAAGTTTAAAAAAGACGCGAAGGGGCCGCGTTCTGCCATTTTCCAATTCTTCAGGTGCGGTATAAGGGTTCTTGAGCCCAGAAAGTATAGTAATTGTTTTTACATTTTCATAAATTCTTTACCTTTTTTTTCGCAATTTTTCCGCTCTTTCGTTTTTTATTCAATTTTATTTTCTTCTACTTTTTTCTCTGACTTTCAAACCACATTTATGCATCTTCTTGCAAACGCTCATTTTAAGTCAACGTTGTACATGCGACGCCACTTATTCGCTACAGCGATTTTATATTGTATGTATATATATATATATATATATATGCGGGAATTGCAGATAAGGGTATTATTATATATGTATGTATATCGTATACACACAATATTATACATGCATACATAGTAATTGTACTTAATTATTACGAATAAATTATTAATCGTATCGTTTAAATAACAGTATATTGTATATATATATATATATATATATATATAATATATGTATAGTAATAATGGTAATGTATTAATTTTTACGTTCGCTATTGCGCATAGAAAAAGTTTCACTTTAAATTAGGCACGACAGAAATTTGAGATTTAAGCTTCTCGTCCCTCTACTAAATATTATACATATAGTTACCGAATCGTGAAACATTTTATATTTAAGACGAGTTATAATACGCACAATGTTTGTTACAAACTTTTCGAACGGAATGGTAACAATGAGAAAGGCAAGAGCAATAGAAAAAGAATAATTCGCTCAATGTTAGCTACGTTCGTGCACGGTATCGAAAACTTCAATAGATACGTGAATTTTTTGTTTCTTATTTTTATCGTCACGTTCCTATAACCTCAACCTCGAACTACTCGAACTACTTATCAAGCTATCTACCAAATTCGAAATTTACAATAGTCAATATTTTACATAGTACATCCATTGAGAAATCGCCAGACGTTTCCAGTTAATTTGAAATTAAATTGAGGGCAAGTTGATTAATGTACCCGCAATAATTTCATCGGGATATATTTTTCGGAAACCTCTGGAATTCTGCAGATCGTGTTTCTTTTTTTTTTTTTTTTTTTTCACTAATTATGAGAGAGGCAATCACGTGATTCGGATGAAAACTTCACTTCCTTACCGCAATATATTATAGTTGATCGTCATGAGCTAATTAAACAATTAACCAACGAATTCGTACAATCATATATACTGCATAAATATTTTATAAGTATAGGTCACGTGTTATCACATTCTAGGCTCTGGATAGCAGAGCTTTTGTTCGGTAATTTACTATATTTATTTATACAGATTTAAGTTTAATGCATTACCTAATTTCATTTTATTCCCATGCAATTATTTCCATTGTACAATATTTAATTGTCAGCTTATTCTCGTTTTATCTTTTTCCTTATATTACGCTCATTATTGTTATTATTCTTTTTATTATTAATTTTACTATAACCGGTATTATTATTATTGTTGTTGCTGTTGTTGTTGTTGTTTATGTTGTCGTTTTATTATTATTACTGTTATAACTGCGATAAAGTTGTACCTTAATCGAGATGACGCGTAAATATAATAATCCGTAATGTTTCAAGATTTATCACTATTACTATGAATATATTCACGCTTATAGAACGGAGTGGGTAAAAAAAAAATTTCGTATCATTCTTCGTCCCCCTGAATGAATCCGGCGAACCAACCTCGTTTACTTTCAAATGTACCTGATCATTGTTAGATTTTGGAAACTTTGATTTCACACTGAAAGAACCGTCGAAGCGAGTGATGAGAGAGATGAAGAAAAATGAAACGGATTTTTTATTTCAGCCACCCTGTAATAGACGCGCATTTCACTCTAATGTGTATATATATATATATATATACATATATATTCGGCCGATTCGCGAACGCTACTTGCTCCATGAGTATAGTAAGATATTATCATTTTCGAGAGTATTATCATTATTTATATATTAAAGCATACGACAAATAACTATAATATCGCAGTCATCGTGACTAGATAGAGAGAATATTCCTACCTATATAATATACATTTGTAGAAACAATTCGCTACGTAACCGTAAATTTTGAACAATATAAATCCAGGCGAATATAATTTATACCGTTTTGTTAATCTTCCGCGGTGTGTTCAACAATTGTGTATAATGATAATAATAATAATAATAATAATAATAATAATAATAATAATAATAATTTGACAAGCGATTAATATTATATTTTTGCGAGCGGTGTAATTTATCTAACAATATATATTTCAGTCGAATGTCGTTCCACAACTTTGATATTTGTATCAGAGACGATCGTATATTATATATCTGACCTTCGTTTCAACATAAATAAAGTCAACAACATAATTCAACATCGCGCACAACGTGGCAGTATTTTTTTACTTTACGACCTCAACTTTAACTCTAACCGCGGTATAGGATACTTTGTAGGTACCGTATGTGTGTATAAATTATCCAACAAAGCGTTTCTCCGTTAATTAGTGAATAAACAAGGAGATAAAAAATAAACGGAGGAAAAAAATTACACGCGTTACGAACGTTTCCCTTTCCGACCTTGGCTACAAAACTATGTACAATGCACGTTGTGTATATGTGTACGCAGTGAGCACGCGTAGGAGTAAATGTGGACACTGGTTTCCTAATTGGTGATTCCGAGGCTGGCATTGCGGATGACAAGACGCAATTAGGGTGTCAATTTGGTGGAAGAAGCAAACTTTCGAACGTCGGTGGGCTTAAAAGGAATTAACGACAAAAATTGAGAGGCAACACGCTCTGCGAAACAGCGTCTGTCGAATTTTGTTCCAATAATATCTTCGTCAAACTTGAAAATAATCAAGCATTTTTAATTAGAGAAAAGACTGTTAATTAAACATACAGATTTATGTACAGAGTCGATCATATCGAATTACGAAATTCACGGACCTCCCCCCCCCTTTTTTTTATTTCCCTTCTTTCATCATCCAGCTTCGAATTCCACGTATTTTATAAATAATATATATATATAGTAAGATAATTTGAGAACGAGTGAGAGGCACCAAAGTATTTAACGCGCATTTTACAGTAAATATCCTAGGTAAAATATTTTTATAAAGGGAATGTAAAAAGTGACTCACCATTCGTTGAGAAGTTGTGAAATTCGGCACGACACGCGAACTTTTTGCTTTTAAACGACTCGACACGACGCGCGATTGATTTCGAGATTAGACATACCTACATACAAGTGTTCTTAAATTATTCCGCGTAAAATATATATTGCTCCGTTATTCTTATCGCGAATATTCCCGTAAAACGCAATTTCAAGGCATAAATATGATCAATCGACATTCTTCACATTTCACGACATTTCACTAATTCGTTTTACCCGTTGCAAATCATCGGTATCATTGTTAATTGATCTGATTGTCTGCAGCACATTTTTCAATTAAACCTCGGAGAAAATCGCCTCGGTATTTGAGAGAAGAAAAAAATGCTTAGTCAAAACCTTTACTCCTCGTTTCGCGTTGATTGTAAGAAAATTTCGACGCGTGATTCTCGTATCACAGTCGGAGTATCGACTGAGAATGAAACTGTCATTTTCGAACTTTGTTTACAACGGAGGATTAATCCTCAGGTCCATCGAATGCCTAGACTGGCAAAATGACAACAGATCGATACGAACTTGAAATTGTTCTCTTGCGAATTTAGCGACCTACTCCAGCCCTTCGTAAATACTTCTTGTAATCATTCGTCGTGATGCTCGACGTATTTCCAAAGTTTCGAACGCGGCGCACAATCATTGTCGCCAGACGATACATTTCCAACAATCTATGCGATTCTCATAGCACCGAAATTTATCCATCTTTTTCATTGTTCCTGTTCGTCTTCCAACGTCGACGTGCGCGTACAAAGCTTTAGAACGCCCCCCTAAATCACCGTAATTAATATTTATTACATGCGTGTATTCGGTGTAACGCCATGCCGGAGTCGATTTGAGTACTCGCAGCGTTTGATTCGACACGCCCGTCTATCAATCCGACATTTTTTCTCTCCTCTTTCTCCGTACCCAAATTAATTTACGACGCCTCTCTCTTTCCATTTCACGATCGATCCGCGGTATAGTCGTAACTTGACGATTGTTGGAGCGCGTGATACAATTCGGAAAAATTCGAATGAAAAATTGAAAAATTGAATAAAAATAGGTCGACAAGGTCGGTCGCAAAGCACGTTATTGTGCACTGTATGCCAGAAGTGGTTCGGCACTCAGGCGCATACCGGGTTACGGTTCAATTATGATTTCTCCTCAGAGTGCGATTAGCGCAAGAGCAGTGCAGCTAGTCTCCGTAAAGGCGGTTTTATTTATTATACATCGGTAATAAATAGGCGGTGAGTGCTCTAACTAGTCACCTACAGCATCGCGCGCTGTCTCTTCGAGCCTCGTTACGGTTGAATTTTCAAATTGGTAATGGCACACGTTCGCACTTTCACTCGGGTAATACCTAACACCGCGTACGTCGTCGGCTATTCAACTGTCGACTCAATTTTCTTCTTCTTATTAATCTTATTATTATCCTGCATCGCCACGCGTCCCGTTAATTACTACGCGGAGACAACTCGTCGAAACATTTTATCACTTCCACCGCTCTGTGTATCGTATTTTTCACTGCAGCCAATGGAACGAAGAGTAATTTTTGCAAATTGTCGAGGTGCATGAATTTTCACCGAGACATTATCCACGCATTGTATCATTTCCCTCTTTTTCCCTCTTATCTCACGTCATGCGTGACGTTGAATTATTATTTTCGTCGTTACCGGCACCCCGCCCGCAACTCTGTCGAATCAAACGCCGCGCCGAATCGGAATTTTCCAAAGTACCTACCTCCGGCTTTCGATCCACGAAATAGTAAGGCTCTATAACAATGAAAATTGTTCGAATACAGGTATATTTTTTGGACCCTAACAGTATTTATACAGGCTATAATTTTCTATCGTTAAGCTGTATGACTAAAAATACCCTCAACAGCTTCCTCGCGATTTTACGATACTTATACATATAAATTTTATCGCGACTGCAGATGATTTTTCAGTGTTAAAGAAGAATTATTTTAATCACGCTATTTTGGAATTTAAATATTCAAAAGAAAAGAACGAGGTTATGAAATATTATCTATATCATTTATTTATCCGTAATGTTTACGTAGTTTCCGTATTTAATAATCGAATTGATTAATCGCTATGCCTTATTCACAAATTTACAAGACGTATCAACGAGATTTTATTTATACTCATTATTTAAACGTTGTATCTTCCTTTCTTTTTTAAATACCCTCGAGTTTCAACCGATTAAAACACATCCACCTTTTTCACGTATCAAATTTTTATTACAAAGAACAATACCGTCCTCGACCGTGGTATTAAAAAGTAACGACCACTTCATTCTCTCATTTCTCCCCAAGTTCACAAGTATCGCGAAAAATAATAAAGAAATCTTCCGACTTATTTCCTGTTCCCATCAGAAACGTTACGGCGAACGAATTTTTGATCCACGACCAGCAGAACCAACGGAGGTTTCGCGAGTGAATTTATTTTTAGCTTATTTTATTTTATACTCGACTAAAGTTTTCTTACTTCCTCTTTCCGGTTCATTTAATAATTATACCGTTACATTTATTATTACCTTTATCAGTGTCATTATTACCGTTACTACTGTTATTATCATTATCATATTTAATATTACGAAAAATATCTCCGAAAGATCGAAGCAACAGCGTGCAACACTATCTAAAGAATCTTCAATTTTTTCTTTTGCACAGCTTAAATTTATCTACCTGTTTGTTCGAAACGTACACTACTTAAATTAATTGTTTTTCATTGTGTACGTTGCTATCTACACGTGTACGAATTTTATGCAGGCTAATGTATCGTTTCCAAGTATTGTAATATAGACCGTTTGTATATATAATATGTATATATATTATATATATAATATGTATAATAATTATATATACATATACGTATAGTGGTACAGAACCTCACTTACGCACGTACGTCGCAGGAAAAAAATAGAATTAAATTCTCGCGCAGTGATGTGATTATTAGATAATGGAAGGGTGCCTCCTCGCCTGTCACTAAGACGAATTTCTTCATATATATATATATATATATATACCTATGTATAATTTTTTTTGTCTTTATTTTTATAATAAAGTAGTCGGTTTATTTATTTTATTATTAATTTACTCTTTAGGTCATTTAATTCGTTTTACGTCTACTGCTGCATTAAATCGAGCCCGTCAAGCTCGGTTTCAACTGTACTCTTCGTTTTTTTTTTTCTTCTCTTGAAACAGGCTGTTCTATAACTTTTACCTCCGCGATGACAAACGATAACCACCTGCTTCTTCTTCATACAGCAAGTCAATCTGTGCATCGGTATATTATATATATATACAATATACATATTATCATGTATGCTAATATATTAAGCGATGAAATCGCTACGGTGTATGTTATACATAACATACACACACATATATATATACATATATATATATATATATATATGCGTATGTATATGTATATCATATTGTTCGTGTGCGTAAAACCTTATTTACAACGTGAAAGAAACGTTTCTTTTTTTTTTTTTTATTTTTATCCGTCATCTTTTCCTTCTTGCTGTAATTGTCGTTTTTGTTCTCGTTTATTCGTTCATATCGAAACGTTCGATTGCGACCGAAAAGTTGCGACAAAAAAAAAAAAAAGGAAAAACACGCATCAGCACACAGCCAAAAATAATACAGTCAGACCTGTAACATTAAAACGTTCAAACAGGTATACGGTAATGCGAAGAATATAAAATAAAAAAAAAAATTAACTCGACTTCCGCCGCCGTCGGTCCAACGAGGCTCGCAAAGAAGCAAAAGATCATTACGAGAGTAATAAATTGTATGATAAATCAGGGAGATTTTTATCTCCCGGCAGGCGGATTCCTCGTCCCCCTGAAATAATCCTCGCCGGATAAAGGCAGCCAGGAAACGGATATTTCTCAGAGGTTGCAGCAGGCGGAGGTGCGCGGTTGCAGAAACAACGAGTCGGTCGGTCAGAAGCCCTGGCTCAGCATATCCGGCGTGACGGTGGTGATGGTGAGCTTCGGCAAGACGAGCGCTTCCGGCGGCGTTGAGGGAGCTTTAAAGCTCAGCGCGGCCGAAGACGAGAGGGACGACGTCGCGGAGAGTACGGGCGCCGCGAATCCCGACGCCGAGGCGGCCCGCCGTTAGACGTCGTCCTCTATGCTCCTCAATGGGATTTGCTGCTTGTGCGCCACTGCGTTCAGCACGTACACCAGCTGGTCCATCTTTTTGTCCATCACCGACAGCTGCGGCGAAAACGAAAAATTCGCGTCAATGCAATCCGCCTCCCGTCCTCCCTCGCCCTTTCCCCCTCATCCTTATCCCTCTCTCCCTCAGCCGTTTCTCTTTTTCTTTCATACCTACCGATGCATCGTACAGCGCGGGGACCGGCATAAGAGGTCGCGGAATGAGCTGGTTGGGAAACGAAAGGCTCCGGGAGTCGGGGAACACGCTACTCAGCGCCGTTCAATGGTTTGTTGAACTCGCTCAAGGTGTCAAGACCCAAAACCCGGCGATAGTAGGGGTACCTATTTACCTACAGCCTGTTCGCACGACGAAGGAAATACTTGGGCACTCTCCGAAGTTCGATCCGTCGACGGTCTACCGATTAGACGCACGAGAAACTCTCGATTTCTCGCCTGATTTGTTGTTTTTTTTAGTTGGTTTCATTTACCGTATTCTCTACTCCCATCCTGACACCGATGGTAGATTCTTCGAAGTTCCTCGAACCGCAATCGCCGTAACGAACTGATCTAGTTGTTTACCCTCGGAAAATGCCCGGAGGCCGTTAATAATGAAGTTTGAAGACTTGACGAGTGAACAGACCAGAGCTGCACGGTCTACAGAGTTTCGAAACACGCGATTTAAGTTTGGCGGTTCAAGTTTCAGGTGGCGGGCAAACGGTAGGTACCGAACCTTTTAGCGGATGTATCGCATTGTCGTGTGTATAGCCGCCCCGTTTCCGTTCAACTTCGAACTTCGAATATCGACCTGCGCAAAGTCTGACGGATATTTGATTCGTCGTTAGCCTCGCAGACAGCGGTGTCTCGGAGGTTTACGAGCGTTCGTTCAATCCGAAGCGTAACGTTGCGAGTTGTGAAAACGAGGAATCGCATTAGACGATTCGGAACTTCTTCGTACACGTTACAACCCACGATATCGGCGCAGAAATGGTTGTAAGTAACGAAACGCCGTAACCCGAGTTGGACAACAACTTTCGGAGTGTGAAGATTTAAGGGGGGAGATACCTTTGGCTGCCTAAAAAAGGCGAAAAGTGTTTTGTTCAATAAAATGTTGGTATAACCTATCAAAAGACTAGATTCCAGTGCGCGGAACTAGATTCGAATCTCTTTTTGATGAGGCGCGATTGGTTCTTCAGCAGCGCGGGAGCTCGATATTTTCTAAAGAAGCTCGAAAATGAACTTTCCAAAGAATCCGAAGGCTCGTCGCATGGCGCTGGAATCGCTGATTAGCCGGTAAGTCATTTAAGTCGTGTAAAGTTTTTACTTGTCAAAACTTTAAACACGTTTTTCTCAAAACTACACTTACAAAACTGGTGTGACGCAAAACTCTTTCCTTGTTTAATGAAAAAATTCTGTAAAGGTAAGATAAAATATCCAGCAACAAAATTCAAGCGACGTCTTTGTCGTTTGCACACCCAGTGCGGGGAATGGAATCTCGGTGTCCTAACCGATATAAATACGGGCGGCGTCGCGGCGGGCCGAGTATTTACGATTATTACGATCGACGGCGGTTAGTTTAAGCGCCGGTTTTAATCTAGGCGCGATATTAAGCCTCGGCGCGCTATCAAAACGTCCCCGCGACGCACACGGGCGAATATTTACGCACGTTTCCACCAGTTTCCACGGAGCCTGAGGTTTAATGGTCTCAGGAACCGGGTTCGGCTGCAATATTGCAAACGCGTCGCGTACACGTTGAGCGGTTGACGTTAGCACGCGGACTCGACTCGGCTGCGACTCGCGATGCAGAGTTAATGCGATACATCGGCGGGATATGCGGTTTGGCGAACACGCGGCTTTCGGCCCGGATTAATTATTTCCTCGCCCAGAACGTAGCGGCTGCGGTTTCGAGCCCGCGCTTCGAATTTCGGCAAATCCGCGAACACCGCGCGTCTTGCATAATTATTGCGCGAGGTAAATTCGCCGGGGATCGAGCCGAGAGAAAGGCGAGACTCGTTGTTGGGCGAAACGAGTTACCGGACGGGTTCCCAGGTAGCGCCAAGCGTCGGGTTAACGCCGATCGCCGATTTCTGGTACCAACCTGCTGCTCCACACGGTAGAGACGGGCCCCGATGGTCATCGGCTTCACGTTTCCCGCCCGGTCGATTCCCGCCAAGTAACTCCCCGGCTTACCGAGCGTCTGGTCGAGCCGCCGCTGCAGTTCCTGGGGGATGAAATTCAGCAAATTCAATCTCAGGCGCGCCTCCCTCGTCACGCTTTTCCCAGGAGGGAAACGATCGGCACGAGGCGTTTCACAGATTTTTTTATTTCAGCGAGAGACGATGGGTGAAAATTTGAGCGAATGACTCTGGAGTTCGACGGAGTGACGTGTCAAAGTTAATATACATATATATAGCATATTCGTAAGCACGATTAAACACGAGATTAGACTTTGTTGAACGAACGTTTTCAGAAATTATGGGATTCGGGGGACTGTGATTCCGGATCTCAATCACGATCGTTTCGTGGTCGGAATTTGTCGCGAGATCTTAGAACGATTGATAAATTGTAGATATTTTTTATTTCTATCACGAACACGGTGCTTGAACGGTGATTGCAACCGTTGGAGCAGAGAAAAAATGCAGGCGTGATCCCTGCAGGATGCAGTGGGATTCCTAAGGGGTTACGGTTTCAATTAGCCCCGTACGGTTTGGCTTCGAAATCACATTAGCGTTAGCACACCGCGAGAAATCAATAACTGGACGTGGCTGCAGTGAGAGGTCGAGATGCAGCCTGTATGTCATATAATATAGAAACACGGATCGGGGTGTGTAATATTAACGTTGTAATTTTCGCGAGAGAATAGTGAAAAAGCCTGTTGGAATATTCAGCAACCCTTTTCTCGGCGCGATTCCATCCCGCCGTTTGCCGCGAAAGGGAATAGTAAAAATTATTAATTCCAACGTTGCAAACACGGGAATTTAAAATTGAATTTTCGTTATTCCTTTCGACGAGAAAAGCCGTCGGATGGAAATGTTCCCATTCGTTGGTTGAATAACGGACGGGAAAATTCACCCCTCCCCCTTGATTCTTGAATAATATCCGGGAAAACGCTCTCGTCTAACGAACCGGAATTTTAGCCTGCAGCTTGGATTTTCCTGCAGAAGCCGAAGAGAATCACAAGTGTAAGAGAAACTGCGATTATAGCTGCAGCTCTGCGCGGGTCCGTCATAAGGTAAATGTACCAGTTATGAAACCTTTTACTCGCCAAAGTTGTAAATTGAGGGCACAAACCGTAAATTTCTCGATGACGAAAACCAATTGCTGGAAGGTGAGACATTAGAAATTTATTTTTCAGGTAATTTTAGAACTAAGGATTAAACAGATAAGCCAAAAAAATTCAATAACTGGGACAGGGTCAATAACTGGTACGCTTACCTTAATATTTAATGTCGTCCGACGGCGAAATTTTGACTGACGGCATTTGTCAGCGGGATATTTCAGTCGGACGTGACGCTGATCAAGCCCCGTTGATATATTATATCTGCATCGTCCGTCGACGAATTGTGACGTGGATTTACCAATTTCCATCACTCTTTATTCTTGTCAGTGTTCGTCGTGACCGCGCGTCATTTTCCATTTTCACGAATTTAATCTACGGTACATACAAATAACTCTACGGAAAATAAGAAACAAAAATATAAAATAACAATGATTTCTTGAGCTCTGTTACACAAAACTCACGATCAACGCTCGACTCGAATTTATTCCTCGAAAATATACGCTGCATATTCTATTGGAAAATCGTACCGAAGTTCGAAAGAAAATGAAGAAAAATAAAAATAAAAATAAAAAATAATGAAACGGCGACAAAGCTGTATTCGAAAAAAAAAGGATCGTCCACGAAGTGGATCCCTTTTCGTTTTCCCGCCATTTAGCGATTAGTCACTTTCCGAGCATTACATCCGCAGCACAGGGATGAAAAGAGGGTGCAGGTTTCTGTTTGCGTACCCGATAGTAATTGCAACACCATCAATTTTCGTTAAGCGCTAGAACCATTTTTCACCGTCCATCTCGCGCATAGACGACCGTTATGGAAATTTCGCCCAGACCTGATCCACGTTGTTTTTCATTTTACAATCAATGGTACAGCGTCCATATCGCCGTTATACGTTACGTGCTCATGGCAATACGCAACACTATATCGGAAATTGCACTCGTTTCTTTTTAATTTTTTTTTTCCAACCCTGGGTTCTAATTTTGTTCACTTTTCATCAGTTTCATCGGTCGCCAATGATTTATCGTCGAATCGACGGATAAACAGTTTACACTTGATACGGAACGAAGGGCGGGAGATTAACGAGGAAGTGATGCTGACCTTTATCCGGACCATCATGTTCAAGTGGCCCTGGCTGTACTGCTCGATGACGTCACGGACGTCGTACGGTTTTCTCGCTTGCTGAAACTTCCTCCGAGCAACGAAATACTTTATCTTCCGTATCGCCCGTATCGCGTTACGATGGGCTTCCGTCAACCTGCAATTAACCCCATTACTGCTCAAGCGTGTTTATTCGATGACATTTGACCGCTTGACTGTTCGGCGAATTTGTTTTACTTTTTTCCTGAGTTCTTTTTTCGCTGTATTCTAGGCAAAATAAAAACATATCTCTACAAGCAGAATTTTTGTTTCATCAAGGATGTCGTGTAAGAGGTGAGTAGAAGCATAATACGCGAACATTGTAAGCTTGGAATATGAGGAGAAGTCCAAAACGAAGAAAAAGAGAAACGTTACGATCAACGGATAACGAGTGATAGTAAAAAGGCTTTCAATCGCGACTCAAACATGATTGTGGTAATTCGTGAATTCTAATTCACGGAATTAGGAATCAACGTTCCTTCGTTAGACGTTATTTTTGATAGTAGTGATTTGTTGCGGAGTGATTATATCCACCCTCGCAGCTGTGTAACGGAGGGTGTTTCTCACCCGATCCCGCAGTATTCTTTTCCGCAAGTATCGCCGGTGCAAGATTCCCGATTCGCACTACTTCGGACATTAACCGCGACGAGTGGGTAAATAGTGCAAGAAAAGTAAAACCCGAGTCGTAAATAAATTTTCGAAACGAAAATAACCGAGGTACGACAGCCGACGGAGTGTATTTGCACGTTTATAGAGAGGGTTGGAAAGTCGTTGAAGTGGACGAGACAGGAGTTGCCAGACTAAATTTCCGGCAGCACCGCGCCGCGTTTTCGCCGAGACGAAAGAGATAAATTCCGATCGACATTGGATCTTAAGTTTAATGAACATGTTCAGCGGTACCTGCAGCAAGGATCGAGAGATCCGCCCTCTCGCCTTCGGCTTGCAGGAAGTTTGAACGGAAATGCACCGGAGGGCTTGTAGCTGATGGAGAGAAGGTGTAAAGTCGAACATAAATTCCGGATCGTTGGAGCCAAGCTCTGAAGGAGCGTCGGGTAAATCTCTTGCACAACCCCCGAGTCTGCTTGATTATTTTTAATAATTTACTCGGAGGCGTCGTTAGGAGTGCAGCGGGAAGTGCAGACTCTTTTTTCACCGCCCTTAGAAGGTCTTTGCTGCGGAGGATAAGTGCTGAAAATTTGAATACGTTTCGTGTTTTTTTTTCTTTCTTTTTTTTTTTTATTTTCTTTTCGCGTTCTTGTTCCTGTCTAAATCCTGCGCGTGAATTTCACCGCGGGGATCCTTACAAAGTGCCACCGAAATCGCTTTGATCATTTGCGCGAGGGTGAATCCCGCGAGATCACTTCACCTGCGTCACACGCGATATGATTTGAATTATCGATTCGTCCGCCGTGCGGCTTTCGGATTTTTTTATTCCTTGATTTACTCTCGACTTTCGTATCGCGGGGTTCCTCCTTAACAAGCCTCGAAAACAATCGACCGGCTCTCGCGTTCGAGGGTGTTGGGGTGAAATAAAAAAAACAAAAAAAAAAAAAAAAGTCGTTCGTCGAGAGGAAGAACCGAGGCAAGAACGACCAATCAAGGATCGACTGTCGCGTCGTAACGGAATTCGACGCAAAAGATAAGTGAGGAATAAAATTTGAAGAAAAAAAAAAATACCAGAAATACGGGAAAAAATAAGGGAAACAGGAAGGGAAGGATGACGGGAGAGGAGGGAAGAATGATTCTTTGTACTTACGTAGTGACGCGTTGGGGCTCCTCGATGTCGATATCTATTTCATCGCTCGCTGCTTCCGTCACGGAGCTTGTCTGCGACGTGAAAAGACTGCCCCTGCCAACCGGAAACACACTACTTACAACGTCACGGTCGATAATCTCTTCTCTTTGCGGCAAAATTCACTTTCTCTCTCCCTCTACGTCTTCGTTTTAAAGCTCACGATCAACCGAAATTCAACAAACAAACCGAACGAGTGGTTCACGAAAGTCGCCAGGTTTTGAACAGCGTTTTTATCGCGTGACTGTCGAAGGCAACTGGAAATCGCGTTCGCTTTGCGAAAAAATTCCCTGATTCGAAATTTATTGCGCATGAAATTCCCTCGCTTGGGGAAAAATTGATAATACATAGGTATCTGTACGTTGTATTCATAGGCGCAATTACTCGTTTAGTTATACCTATAATAAAATGAACAAGAACTCGGGAACATTTTGTTTGTTATAGTCAATAGAAATTTCTAGTATGTGATATAAATGTCGTTGCATTAACAATTTGAATATTGTTGGCGTTACAAGAGAATGGGTATTGTAGTAACCGCAATTACGGAAATTTCTCTCGATGAGATTAATCGCGGTTGAATGAGGAAATATGGGAATTCCCATGATTAACAACTCTGTGTATTCCGAGTTTTCCCACGCTGACAATGAGAAAAGAGTTCGTTCACCGTTAACAAACGTACATTTGGATAAGACGAAAGTAGATCCAAATATGATCCGTCAACTATAAACAAACTTCTATCTATCGTTACCAAGTTCAACTAAAATTTGATAATAACAGCAATAAAACTCGTTGCTCGGTGCGGATCCGCACGAATCCATCCGCACTCGGGATGATGAAAAAGTGAGGAGAAATGGTGAAACTGATGAAAACGTCGGACGTACCGATTGTCGCGTCTCGCACGATTCGGCGTTCCAGCCTTCGGTTCCTCCATGTAAAAAACGACGTCGCCCTCGCTGTCGCGGCGCTGGACGTCGTTGTTCCCGGTGGCTGAGGAGCCGGTGACGGGGGGCGGTGGTAGAGTTTGACCCGACTGCTGGACCTCCATCCGGTTCCGGGACTTGCGCCGTTTCAAGACGCTTGCTTTTTTAGCCACCTGGATCATAAGAGACTGAACCCCCGTTGCCCTCCCATTATGACACGTTCAACACAACATGCACTACCCTACGAAGTGGTCGATTTCTCACGCTCGTCACCCGAAAAACAGGCAGAGGTTTAGGCTACTCTTTCTCTTCCCTGGAGTTCCCCGGGGATCGGACGTCCGTGTCCCGGACCGGAAACGGGTTCGAGGCGTCGACGCCGACACATTATATATTTACAACACCGTGCATTTCACATATTCCTACATACATACATACATACATACATATACATATATATATATATATATACATGTATATATATACTAGAACCGCGCAAGCTTCAAACCCGATGGGACACTGAGCTCGTTCTTCTGTGCATACTACGTATTTTCCTCAGGCTCGTTACGCCGTTTCGACGTTTCAATACTTTCCCCATTTTTGGTATCCTCTTTTTTTTCTATCTTCGACTCAATCGCAACCCCGAGACACGTGCAACGTGGTCTCAAATTCGTGTCGAATCTTTCACTTTTCATTTCTTTCATTAATATCTTTCAGAACATTCAGAGCTTTTACACACAGCGTGCGGATCGATCCTGAGACTCGAGACGAAGTTGAGATTGTGAAAATTTTTAGAGTTTTATAAAATTCAAAGTAACGTATGATAAGGCACTCGGTTTTTTCTATGCAACAATCGCTACTAATTGTAAGATCTCTGTATTACATAAAAATTTGTTAGATAAAAATGCGAACAAGTATGGAAGTTATTAAAAGTAGAAGCGAGCGATTTTCAGTTTTCAGCCGTATAACGTGACAGCGACTATGATTACATTACTACGATAACTCGTGTCATGCGTCTGGAAGAGAGTATTTACTAAAAATTGATGTAAAACTTGGTGTGCTACGGAAAACCAACACTTCTGCTAATCACAGAATTACCATGAATAAAAACAGAGTCGTGAATAGATACTTAATACATGTGTATTGCAAGATAACGTTTAAACGCGATTCTTGCGCTTTTGTGTTTATGAATGTACACCAGATTTTTAAAGAGCTTTCATTCCGCCTAATCTATGTCAAGCTTCATCCTGTATTATTTTTTCACGCGTACGTGTCTCCGTAGAAGAAGAAGTTTATAAAGAAATTTGTAGCTAGCTGAAAAGTGGTGTGTAGTAGAATAGTTCAGGGAAGAAAGATAGACGAACGACCACAGAATCCCATCGTAACAACACAGCATCCATAATTATGCCACAGCGATAATATTTCGTCAGTCCTATCGTTGAAAACGAATTTGTAACGTGGAACAACGGACAGTGATTGCAACGAGCAACGGTACGTGTAAAAATAAATAAATATTTCCCGTAAAGTGGCTTCGCGGTTTGACGTGAAAGTCGAAAAAGGTGGATAATACCTGATTCAGTTCACGTTGCGACATTGACATTTACATATATGCAAAGCAGACTCATGCAACGTATTGTACAATGATTTCGTGATACGCGTTACTTTTTAATATAAAAAAAAGTTCACTTTTCGTGCTTTTAGCTTCGACTGGTCGAACTAGTACGAGTAACGATTTCTTTCTTACCGGAAAAGAATTTATACTATTTCTTTCTAATTTTCCAATAAATTTTGACTAATCAAATTTTTGCAGATCTTGAATTTTACCAAAGCTTAAGAATCTGCGAAGTGTTCCGAGGGGATTGCAGAGATATATAGTATACAGTGGAGTTGATGTAAGGAAATGAATATGTTGTGTGTCTTAGAATTGAAATAAACATGCAAAATAAGTGTATGTATATTTATACACGTATATATATGTATGGTTGCACGTACATACATGTATATACATACTTTTGTATAAAATATTGAAATAAATCTAAACCATTTACATACCATCTTCTTTACACAAATCAACTGAAATATACACAGGGATATTTCATCAATGTTGTCCCCAAATAAACACAATTAATTATATAAGTTGCTTTTTCTCTAATTAACGACTTATTCAAATCGTTTCAGTGGATTTCTATACAAGTTTCTTTTTCTTTTTCTCTTTGTCATCAATTCTCCTACTTAATTAATTGTCGTAGCACGAGTGAAAAACAAATTTTTTCCCCTCCACATACTAATTATTATCTCGCTTAAGGTACATATATCCAACACCCAACAAAACTATATTCGCCTATTATATGCACGTCAGCAGCTACAATATGCAATGAAAATAATATTGATATCAATAATAACAATAACACCAACGATAATTATAGTAACAGCAACATTACCACATATCAACATCATTGCAACAAAGCAAATATTTCATCAAATCTGATGAAAAATTTGATCATAATTCTCAACCGTATAACGCGAACATTGTCATCAAATTGCATTAATTTAATAAGTAGTTTTACTTGTGATGAAAATTCATCGCGATTCGAGCTACCTGTTAACACCCGTGAGAACGAACACTCGTTGCGCTTAATGGTGTGAAAACACAAATGAAGCCAGAAGAAACAAATGACGAGAAAAATCGTTCGAAAAAGGTTTTAAGATGCGGCTGATGCGGCCTGAAAAAAGCCGCTGGATAAACGACGAGGAGGGGCGGGAGGGGGCAGTTCTACTTGCGGGAGAAAAATGTTGAAACAAAAAAAAAAAAGTCGGACATGGGACGTGAGAAAAGAATGAAATACACTAACAATGAGAATAACGTCACCTGCCCGAGACCGTGATGAATTGTAATTGTCAGAGTATATCGTACATTTTTATTTTACACGAACACGACGACCCTAATCCGATGAAAATGCAGCCAACCACGATTTAAAAATATAAATATCTGGGGAATCGTGAAAACGCGGATGTAAATTGTTTTCTTCCGACGACGGATAGGCGAGTTGAAAGCAACTCGAAAAGATGAAGATAACAAACCTCGTGATTACTGTCTTGTTTTTATTTTCCTGTACTTTTCTCGCCTCTTTTATTTTTCACTTCAATTGGAATGGAATATTGAGTTATCAAAAACGAGCGTCCCTTCAACGACGCGGCTAATGTCACGGCCCTCTTTGATCCTTTGGCACCCCAGGGATGATGTGCGAAATGCGTGAAGTATGTTCGGGTTTGTTTGTCCTCCGGGGACTGTCGACCCGTATTTTTATCCGCACCCCTGCTGATCCTGAATTTGGATGAATTATTTTCAGCCGGCTGAGTGTGTATGTGTGTTTTTTTTTCTACTTCCTTTACTGTCAAATTCGCCAGTCAGTATCGTGCAAAACGCACGAGGAAGGCGTGATGATTATTGCCGGAAATGCCGCCGGCAAATTTATCGACAACCTGTAGTACTTACAAGTCGAATTTGAATCCTTCAATGCGGAGAAAATATTGACCAGCGAAGAAGATAAGGGAAAATAAAAGACGAGACACCGAGGCTAGAGACCCGACAAAGGCGGGATTCGTGGATCACGTAAGTAAGCTGAAAATCCTAAACAGGGAAAAACGACGCGGGGTTGCAAATTCGCGACGAGATATATCAAAGCAATTTTTGCCATTTTTGTCTTTCTCGTTCTCACGCCCGCAACTATTTTTCGTAAGGCAAACAGTGAGCAGCCAGTCGAGTGAAACACACAAAGAAAACGGCAAGTTATTCAGCTTCGGTGAAACCTCTGCTTTTTCAAATCCACGTACACATGTTAAAATATACTGTATCGTGGCGTAAAATTAGCACCTTCCAAAGAAATCCGGAATCTCGTGAATAGTCTTGCACTTCTAGCTATACGGGATGTTTTCACGGTTCCTCGAACAAAGTGTCGCGAACGTTCACGTAAACGTGATGCAGTATGGATCGTGGAGTGATCGAATGATTTCAATATCAGCAATGATTAAATTCCTGCGAGTTTTCAACAGTCGCGATATACTGTTCTTAACAACGTCATATTTTCAACGGTTCGACGCAACGATTTACACCTTTATTACCGTTATATAATGCAATTTTTAAAGATTTGGTTGAATTCTGTCGGGAGAAAAATTGAAATAAAAAAAAAAAAATAAAAATCACGAACGTATTGGTACAGAGACGAAAAAAGAAAGGAACAGTAATTCAAACAATCCGTCATATGTCCGAGCCGAACAACGTACTTGATCTTGACACGAATTGCCGTTTCGTCAATCGAAAACGGGGCCAACAAGGGCACCGTAACATCGGGAAGCGACTAAAAACATCAACAACCAACATCTAACAGCTACGTTTAAACACCTATAGATAAGGCGATAGGTGTAGGATAACCGTCGTCTTCTTATCTCACCTTTCCAAGGGGCGTAGCCGGCTGCCCAGCCGGAGCAGGATCCTTGATATAAATATTCCAAGTCGCGACGCTGTTTATGGCTTTGTCAGCAGCGTAGCACCGCCAGAGGCACTGAATGAGCATGGCTGCCGCCGGTATTTGACGGTTGAAATGTTTCTGCCTCTGCTTCTGCTGCACCTTCAGGGCAAATCCGGAGCCGAGTATTCCCTGGAAAGGAGGTAGCGGAGGGTCAGAGAGGAAAGAGAATATGAAAATCGGATTCCCCGCGAAATCTTTGCACAACGCGTAAGCCAGCTTTCCCGTTTCGACGTTTCTCATTTCCGTGAACGTTTCTATTCTAGTTTCTCTTGTTTCGTCCTTGTCTTTGTCGCTGTCGTTTTCGTACAAGATAAACGACGGATCAACGGATTTCGCAATATATAGTCTGCCTCAGACTTACGGCGGGTAGAGCGAAAAAGGATATCGCAAATACGCTGAAACACGAAGCGACGATCTTTCCCATCCATGTCTGCGGAACCGTGTCGCCGTATCCTATCGTCGTGACGGTTATCTGAAACGGGAATTACCATCGTTGATTCGTCGTTACAAAGTACGGAAAATTCGATCGCGGAACACCGGCTGCAACGCTACTGCCGGAGGAATCGTGCGCCTTATCATCGTAGTTTCTAATTACATTATTATAAAAGCAACGGTGCGCATACCTAAACACAAGTTTAATACCGCATTCCAACCAAGTTTCACAGGACAAATATTTGCACAGGTATACTCGACATGTTCCTGTTATTGCTATTTACTCGAGCGAAATTTTGTATAATTAATTCAACCGACGCTGTACGATCGCTTGACGCATCTCATCAGCTTTCAGTTGACGTTCGCTTCGTTCGTGTTCTGTGAAGTTTAACACGCGGCATCATCGCTTATCAGATCAGTTCGAACATCAGGGTAGGTATACACGCGGTGACAAATATTTTCGAGATCATTGGTCAGATCATTCGATCATTGCGCCGCGGTTCTTTGAAGTAATTTCGAACCAGTCGTGTGATAAATGATATCCGCAGTCGCGTAGCCGCACAATTGAAGTCAAGCGACGCGACAAACATGCACAAAAGTATTGTAACGACGTGCGCAAACGAGTCGTCGATTGAAACACGAACGAATAGCGAAGCGATTCGATGCCTGCAAACGACAATTAAACAACCACGGTACTTGAGATTTCATTCCAACTCACCACGCCCCACCAAAGCGCGTCAGCGTAGCTAGAAAAGTCTGTTTTCCCATCGGGTCCGACAACGTCTTTTTCGGCAAGGTACACGAAGTAGCTGCTGAAAATGAGACCTAGGAACCCGATGTAGAGCGTCGTGATCAACTCCTGAAAAGAATCATCGTCCGTACACGACACATGAGAGTGCGCGCGTACACGGAGAGAATAAAAGAAGAGATTTTTCTGAAAACTGCAGGTGAAAGGTTTTTTGGTAAAATATACTTCGTAAAATGCAGAATTTGATCCAGAAAGAGTGAGAAATCGTTGTGCGTGGAGTAAAATGCTGCTGACGGTTGATGATGTTTATCCGCGTGCCGATGGTATAACGGGTGTATCATTCATTACGATTCACTAGCACATGTGACGCGAGTAATTCGAAACCCCAAGAACTACAACCAAGCTCCGACGTCGTGAGGACATTTTCCAATAACTGACACGGGTATTTTTTACCAAAAACTCCGTCGTCTTCCTCTTTTCCTACGGTTTCTGATGAAAAATCTGCTCTTCTTCTTATCTCCGCGTACGCCGCAGGAATCCGCGAATTGCAGAACCGTTACGGTGTGTATTTACGTTCTGGAATGGTCAGCGTTTCGGAAGGTTTACTCACCTGTCGGTGTATAAAGACGACGGAACCGAGGAGACGCCACGTTCCACCCTGTCGGTCGACGTGAAGCATCCGTAGAATTTGCAGGAAACGAATACCTCTGATGGCCGACGTGGCGAAGACCTGACCGTTGCTTCCGACCGAAAGCACCACCATCGATGCTACGACTACTATCAAATCTGGAAAAAGAAAAGAAAAAAGAAAAAAACGGTATCAGAGGTTTTATATTCGCACTCACCTATTATACAAATTGGTTTCCTTATGAACCGGAAACGGCCGCAGCATCCCATGTACTTGGACCTGCATCCCGCGCTCCAAAGCCTGACGATGTACTCGACCCCGAAAAATACTACCAGACATATTTCCTGAAAATATTGACGTTTGTATACATCGACCTTGGAATTATTGTCAATTTACGAGGAGTGAAAAATTACTCTTTTCGCATCGTCACCTTTCCTGCTTTATTATTATTATTAGTATTATTATTTTTTTTTTACAGCCATCGGCTGTAGAAAAATTAACGATCAAAACGCAAATCGTTTCCTTTTATACGGAGAAATATTTATATGTATATCCAAGTTGCAGAAAGAACTCTAAGGAATGGCGCTAAGTGTATATCCACGAGCAAATTGATACCTGCTATCTGTTGTAGCGCCGACAATGAGAGAGGTGATTCTATTTTGTTTGAATAACTCATCGAATTCCAATAATTGTAAAATCCATTATCGCCTCGCCCATCGTGGCGCCGCGTCTTCGGCCTGATGTAATTCTATTGATAAAATGTGAAAGCTGACCGAACTGCGAGAATTTTTATACCCTCGGAAACTGACTTTCGTTTTTTCCTTGCAAAACTTGCGGTACCGCAATCGCGAATTCAATCCATCCACTCGTTTTACAGCAATAAAAATCACCTCGTGTGTCGAAAATGTCGAGCGAATCAGTTCCCAGTATAAAAAGTATAAAGAAAAATTTTCAATTCCTACCTCCGGAGAAAATGCAAGAAAAGCAAAACGTGACTGATCGAACAAACGTAGGCAATCCATTTCCACCGAACTGCAGCTTTTTATGTGCGTTGTAATAGTTGAGGGCCGCTCAAGGAGTCGAAATATTGACCCTTCCAACTTTTTAGCTCCACTCTAGTTGAGTAAAGATTCTACTTTTATCGAAGCTTCGCAAAGTACCCGACCAAGTATAACCAAACATCCAAAATACACGTGTAAAAATCCCGAAAAGTTTAGCAGCGTCTCCGTAGCACAGCTCGAAACCTTTTCGGTTTCCTGTCCGACAGTTTTGGAGTCGAATTCGCAAATACACCTCTGGAATGATCAACCGAGGCCGGGAGATCTGTGCAAGCGCCGTGACACGCGGCACGCGAAATTTCCGAAAGCCTGAAGCAAGTTTTCGGACGATCCGGGTAAGAACCACTGGCAGTAGACAAAGGTTGATTGAAATTCACGAAGGGAAACAGCTAGTAACGATGAGGACCCAAGAGCACCGGCGTAGCAGCAGCGCTTTTTATTTTTCCACCCCCCTCGTTGTTAGCCGAACTTGAAGCATGTCGTTTAAGTAGGCAGAGTTTCCCTTCATTTTTCCCTTCCTCGCCGCTCATCGATCGCCCCGCAGGTATGTACGTATAAGAAATGGAAAGAGCGTCAACAGGTCGCGTGTCGTGTGGAACCCACCTTTTGATGGACTGGCTGCTGCTCGTCGAGAAGCGGAGAAACCGAGGGAAGAGGGACGACGGTAAAGTGCTCGTAAGAAAACCCCTCGACGTACGTACGACGCAGATACCTACTCACCGTATAATAATAAGAAGGCTCAGTACTTCCTGACACGAACCATGTCGCGGGGAACTTATCCCCAATTTATAGAACGCGAATGAATTCCGAGGGGATGAAAATCCCTGTGGAAAATGCGTGCACGCGGCGTTACAGCAATACAATAACGCCGGATTGTTCCCGTGAAAACACACGTAAAGATAAAAACAAGCGCGGTGATCGCGGATACGTAACAACGGGAAGTCATTCCTTGCTTAAATTAGCAATTTAACGTTATTTCCAATAAATTTCCTCCTCGCTCTGATCACCGGGCGAAAACTGGGCGAATTGTAAGGATTTCATATTTTTCGCCGCCTTCTTCTTCCCCTTCGACTCGTCTCTCCGTTGAACTTCTCGTCACCCTTCGAAGGCCTGTCCTGATCCAATCGACGGGCCAAAAATCGTGACGCGAATGTGGAAGAACGCGATATCCGGTTTCACGACGCGTCTCTCTAATTCGCCGAGCGATCGACGCGAGGATATAGGATTTCAGGTGTTTCGGTCCCTTCTTCAGGCCGAACCCGACTATTTTCGACTCTCGATAGTCATCCGGCATCGCTCGCGAGATATATCTAGACTCCGAAAGAATAAACTATTGAAGCACCGAGCCGTCCCGGAGGAGTTCTTCGATCGATACATCCGCGGGGAAGAGTTCCGATGTACGTACCTGCGGACAGATAGAAACACGGCACTCACCGATCCGCGTATCGCACCTTCCTACTTGATACGTGCAGCGTCACGCGCGTATCCGCTCCAGCATTTATTTGCAGAAGAAGAGCCTAGGAATCAATGGTTCAATGATCGGGGACTCCCTCGTTCAAAGCGATACGCGTTAGAGGCAAGGCACTCGTTTTCTCCTCCATCTCCTGTGATATACACTCCGCGATATCGGCTGATGGATGAAATGTTACCACTTTGTGTAATAAGGAAGATTTATCTCTCGCATTCTACCACGTCATTTATCTTCACTCCGCGATTCCATTCCGTATCTTTTTATCATCCATACCCCTCCGTTCAAACGTTCGGAAATTGTTATAATCGGGACGGGATTCGGTTCGGGTTCTTTTTTTTTTTTTAATTTTACACGGCCCGTGTTACTTATTATTCTTTTGTGATATTCTCCCTGCCGAGAACTCGAGATTCCACGTGAACCAAATTTAGCGTTTTACAAATCCATTGATGGATTGCTACGAAAGTTTTGGAACGTCGTTCGAGCCCAGCGTAATTATTTCGAATCGAGATAAAAATTATACTCCCAGGATATTCGGGCTGTGTTTTTTTTAACCTTTGCGGTAGTCGAGGATCGAAAGCAGAACGAAAACACAAAGCCAGGCGCGTTTTACGCCTGTGGAAGAATATATCCGCCTCAAGTCTCGAGCCGAAACGTCAGCAGTTCGCTGCATCGCGGAGCCGTAAAGCTTTCGAACGTGCATGCATAAGTAACGCATAGAATTGAGAATAAGAACGCAAACCCGATTCCAGAGAAGACAGCGAGGTTCAGAGTCACGGCTGACAAACCGCGAGACCCTTTTCCTCGAGTTCATCGGTATCCTCATCCTCCGTAAAATTGTTCGCACTGCAATGGCAACGTGACGTAGCGACGAACGAACTGGCTCGAAACCAGAGATAAGGAAGATGAGACGAGACGAAACGAGAGACGATTCTATTCTACGCAGCTAAATTCCGAGGGTGGCTCTAAGATTCTCCAAAAAGGGGTTCCACACCGAGGCTAATGCAGCCTGACGAGATCGAGTTAAATTTCATCCCTAGGCAGGAGCGAATAATTAATCGACGAAGATTTCGTCCCGGCAAAATGAAATCAGGGTGCCGAGAATTCGATGCGAACCGCGAGACGAGCGGGTCTCTGGACCAAATTCGACGGCAATGAAATACGGTCGTCGATAAGACGCGATGACGGATCGAACAACCGACGATATTGCCTCTCGTGGCGGGTTTTTCGCTCGGGTCGAGGATGAGCTCCTATATCCGGTCCAGATGCCGAGTGTCTCCCCTCGTATCCCGGACACACTATCCAGAAGCAGCGTTTCCCCGAATCCTACATCTTTTTTCCCCTCCGTCGCCTGTTTTACGTCGAATTCACTCACGTGCTCTCGTATCTCGTCGCGCAGTCGTCGAGCGACAAAGTTGTTTATTAACGACATCGAGGTGGGTACAGCTCGTCGATAACCGATACCCGATACCCAATATCCACGGTCGCGTTGATAATTGCATGAATATGCCGGGGCGCAATGCACAGGGTATACAGGCGGTAATTAGTGCTGCGTCAATTAGACGAAGGTGAGAGCTTCGATCGAGCCCCCGCGGGCTGGAAGCTCGGAAGTACGGGGGAGAAAAAAGCCTGCAGTTAATTTCCAGATCCCGGTTGCAAGGCGTACCTAGAGAGAGAAAGAGAGAGAGAGAAGCTGCTGCCGGTTCAAGTTTTCCTAGCTGCGATTCTCACGAGTTGTTTCGTTCTTCGTTCGGAGGAAAGTGATTTCATTTTATTTAATTTTTTCTTCTCTTTCGTGGTTTTTATACTTCTTCCTCTGCAACGGTGCCTCGAAACAATGCTTCGGACACTTGTAGCACTTCCCTGATACCGCATTCAAGTCCTTCGGACTCTGACTTAATGCCCCGGCCGAGTGTAACAAAGAGACTCTCCGCAACTTTCCCTATTGTTCGTACACCTACCCATATTCGTCTAAATTTAGGTATAGGATGGAATTACAGTTCGAGCATAAATATTTTTAGATCCGAAACAGACGTCTCAGCTTTGGAAGCTGCTCGAGACAAAGGATTTTCAATTTTCTCTCGTGCCCTCTTTTTGCCTGGGCTGAAAAATCGATAGCCTGCACTTGCCGGGTTAGTCCGCGGGCTGGTAAAACTCGTCCCCGAAGTAGGTGCCGCGATAATATAATAACCATCGCGTAACAACGACTCAAGTTGAGCAGAAAAGATAACGAGACGGTTTATCCGACAATAAGGGTACAAGGCGGCTCGTCAATTCGGCCGAGCCATCTTAATTAAACTTGAATTCTCCGTCTCTGCGCAACGCGTAAATATATCCATACATACGTACATACAATCGCGTATACGCATGTGTATACACATATATATATATAAATACGGCACAATTTATCTGCGCCTATTATTATTCTACGTGTACAATACGTACTGTACATAACCGTTATAGCTGCACAACATGCGCATTAATTTACTCACCATCCAGAACAATGTTTCGTTAGCGAAAGTCATGTACTGTTCTATCGTTGACAGTACGCTGAAGATGAGGCACACTAAAACGACCATGAACCTGGAACAGAAATTCATAATATACTTGAGTACATAAGTCGTATCATTTGTACAAGCAAATATCGCAACGGGGCGATTCGCGTGGAAAATAACCTCGTGAAATCGTCCAATTTTACGAGGCATGTATAGAGCGGTGCGTGTTTTTCAACCCCGCCTTGTTCTTCTTCTTCTTTTGCTTCAGCTAGCCCCCCCCCCCCAATTAATATTTACGCCACAAATACACGGGTATGCACACTTGTTATCTTTGGCCTTTGTGTACTTTGCTCCTATTCACTCTGTCGCGAACCCGTACTCACGTACCTACAACCGGCTCGCAAGGGTTATCCCTCGTGAATACGCAAGGTCCTGTCCCTTCTGTTCCTGCATGTTGCAGATACACGTAGGGTACAAAAGTAGCCGATCAATGTTTAATTGGACAGGGAGACGTATTTTGGTTGTCGAAAAGTAGCGGAAAGATTAATAAAGCAGAACGCTTCTAGTTGACTTAGTTTTTTCCCACTTTTTTCTTTACAAACTTATTTCCATTTCTCTCCGACCGGAGAGAACTAAAGTGAAATATTACAAGCGATACCTATAACGGGACAAGAAAGGTTACCGAGAAAATCCTGAAATTGATGGATCAAAGTCTCCGCGGTCTGTTTTTTCTCACTGTAATTAGGCGGGAAATATAACCTATGGTACAGTTTCGGTTCTGCGCCGCTGTTAATCAGCAGTGTTTAACCGTCGTCGACGCCCGGGCATATTGCGTTATCCTTTGTGTCCATAAATTCCCGAAAGCCTTTCGCCATTAATTAACGAGACCCTCCGGGGACATTCGTCACGTTAAACGGATCGCAGGCCTGTAAGCCCGTACGGATCCCAGAAGGTTTCGCGGCGAGCAATGATCGTTATATCTCGAACTGCAATAAAGTTATCGCGAAATATAACACGACGACCTCTGTTCTATTCTTTCCAGGTCATTTACCCTTCGATACAACAATTTTTCGTTCGATCGGTCACAGATTTTGGATCCAAAAAACAGGCGCATTGATTTTTTAACGACAAATACCGACGACGCTTTTTCCAATCAACGCGATGCTTCGTAGTTTTTTGTATGTTACGTACGCGGACGTACACATTTACAGTGTGTCCGAGTGACGTATCGTTGAATAACGTTCAGAGCTGTTGAGCACGGTTATTGATCGGAATAACATCTTACAACGTTGTCTGCTGCAGGTGGTGAAGCAATTTTTGTTTATTTTTTCTCTTTTTGCTTTTCCATAAATAAACCTTGACTCAACCAGCGACAGGAGTAACACTGCGAGAAAATTGAAAATTTCATCTCGTTCCTTTTTCTACGAAGATATAAATTATTTTTCGTCGTCAAACCCGCAGCTTCACACCCTTCGCGGATATCGATAATATTTCCAACGTACACAAAGTGTTCGATCCCTCGGGATGAAGAGGAAAGAGAAACGAGGAGGGAAAGAAAGAAGGGAAATAAATCCACATCTAATAAGTTTGCTCATGCAAATAAGGAGGGCGACGCCTCGAAGGATCTCCCTCGATCCTGCGGCAACGAAAAATACAATTACCATACATTAGCAGGGATCGATAAGGGTCAAGCCGTAGGTTAGATCAGGCTCTAGGTTGGGTTAGGTTAGGCTTTGGTTTGCACACCCTAATGGCGCTCTGACACGACATCTCAAAGACGTTCGAGAACCGGAATTATTCCATCTATTATATCCTTCGCGTACGATATGTCGTAGGTACATGGTCGATAATGCAAGGCGAGAAACGAGCTGCTGAAGTAAAGGAAATCGTCCACCTTTAATCGAGCTTCGTTGCAAGGAGTATTGAAACAAAAAGGGGACAAATGCAGAGCTTTAAGAAGTCTCGCCGAAGCTCGTTATTTACAACTAGCCACACCCGACGAAACAAAGTTATTCTCACGCGGGAATTTTTTGCTTTCACACTATCAGAAATTTTATCGGCAGCGATGAAACGTCTTGTCATTTTCAACCGCATCAGATAAATCACACCTGGGTATGTTGTTCTACTATTTTATCATCAAAAAGCTCATTTTATTATCGTAAATGATTTTTTTTGTCCAGCGTAGATCGCTAATTCGAATTGTGATTAACAATAACGTATCTTTATCGAATCATTCGTCATCTGTGCAACATAACAATCGTACGTGTCGGATTTTACAAACAACCGACAAGCTCAACAAGAAATGTCTGCATCTTGGACAATCCTGTGGATGATTCGTTAACGAATGAAATGAAAGCTATTTTTCATTGAAATTTGTCGAAATATACCGATCATTCTTTGGTAAAATACGATAATAGAAATAATAGGATGTCTCTGAAGTTGTTACAACGACAAGGCCTTTCGACGTATTTCTTTTTTTACACCACAGAGACTCTTCTAATTAGCGGATACCTACTTGATTGGTCTAACGATAAGTTGCACCCCTTAATTCTCCGTTTGACCGTGTATTATTATTTCGACTCGAGTGTCTACGCCCTTGAGGAGGGTGACGTTTGGTCAACGCGACCTGCGGGAAGTACAGAAAAGGATGTCAATCTTCGGTTACAATCGGGCTACAACGACACGCGAGAAGTGTCGGGAAATTTAAGGTAACGAAGATTGGCAGCCGTAAGTCGGTGTTTCTCTATGCGACCCCTTGACCCAGCGACCTTGGCCAAAGCTCGGGAATCGGCGCATTACAAGTTTCTGCGCAGGCGATAAGAGTAACCGGATAAATCATCGCCTGAAACGAAAAGTCAAGTCTCGAAATTTCCTCCCGCCTGCCGAATGCGGCTGCGCGGATTATTCCGGGTAACACGTAGTTAATAATGAGACCCGTTTCGGTTCCTCGTTTCGCTTGTGCAGCCCAAATACGAACCGCCCGAACTGTGAAGTTTACACGGAGAGTAACGGGTTAGCCGGTCGGTATTATTTGCCGCCCGTGTCAAAACAATAATTAGGACCGCCAAATATCCTCGGTCTGGAGTTAATTATTCACTAATTAGAGGTTCGACCGAGAGCTGGATCGGAGAGCTTGCGTCGTATTTTCAAGCACGGTTGAAAGCTACCGCGAAACCGCATTTTCCCCGAGTCGGGAATAGATTTCAGTTTCATACGAAATACCACAAATTGGTTCTCCGCTTATAGTTGTACGGATGCAGCTTTTTTCAACTAAGCCAGCGGAACGCAAAGCTTCTTGTAAGCCCGCGCGGTGGTAAAAGATGAAGAAAAATTCTCGCCTGTGATTGAAAATCGCACGATCAGAGTTATTTCTTGTACTCGTCGTTAGAATTTAAGATATTGCCGATTCGAATAAATTCATGGAAGTTCTACTCTGACGACGAAAAAATTTCGAAAAATTGCGCAACGGATGCGTAAAAGAATCGATCTTATTTATGACGTGCGTTTAGTATGCAGGATTTTTCCAATACCATATACAGAAAGAATTGGGGCTTAAATCGGAAGCGCGAGGATTGCAAGTATTTCTTTTTTATCCCTCTCCCCTCTTCCAACATCCGTCGGGAAAGCAGTGTCGACAGAAATAAACGCAGAACCATCGTCTTTCATATTTTCCTTGTTAAACTTTACGAGGGTTGCGAGACAAATGAAGTCAAACACACGTATATAAAGGGGAAACGATTCAAAGTTTTACGGTAGACGATTTCGCTCGTTACTTCTTTACAGTCGATGCGGATTCTCGTACGAGTAAAAACAATTTTTGCTCTCCCTCCCTGACCCCCGCTCTTTTTCTTATTTTGAAGCCAAGGTTGAGGGAATGCACAATTACCTTCACCTCCTTCAAATTCGGTGTAAAATTGACCGTATAGGTGAAAAGATTGATACACGACGTACGCAAAACTTGAGCAGTTATTAATAAAAATAGAGCAGCTCGTAGCAGTCGCTCAAAAAATTTGAATGCAATAGAGCAAGATTGATTATACCTACGTCATGGTCGAAGGTGATTGACGGGAAAAATGGACGACGGAGAATCGTCGATGAATACAAGCGAGTTTCGTTTGCAGGCGATGGAATTTTCGCATAAGCGTGAATATGCGTGAAAATGCCGAAGATTTTCACCCCCGATAAACGGGTGCCTGAATTTCCTGATAAAGGGATGAAATCGAAGGCCGCGTAAGAGCCAGACGAGAGGCGATAGATCTGTGGCTGTCGTTGCTACGTGATAGGAATACGATGCTTGGATCGTGCAACAACGAATTACGGGTACGGCGATTCGTTTGAGAACGGCTATTAATGACCAGTCATGAATCACGGCTGCCCGCCGAGCATTACTCGCCTCTATATATCCGAGGCTCACTCCCGTCTATTGACAGGTCAAAGCTCACCCACAAATCACGATTATATCGCGGGCGTGTGCTCGTGCGTTGAAATAAATGCGACTTTCAATTCGCGGGGTAAGAAAGTGTACCTTTCAGAGTAATGCGGATACGCGTTACGTGGATGTGTTAAAGATTTCAAGGTCACGAGGGCCCCTTTTTCTCTCCTCATGAACAAACCTATATTAAAATAGCTCAATAACATTACCTCGCGTAATTTTTATGAAAGAAATAATTTTTAATTTAGTTTGTCAATTAGCGAAAACCGTTGCGCGAATGTAAGAAAATATCGATAGAAATTTCTTGTACCTCGGAAACGTCTTTCAAATATCCGAAGACGATGATAAACTTCGGTTTGTCAGAGTGATTATTTTTTTACACTCGCTCGTTACGCGATTCAACGTTACTTTCGAAGATCGACGAGCCGCGTAGGTAGGTATTCAATATTCGCGATAATTTCCTTGAAATAATAACGAGACGTGAAAGAGAAGAGTGAAGATCCAATTTACTCGGCGAACAAACCTCGGTCAAAGCAAGGCGGGAAGATCCGACGTTTTAATAATTTGTCTTGGATAAAAAAAAAGATAAAGGGGCTGCCGCAAACACGTTGTGATGGATGATCGGAGCTCTCGATTCCGGTGTATTAACTTTTGACGGATTATAGACGGAGAACACGAGCTTGGAAGAGGGCGAAAGTTACCCCGAGGAATAAATAGACTCGATCGCGTCGTAAACGTTGAATTTATTATTTATTCTCTGCAGAGGGATTCTGCCCACTCCTCGATGCTCTTCGACGGCGCGAAGTGATGGAAAGAGGGAGCAGCGAGCGCTGGGAGAAGAATAAATAGAAGAGGAAGGATAAAGGGGTGGAGGGGAAACTCGCCCTCTCGGATCCATATCATTCCCTCTACGTGCAAAGTTCGAGAAGCCACCCGCACGACTCTTAAACCCCCCCCCCCCCCCTCCTCCTCGCATCTCCCGAACAACTCTCTTCGAAGCTCGAACCCCCGTCGCAGCACATAACTGCTTTCGACTCGCAGCTTGAACCCCTTCCTAAAGTTAAACCCCCTCGCCCCCTTTACAGTTCGCCTACGGTATCTGCGGTTCGATTCGGTGGATCGTGCATACAGCCGTATGAGACTGATTGACGAAGCGATCGGCGATCTATCAATCTGCCCTGTGTGAGAGAATTACGTATTGCTGGAGAGAGGGGGAGAGGAAGAGAAGCTGGAGGATTAGCTGTCCGTCAACAACGAACGGCAAGTGATGAAACCTCGCTTGCTGTACTTTTGATTATTACAACCCCGCTTCGTTTTCCTCTTTGCTTCTTGGAAATTGGGTGGAGCGGGGATCGTGACGCCGTGTAGTGTAAAAGGGTTCGTTCGTATGGGTTGCACGGGGCTTACAGTCGAGTGAAAAAATTCAGCGAATGGAAATCAGGGTATAAAACGTGAAAATCGGGTTACGTTGACTTGGATTTTACTAAAAGAGTTTCTTCGTAGTACAGAAGTATATTTAAAAACAAAAAACTAAAGTGAAAAAAGATGGTAGTTGTCAATAATTTTGAACAGGTTGTACCGTTTTGTTTTTTTGTTTTTTTTTTCAACATCCAAATTAATCAACAAGAACTTTTTGTGCAAAATCGTGTTTATAAAAGTTTGATTAATAAACTTACGCTTTATATTGCGGAAAAAATTCACGTTAATTGAAACTCCATTCAAGCCGCTTGTTGTAAATTTATACACTGGCAAAACGAGCCCTGATCCATCGAAGTTTGACAAGCCCTGCGATTTTGGCATTTGAAATGAAAAACGGACGAAACGGTGATCTGATTTTTTTCAAATTGTCAATAACTGAAGTTCCTTCATTTAAATTTCAGGTCGTTAATTTTTTGTAAATTGAAAAGAGCTTTTTTCAACGAATTCAAGTCAAGTCAAGTCAAGCGTTACCTTTTAAGGCTACGTATAAAAAAAAAAATTTCATTCAACTTCAAAACTGAGAACTTGACCCTATCGAGGATTTCACCGATACAAGCACAAGTTGGCGAGTCTGGATTTGATTTTGAGCAGCTGTAGGACGCGGAATCAGTTCAGTGCATCAAAGTGCGGGAAAGTACAAAGAGAATCGAGCTACAAGGGTTGACCGGCATGGGATTTAATGGCGGTGCGGTGGGAGACGATTACGCAAACAGATTAAGTCTCGCCCTAGACGTACATATATATATTAGTTACGCTGAATATCAGATCAAAGAAAACATAGAAATGACGTGACTTAGCCTCGCGAGTCGAGTTATACGCGGTCGAGTAAGGTACGCCGGAAAAAAAAATAATTAGATCCATAATAACATTCGTTTCAATAATCCTTAGCAGACAATTGACTGATTTTTAAAAATATTTGATTATTCCAACAAATATGTTTCTATTTCGAATAAACTTTGCCTAACTGCAATAACCGTTTGAGACGATTAAATGTCTGCTATGGGACTGATGGAATAAATATTCTCTTGGATTCAACAGTTTTTATTTTCAGAGCAATTACTGTGCCAGCGTGTATTGTTTGACGACAATTAGCCCTGGTATGTATGTAAGAAATTTTCAACGATTGTAGTGAAATGTCATTTAGTGATTCGTCGTACAATTTGCTGCGGACCCAAGTGAAAAATTGCAATTTTTGGCAAATTGAATAGTTTAAATGGCAATTTACGTAAAATGTAGGAGTAATTTCTTTCTCCTTTTGCCGGTAACGATGTTACACGGGGGAACGGAGGTCGAGGAAAACGAGAAAAGACGGCGTTCGCATCCGTATAAAAGTCAAATTATCAACGAGATACGATTTTTCACTCATAAAGCGTATACTCGCCGAAGGATTCCTCCGCGCCGCAAGAGATTTATGGCCGAAGAGATAACCCGAATTGTTTTCACTACTCGGTCGGGTTCGCGAATTCAGTTCGATGTGTACCTTCTGTCATTTTATCGCGCGCAAAACCCGCACTGCGTGTGTTAAATTTCAATGGGACATCCATGCGTACGTGCGTAACCGCATCGTGTTCACGGTTATTAAACTTCGTCGATTTTCCCCTTTGTTTCACTCTTTTTTCCTACTCTGAAATATTGCGTGGAGTCCAGCGCGTGTTTAACAATTCGGATAACTCGAAACCGCGCCACAATAAGTGTATATCTAACAAAAGTGCACAACGCTTTTATTAACGCTAGAACTACCAGACCAGTCAATATGACTGGTTTCGCAATTTCATTATAAAGTTCCCACTTCACGTTACATTTGTTTCCCGCACTGATGCGATCACTTTTACAACGATAACTAAATTAGTAATATAATGAATTTTATATTTGTTTTATTAGACTTGTTTTACAATTTCGTTTGAAAATTTCTACTTCATATTACATCACGTTCGAGTGTCAATAGATATCTAGATACAATACCGTGGTATTCGAATCCCCGCAAGGAGAAAAAAATTTTCATTCCTTACGGTCACCAGAAAATTATACAGTTGACTGAGTTACCTAGCGTTGTACAACGATTGTTATACGGTTTAAATATTTTCCCGAAGTGAAAGAAAATCTCTTACGTGAAACCATTTATAATAATTATTATCAATGGTTTGTCGGTATGGTAAATATTCTGGTTATTGCAAAGCATTGAAGCCGCTTGTTTATTTACAATCAATTTACTACAATTTTGCACTCGAATAAGCTCTTGACATCGATTTATTCTTGCAAAAATATCAATTTATCGCTATGTTTACAAGAAAAAACAAAAGAACAGTAACACCTATAACTTAGATTTTCTAGTTACGATTAGAAAACTAATTCTCATTCTGTACCCAAGAACAATATATTTTTTTTTTTCTCACAATATACGAAAAGTGGAAATAATTAAGGACTGTGAAGTAACCACGACTAGAAACGTCTCTCGGTGCAGAAAAACTGTGAGTAAATTCCCTCCGTTACGTCCACTGATTTCTCGTTACGGTGCGAATCGGTGATTCGCAATTCTTTCGCGGTGTTTTAATTCGAAAATGGAAAGCGCAATTTCGGTGGGTGCGGTTTATTGTCCGCTGTGTTTCCATCGGCCGGCCGCCTTGATATACGGCGTAAAATTTTCCGCAGTACACGGGATTGGATTACGAACCTCCAATGACGTGTAAAAATAGTTTTCCCTCATCGGATGCCCCTCGAACGGCGCCGAGTCGCAAATTATTGGCAAACGCCGGTGGGCTTGTATTTCAGCCTCGTTTGTTACACGCTCAGTTTAATTTCGTTTCAAAGACAGCAATACGTCTCCGGGCCTTCGCGGCATCTTTTCCTAGATTTCCACCAGTTTTTGACAAAACAGACGCGCCATTTTTCCGCGATACGATTTACGAAAGGCTCACCGAAAGTTGAAACAGAAGCGAAAGCTTTCTCCTCGAATGTCCTCCTCCTAATTTGTTGTCCACGGTTTTTCCAACTCCGGCACGGCGAGCCGATGAGCCTTTGTCGACGAAAGTTCGGATTAATCGCGATATCCTAACCAATGACGAGGTGCCGTGGGCAAGCAGGCGCAAGCTGTTTCATAAATTATTTATACCCACCTCCGTGTTCCTGGTGTAATCGACCGCGGCAGAAGCGAGCAATGATAACGTTACCGGATGACCGGACAGTGTCAAAGGGAAATTGAATGGGCCTCCATTGAACGCGGTATGCTTGCCCAGGGAATTGTTGCTTACGAGCGTTAGCCGAACGCACAACTGTGCATACACGAGTTCAAGCAGCATGGAAACGGTCCGACTTCTACACGCGAATCGGAGAGATCTGTGTATTAATTATAATAGTAGGTATTGAACGTAACGTAACGTAAGCAAGACATGCGAGTATGAATTACGTTAGGCTTAGAAAATTATCTGCAATTTTAGGGTCAAGTTCCAAACACTGTGGATGAGATATTATTTTTCAAGGGACGAGAGTTTCAAAAGGAGAAAAAAATGTATCTTCTTTTATTTTTTATCACAAAAAGTATTTACCGGTCACTGATAAACTGAAAGACGGAAACAAAAAAGAAAAATTCCCAAACAACAACTGGATTTTTATTATTTCAGTAGTCGAGCATCGATGGTTGCCCTTCAATTTCTTTTTTTTTACAACGTTTCTTTAATCGTGTACTATGCAGAAGTTTGAACTCGCGTATTTGAAATACATACGCGACTCTACGTGACGCTGACCAGGGATTCAAAAAATAAAAATGGGGGCGAAACTTCTATAGGAGACTCGAAGAATGAAAGGGGAGGATAAAAGGAGTGAATGAGGGAGAAAAAAAATTGCACGGCGTTGGGGAAGGGACTGGAATTGTTTCCTTTGTAAAATTTTAGCAGAGTGGTAATAGGTACTTGGCGAGCTTTTATCGCGAGCATAAAGAAATCCTTTGACTGTCATGAAATAAACTCTGTACCGACCCGCGGTAATTTTCACGATGGAATCCGGGATTTTCATCCCTCTCTCTTGTTCTGTTTCGGTTTTATATCGTTTATCTCCCTTTGTCGAGTGAAATTTTTTTCCTTTTTTTGTTTCTCAAAAATCACAAACTCACCCTTTCGTCGACAAATAGAAACGCGTCTTTTTATCCTTCTTCATTCGCATTGTTATCGCGCATTTGTTTCACATCGGATAATTTTTCTCTACATTCGTTGCAATCAACCGTCGTTTTCACCATCATTCAATTTTCCGATAGCCGATTTTATATCTTATATATACATCTATGTCTCTCACGTGTATACGTATACCATACATGTACAGATCTGCATGCGTACACGGAATTACGGATGGACACACAATCTATATATAGCATAACAATGTATACGTTTATAACGTATCCACGTACATATTAATGGGTATAAAAGTAGCCGGTCGCGTGACAAGGATGGATTAACAAAACAGCTCGCGAACATCCTTCGCCATGCGGAATTTTCCACGGTATAAATTGCATACATGATACACGTCTAAAATGTACATGATGTACGGGATGATGAATACGAGTATAAAGAAAGAGAAGCGAGCTGACCGCAAGAGCAACAAAAAGAAAAAAAAAGAAAAAGAAAAAGAACGAAAGAAAACGAGAAAATGAAAAGAACAAAGAATGAACGGCATTAAGCAATCGATAGACAAGTAGGTACGTAGAGTGGCGACGAACGTGAATCGAAATTAATATATCTAGGCGTGAGAAAAAATAAACTTACAGTATTGAAGAAGAAAACATTTGTCACTCGCGACACCGACGGCCGTGTATTTAATGCTCTGGTGATCGGTATTAAATCGACATCTGGTAAAACAATAATTGCCGGTAAGTTCAGCGCTGTGACATTAAAATGAAAATTGTACGGGTTATACGTATAACGTGGATTTGCAGGATTGAACGGGGTTTCGTTCAATAACGGATATCCTAACTCGATTCGACGGGATTACAGTTTGTTAAACTAATATCCGAACGAATCGCAGCGTCGTTTTCAAACAAGTGACATAAATGAATGTGAATAAAAAATCGAACTTTAGTCGTACCTCGAGAAAACCGTGGGTGCGGTAGGAATGATGTGAAAAGTAACGACGAATTTACTAAAAATGCAAGAAAGAACTATATTTACCAAAATTATAAGCAGAAACTTGGATACAGGTATAGATTTTTTAGCCCGAACATCTTTAAAACGGCAAAGCATCCGGTTCAACTTAACTCTGCCATAATTCATTTGACTCGTGAGACCGTTCTCAGCAATTCCACTGGGACCCTTTTATTATTCAGTTGATATCGTCGAGTATTCGAGTTTTCAATACTGCACCGATAGCAACATTGAGTTGACGGTAGAAAAAGTAAAAAATCAGTGTCGTTTCGATTTTAAAATCTTCGTAGCTTGCGAATATGTCAATAGGATAAATACTCATTGTCAATGCTGGAAGATCTAGTAATCCAACAAACAAAAATACAATTCACGTTCATCCAACGATAAGATTCCAGCGTTTCGGAGCTGCTGCGGGAATATCGAATAACGCCGAACGCCTCGGCGTGCCGAAGTTTAGGGGATCTTCGAGTTTAACGTTTGTTAATTCGACACGCCAAGGGAGGACTAACAATCAGCCTTAATTAGTGCAAATGCTAATTGCCCCGAGACTGTATACGCCAGAGTCTTTAACTCGACGAAGAAGACGCCGGTGGAGTCTTTGATCCAGCGGCGTGTTTCGAACGCTGCGAATCCTCCGCAGGGGCGGAGTGGCTGAATGTATATACGTATATGTGTAAATAAATATATATATATATATATACGTTTATGTGTGTGTGTGTGTGTGCGAATTCGAGTAACGAAGAGGCAATCAGGTAACCTGTTTATCGATGAGTTAACTCGGCGAGCTGTTTATCCGAGCAGAAATTTCCGACTCTCCTCTCTCCCAGATAACTTGCGATCCATTCATCCATCAATCCATCCATCCATCCTTCGATTCCTACCAAAGTAGGCTCTTTACCTCGCCGCGAATCCGGCTGTGGCTGGCTGCCGCATTCTATTGCTAGAATTTCAACCTATCCAAGCTGGTATCTCGACATTTCCCCGGACAGACCTTTCGCCGTATACGTCCCTCGGGATTTCGGACGCCGCTGCGCAAGGAAACCGAACTCCGAATTTACCCTGAAATAACTTTTAGTTCAAACCGAGACCCGAATAGCCTCCTCTTTACCGCGCAGGACAGAAAAGTAATAAAATTGTTTAATTAAAAAAAAAAAAAAAAAACCATGTACGAAGGGTGAGAGAATATCCGGATCTGACATAGATAACGAAATCCGAGAAAAAAAAATTGTTCGGAATCGAGACGATCGAGAATTTACAGAACACGTCCGTTGGGGGTTGAAAATGTTCATTAATTTCCGATATCAAGCAACGTACGCATGATGCGTGTGTCGTGAAATAGGTAAAATACGTACAGTAGCTCCGAAGTGGATCGTGAATTTACATCCAGCGAAGAATCCCTTGCTTTTATTCCCCAAAGCGTGTACATACGATTGCATGCTGAACGTGTAGATTTACATACATACATACATACATCCATGTACCATACTCCGCATAGCGAAGTTGGAGAGAGTCGCAATGAATAAAGAACGTCTTTCTATTTGGTTGAAACGTATTGTTATCGTTCCACACCTGTCAGGTTTTTTTCACCAGGCGGGAATATTCTCAGCGGTAGAAAGTGAGGGAGGAAGCGAAGAAAGAGGTCGGGAAGGAAGAGAGAGAAAAAATCACACGAATGCAAAAAAATTTCCACCAACTTTTGCCCCCAGCTAATATATGTACATGTATGTATGTATTTATGTATGTACAAGCTCCGGGGTCGAGTGAAAATAGGCAATAGGCCTGCGGGTCCGGCTCGTGCTGCACAATCCGAGTGTATCTTGCCTAGTTCAATTTTGTTGAGTGCTTCGAAGCGGAATGCCAAAGTACCGAAACTAGTTTTGTCACAGTCGTCCTGGGAAATGCAGAAAAATTCGCGCTCCTTCCGCAACACGCTGTATCACTAGACAGTGATATGAATCGTCATCCAGTTGTCGCGGTGAATAGAATAGATCAAAATTAACGCGCCTTTTCTGTTGCGATTTTTTAAAGATCAAAGTAGACTTTGTCCGATCGTGTCGACGGTTGAGAAAAGTGTAGAGAATCAAAAACGATCCCATTTAGTTCGACTTCCTCCGCTTCCTCGGATTTTTATTATATCCCTCTAAGAAGACTTCGGGCGATATGAAAACCAAAGGTTATTGGATCGAGCCAGATGCACGATCCGGAATATCTAGACTCGGATCCACGCGAATAAAATCGATTCCCGATGCGGGGGGTGAAGGGCCAACCGTCCCCGGGATATTAGATCGAAATTATGCCCAAGTTATACCGGATTCTTGATGGGTCGGTATTTTATTGATACATGTATTTATGTAAGGAGCCGAAATCCGTGCAGTTTGTGGTGAACGACTCGCACCGAGAGTGTTCACGGGGAGAAAAATTACAAAACAAAGGGGGGGGGGGGGGGGGGGGGAGCGAGCAGGATGAAAGTCGCTTTGAAAAGGGCGATTAAAACTGCAAAAGGTCCTCGGCGTGTCCGTGGAAAATTCAGCCGTAGCGTTGGACGCTTCGCCCGAAAGTCGATTCGCGTTCGTACCGACAATTCCGTCGTTAAAAATTTGATAAAAACACCGTGGGCGAGAAAAAGGGCGCATGGAAGACGCGGGCGCGAGGGAGAACTTCTTGAAACGGAATAAAGCGGTGTGCATGGGTAATAATTCATTCCCCTTCATCCGGAAAAACCGGTGGTCATATCCGCGTTACGCTACAAGCGGGGAAAGTTAGGAGAGAGATGGAATTCGCGATCCGTGTTTTACGAAAAAGCGGAAACGAAGAAGCAGCCGCAGACTTTCGCGCAATTTTCAAAGTGCTAGCATTGCAATGCATATTATTGTCGCCATATTTTGTGAATTCAACAATTCTTTCGATACGTTCGTTTTCTGTTCACGTCCTTCCTTCACCATCGTTTTTCGTACATCTGACTTGGCCGATTTTCGTTTTCATTCGCCTTCTTTTTTTTTTTTCTTCTTCTCCCTTCCTTCGCTCGGCCATTTCGCAATTAGCCGACGAGTTGGCTAATTGCTGTGATATATATATATATATATATAAACGTACATACGTTACTGTTTTAGTAATGGCGAGATAAAGCGAGTGAAGAAAGAAAACACAGCGTACGGTTAGATATTGTGTATTAGGTCTGTTTTTACCAAAGGGTACGCCGTTGTGCAAGCAAACCTGTAAAATAACACGAAGCTAATTCATTACCCTCGCCACCTTTTGACCTCGATTTACCTTCTCCGTGTTCGCGAATTATATTGCAAATGTTATACTCCAGCGGTCTTTCTTTAAAGAGGGAAAATAATCGAGAAAACCGAAAACTCCCTCCGCATGACTAATTCGCTAAGCAATTCGATAATATGATACCTCTCTCTGAAAATTTGATCCCTGTTACGCGGAATTTTATTACCTACGGAAAGTGAAATTTGACGCTTTAAGAATCAATATATCCGTTCATTTACGGACCGTTATTTTTTCGTCCGCCTGTTGATACATCGCACACGTCATAGTTTAATTACCGAAGAACGGATACAGGCAGTTACACGACACCGATCGCATTTCAACGGAAGAAATTTATAGAGCTGAAAAGGTCTCCATTTTTTTTTTCTCCCCTATTCTTACACCGGTGATTTATCAAGCAGATAAATTACGCCTCACGTGAATTAGTTTTTTTCATTTCCGAGGACACGGGACAGCGATATATATATACATATACATACTACATAAGCCGTGTGTCCCAAGGACCCGATGATTCTGCTAGCTGCAAAAACGTTTCTCACAGTCTAGTAAATTGCTAAATTTTTTAACGATCAATTTCTTCACAAATTCTCTGTTATAACTTCTCTCGGGACTTTTCTCCACAAGTTCACAATTGTCGTTACTAGCCTGCGCCAATTAACAACAGCCCTATAGAAATGCTGCATCGATCAGTAGGAGTAAGGAGTGAAAAATTAAACAGACAAGAATAAAACCGATGGCCCACATTCGAAAATGGAATAAGGATAATATCCTTTGTGTTGAAAGTTCGATTCGCCTTTGTGCGTGTATATATATATATATATATATATATATATATATATATATATATATATATATATATATGTATTTAACTATCCTTTTTCAAACGGGCTTGAAAAGGGTATCGCTTTGTTATTCGTTAGCGAATTTCTTCCTTTCTTGCTAATTCGGAATAAATCTACCGGTGAGCAATGATTACGTTATAATTCACCGGCAGCAGCTCAGCGATCCGAAACGATCCTTAGGGGCGGGTTTGCATCGCCCTTCGGACTTTGTTTATACCTTGTTTGCATCGAACGAACGGATAAAAGAGCCGCATCTATTCGATCTATCGATCGATCGAGGAGGAATATTCGGCATCAAAATACAGTACGATAATAAAGGATCGCGCAGTCCTGCGGTAATCGAGCGAAGGGGCGATAAAGTAACGCTGAGGGCTCATGATATATTCATCCCTCGCATATTTCAAACTCGGTTATCTTCGCTTGACCACAACGCGATAGCTTATGTAGGCCAAACAAACAGCAGAACAAGGCGTAAGGGTGGCTTGATATAATAATAACGTTTAGCCTTCGTACGTCGAGTCGTCGGTGAAAATTATTATCATCTATGGGATTCGACGCAGCCATTTCCCTCTCGTATCTTCACAATTATTCTTTGGATACCCACACGCACGTTATTTCTTTCTACTTTTCCGAGAGAATTTCCCTCGTATCTTTCGACATGATTCACGCACTCCGTAAAGGGATAATTGTTCGGAATTTTTACACCTCGACTCCTTAAAAGCTTTTCAGCGCATAATAAAAACGAGAGACGTTTCATTAAATACACGAAATGACAATTTATATTCAAGCATGAATCGTCCCCGGCAAGATTATTCGCGGAATCGCATCTCTCGCGATAATCTGAAAGTCAAATAATGCGCGAGGACCCTCTTAATTTCCGTATCTGCAGGGCTCAAGTTCGTTTCTCGCGTCGAAAGTACACACGGATATTTATACCGAAATCCGTCGGACAGCCCGACCTGATTTGCACGGTTCTTTGCGCGAGTAGGAAAAGGTATATTTATAGATATGCACAGTTACAGTGCGGATCTATATTTTGGCGCCACGGAGTCGAAAACCAAGAGTCCGCTAACGAGCACAGTTTTCTCATACGGTAGCTAGATTCGTCGGGTTTATTCGGGGAAAGCGACATGCGGGCGTGACATCGATATCGAGTCACCGGAATTACCTCGGCAAGTGTGGCGAAGAAGGAAAAGGCTCGTAGCTTCTGTCGCTCTATCGGATTTTCGAGAACAATTATCGCGAGGGGAGGGAGGAGGGCTGAAAGGATTTCATTTCGGGAAGATCCTGCAAATTTTCGACACTGAAAGCTTCAAGCTCCGTGCTTTTAGCCGCGACGTGTCAGTTGACTCTCGTCTCGCCAAATTACGTCGTTTTCGCGACATTATAATTGATCTCAATTCTTACTACAGTCGTTGAATAGGAAATAAACGCACGCACTATTACCGCAAGTCTTTCGGGAATTCAAAAATTATACATTCTTCAATTTTCCTCGTTTCATTAGATAATTGGATACCCGTGAGAAAATGTACACCTTACTACTTCTTGCCTGAAATTATAAGTACCTTTTTCGATTGAACCAATTATCGTATTATTATTGCTACGGTAGACGATATTGCGAAGTCAACAAATTGGAATAATTTTCAAAACGAGCAGCCAATTATTCGTCACTTTCCTTACTCACCTAATTTATCGAAGTTGCTTATATATGTTGGGAAAACAATAAACTCGACGACCTCGCTTCTTTGAATTTGTATTGTATGTAATAAATAAATTCCGTCTTTATTTTCCACTCATTACTCCTAAGAACCATATCGAGCGAATTGTGTTTTCGGGCAATCAGAGATTTGACATACCGTTATTATAAAATCACGATATAGTCGCAATATCGTTTCTGAGGTGGTTACCGAAAAAATCGACGAAACAGACTTTCAAGAACGAATTACTAAGCGGTTCGTAGAAACGATGAGAAATTTTCGTTCCACTAAGACCGTCCTGTTTTCCAGACAGTCTTCCAAACACGTATCTCATGAAAATGCATGAAACGAGGTATAATCCCCCTCCCCCTCAAAAAAAAAAAAAAAAATTAAATAAAATAAAAAAACAACGACACGGCGAAGACGCGAGAAGGAAAGGCGATTCGATCGAGTACTCACACTGTGAAGTGGTAGACAAAACAAATCCATCCGCCGGGATGTTCGAGGAAGACGTACAACCGTTCCTGAAAAGTTTTCCCCTTCTTGTGATGAAACACGTACTTGGCCTTGAAGGCCTGATCAATGGGAAGATATATGGGGTAGTAGGGGTCGGGGACGCCCCTCTGATCGGTGCCGGGCTCCTCGCCGACTCCGTCGTCGACGGTGTCGTCGATCATGTCGTCGGCGAGTTTCTTCCTCCTGTGTTTCCGCTTCATCGGAGTCGGCACCCTCTTGTGGTGAGCCTCGCCGAATCGGGGGCTGCGGAACCTCCGCAGGAAGGTGAAGCGCCTCGACGTCTCCTCCTCGCCGCCTCCGTTGTCCGTGTCCTCCGTCTCGCTGCCCGGCGTCTTAAGGGCGACGTCTTCCGTTTCACCGCCGGCGACGAGCTCGTCTTCGCTACCCTGGAGGGCCGCGTAAGCCGCGGCAGCGCTGTACCTCTTTTCCGTCAACCTCGAGGACTGTTGCTGCTGCTGGCGGTCCTTACTTCGGGGAAGATTTTCGCTGGCGAATCCGTGACCTAGGAATTCCCGGGTCAGTTCAAGGGGATCGTATTCCAACCCACTTTGGACAGGGAAATTAACTTTGGGGACGGTTTTCATCGATATTGTCGGTTTTCTGAGCTTGGGATTCGTTTCGCAGATGCAACGCGATCGTTCAATCGATGCGAGAAATATTTTAAAAGCTTTGTATACTCCTCGATTTTCCAACTGTTCAAGAAGATTCGAAACGCAGCACACCGTGGTCCAGTTTTATTAAACAGTCAATTTTCTAAAACTCGTCACACTGTTCAGGGTTCGAAGCTTGGATCCTAGCAGCTTTCCGTCGTCTATGACCGTAATCTTCTAACGGTGTATCGAACATGACTGCTACAACCGGTAATCACATTTCGAACAGTACAAAAGAGATTTTGATATTGTCGCGAAGTTGAAGTAAGTCACGGAACATCGGGAAGAAATTCATTATTTTCCAATTTCAGAAACATTTTCAAGAATTTGGCTTTTCGAAAATATGAGCATATGTTTGGTTCGGTATGGTTTACCAAATTCTAATGGTGCGTCGTAACGTTTTTTTTTCTATGTTCCTTTTTTTTGTTTTTTTTTCTCAACAGTCACCGTTACGTCAACGTTCGTAACTTTAACCGCGTGTAATTTCAGGCGAGGAACCCTGTAAACTTTTGCGAATATCAGCTGCAACGTACGTACATCACCGCGTGTGAAACTTTGGAATTGCGATTAGAAGCGTGCAGAGTATAACGGAGAGTTGAACGTATCAAGTTTCTCCGCGCAGCGTCGCTTGTCTCGAAGCGATTTTCCACCCCTGTAATCACTGTCAGTGCACAGCTGACGACCCAGGAGGGCGAGTGAAACCAATTCCCGATCCAACGCTTGTTCGCAGTGCGTCTGTACAGTTTTCGAAACTATATTCCTTCAACAACTTGTCGGCAAGTAATGATCGCTTAAGCACAGTGACACAGGGTTCGACTCTTCGCTCCTTTTATCGATTCATTCGAGCGTGACGACTGAGTAAAGACTGGTATAGAAGTTTGTTTTGTCTGCATGTTGATTCGCCGGTGTCTCGTATTAAACCAAGACCGTTGGTAGTCTGGAATTCCAGAAATTAAGCTGACGCATCGCCAAGTTTCGCGAAAATTTACCTCAGCGACGATTCTGGTCTAACCTACTTTCTTTCTTTCTTTATTTTTTTGTTTTTTTGTCCCACTTCTTTTTTGCTTATCATTTCTACCGAGTACCTCCAAACCGTTCCTTTCTTTCAAGACTCAAGTTTTTCTCGTTTATTCTCTGCTAGCAAAAATTGAGTTTGACGTAATCGAGCGTTTTTTGACACAAGCGCGATTCCATCGACGAAGAATGAGCGCAGTGAGGCAAGTTTTGGCGAGGATTTCGAGGTCGGCATCGTAATTGCTTCGTGATTGACGTTTCGGATGTTCGAAGGGATTCCCTTTCCTCGGGAAATTACCCGTGCGAGTGGAAATTTTTCGGACAGCAAGGCACGCGGCTTGTCCGCGATCCCAATAACGTTGCGAAGACGATACTGGGCGGAAAATCGCTGTCTGTCCGCGGAAATTGATTGTATTCCTAGGTTGGGCCGTTCCGTTAATTCCTCCTCCGCAATCAGTGACACGCCGCTTCGCGAACGTTATTCCGACGCCTCTGTGCAAGCTCGTAATTCATTCCCCGGGGAGAGGGAGAAATAAAAAGCACCGCACGATACACTCGCCGTCTGATTATTTCGCGATGAAATTAACACGCGGTTAAAACAAGCCAACGCCTCGAGTGTTGGTCGAAACCGCGGCCAGCCATAAATTATGCAAATCTACCGCGTGTAAATATTCGAGTTCACCGCTGCCTCGACGAATCGTTTCTAAATTTTGCGCTCCTCCCGTTTTTGACCCTCGCTAAAATCGCTTGCATATTTTATCGCGTCACCACGGACGAGGTCGGAGACAGTCGAACGCTGTCGGATGTGTCGCGAGCCGATGGAAAGTCACTCGGCAAGTTCCTGATTCGCGGTCCGATTACCTGAGACAGAAATTCCGGTCTTGGTATCACCGCGTCACAATTCGGACGTTCGAAAGTCTCGACGTTTCCAAAGTTGAAAGTTGTCCCAGCTCCGATATCCGTGCAGAGATTGGGTTGAACTTACTCGACGCGGTAATGATTTTACGGATTTTCTGCTCAGATCGTAACGCGACTTGAACAGATTCTCTTGAACGACGAGAAGCAAAAAAAAAAAAAATAAAAATTTTGAAGCAAGTTAACAAGTTAAAAGAGACAGAACGCGAATCGAGTACTTTCAGGTCAGTTATTCCAAAACCAGATTACACTTCAAACGATGTCAAACACTTTTCTTCCATTCAATCGTCGCGAATCAGCCTCAACGAGAATGTTGGTATAAAAAAAAAAAAAAGAAAAAAAACTCTGTGCGCGAATTTTTACAACGTCGGATACGGAAAATGTATCGGTAGGTGTACTCTTGTACCCACATGATGTGCCAATCGCAAATTCGTGACGACGTTAAATACGAAACAGCTTGGTATACAAGGCAGGTACTCGACTTCTTTTTCGATCATAATAAAACGGGTTTATTCCCTCGTCAATGAATTTATAAGGGAGGGAGCGTGCACGTTTATTTCACCTTTCGCGCTAATATCGGGGGAAAGAGAGAGAGAGAGAAAAGTAAAAAAAAAAAGGAAAAAGAAAAACGAACCATCCGGCAGAAATTTCGATTCTGATAAATGATCTAGTGAATCGGTAACGACCGAACTCGCGGTTCTCCGATTATCTGCCAAAATTCTATTTATAGAACCCGGGTCTGAAATAATTCAAGCCATTTTCTCTACCACTCTCTACCTTCGTCAGAAATTGTTTAACATCGGAAATGGATACCCATCGCTTCCCCCGTCTTCATCAACCGAGACCCGGAATCGAAGAACTCGCGATACCCGAATCACGATCCGAAAACTTGCCAATTACCCCGCGTCAATTAACTTCTCCGCTATGATGTTTCAAATTCTCCTTTATCTACTCGGCAGGACTTACTCTCGTTTTTATTATTGTACAAAACTGATGAAAGCGAGCGAAACGATATCGTAAAAGAAAATTGAACTCTGAGGCAAACGACAAGTTTACGCGAACTAAATTTTCTACCTCGGTATTTACGCGGATTGGGGTCGATATGAAGAGCTCTAAATACCTCGTTCAGGGTAAAAATATGAGACGCGGTGAGCTGCGGTTAACACGGGAGAAGCGACGCAAAGTGTACGTAGCTTTAGAACGTTTGAAACTTTTTTTTCAATTTACTTGAAAAGCTTTTTAGACGAGGCGCGGTCTCAAATCTGGGGCAATCTTTCCTTGCTCTCGCTCTCCCCCCCCCCCCCCCCCCTTTCTTACTCTCTGTACGCTATGTGTACCTAGGTTGCGTCCTCGCGGCTTTTCTTTCTTCATAATCGTTACTCGTCGTCAGTTTATCCCGACTACGCGATACGAAGCGAAGAGCCTCGGACGTACGGCTAACTTTTGCAATTTCCCACCGCTTTAAATTCCGAGTTTTCCCCCGAAAACGCGTTCCTCGGTACATCGTAGTTTTTTTCTTCACTAATAACGATTTTTAGTCCTCTTTTGCTTTTTTATTTCGCATGAACTCGCATGAGCTGGTAACAGGCTTCGCGAACAATGCCGTTGCATCTACGCGTATAACGTAATCCGTGATACCGTGCACAAGATTGCACTTTGAAAGGGAATATTTTCAAAAGACTGGAACGCCTCGAATGGATTGATTCCATTCGAACATTCATTCGCAAGCTCTTTATTCAAGTATAATATATTCCAGGCTCTGGTTGAGTATTGTCATCGAATCAACCAGTCGATTTAGCAAGAGGAACATCATTGAATTTTCGCTGATGTTTCGTCCACTAAAACGGAATCGATGGTCTTTGAAAAACAATTTTTGCAAACAGAAAGAAATCAGCAGATGCTGGTAATAGAAAACCACTGATTTAATTTTAAATCCGTATCATCTGAAAACCAAGCATCGAATTTGATTCTCGAGAAACAATTTTCCGCGTTCGCTTTGCATCCACGCTGAATATACTCGAAAAATTTATCATCGAACGTGATTGTTAGAATATATCCCTCCGAGAATAACACCAGTTGTCAAAAAACGTTCCCTCTCACCAAGTTGGGGTTAAAAATCGTATCCTCGAATCGCAAGCTCAACTTCAAGGTTCTCGACAGACGGACCCGAGCCGATTTCCCCGACCGCACAGACCATCCTCAAAATTTGTACCTGCCGTCGCGCATTTTTTATAATTCTCCTGAGCCGCCTGGCAATTGGCGTGATGATATTGACCGGAGGATTGCTGCTGGTGTTGTTGCAGTTGCGGATGAAATCCAAGGTGGGGTGAATTTTGTTGCAGCTGTCGGTGCTGCTGTTCCTGATGCTGTTGCTGGTTGATCGGGGCCTTCGTAACGCTAAGGACGAGGTCCTCGCGTGATGGAACGATCCTGGTGAGCTGCCTGCTCTGCCGGAACAGGGTTTCCTGTTCGCCGCGGTTCATTTTGAGGCGGGTCGACGCTCTTTCAAGGATAAAGGTGCCTTGCCGGGAGTAGTCGGCTGGTCCAGGTCGACCGGGGCCGCTGCCTAAGAGGACGGCGTGCAGCATCCCGAAGCCGGGAGGTCGGCATCCGGAGGGCCGATGAACCGCGATGGTACCGAAGAGCGACGAACCATGGCAACCGCGAGTGGCTGGGGAAGCACCGCCGATCTCTCGCCGCGTTACGTTTTTCCAAATTTACAACGAAGCTGGGCAAGGGAACCGGGAATCGGGAACCGAACGAGCAGGTACGAAAGAAAGGCGACCCTCGACAGCCGCGATGGCCTTTCGCCCCGCCTCACCTGAGGACCTTCTTGAACAGGTCGACGCTACCCAACCTTTTGCGGGCGAAGCGGAATCCCGCGTTTCGCATTATCAACGTCAAACAACCACCGATCCGTGACCGAATTTTTCCGGGCACGCCACCGTCGTACGTAATTTTCCTCAAGGTCATCTATGCGGTTGCTTTTCCGAAACCCCAATCCTCCCTCCTCTTAATTACAATATCTGTTGAAACTCAAATTATTGCCTCCAGCTTCTGGGCGAATGTATAATATAACGATTATTATTATTATTCTTGTTGTTATTGTTGTTATTATTATTATTCTTGTTGTTATTGTTATTATTATTATTATTATTATTATTATTATTATTATTATTATTATTATTATTATTATTATTATTATTATTATTATTATTATTATTATTATACAATTACGGCTTTAATAATTTAATAGACATGCACTAAATTCATCCATTTGTTTCACCGCAACGATTCACTCTTACGTTTAGTCTCACATTTACGACTTTTTTGTTATCTTCTTTCTTCCCCTCTTTGCACTTGAATGATTGCTTGTGTTGATTATAAATTATTGCTTAGCGTTGAATTTTCACGTTTATTATATACGTGTAATCACAGAACGGTTGCATATCGGTGCCGGTTTCTCGATCATTCTCGATCGTCCGGCGTAACGATCGACGCCGATAAAAATATCAGGAAATACGAAAAAAAAAAAAAAAAAAGTGTGAAAAACAAAACAGACCAGAAAAAAATAAATAAAAAATAAACACGAGTAAATCCGGGCCTCAACGACTCCGTTTCCAGGATTTTTTCGAGGTCGTTACTCGGCACCCGTCGACTCTAATCGCGACCCATGCATCAGCGCGGTCCGACGATGAGCGCCGTTTGACCTTTCGCATGTTTCGATCCCGCCTCCCCCCCCCCCCACCCCCCCCTGCTCCCGCGCGCTTTGGATAATTCGGGGTGAAAAAAGCGCGACCCCTTGACGTTCTGTCACTCGATTCACCCTGAGCTTCTCGCGCTCTCTTCCCTTCTGATCTCGAACTCGAAATGGGAGAAAAAGAGCCAAAACTACGGAGCACGCGGAGCGAAAAAAGCGCCCTCGACGGATCGCGCGTCGCGAGGAGGGTGAAGATCAGCTTGCGAATCCGGCTCCAACATCTCCAAGAATTTTTACAATCATAAGAAAACTTTGACCATTCGGAGGTTTGAAATGAAAAAAGTTGGCGACTCGGCTCGACGCGGCGCGTTGATGTTACCGGGGCTGCGGCCCGCAACCAACTGTGGCTTTGCACCCCTCGCTAGTTCGAGCTTTCGCCGCGTTTCACTCCGGGGATGATCTGGCGCCACTGCCACCCCCGAATTTCCCTCCTGTCCTTCCCCACGTTCAGCTGCGTCTAAGAAACCCGAAATTCCCGCGGTACGATCCTGAAATTTCGTTCCGTGCTTTTTACGTTTTCAGGTATTCGAGAGACGCGATATTTTGTTCGTGTATAAAAATGATGAAAATGACAATAATAACATGTTTGGACGTGCCGTGGATATTTCTATCTATCAAGTTTCCGACATTGTTTCTCTCTCTTTCTCTCTCTTCAATCGTTATTTCATTTTCGTCTTCACCGAGATCGATCTCTGTTTATTTGATCAGATTAAATCTTACCTCATTTCTGTTCACTTCCTTTTTTCACGTATTATTTGCCTCTCACGATACATCGCTACTTTTCTCTGTCGCATCTGTTTGTTCAACATCGCCACGAAGAATAAATTATACATGTATCTATCTCTGGTTCATACGAGCTAAAAATTCCACCGATTGGATTTCCTTTTCTTTCTTTTCAGTTATCCAGAAATCTACTAATTTTGAATCGAAGTCATAGAATACAGAGGTAACATCAACGTTACGCAAGATGGAGAAACAAATGGATGATAAAAATGCAAAAACAGCGGCTGTCTGTGGCGAGGAAAGAGACGCGCGGAGAATTCGGATCACGAATATCTTTAACAGGGGTTCGGGAGAATTAAATGGGGGTTTGAACGGGTTACCGTCGAAAGATATGCAATCGGCTCCCTAGCCGTGTATAACTTATCCATCTTAATGCGCCGCCTCGTGATTATGTAGACCGGTTCTAAGCTCGCCGTCTGGGCGGGGGGGAAGTATATCTGTATATCTATATATACACACATATACATGCATATACATATGCGTTGGAACATGGGTATAGGAAGGGTTGCGGACGGGATAGGTCTGTGTGGCTGCCTTGTACGGATGTTAGATTGCGGCCCAGATTCCGTGTTAACGAGTAGTTATACTCGCCTCGACGATTGCGGGGTAGAAAATCTCGGGGAAAAACGTGTTATAGCCATCAAATGTCTCCGTCGTAACCGAATTTACAACGCGACTATTTATTACGTTAACCTACGACACATATCACACAGATTTATCACTATTTCCGGGAAAGCCCCGCTGAGGATGCTAAAATATCTGGAGATTGGAAGAAATACCATCAAGGCTCGGACGGTCTGGAATATCAAGTTTCGGATATCGTCCAACATCCGTTGACAGGGGTTTTTCTTTTTACCCTTGACTTTGATTAAACTTTTACACTCTTTGACTCGAGCACTTCTTTCTCCCCAGTAATTATCTCCAGAGTCCTGTAGACTTCATTGAACAGACCGAAGGTCAGACGTTAAAACCCTATCAAATCAACACCTTGACTAATTTTCTTAGAGCCTCAAATTTTTTTACTTTTCTTCGAAATCGTTTGAAAATTTACTTCGCGATTTCTTTTCCGTTCAGGAAGGAATTTAAATTCACGTTCTTTTTTGTTTCACAATTTTCGAAATCCTTTTTTTTTTTAAACGCTCCATCGCACCGTTTCGCAACTTTCCCATACCTCTATCCGTATGTGCGTATGTATGTGTATATATATATATATATATATATACCATTTTGTTTGCGAAATGGTGCGGAAGAACGACCCCACTGCCATCCCAGGAAGGCCAATATTCCAGGTTTTCATCTCTCCAAGACCGAAATGAATTTTCTTCCCTTCCGCGGCGATCGAAGGTGGAAGATTTCTTTTCACGTTTCAAGAATTCAGGAAGAAATTAATGAAAAATCCGCTCGCGGTTCAAGCGCCGAATAGCATTATACGGTTTGCCAACAAGTAAAACAAGAGGTTGAACAATAACTGGCAACTTTGTTTTTACAACGAAACAAGCTTTCGAGTTCATCTCTCGCCTGGATATAAAAAATACTTCGAAAACCGGCAAATTTCCATCGAAACCTTTTTAAAGAGTGTTGTATATACATTCAGCGATACTGAAACAATGCAGAAAACTTACTTATATTATACAATCTGCGTCTGATTGACACGCAGAGCGAGTACGGGCGAAATAAAAAGAAAAAAACGTAACACGGGCTGTCATTCGAGGACAGGGATGAAAATATCGAGCTTACGAAAGCTTCTTTCCTCGGGAATTCCATTAGCGAACAATTATTGTAACCCGCTTACATGCCGGTAAGGCTGTCCGCAGACCGTCCGTCCGTCCGTTTTCCAGCCAGGCGTAACATGCAAAACATGAAAAGCTTCGCGTACAACAAAATCTGATCGACGCACACGAGCATCCGCTGTACGGAAGCTCTGCAACGTGAGGTGAAAAAAAGGTGTTACGAAAGAGAGGAAGATAGAAAAAGACGCGGACGCGGCCAATTCTCGCAGCTTCGCCATTTTCTTCCTGGGGTAAATCGCGATACAGCGGAAGACAGGCTGCTGCAGGCTGCAGGAAACTCAACGAAACTGGCAGGCATGAGTTATCGCTCACACTTATGTGTACATACTCAATACACTTAGGCTGAAAGGCAGACGTTTTTAGGTAGGTACATATGATGCGGTAAAACAGTTCGGGGCGGCCGGCGATAAAAATAATAAAGGCCGTTGAATTTATCGCTCTACCCGCGGAAAAACTTTCCCTCATACGTGCTCTGCCTACACGTTGATGCGACATTGTGTATCAGGTATATACATTTATACGTGTGCGGTAATAATTTCATACAGACATCGATTTTGCGATAAAAATTCCATCGGTAAAATAAATTCTATAACGAGGATCGGGGAGCAGCAGTTATCGAGTCGTGTGTACTGTGTTGTATTATTATACGTTAACGAAATATGTGTATTGGCGTGTATGCGTATGGGGAATTCCACGCGAATCCAACAAACGTGCAAGTCTGATCCTCGCTATTTGCGATTTTGATCCAAACTTTTTCTGCAATTGTCTGAAACTCTGAAACAGTACCCTGAATTTTTTTTCAATTTTTCATTGGACTGGTTAATTATTTGTAATTTGGATATCCCCGAATACTTCAGCAAACTTCTATTTTTCACTTAAATTATTTCTAGACCGGTTTCATTGCGAAGTTGATAAAAAAAACTTGAATGTGCCAAAAAAATCAAAAATTGAAATTCTTGAGAATTTTAAAAAAGCTTCTTTTCAAAATCGCTCCTAATGTTTACAAATAATTACCGAGCTGGTCAGAAAATTTTAAAAACATCAGGGTACCGTTTCAGTGTTGGAGCAATTTCGGAAAATTTTTCAAGTAAAATCAAAAATGGCGAGAGTCCATCGTTTTTTGGGTTCGCATGGAATCCCCCATACGCATGTACATACGTATTAAAAGTATAAACGATACGTGCGGTACTTTGTTGCTGATACTTGAGGGAGAGCTTTTTCAAATATTGCGCAGCGAGTTTTCTTTTTTTTATTCTTCACTGTAAGCTGAATCGTTGAATACGTGTGTATTTGTGGTAATGCGGCGCATAAGCTTGTGCGTGTGTACCACTTTAATTCTTCAGCGATGTTATACTGCAGCTCCATCTGCTGCTGCCGCTGTTACGTTTGTCAAAGTGAAACGAAAGGGTTTGAAAGCTCCCTCTCCGGGAATAAAGCATTCGCTCTACTCCCAGCACCAAACTGTAACTCACTATACGGTACGGTAGGCGCCCACTTTCCCTGCACAAAAAATATGCTGCACTGCACAAATACCGTGTCAAATATTTTACATATTGCAAAAAGTATCACGTATGTGTAACCAAAAATTCAAGTTGTTAAATTGCATAAATCCGGAATTTCAAAATTTTCTAAACCGTATCTCGCGACCTAAGCATGCATAAATATTTCAACAAAAACAAGAAAATAAAACAACACGAACCGTTCAACTCGTCTTGTCAGGAAAATTCTTCGAGAAAATAAAAACTATTTACGACACCCGTCAAGAAGGTGATTCTCATCTAAGGTGAAAAAATTATGTCGAGATATGTAACAAGAGTTAACGAAGAAAAAGAATAAAGAATTCTTTAGCGCCGATTGTGTCCATAAATAGGGCGAGAAATAAGACAATGAATAAAAAACGATACTGCATGTACTTACATGGTATGTATACGTAGATGTACACGTATACATACGGACGTAATTTTACCGCATTTCTCGACCCGTTAAGAAGATAATCACACGTTCTAGTTAATAACGAGTCGCACAACCCTGCAGTTCCTACATTATTATATCGTCATTATTGTGGTTATTATTATTATTATACGAGTTTGTTGTGCACAAGGTGCGGCATTCGAAGAAACAAAGAAAGAGAGAGAGAGAGAGAGGTTGAGGGGAAAAAGAATACAAATAAAAATCTTGATATCATCAAGAAGTTAAAACTTATTTTATTAATCAAACGCAGTGAGACGTAAAAAAAGAATATTAGAGAAAGAAAACACGTCGTTCAAATTGTTACACAAAGATTCTAATTATATTTCTTTGAATTCGTTGCGTGAATTTCTTTCCCTCGTCTGTCTGGTTTTTGAAAAGAATAAAAATCCCTCCTCGCAAAACCCTGCAGGCTGAAACCGAACGAACGAAATGAATCGTTTCCAGATTATACGTGACGCAAGCTTTCCGCGTGCAGCGCAAGTGCTCTACGTTCCTGCAAAAATATCTGTATGGAAAAGTTTGCGAGTGAGCGAAGAGAGAGGTTTCCGGTTTCGACCGGAAGTCGGCGGGAAGCCGACAGCCGTCCCTTGTTCTCGACGCGTCAGCCGGTATCGCGAGTACGTATTTACGCCGGTATTCACGTCTCGATTTATCCACGCTGTAACGAAGCTGAGTCGAAGCTGCACCGCGTGGCAGGATTGTTTCGAATTTGAACTCGGCAGCGTTTCGCCCTCGTCCTCCCTGCCAATTTCTGCATCGCGCTCTACGGCGAGGCTTGAAGAGAAGTTTGTCACGAGACGCTAAATACTTGGGACTTCGCCGCGAAACTCTATTTATAGACGAGTCTCGCTCGATACTGCATGCCGCGAGGGGTGTGCGAACCTCGCTTCTTCACCCCCTTCGGCAACCCCCCAAAAACCATGCGGCGAGTCGCGACGCCATAAACGCCTTAAGACGTACGGTTCAAAATTTCTTTGTGAGATTTCCTTCGCAGTATTGGAAGTTTGATTCGGATAAAGCGAACCCGTTGGTTGAAATTGCGAAATTTCAGCTTTTGCGCCAAGTTTTCTTGCTCTTTTTGCTCATGCATGAAACAGAGTTAATATTGCACGTATTCGTTTGGAAAGAATCGAGGGTGAATGGTTTTTTTTCTTTCTCGTTGGAGAATTTCCCATACAATTCGGTGCAAATGACCAGACTTCAATTTCGTTTCCAGAACTCGTCGAGGTCATATAATTTAGTCATGGTTCGAGTGGAGGAAAAAAGATAATACGTTGCACTTCAAGCTTGGATGAAAGTAGAAATTATTTAAGTAGAAAGAGAATTGGCAGACGTGCAGCTTGTTCTTCTTCTTCCTTGGATTATATATCTATAACGTTTTTTTACGTCTTACTGGTATACAGGATCCTGAGATTCAACCTTCGAGAACACAATTTTTCTACTCGCCGTTTTCGCAAGATGAGACAGTAAAATACTATTAATTGATTTATTGAAATCTTTTCCTCTGTTATCGCATATTTTTTTTTTCTCCGTCGAATCCGAAATCAATTTCTCAAGCTACAATGAACGATTACGAAAATTCACCGTCTCGAAATCCTGCTTTCCTCATCTTTCGCATCGAATGAAAAAAAAGCAAATTGTTTGTACCCCTGAAGCTGATTGACAGTGGTTACAATAAATTTGAAAGAAGTTTGAATTTCCGACATTTCAATCTCTCCGCAGTACAAAGATTCTTGATTCACGTTCTAATTTGAAAGACGAATAAAAATCAACTCCACCGTTATCACACCAGTCCGTGATTCACGAAGGTATTCGAGTTTCCGTACTTCCGCGGTAATGGAAACAGGTTTTCCGGAGTTTCCGGCCCGCCGGCGTCCGATCCGAAATAAAGGATCTTGCCCAGCGAGCAATATCTTCATGCTGTCGTAGGTCGGACTGCACACGTACGAGCATGTTGTACGGACAGGTGTAAAAGGCGAGTGCGGCTCGAAGGGCGCAGAGAGCCCATTAGGCGACTGTTTGTACACGCCAGCGGACTCGAGAACACTTTAAACTCGCTACCTTGGGCACTTCATCCCGGAAAATGGGTGGAGCTGACCTCCTCGTCCATCCAGGGAGCCGAGCAAGCCGCTCGCGATCTATTGTCTAGCTTCTCTCTAGCCCGTCTTTGACCCCAACTGCAATTTCCCACCCCTGGTCGACGATAATTAGACCCGAAAAGCATAGAAATGTCGCATGCGAGCTTAACGAGGGGGATGAGAAAAAATCATGACGAAAACACGAGGGAAAAATTTTATGCAAAAAAAAATTATAATTCGTAACTTCGTAAGCTTCGAGTCGATTGTAACAATGCGAGTCGGCTATCGAACGGTTATTAATTATCGGTGTGTAAAATTTTTATGAATACTGAGAAAACCGAGAAAAAAAATACGAGGGAACTCTTTTGTTTAATTTACGAAAAAAAAAATTGCATATCGGCGAAAATATTTTCGCGAGCTGCAGAAGCGCGCGAATTATTGTATAACGCTTGGTAAGAGAGTGGGTTTTATCTCAGCGAGTTTTTTAGGTGATTCGACTTGCTCTGTTCACATACTCGTGTTTGCTTGAAGGGGGTGAATTTTCTCTCAGCGTTTGTGTCGAACCAGGCTTGACCCTCTGTAATTACGATCTTCACCGTCCACAAACGGCTGCATGTGTGTATAAATTTATAGATAAAATATCAATTTTATACGCATACGTGTAATAAATGATAAATTCACGTGCGAAAAAGTGGAAATAATTAACTATATTGCTATACATAGTAGAAATAAAATTCCGTGCTCTTGCGTAAAATTATTTCACTCGTCGAACACGTGTTGGCAAAATACACATTTTTTTCCTGGCTTCGAGCGAACTAAATTAGTGTAATTAAAAGTTGGTCTAGAAAAGCAAAAATAAGAAGAAAGCAACAGTTCGGACATAATGATTTGCGTCTTTCTGCTAAACGTTATTTTTTATTCAAATCAGGTGCGGAAAAAATACTCAAGACAAACGACTCTCTCGACGAAAACTCCGCGGTATTTATATACCTAGCCGGATAATTTTTTGCTGCCGTGCAACGATTTAATATTCGAGCAAGTAATTTTGGCGAACATTTTTACGGCCATTTTTTTCCCAACTGTAAGTTACAGTTTAGTTTTCATGAATTCAATACACGCTTGTATTTCTTTTTCCTTTTTCAACGACAACGACAGAAGGAAAGGCAAAACTTGGAAGAAATAAAAATCGAACTTTTATATTGCACAGCACCGAATGTTTCATATTTATTTCTTCTGTTCCCAGTTTTTAACATCGGACTATATCGATGATACAGATCGTATTACAGACTGACGTGTATACATATACATATATATATTATATGTATATATACGTGATAACGCTACTTTGTGTGTATAAACTGATTAATTAATGAGGAGGGGAGTTTAAATTTTTTTTATTCGACCACATTTTTTTTTTACTTCTGTCTTTTCTGTAGCCTCGGTGCTTTTTTTTTTTTTTATTTTTGCCTCACTTTAACGAAGGGCGCAGTGGTCGCTCCGCGATTTCCATGAGATACCTAATATACACGCAATCATTCGCGTTCGGTGGGTAAATTTCGATTAAAGGGAACGGTCGAAACAAAGAAGTAGGTAAATAAAGTGAAAAAATATGAAGGAAAAAAAGAAACAAAACCACCACGAAGAGGCAGACAAAAATTAGAGATCGCCACGTCGATACGGTGCTGAAAATTAACACCAGCCCCTCTTCGGCTGCACGCCACCTAGCCGGCAAACTTTTAGCGGAGTGAATTTTCCCGGAAAACATTTCGCCCCGTTTTTTGTACCGTATTACACGGTTCACTGCACTCGTGATTCCTGCGTAAGCGTTGAATTCAGCTCATGAATTAGCTTGGCAAATACAATTACGCCTCGATAATCGTCGTTTCGTGGGTCGACGTCAACGATCGATTTTATCCCGCTACGCGGGCGATAAAGTTTTTCTGCGAGACCGTTTGACTTTCAACGAGCGTGGTCAAGATTTAACCTCAAAAGTCTGTACGAACAAATTGCAGACTCGTTCGTTCTTTCTACCACGGCGTAGGAAATTAATTCCTACTCTGCAGAGGAAATGGAAATAATTTTCCTGCAGTTTGTGTTTTTTTTTTTTTTCAGCGACAATACGTTTCAGGATTTCGTTGCGTATTTCGAAAATTAACGACGAGTTGAAATAACGAATAACTTTATCATCTCGTCGATCGGGTTATTCGTACATATTCAACGCCGCTGGGCTGACCTCACACTGAGACTTACTACTCGCCGGCTGACAGGACAGGATAAAGAGGCGCAAGTTAGTCCGCGCTAGAGATCCGAGATTATACGAAAGGGCCGATCCACGCGAAGTAACAGTTTCGATACGAAAGTGTCCTAATTTTTATTTTTTCATTTCAGGAGAACAAGAAATTATTTTTTTTTTTTACGGCAACATGATTTAATCGCGACGAAACTTGTGAAAATTCTTCAATATTTCATCGTTTGTCTTTTGCCCTCGAAGAAGATGATCAATTATAGTTACTACAAGTTACATTTTCCTGCACCGTTTTTGTTATAAGCTCGATACTTTTTCAGCGTAAATAATCGTTAATGAATTCAAATTTGGACCCGAGTCTGAGGTGTAGAAGAGAAATAAAATTAATTAACACGTTTTAGAAAATTATAACCGTTAACCGAAAGTCATCAACTTTTCAATCGCTCGATAAGGATTTAGTTTTTTTACTTCTTTTATTATTTTGTCGCTTCTGTGACGAAGTTGATTTCGCCGTACGGCATTTCCAGTCTTGTAATACTACACGCGCCGTCAAAAATATCAAAAAGAAAGCTACATTTTTCACCTAATTACCAAAAATTACTTAAATTAACCCTAAAGAATGGTCTTGGAAAGAAAAACCCGTCTTATACAAATTCTACGTAAATCTGTCGGTTCAATCACCTGCGTGTAACTTTTTCCTCTCAAAGTTGGATCGAAAAATTGATCAACTAAATCAGTATAAAAGACGTGAAAGAAGAAAAGATTCTCCGAGAAGGATTGCAAAGCAAAATCATCAAGCTGCGCCTCTCGACCGTACTTATACCTGAAAGGGGTGGGGGTAAAACATTAAAATGACGGATCGGTAAAAGGACCGAACTATCGAATTCTCAAAGACGATGAAATCTAATTCGTAAAATGATGAAAAGGTGGAAAATGCAAGTGTAGAAAGTCCAAGTACCGAAAGGCAAAATATAGGAAGGTGAAAACGTTGAACGGCAATGTCTGAAATCTGTACAAGACTTCACGTTATCGCGACGACTTCTATTCTCCTCCTCCTCCATACTCGGACGTTCCCCATTTTTAAATTCTGCAAATTGAGTTTTCGCTCCTCTAAAAATTCTATACCGCGACCCTTCCATTTATCAATTTCACTATACTTCGACCTCCACCCAGCTGAAAGAAGAAAGTTGGAGATATCGACAAGCGACGCGACGGTCAGCTCGAAAAGCGGCTCCCTCGACGGATGAAACATCGCCGCACATGTATCACACGTACGTTGTACATACGTACCTTATACCCGCAGGCATATTATCGTACACGGAGGCCGATGTAGACCCGGAGGGTATGTACAGAGCCGAGTAACCGTGTTGGCGGGTACTAAGGGCTGATGGAAAAATGTGCGTGCGCCCGTGTGTGTGCGCGAGTGTGTGCGAGTGTGTGCGGAGCGGCGAAGAGACACGCGCTGGCTGACTGGCTGGGTCGTCGTCGGAAAAGCACGAGTCGATATTCCTCCGCGGATCGATGCACGAGGGACAGCAAGGCCGTACCGTGACCCACCTCTATTATTGACCCAAGTATTTATCGTGCCCGTTCTTGTCTGTGTATGCAATTTTATTCTCCTCTTTATTCTTATTGGTTTTACAAAAGCGAAACCACCTGCGAGAGATTGGCTGTCGCGAAAGTGTAAAGAGATTAGAAGATTCGGGAAGGGTAAATTTTTAATAACGCGACAATACGTTTGGCAGAATTACGAGATGCGGAATGTCGATGTGTAGAAACTGATGAGGATAGAAATTTGGAGAAAACCGAAAATCGAAGCCTCGCTGTAACGAACTTGGAGAAAAAAAAATCGCGGAAATCGATCTCAATAATTAGATTGGAAACGTGGAAAGTCAAAACACAGAAAAGTCTGAGCGTAGAAATTGCAAGTATTAATTAGCCAAGACATAGAACCGCGGTTTGAATTCTAACAATAATACTTATACACTCTGACTTTTCTACATATTTCAACTCAACGAAATAAATACGATCCTTATATTTTCTAATCTTTTAACATTTTTACCCTCAGCCACGATTTTACACAATTTCCCTGGCCAGCGTTTTATCTTGAATAATTTCGTTTCGTTGAAAGTCATTTATTTATTTATTTTTGGCCAGCAACCTTTGTCGCACGTAACGATCACGTATGATTCTATTCACCGTATCCAAAGAGCCAACTTTTTTTCATGCGGTCCCCTCTTTTGTTACGCTTCATTAAACGCGTCCCGCGCTATCGACGTTTCGCAATTCAATAAGTTTACGTACGAAAAGAGGGAGGCAAATTATTTGAAAATTGAAAAATGGATAAGCCTTCGCGTCTTCCCGAGTTCCATTGGGTTTCGTTCCCCCTTTTTCCATTATTTTTGCTCTTTAATTTCCTTCTCAGTTCGACGCATGTTATTCTAAAAAGAAAAAGGAAAAAAGAAAAAAACGTAATCGCGGAATGTAGAAAAATATTCTCAAATCGTTTTAACCGATCGAACTCACCGCATTCGCACGAAACGCAAGTATCGTAACACTACCTATATAATTTACAATCTTTATACCTTAAACCAATAACGCTTTTAACTTCAAAAACCATGTTACTGAAAGTTGCTTGAAAGATCAATTATCGCGATTTTCCCCTTAATTTTCAAGGTTTAATAACAACAGCCCCTGGAGTGGCTGCGAAAATGTCATCTGTTCGTGGCGAGATAACGCGGGGTTGAAATTTTGCGAACGAAGTTAAAGTCGGCGATACAGGGATCGCATTTTATCCGAAAGCGTTCGTAGGGCGGTTCGATAATAAGAAAGAGAGAGAGAGAGAGAGAGAGAGAGAGAGCGAGAGAGTGTGCGCGTGGGAGGGGGGAGGGGCGACATCGGACTGCAATAAGGCATAATAAAATGGAACTCGGAACACTAACAAGCGTCGTAAGGCTACGTATACGGTTTTACTCGAGGACTCGGGGTCGAACTTATAGCCCGCACCTCACGAAGACTTTTACAATCGGTACTCGGTGTTTGTACGAAACTGGCTTTTGCGTACACGCGTGAAACGGCCTGCGGTGCACTTACGGTTAATTCTTCGTATTTCCCTCGTTATTTTTATCGAAAAGGTTTCAACGAGATTGAAAACGGTACGAGATAAGAAAAAAAGGGAGAAATAAGAAAAAGATCAAGAAGGCGCAATCGTCGAGCCGGTGAAAGCGTCGAAAAATAAAACGAGAGTTTCACCCTTCGGCCTTCAAAGGATGGAAACGTATGACTTCGCTAAATAAAGTTCGCCGGGCATCCGGGCCGCGTCGATACACCACAATGCAGAAAATCGAGCTAAAAATATTTACACCCGTGTGCCGGAATAGCGGAGGGACGGAAAGTGTAAAGTACGTACATACCTGCGCCGGCAAGAAGCTGGCTTCGAAAGTAAATTGAGTAGCTATTGATTTCCATAGGCTGAAGGCCCTCTCGGCTTTGACCCGAGGAGCTGTGAGGTTCGAGGTTCGCCCTCGACGGTAAAAACCGTCTTGACGTTGACCCCTGCAGGTCCTCGAAACTCCTTCTCGTCCTTTCGAAGCGGGCGCGGTGCGGGAGAAAAAAAAAAACGTCGCGTTGCTGCCTCATCTAGTTCTTCAATTGTCTTCCGCAATCCGCGGGAACGATTTACAAACATCCGTTGCCATTCGTTATACGTATTATACGCAGAATCGCAAATGGAAATTGGCTGGATTTTCAGTGCGTTCCAAAAATCGGTAGTTTCCGAGACACGGTTCTGTCTTTGTTGTTGTTGTCGTCGTCGTGATTTTTATTACTGTTATATCGTTGTCTCTGTTGTCGGAGGCTTACCTTCTCGTCCCTTACGTGTTTCCCCCCTTTTTCGCCCTCGGCTAAAAGCTCCGACACTCGACGTACTCTCCGCAGCAAGCCCGCTGCAAAAGGGGCTTTGGAGATTTCGAATTCTTGCCTCGGGGCGTTCGATCCCGAGGCTATATGTTTCCTCCTTCCGAGGTGAATTGGCAAAAACTTGAGCGGAGAAATTGGACAAAAGAAAAGTGAGATCACGGTGAAATTCGGTCGCAGACTGTCGAGACAAGCGACCGAATCGATTAATTATCGTAAAGAGATGTCGCGATATCTCGAAGAATTGTCAAATTAGAGAAAACAAGTCGCTTTGCTACGTAAAAACTGATCGTATCACACTTCCGGTGCTCTAAATTCTTCGCACGTCGCGGGTCTATCATACAAAGTGCAGCTACTCGCAAGGATTCGATTAGGCACTCGTACGTTACTACAGGCATTCAAACGGACGAGCAAAGTGAGTTCACATATTGTGGACACAACGCGGTACGAAGTGCGGCGTGCATCGTATGCCGTTCCAACAATCCGACCGACGCGTGTAATAACTGTAACGCACATTGAGCATTACTATGGCATTGTTACGATCGGCCGATTTCGAATTGATTAGGTAATTAACACGACGCCGACAAAGCCCGCGGCAATTCGGCCACTCCTGCGGCAACCGCCTCGAATTGCACAAAGCAATCGCGTTGCGCTTCGAATGTATAATGGATCTTTATATCCACGTACGTGCGGTTGAAACATGTGCATAGGCAGGTTTATACGTCTGTAATGAAATTTCGTGTTTCCAGGTATAACGACAACAGTAATAATAGCAATAATAATAACAACAATAATCAAAATCTCGAATATGTTGGATTATACATCAACCCGTTCACTTTAACATTATATTATCGACTCGAAATGCCTTGGTTTGGGTAAAGGAACACTTTTTGACCGAGTATTATTTAATTTTTTTTCCACGTCTTCTCATTAAATTTGCATGTGAAGCGTGCGGATAATTTAATCCACGCATTATAACATCGCCTCTCTACGTTAAAAAATTATTAATAAGATGATGAAAATTTCTCTTCGTTCCTCTTTTTCACCTTGTTTCGCATATTTTTCAAAGGCTCCGTTACGTAAACTAGTAATTTTGTCCAACTTCCGGACTCACGTCTGTATTGACTAACTTAAAAAACAAACAAGAACAGAAGAAGAATAAAAAGATAAACAATATCAGAGATTTTGCGTAAATAAGACAATTACCGCCCTTGAATTATTTCGAAATACCGCGGAATTAAGGTTCATCGGAAAAATCCGTAACGATCGGGCAACTTAAATAAATGAAATCCAACATCATTTCAACAACAAGGATTATTCACTTCTTCACCGCTGGAAATAACGAACTGAGCAACCGTATTATCGACAGGTCAATTGTTTCTTGAGCCGGTATTTTTGTTGGGTTATAAATTTACGGGTAATTTGGCTGGCACGAATTTTAGTTACGAATATACGTAACATGCTCGTAGCGGATAGATCGTATCTTGATATCTATAACGTAAGGGCGACGTAATCTGGCAACGTTTGACAGACGTCAGTCAACCGTTTGACTTTCGGAAATTCATTTCCCCATTTCTTCCGGCGCACGCGGTTAGCTGATTCGATTTTCATACACCCATTCGCCACAACGCCTCTGTACCCGTGCCTGTACGACTGCTCGTATCCTGCACACGCGACAAGGCAAAGCTGTCTCGTAAAGGCAAAAGTCGACCTTTTCACACGTACGATAAATTGTAACCGCATCCATAATGTATACACGCTTACCCAAACTATGCACGGCGGTATTTGTTTTACGCGAAAAGGGATGGCTGCGGAAAAAAAAAACCCATGTTAAACTCAACCTTGACCCGATTCTTAACCTTAACCTTGACCTTTGATCGTTTAACGCTGTTAGAAAATCCGTCACGTGACGGGGACAAAACGGGGGGAAAAAAATTAAAAAAAACAACATCGTCAACCTTGTACGTTCCCTATCTTGTTTAAAATCGTTTTTCTTTCCATTTTTTTTTTTTTTTTTTTTAACGAATAAAACGTCAGCGACGACGGGAACTTGCGATCGTGACAAGCGTATAATGAAAACCTCGTCTGAAATGAATCAGCGCGAAAACGATCAATCGGATACACGCGTCTCTATATCTCGTATACCGTTCTTTCACCGTTACGTTACAGAGGAGGAAAGTGATGAAAATTCATTAGCTGTAACGGATTTGAAACAAAGCGGTAAAAAAATAAGTTTTGACAATGTTAAAAAACAATTCCATCGCAATTGTATCCGAAGTAGGTACTTTTACGAGCGAAGTCGCGCAAGGTTGAAGCGAACCAAGTCCTTACAGAGAGTACGAATCCTCTTAGGATTCGCTCGTATCTCGGCGGGCAACAAACCGCGAGATGTTAGTCGTGAAATTATCGCGGGAAGCGAGAGACCGAGATCGTCTGCGGAGCAGAGCTCTACGCCTGAATACCATACCCACGTAAATACGTTACACGTATATGTGTATGTATAAGAGCAGTTCCGACAGAGCGAAGAAAATTACTCGTCTTCGCATAACTCACGGCGATACGTACGACTGATCTCTATGCGGAAATCAGTGATACGGTTGTGTACTGTAACTGTGCAGAGACTAGCTAAAGGAGGACTCCGAGGCCGCGGGTGGGAGTAAAAATATAGAAGGCTGAAAAAATTGCTAGGCCACAATATCGAACTTGTTATAGAAGCGAAAACCTGATTTATAGAATTTAAATATGTGGAAAGTCGAAGTGTGGAGAAACAAATGAATAGAAAAATCAGAACATAGAATTCCGTCGGGATTTCTTTCGATAATGCAGAATCGTATACAGATTCACGATTTTGCCATTCTGTATTTTCATACTTCTGTATTTTGACTTTGTGTATGTTTACAATTTTCTATACGTAAATTTTTCATATTTTTAAATTTTATTTATCAGATTTTCGCATGTATGTAAATTCGATATTCTAGTTTTTTTATTAATCGACGATTCTGGTTCTGTACGCATTGTACGATGTCCGTGTTTCTTCTGAAGAGTAAGGAAGACATTGATCCAAGTTTCGTGTGAATCGGTTGGCTGAGTGTCGAGTTTATCGGTAACAAACATGCGAAGAAACGAAACTTTTTACGCGCGATAGGTGTACGGAAAATGATCCTTTCCTGAGATTGTGCGACTGCAGTTGCTGTAAAATTGTGAACACGGAAGAGATGAATCAAAAAAAAAAAAGAAAAAAACAACGGGGGTCAGGGATTCGAGGACATTTTCTTTTTTTTTTTTGCCTCCTTCGCGAGGGGACGCGAACAGCTTCGATTTACGTGAATCCAAGCGTCGTCGAGAGTTCCGGTCGAGCTCCAATTTCTCGACCATCCGTGTTTAACCGTTAGTTTGCGCCACTGCTTTTTGCTGTTGGATATTGAAGTGGGGTCGAAAAAGAGGGTGAGCGATAGAACGATCTGAGAAAACGAATCGAGCGAGGATCACGACTCGAAATTCAAAGGTCGGAGTAGGAGGAAAATAATATGAAAAAAGATTCGCGGTTAAAAATGCAATTTTTACTGTAAATAAGAACGAACTGCGAAAAAATTTAGAGGGCGAGAAGGCTGTGACAATTTAACTTTGCACGAAACAACAGCGTTGGTTGTTTTGAGGATAGGAAAATGCCCGACGTTTCGCGGGAAAAGTAGTTTCAACGCGGAATACGAATGTATGTATATAAGTAACTTCCACCGCATCGATGCAACGGTGAATTTTTACTCGGAGTTAAAAAGAAGTAGGTTACACTCGGTGCGGTTGCATTCACGCGTATATAATGCGCAGCATCTGCATTACGTAACGTGTAGGGTGCACAGTGGCAAGTAATATCCGTAGCTGCGCAGCTTGACGACTGAACGGAAAAAATAGGGCAAAAAAAAAAATCCCCGCACCCGTCCATCCGTAAAGAAGCTAAAGAGAGAAAATAAGTTGAAAAACAAAACTAGCGAGAAATTGTACGAAAGAAAGTTAAAAGTAGCGAAATAAAAGATCGGAAAGAATAAAAGAAAAATAGGTATAGTATGTTGAAAGGGAAATAAAACCTGCATGCAGGTATACCGTTTTTCTTTACATACGTGCGAGTGCGCGTGTAAAGCTTGCCGCGAACTTGCGAGTGTGCTGAAAATCGATCCACGAGTTTATAGAGGCACCTATACACGCATCTTAACACAGACGCTGTCCGTATTCCTGCATATTGGATTATACCCTCAACACATGTAGGCCGAGGGATTATCCATCTTCATCCGATGCCCCCCCCCCCCCTCCTCCTTCGTCACCCCTTCACCCCCTTCACCCCATTTCGCATTTTTATCCACTCTGTTTTTTGAATATTTCACCGCATTACGGTCAATCTCGCCCTTCAAATAGCGTACGAGCCATTTCTGATTCTTTTCTTCCCCATTTTTCTTTCCCATTTTCTCCGCAGATTGAATCGTTTTTCAATACCGTGTACAACCCGTAAGTCTGCGTATGAATTTGCAGCAGGTATTATCGAAAGACCATTATCCGGTCGTTAAATCGGAACCTCGGTTGGAAAATCACCGTCAGAATCAGTCAGGTAGCGATAGAGAGGAAAGAAAAAAATAATACAAAAAATAGTACAACCAACTCTCTGCAAGTTTACTCCGTATTAACGATAATAAGGCTTGTGAAGTGCGTTTGCGTTTGTGTATGTATTCGCAGCCTTGAACTTTTCCCGCAAGTAATAGCCATTAATCTATCCCTGCAGTAGCTGACAACATTGCAAGGTGGTGCAGAGATAGCTGGCACGACGGCAGGTTCGTACAGTGAATGTGAAATAAATTGCGATACGGTGGTTGCTCAAACGGGGCGAGGAAAAAAGCAGCGAGGACACACGCGATGACGAGGTGAAAGAGGAAGAAAAAAAAAAAAAGGACGAAGAAAGAAAAACCAGCAACAACGAGCCTCAACGAGTCATCGTGACGCTGCGTACCGAACAGCGCTAAATTATTCACGTTAAATCACGCGACACTCGCCTATGAACGACCGCATTTCTTTTGCAAATAATACATCCATTACAACTACAGGTCATTTTTTTCATCCGTTTAATAAAGCGAAAGAATCTACGCTTGCTCGTTTTTTCGGGGACGTGAGCACGACGCGTTTGGGGTGACAAAGAAAGTAGAAGGAACAAAAATAAAAATAAATAATCCGCGCGTCACCGTCATTTTATACAGTTTGTCAAATTGTTGAAAAGAAACCCGTTCGTTTTCCTGATTCTTTTTCACGTATTGAAAGAAAGAAAAAAAAAAAAAAAAGAAATTTAAAAGTAAAAACGCTAATGATTTTCCACCCTCTAAAACCAACGACCCACAGCATGAATCTTCCGACTATCGAAAATTTTTTTCATTCTTTTTTTTTCTCCCGTTCTTCATTATTCCCATTGGAAATATTTCCTTATACGTTCCGTTCGGAATGCCGCGAGGGTAATACTCGTTAAGCCAAGGTCTATAACGCTGGATTAACCGTTCATTTTCCCGCAACCCCTCGACGATGTCGGTTTCGTCTATATGCATATACATACATATATACATATATACTCGTATGTACATCAACCGCAAGTATATAGTTAATAGGTATGTAATACGTATATATCTGTTGCGAATTTGCGTCTACAGACGGGAAGAACCACTCGTTTAATTTACATTCGAAAAGCCGGCGGGGTAACCGGCGAAACAAGACGAAAAGGAGCGGGAAACCTGCGGAGCGTTGCAAGGACGATGGACGAAGGGGGACATAATCGGTTGGCGAAATTCAAGCTTCAGCTTCTCGTTACAGGAAGCAGCCAACCAGCCCGAGACGCGATTCTATCGGAATCAAAAACGATCGTTATGCAACATTGGTCAACACGAATGTTCGGTCTGGGTTTTAGATGTGAAATTTTGATTTCTTCTACGTAACTAATAATGTGAAAGAATGGTTTTGTTAGGTAAAGTTTGTTTTTGTAGAAACTAGAACGGAATTTCAGATTTTAAGAGAAATCACCTATTTTCCGAAAGATTTATTGTAAATAATAATTAAACATACTTCAGTTTTGCATTTAAATCACTTTTATTCAAAACTAATAATTTGCAATAAACTACAAATGTTGAGAGAATTGATAAACAACGTTTAAAAATGTATATTTGTCGTACTTCTATTTTCGAATGGACTTTCTCGTATCAACGATATAACGATAATAACGATAAAGTCCGTCACGTCTTGGTGAAAACGTTTTTCTGTTTCTTCCGAATAGTCTTCCATATTAGCTATATCAACCAAAAACTTCAAGCCTTATTTATCAACGTAAAATAAACACAAAAACTAACTTTATAAGTAATAAACAAAGGTTTTGGTTATTATTCGATGTATACAATCGAAATTTATTTATTTCAATAGAAACTTGAAAATAAAAAGAATAAAATTTTTAATATAAGCAGGCGTTTAGTTTGACCAACCAGAAGTAAAACCAAACCGTGCACATCGAGTAAAAATAATCACGCGTCGGGCAGGCGTAAAGTTTCAGGGTTACATTGCAATTCTCGATGAAAAATCACGCATCGAGGCGAAGCTTTATACAGCTGCACTTTATTTTACGGGAAAAGATCGACCGGCACGGGGTGAAAATAAAAAGAAAAAGAATAGAAAAATTAATTTCGTCTGAGAAACCTGCGGAATGGAAAGTAAAAAGAGACGGGTCGAACGGGTCGCGCGGCTGCCGCGGACTCTGCAGAAACTTTTCACGACTCGCTATAAATTTTTACTGCCCTAGGCTCTTGCGTGACTGAAGGAGGATAACGTCTATGCGCGTGTGTAAGTCACTCCCGAACGAACGAACGAAGCAATGCTTTTGCAGATCAGCATCAGCCTCACCTCGCAGAATTGCACGGATATAAAGTTGTTACTAGGGTGAGCATGCATGCGGAGGTCGAAATAACATTGTCTGGTACATAAAGCTACGTGTATGCACATGTGTACTTGCATCGAGTCATTAGGTTCTTTCTGTACGTACATTTTTGAGGCTGTAAAATTTTACCGCGGAACGTCGGGCGAGCTTTGAAATTCCGAGAGAATGGTAGAGAGGTAAGTAAAGAAGAAACACACCTAGATGCGGTAAATTCGTTCGTCAAAGAAATAAATCAGATTCGTGCTTGTAACGATATTGCCGTGATAAATTATAATAACCTAAAACTCCTTAAAACTTATTACAAAATGGCCAAACTCGTATTTTGTAAATTAAACTCGGACTTGTTTTCGAAGCAGCGAAACAGCGATTATTGAATCAACGTTTCGTTGGGTTGGGTAACGTTTCTAGCTGCGGCCTCGCAGAGGTATTATCGGTTGCATGCATACATTTAAAACTGTTCGTAGAGCAATGGTTTTTTTTTTTTTATATTTCCCTCTTTCTCGTTCTCACGATTAATTGCCCGAGTACCTGCCTGAGATATAAAGAGCCGAGGTATAAGGAGAGTCGAGGAGATAGATGGATAAATAAATAAAAGGTGAAATAGTTGCGGGTGAGTCAGAAGAGACATTCAAAGCACGCGAGATGCCTGCCCAAGACAAAGTGGCGGTACCTACTGGCTTACATGTCCGTGTAATATCTACGTAGGTATATAGGCTTCGCCCTTACGTGATGTGAAATTTATATATAATCCATTTGTCTCTCTACATACATATACATACACGTGTAAATGTATGTATATGTACAGAGATTCTGGATAGGCGAGCAGGTGCGATTTATGGCACCTGATTGCGAGTCAAATCGTATCGAGTATGTATTTCTTTATTTCGTTTTTCCAGGTCGAGATAAAACGATTCTGGCTCTAGTCAAATATCCTGAATTTTGCATTCCTGAACGAAAAAAGAAGGTCAGTGGTTAAGGATCCTAACATTGCAGAATTTTCAAAACTAGAATCCCTTTTTATTTATTGTTGTTTTTTCACTGTCTTACCACAAGAGAAGAATCAATCGCGAAATTTCAATTTTGTCAGAATAATAATATCGACATTCAAGATTTTCAAAAGTGTAGTTTCATTATTTAAACAGATACTGTTATCACGATTCTTCTCAATAGAATATACTCAACTTTTCGTAAATGAAAAAACGAGCATTTGCCCTCCGCACGACGCTATGATTTCAGTCATTTCGATCGTACATAATAATTTATGCCCTAAGAATATCTGTATTTCTTTTAATAATATCGTCAAATCGATATCAGAAAAAATACAAGGTTTCGCCGTTTTTCGATTATAAATCAAACAAGTCACGTACATGTACGCAGTATTGTTTTATTTTCTAGTTCGTTTCGAAATCGATATTTAAGAGCCTTTCTCCACCAATTTGGACCTCGTGTACTCAAAAACTCACTCATTTGGAGTATTCAAAATTTTGACCCTCCTTTTTTTCATCCTCAACTCGATACTGTAACCCCTCCAATACTTTGCCAATCTATTTTTCGACCTCCAGCCCGCAAACACGTGACACAAAAACGCGCGGCGCCACAGTGGAAGACGTCCGTGCCTAGCCCGCCATCTGGCTGATCGGAGCTCAGGCGAAGCGAGTAGAAACGGTCGGCAACACGTCGGCCAGTCGAGCGGCAGGCGTCGCGAGGAAAAAGACTTTGCCGATCAGTTCCTTCGGTTCTCCGGGTTCTCGACGTATTTTTTTCGGTTGATTTTTACGTTCCTTTTTCACTCAATAAAAGCACAAGGCACGCTGTACCCACTATCGGCCAAAAAAAAAACCGCCAATCCTAACTCGGTTGGTATGAAAATTTTGCACGTTCGATTATTCGATGACTCGAATACTCGCAGCCTTCTACAGGACAGTGTATGTAACAATCGTGATTTATTTTTGACGGTAGCAAGAAAAACGATTATTCCAAGATTTTCCGGTCCATTCTAATCCCTTTGATTACAATACGCTGGTCAGAGTATCCCGATGAAACAATTTGACGTATTAGATTCGCAACGAATCGGCACTCAAAATCTTGCCACAATCAGATAAATTTCGGTGCATGAATAAATAACGATGAGAATATTTCTCCGAACTTTGAAATGTAAAAATGTGTTTTGGTAATGATTCCAAGCTTTTTGGTAATGGTTCTTCTTCTTTTTTCAGCCGTCAACTTACAGACGCTGGAGATGATAGAGCGCGTCGCGTGACAGCAGCGTGAAGGCAGTCATTACTAACAACTATGTACGAGGGGCAAGGGGAACATATCGTTGCAGTAATCAAGTAAATTAGGACGGATGCAAATTGGAGCCCCGATATACCTGTACATACATGTTATTAGCAAACTGTCTACAGGTTAATTGGATAGAGACACTCCCGCGTTGTGGACGCAAAACGGTCGATGGCTGGACACGTGGGAATTTAGGCGCACAACATATGCAGGGGAGACGTACAGATTTGGAAACGCGGGCCAACACACGCGAGATATTCGCTAAATCGGAAGCGCCGTGAAATTAATTATTAAATAACTGGAGATCGAGCGGATCCGTGACGTAAATATTTGTGCAGATAATTCGCCATCGCGAGGAATACCGAATACTTTAGCGTAAACCGTAGACAAGTTCAGGTTGCTCCGAATTTCTAACAGATTTCCATGTTTCTTGCCAATTATCCTTTCGACTCTGTAAAATTCATACAGTCATCATCATTTTCGCTCGGGGTATACGGCCACGACGGGAATTATTCTCGCAATTATTTCCACACTACGTGACGTCATAGCTGGTACCGCTCAATAAGGTTTATCGACGCCCCGATGAACAATAGCAATGATAACACCGCCGGCGAACAATGATATTGCAAGAGGAATTGCCGGCTTTCGTTTATGCCTCATCGACTCGCGCTTTCATCATGAACGATTTTTGCACTTTGTCCGATCATATTTCCAACCGTCTGCATCTCACTCTCTGTGCACGGTTGATTAATCGGACGATTGTAGTGGCCGAGGAGATTCGCGCCTGCAATTAATCTGATTATTTCGCAAAGATTTATTCAATTTTTAAGATCTCTATCGTTTGAAGGTATAGAAAATTGTCTCCAGCAATTTTGTGAGTGTGCCTGTGTGTGGAAACGATTCAACGTATTTGGGCGATGTTTGTTTCAATCGACTGGGTTTCCTTGGAACAGACAAGATTTTGGACATGATTTGTCCAGTAGTTTTCGAGTTATTCGATTACCGATATCAAAAAAAAATAAAAATATCTCGATCGACGCAGCTTTTCTCAATTCGGACTACTGACTATTTTTTGTGTTTTGTCGGCAACGTAGTTTGCGCCTTAATTATATTACAAAATGTAAGAACGAAGAAACTTGATTCGTTAATGTGTTACAGGCTCGAAACACGTCTCAGCGGAAAGTTCTCAGTCGGAGGCTCCGTCAAGGTAAGCCAAATTACTTATTTGTTTAATTCCGTGGCAGCTGAAGATGCTGGTAAAAACATAACTACCCTAAAATTATGAAAATTGAAAATTATTAAATGCAAAACAAACAAAGAAACTGAATACCTACATCGAAGCGATGAAAACTGATCCGAGTAGCAGTTAATGTTCTACATTATATTCAAGCTCTAGTAGTTTTAATTTCGGATTCTTATCTGTATATAGGCGAAAAGTAATCGTTTTGACGCCAACGCCGTGCACCGCAATATATTTGCCCCACGCCACGTGCCTGATAAGTTAAAATGCGGCGTAACATGGCCGAGTGCATGAATGCATCGCATCATCGATCTGTCTTGCCGCATGGGCGCGAGTTTCTTAGGGTTTGTCTTATGGTATTCCAGGGTGCACCGCGATACCATTATACTCGCCCTAGACCTAGACTTATAAATAAATAAATGGTAGGGACCGATGCATTATGTACCTGAAAACGGCTTACGCGCCCCGTTCTGGGGGACGAGCCAAGGTTAACGGTGTAAGGGAGAAAAGGCCTTAGACTCTCTCCGCATTCACCGCCCGTTACACAACGTCTAAAAGCCTCTTTTCGGTTTCTCCCCCATACAACAAGTTCGTTTCCTCAAAAATCTATCCTTCACAATGGTTTTTTTCACAAGGATTATTCGCAAGCTACGAAGATCTGTTTAAAACTGAAAATTTTAAACAAGGTACTGGAATTTATATTGACAGAAGCATCAAACCGCTTCAGAATGGTTGAAAATCCATGAGATTCGTCCGATTTTATTTCACCACCGCTCGTTTTATTCAGAACGCTATTTTCCATAAAATTCATTGATAGACTTTGTTCACCGTGTTGGCATAGTTGAATATTTAACTTTACAACATCGCTCCGATATTGAATATCATCTGTGAATCGCAGTATTCACCTGACTACGAAAAGGACGAAAATCTGCTTTTATGGATAAAGCGTAAAACGACGCTGTCCTGCAGAGGGCTAAATTCTCACCCCGATCTTGACGCCATTATACGCCAATAAACCTTTTATTATCGTTGTTGTTTCGTTCTATATGCAATTTGATTGAAAGTAACTTACACTGAGCAGTGATAGACGAAACATTTCCAGCCGGTGGGCCGCTCGAGGAAGTTGTAGACCTGACCCTGAAACGTGGCTTTCCCGGCTCTCCGATGTTCCTTGATCTGGTATCGTCCTTCCCACGCGAGACGATCGCCACCGCTGATTCCGCCGAGAAGGAGGCGCGGATCGAGACCTGTCGAATCGTGTGATGGGAAGAAAAATGTTAGATCAGACAAACAAAAACCTCCAGAAATAAATCATCCGACTGGAAGAAAGTAAGCTAATCAAGTTGTTGCTCATTTTATCTCCTTTAAATCGGATTCTTCGTTAATTTTCTTCTATAAAGGATGGCGGTCGGTAAAAAATCCGTTACAAATTCAAGGATAGTTTCCAGGACTTTTGAAGGACAAGCAAAAGTCAAGGACATTTTCAGGGTCGCCGGACACCGTGTAAAGACATGTAAGGAATTACTCTCCCTGGAATGGAGTTCCGCTTATTCATCCGTTGAATGCAAGACGGTAAATACAAGAATACATCAAAGCTCGGTTGATTTGACACACGGTGATCAATCACCGATGGATTCCGACGGGGTCGAAGAAAATGATCGTTGGCATAGGCGTGGATACAATAGCAATAATGACAGTGATGACACAGATTCGACGTGATCTTGGAAACGATATACTAATAGAGGTATAGGTATGTGTGTACGAGTTGTAGGTGAAGAAGTAAATACGTACATGTGCAAGTATACGTAAACAGGCGGGTGTAATATAAGGGAATTGGAATTGGAATTGGAATTGGAATCGGAATGATAAACGACTACGTATCGGCGAAACGGAAAATATGTGTATACTTTATGATAATATACGCGAACCTCGTATTTTTCTCTCTAACACAGTTACGGTCTCTACGTCATGTCGAGGTTAAGTTTCTAAGGCTGCGGACGAGTTTGGAACGCCCATTACATTTCTGTGTGGCTGTGTTTCTTTACATTGCAAAGAAACTCCTTTTCCGGCGCCAACACGCGTCAATATTACAATAATGTTTATCGCCACGGAGGTCCTTCGACTGCCTGATTATAGGTTGGTAAGAAATTTTTTCTAGACGCGTGATGAAGAAACTGTGAAAATGATAACAAACCGAGACAATTCGTCCTTCCCAATTTCATTAAAAACGCAAGAAAAATAACACAGTTGTTTCATTTCTTCGGCGTTAAAAATTACTCTCCATCCTTTTTCTTTTTCTACGCGACGCTTCCGGATCATAATTATACAACGCCACAATTTTTCATTGCGCTCGAGATTGCTAATTTTCATTCTCAAGTCGACTTAAAATCCTCCGCAATCCAGTTATCTTGGAACAATTTTACCGAACGGTGAATAAAATTTTGTAGATCAAGGAACGTGGACCAGAAAACGGAAGAAATAATCCTACCGGTCTTGCTCTTACACCAAATCATCCGATTCCGCGACACTCGCTTCACCCAGCTGTTAAAATACGAAGGAAACGGAAAGTAAGAGCACAAAAAAAAAAAAAAAATATTGTGCGGCGTGGGTACAAAAATACTTATTCTGCGATTGTTGTACGGCTTTCGTCGAATACTTGAATTCCTGTAGACCGAATGGGACTTAAACACCGGTGTCCCGTTGTTGTTTCCATCCTGGTCCGCGCTACAATCGATCACGAATACATCTGGTAGCTCCAAACGCCTCGGTCTTCGTTCCATAATAAAATACGAAGCCACTGCAGCGGTTCAGCTTGCGGAGAAGCTATCGCTCGTAGCTTCGTGAAAACCCGGTTTACACTCCATTTTCTTTCCCCGTCTTGTCGTCGTATTTCAAATTATTTTTCACTCGTCGCTCGCACGAGTCGAAATCCCACTGAAATGTCGCATCGAACGAGTTAGTCGTTATTTTCACTTGAAGCCCGATTATGACAAGAACAAAATAAAACGTACAGTCCGGATTCGACGCGTTGTTCGAGGAGAGCGCGAAAAGCTCCGTCGCCTTGATCAACTTTCGAATATTTCGGCTGCGGTATCGATCGGAATTGAAAACTCGAATTACCGGCAACAACCCCGGAATTCCGGCAAGTGTACGCAAAATACAAGGATTTTTAATCAGCTGAAATTGTCACTGCCTCTCATCGCGATTCGTCGAGTTACGCAGACGTCGAAATCACGTGGTCTCGGTCCACGTGAGCGATTTCAACCGTATAGCGGTTGGTGGCTGCGTCACACAGACACTGCAGGTAAAACGCACCCTCTGACAATAGTGCGTGACACTCGCGTTCATTCCCCAAAGTCAGAATTGGCGGTGTAAAAAGTTTGAACAACGCACCGGAAGCTTGCGAGAGTCGACAAGGAAGAATTAGGAGAAAATTGTTGGAACGAAAACTGAGAGTCGGCGCGTGTTCCCGAGGAAGAATAAATTCCACTGGACGTCGGCTGGCACAACACTGACCGGGACCCCAGCGAAGCTGACCACCGCGCTGCAGGGTAATCCTATTAACGCTTATACCAAAGTAGCCCCGGATACAGAAGAACCACGTGCTCGATGTTCCAGATTCGGATTCGTTCGGGCGCCCGATCCTCCGCCATTTTTATATTTATTTTCACCCTCTTCTTATCATCTCCCTCCCACGTCGTATTCCCAGACAGACAGACGGACAGTCGGACAGACGGACGAACGTATCATCCGCGCTCCGCCTTCCCCGTCACTCCGGAAGAAGCCTAATCGCTTTCCGGAAAAGAAAGAACCTCTCCTTGGTTTCGTCTGTGACTTGCGGATGTTATTTCGATGGCGGAATAATCGTCGCGGTTCCGTAATCCCAGCGCAGTATCTCCGAGTGGATTTTGCTTGTACACCTGCGCTTATATCGAAACCGTAAACACGACTCTCTGTACAGTTGTAACGTATACATATATATGTATATGTATTTTATATACGTTATACGTTATATACTTGTGTCTTTAAACGAACTCTTCCAAGTGCCGATGCGAACGTACGAACATCGGCATTGATGTATGAATCGAAAAAATATCGCAGTACATTAATTATAAATTTGTGAAATAAATTTTCGCAATTTCTGTACGCATATGAGGAATTGATCATCGATGATTCTAATCATTTTTTAGTGTGATTTTCTTACAAACCCAGAAGGGTCTCGGGAATGTTTTCAGATTTGTTTTTCTTCAGCCACTGGTAAAATTGTAATTCAAAAGGCGATTTTTCAGCAACACACGATAATGGGATCTCAGTATTGACTATTGTTTCGTAAGTTTTTAGTTTTACCATGTCGGAATTGTTATTGCTGTTTAATTTTTTATATGCCTCGGTATAAATAGATTGCAGAATCACATTATTTGCATGATGGTTTTTTTTTTCCTTTCTCCTTCTCCGATTCCTTTCATTTTCTTTCCAGTAAAATCCTTCGCGGCGAGAATCTTGAGCGTGAGCTCTTACTCTCATCGCCTCTCGAAAAACTCTCGGTGAGTGAGTACGAGAAGGAGAGTTCGCCACGGTGCTTCAATTAAGGGCGGAATTGACGTCGAGCCTGATCAATCAATGCTCCGTCTCTTGCACACAGAAGCTAGAGATACGAAAAAAACAAAAAAACAAAAAAAAAAAAAAAAACAAGCGGAACCAAGAGGAAGGTATAAAAAGCCAACTATTAAAAAAAAAAAAAATCAAATTCCCGAGAAGATAAATCGCTTTCATACCCAGGGACGAGAAGATGGAGGAAAATAAACTCTTCGAAAGAAAAAACTGCCCCCTTACGCTTTTCGCATGAAATGTAACGACGAACGGAAAAACAAAAAATAAATTGTGTTTTTCAACGCAAAAGCACACATCACATGCATAGCTTTTGGCATCCAAATCCAGTTGCGTGTGGCAAAAGGACGAAAGAAAGAAAGAAAAGTAAAAAGCATGCCATAAGTTTTCGGTGAAAAATGGTACCTTCATTTCGTACCCGTCATAATGCTAAAATATAGTTTTTGGATAAATTTTTTCACGGATGTACTTTTTTGCTTTTTCGTTTTTGACTTTCACCTTTCAACGGTCTTCTCGTCCTCGATGTTATTGTTGCTGTTGTTGTTATAACATATTGTTGACGTTATTGTTGTTATGCTTCGGCGCCTTCGAGTCGGAAGACTTCCATTCTTAGATATATCATCCTCTATCTTCCCTATTGTAGGTATACATACATCGGTATATGTATAATGTATATTGTATAGAGGAGCCTCAGCTCGTCTTTGATATTGCTTCTACTCCGGTAGGTACTAATGCTCACGGCAGCCCCTTTATTCATTCTCGAGCTAAGCTCCTGAGCAAGAGAGAGAGAGAGAGAGAAGGAGAGGTAAAGAAACGAGAGAAAGATCGAGGTTCTAAAACGTTTCCTGCCGCAGGATATGACGTCATCCGACTTTCCGCCGCTGCAAGGACCCAAGGCGCAAACACGAGTAATTACCATCGACCTTAGTGAAATGGTGTGCACGGTACAACAAATTTTAGCCGATCTTTTTCCACTGCATTAGGCTTTTCTGATGTATAATCCACGCGTTACAACGCTGTCCGAGCTTTATGCTTGAAATTTTTTCCGCCACTTTTTCTTTTCTACTAAATACAAGCCACTTGATTCAACACACCGCAGCAAAGCTCTTTGAAACAACATATTAAATCCAGCCTCTGATTCCGTAAAATGTAGTGCACAAGATACGAATCCGCTTAGGAAACGTAAAATTTAAAAAATAAATCACTTGACCTCTGGACCAGAGATGAATTCCTGCGCTTAGCCTTCAGGCTTTGTCGTTATACTTGGACCGGACAAATATCATCGATCATTACTAATTTATCCGTGGGTTATTTTTGCAGCTGAATATAAGAAAAATAATATCGTAAAAAGTATATCAAGAATTTCTCGTCACATGTTGTATATATATATATATACATACTCGTGTTGTTGCACGCTTCTTTTTTCTCCAGTCTTGTTTAATCAAGAAAATTTGTCCACCGCGAGCTTGTTTTCCAAGTATAATTTCAGACCTCTTTCTACGCACAATATAAAGTGGCTTCATTAATTTCCGAGTATTATAAACTCCGTGGGCGCGGGTTCGTTGTTAAGTCGACTTACATCACGCAAACCGGTTCCACTGTACTTTGGGCTTACAATTAGTGTAATGTTATTAAATCTAACAATTATATTTCACCACTTAAAACTAGAAAATCCACTCGTCCGCAGACTCGATTTTAAAACCAAATCACCGAACTAAAAAGTCAGCTCGATTCAACTTCTTCGCAAAAACCGTAATTCCGCTAGTTGATGAAAAAAAAAATAAATAAATAAAGTTATTAAACTTCAGTCAATAAAAGTTTACAACAATTAGTTAGGTACGTAAAGTATAATCGACAAGGAACGGGAAACCTTAAGAAACAAAATCTCTCCAGAATCCCGCAGTAGTTTCAAACTAACAAGTGAGATACCAATTAAGATTGAAATCACTCACCCCCCGTGTAGGTGTCGTTGTTATCTGATTGCAGAGTGGCGCTGATGTCCGACAAGGGGGATGCCGCCGGTTTCAAGTCGGACGGCGGTTCGAGACCCAACAGATCGCCGGTCCCGCCGCCGACGCCGCCGCCGCCGCCCCCGGATGTTCCCACATTACCGCCGTTTCCGCCCACCTGGACAATTGTTACGCTAAGCGGTCCACGGTTACCTGTAAAAAGAGAGCCAAAGGGATCTTCGTCAATCCTTCGTTGAGTGTTTAGGTGTGTAAAATATACCCTCTCTCCTTTCCCCGCTAGTGAATAAACTCCAATGACAGGTGCAATGATTGCTGTAGCAAAAAAAGTAAAATAACTGTGACGATAAGGGTATTGATCCTGATGATTTTTTTCTAGTTGCCTACACAGTTTAACGTTACGAAGCAGGCCAAAGATTCTCTTTATACGCGAAGTGATATATTTCGCGGCTCGATATTATTACTAAGCGTTTAACGTTGAACCGTATAATCTCGAAAGATTGACTAGTTGGAGTGCTTCGTAAGTCTTTTAGAGTCTGAGCCAAATGCGTGAAGGTACGACGAGGTGGTGGGAAAGTAGTCTTTGATTATGTCGAATTCAATAAACATGTCTCACCAGCCGGAGGAAATTTCTTAAGGGTACAAAATTTGGGATCCCGTTATAGTATGATTATCATTATTATTAACGCCTGCCGTGCCGATGATTCGTTGATTCGAATCACCGTGAAATGTCATCGAATGTGAAACGTTTCGTCCGCTGTTTTATAACGCCACTTCGTCGCGTAATACATAACCGATCGATTTCCTATACGATACAGGTATAAAAATGTTTTACCTACGTGATTTCGCATCACGTAACCGACCAAAAGCTTCCCTCAATCTTTTTAAAAGTGGATGATGTACAACTACGTGATAGCGTTTTGTATCCAAATTTTCTCACCTTTTTCTCACGATTACTATTTGATGAATAACATTTTCCTAAATTGTTTCTCTCTTCATTTCAAACTCCGTTACACCGTTAGTTTGTGAATATTATACCCAGTGCACGTAAAATTCTAAAAACTAGAGCGAACTTTTCGTACCAGAAAAACGTAAGAATAAACTGTGAGACATTTTTTGAGAAATAAGCCCGAGATTTCGGAGTTTAATGTTATACCTCCAGCCGAAAAGACGAAGAGTAGAAACGATTATTTATTTACGTTCAATTATTGGTAAATATATAAGTTTAATGTAATTTGCGCGACGATAGCGCAGAATGTATATAACGCAGAGATGTTGAACTTTCGAAGAGCGTATAATTCGAGTAAATATTCGCAAGCCCTCTCTAATATCAAAGTTCGTTCTAAAACGAGGCGGCGAATCGTTGAAATTCGTTTCGAGAAATACGGAGATTAAAAATGAAAAGAAAATGACAAAAGAACACGTTTTGTTGTAAGAATATTATACCGATTGTGAAACCCATGAACGTAGTACGAAGGGCACACTGGATATTCACCTCAGACCGCGCGGATCCTGCATGGACGTCCACGCAACTTTTTGAAATCCCTTCGAAATCCAACTACAATTAAAGTTTCAAAATTTATATTCGCGAAATTTTTTTGATCCCGACAATAAAACAAGCAAGGTGGTAAACTTTACTTGTACATGTATAGCAAAGTGATTCCGACGGGTTTCAGTCGATTCCTTTTCGCGTCCACGTGTTCCGAGATTTCAACGTTAACAACCCATCTTCTTCTACACGACGTAACTCGAAACAAGAAGCACCGTTAAGACGAACCCAAACGAGAGGCTGAACCTCCCACGTCTCATTACCGCGTGTATTTGTATTTATAAGTGTGTGTGGGTGTGTTTGTGCGAACACACATGTATGCATGTGTGTGTATATACACGGCGTCGCGACGGAACCCCGGCACGCAACCATCTTCGTAAATCACGTGACCATAATTCATAGTAAATTTGACCCCAGAGTGCGGGAAAGAAAAATTTCATCCACCCTGTTGGCCTTCTTGTCAAAATTACTTTTCCCTCCGTCCCCTTCACCTCCGGCTGTCTTCCCGGTTAACACGATTCGGCGTTACCTTCGACCTACCTTTACCGTCTTTGCCGGTTTTTCATATAACAGGGGCGCTGTCTTCTTAATCGCTGAAACGCCGAGAGATATTATAGAGACCCGTGCAAGTGGACGGGGGTTAATTTCTTCTTCGTTAAATTGTTCTCCGATTAAGAATCAGTTGTAGGTTTTGAGTGATTCGAAACGCTTGGAGATAAAATTGTTTTGATAAAAGCGACCGGATGATTGAAAATTCAGGGGTTGGCCGTCGTATCGTATTTCGTTTCGTAAGACTGACTAGAAAATTAGGATGGTAAAACGAGCTTCGCAACTTTTGGCGTATCAAGTGACTATTTACCGTCACGACAATATTCCTGTAGTCATCAATATGTACTTTACGTTTCCCGATAAATGGAACGATAATCGCTTCGACCTTATACGTCTTTACCACATTTTTTCGATCCAAATCAGATCTCATCGGGTTACGCAATATTTTTATTACATCTCAACGTCGAGCAATCACAATTGCAACGACACGTAATAATTGTACTGTGATTATATCATTAAAATAAATAAGTTACTAAAAAACAGGTTATATATCAAGACTCTTGTACTTATCTTCTACTCGTAACCATATTTTTCAGTTATAGAAAGAAAAAAACGAGTAATTGGCGCACATTGAGTTACAGCTCCGACGAGAATTAGAAATTTTTCTCAACGACGAAAGAATTATTTCAAATCGACTCTGTGTAAGCGATTAATTTTTTAACCGAAAAAAAAAGCTTCGCTTCGTTTTTCTACAATTACCGCAAGGCGAGCAAATCTTTTCTCCGCGTTAAAAACGGAAGCGCAAATTTTTCCTTCGACCCGTCAGCGATGAAGGGCGTAAGAATTGTTTAAAATGGTAACAGACCTGTCCTGGAAGCCGGAGGCAGGAGTCCTTGGACCTCGTCCAAGGGCATGGCTTGGCCATGAAGATGTTCGTGGTGCCTCGAGTGGTTCCTCATGGCCGCAGCGTCCTCGGAGGGTCGAAGAGGGCGGCGGCGGGTCCGAGGTCGAGGAGTCCGGGGGGTCTAGACGAGGAACGGGGACCGGGACCGGGGCCGGGGTGCGGAAAACGCGTGGAGGCGACGGTGGGTGGCGGTAAAGCGTCATCGCCCTGCCCCCACACCTAGGACCATGCCCCGCGCAACGCCGGGTCGCCGATTTCGTCACGAGACACGGAACACCCGCCCGGCGGCCTGGAACAAACAAGTTTACTTTACAGGGATGCAAGCGAAAAACTGCACGGGGTTTTATCCTGTTTCTGAAAGATTCTCACTCGCTGAAACCGGGGAAAATACTCAAAACTCCAGTCTCTGGTTTCGTTTGGAGTGAAACTCCCGTTCAATTCGAAATCTGGTATCGTGTTATTGATTACAAGAATCCTACGCAAAAGTGATTTCCTACTTCCATTTAATTTAACAGAGAAACAGAAAATGGAAAGCCGAAGCGTGTTCGGAGGTGTATCGAAGAGAAGAAGAAATAGTTTCATCGGCGAAAAGAGTGAACACATTTGATAAAGAAATTGCTTGTTTAATTTTACAAGAAAGATTTCTCAGTTCGTTGTAATAAAATGATGATTTTTTCATTATTGGCATGCTTTGTTTATGCAAGCGATATTTCTGCTTGTGATCGAAATTTACAATGCAAAATTTCGCTCATCTGATTAGGTTGTATAATACTAGAATGAAATTTAAAATTGGAGAATTTTAAGCCGTTCACTAAACTACATAACGGAGGGTGGCGGGTTGGGAACTAGTTGTAATTAATTTTCGGAAACAAGCGAGATCCAGAAATAAGAATAAAACACTTTTAATTGCAACAACTGCGAGTTGTAGTCGTTAGTGATTCATTATATGCATATACTACACAATTTTATTTTTATATTTGTCTTTTTTTTCGCGATGTTCCGTATAATTAAAACATGGATAACTCGTTGCAGACGGTATAATCGGGACTTTAAGCACGCAAAAATCCCATCGAAATATCGGCAATGGAAAACATATCTCTGATAATGAGGCAGAACAAAATTGATCGAATATAATATCCACATGTATAGGTACAGTTTGTCCATACAGCATTCCGGAATAATAAATCATGACGAGTATTCATAAGAAAAAGAAAAGAAGGAAAATCTGGCTTGTGATATTGGTGTCTGCGAGTTCAATTCACGAACCTGTCTTTACTCGTCGATTTGTTCGCATGAATAATTTGATACGATCACGATCGCTATCCGTACCCTGATGGACTTTTGGGGTAAGAAAACGTTCGGTTCGCGCGAAAAATAAAAAGTGTAGTAAAAAAATAATCGATCCAATCATGCCGAGTTGATGGAGAAAATAAGTAAAACACCACAATAAGGAAAGAAAAAACAACAACAACGAGGATCCTCGTCGTCGTTCGTTTTAATACAGGCATTATTTGCGATGGCCGAACGCCGATCGATAAATTGAACCACTATGGCTAATTTACGACAGTGTTACAGAACAAATTTACCAGCCATGCAAGACATAATACGTAGATACCCATACATCCACGGCGATGTAAGGCAATTTATTTATTTATTTATTTATTTACCAGCGATAAGTTACAAACGTACTTACAAGAAAGTACAAATGTAAGAAACCTACAGTGAGTTACAAGAACCTGTGCGTAGGACTAGCTAAATAAAAGACTGTACTATTTGTGATTATTCTTTTCTGTTTTAATTATTCAACAACGTCCAGTTTCTGAGGGTTGATATTGTGGTACCATGTAAACGGGACGCGATGCGACGCGATGCGGTAAGCCGTTGACATTTTGTCATATCTCACTAATTAGAAACGCTCGGAGAAATTGTGAATTCGTACCGCAGACTGTGCGCATATATACACAGGGTACATATCGAAACAAATTTCTTACGAAGACGAAGCGATTATCATAATATTGCGTATTACGTGCATACACACACCTGTATGTATCATATGTACAGCGATTGTTCAATTTGTTTAATTAGTTTAATTGCGTATAATCGTTTCCTCGCACTAATTACTCAGATAACTGCGGTCCTAATAGCTCGAGGTATAGGATCGATCTATCCACGTTTTATATGATGATTTATTTCCTTCTCTACGTACTGTGACAACCGTGTAATTTTGTGTAATTGTGACGCAATAACTTTGACCCGGAAACAAACAATAAATTACAAATGATAAGGATAAATTAAAGGTCTCGCTGTTGTGTTTTATACTTACAGACTATTTTTCCCCCAAACTAGAAGAAACTTGTATTCCAAAAGTAAGAAATAAATAATTGGACAGCACCAAACAAACAAACAAACGTACACAGAGTAAAATCGTCGTAAAAAATTAGACTCTGGCACGAATTTAAGGATGCCCGCGAAGCAGAGTTTTTTTGTTTTTTTTTCTCTTTTCTGCGAGCAATATCTCTGTTGAAGCGAGTAGGCAGCAGATACACAGTGACTACGAAGGACGAAGGTAAAAGGAATCCCGTATTTGCAGCATATCCGTCCACTTTTGTTTTCGCATTTGCGATGCCGACAGCAGCGAGCGAGGAGAGGAGAGAGAGCTTCGCGGTTCGCGGGACGAGATGGAAACAGAGTAAAGATGAATGCTATGATAGGCTAAGATATTTTTCTCTTCGCGTCGATACTCGACGATACCTTTTGCACGGTTCACCGAATCTTAACTTATATGCCTGAAAAGACGTCCTGCAAAAGTTGGATCGACGCAATGCATCTGTGTGTAAGATACGATACGAGGACCAAGGCAGAGCCGTAGTGCCAGTTTCGGATTGAAAAAGGGGAAAAAACGTATCGGAGTAAGAAAAATGAAGGGGAGAAATGGGAGAAAAGGAACCGAACAAAATGAAATTAAACCTCAAAAATCCACTTCACCGCGATTTTAGAGCAAATATTTATCCACGCAGTTATACGCTCCTGTGCTTTCCCCAGCTTTCGACTAAATTGCTAACCCCTTATTGTACCTTACACACGTTCTCGGGTTCAATTTATACCCGTAGCACGTAATTACCGCAAATTCCGGAGTGCATAAGTAAAATAGAGGGTCAAAGAATTATTAAATGAAAGAACCGAAATTCCGGCAATTCCCAAGCCGAAAAAGAAAACCCACCTTTTCCGGTAGTTGCGTTTTTTTCACTCTCTCTCTCGCTCTGCTTCCCTGTCTCTATTTTCACGCGAACATCCGTAGTTTTAAGTACGACAAATTGGAGAGATTACCGAAAACGGGGAAAATAATCGGTGGAATTCGAAAGTCGAGCTCGGTTCCGTGCCTCGATTAATAAATCGATTATTTTTTTCCAATTAATCCGGTATAATCGATTATTTTTCAAACTCGGTTATTTTTTCTCACAATCATTTTTCGTTCTTTACTCCCATAAGCGACTCGATAAAATATCAATTTATGTGACTAAAGTATCAATTGTTATCATTGTCTTACTTATTAAGTTACCTATTTAATGTGATAAGTGGAAGACAAATAAATATTTTCACCCGAAACTGAAAAATATTTTGAATAAAAATTCACGAAATTTTGGTTTCAAATGCACCGTTACAAAAAAAATACGAAATAATGGATTATTCGATTAATTTTTACCGCTTCAATCGAGTCGTGCTAGATTATTTTTTTAGACTAGAATATTTATAGCTTAGTGGACATCGCGACCAAGTTCCTCGGATCGGCGACGGTGTGTCACTCGACTGGGTGGTCAGATATCGGCGTGTAAACACCGTCTTCGGGTCGGCCGAGTCTTACACGTTATGCTTATTATACTCGACGTCTAATGGGCGAACGCTGGGAGTCGCGCAGGTCGAAGGACGGAAAATAAAGGGGTTGAATTTACCTAGGCATGAATCGATACGAGCCACGGGCCGAGCCTCGAGGGTCTAGTTCATCGGAATTACACCGACGTGACTTAGAGACAGACGCGCAGACGTACCGTACGTGCTTAGGGGTGGTTTTTATTTTCAAATTTCTCAAATATTGACTCGGACAGATGATTAGTTCCGAGTAAATAACTGACGGTCCCCTTCAAGGCACGGTTCTTTCTTTGTCTCAACCCTTCAACCCTCGCGCAAGGGTTGTGAAGTTTGCTGTCCGAAGTACACACGTTTTTACGAAAATTTCGACATGTATTCCGTCGCGGGAAGAAATGATTTCGAAAAAAATCCGTTACCACGAGAAACCGGTGAGCATTGATTGTAGCAATCAATAAAAATATCAGCATCGACTATCGAGCATTTTATGTCAGCCGTACTCAATTACAGACGTAATAAATATACGGATTTATGAGAATTTTCGAGAATTCAAAATCGAGGTAAAAAATGAAAAGTTGAGCCACATGCTCGTTACAGTGATCCGTCGAGTTTCGTCGGAAACGAGCCCAAGGCCTTGATTCCGATGTCGATAACGCCGAGTCGTCACCGAGCCGAGCCCAACGGCTGATCCAGAAAGGAGTCGGTACGAAGAATTGTTTCTCGCGCGTCTGACCCTCGCCCTCCCAACCCTTAGACTCCTGATCCAGTCGGGGTGGTGCAGTCCTAATATTGGACTAACCGAAAGATAAGCCCAACCCGTAAAGCCAGCCACCGACGGGGCTTATGCTTTACGATGTTGAGAATCAACCCCACCGCGCGAGGTGAATTTTTATAACTGCAACCGTATTTCTCATCGGCTTGAGGAGGAATATGATCCAGGGTCGAAATCGAAGCTGCGAGAAGAAAAAGAAGAAACACGTTTCGACAAATTTTTTACAAGATTTTTTTAAAGTAAATGGAAACACTTTGAGCAATTTGAGTTTAGGGCTTTATTATTTAGAGTTTTAAGAACCTTTTAGAATTTTTTCATTGTAATTAATGACAAAGTGGCGACATGGCACGCATAAGTAGCCAACGACCACGTTTTCAATCCGACGGAGCAGATTCCTCCGTCAATTCTGCTCCGACCGATTTGAAATTTTTACAAAATCTTTAAAACTTGTTTATCGAATCGGGCTCGTGGTTACGTTCTTGAATTTCAATCCCAAAATTTTTCAAACAATTTTTTGTTCATAATCGAGGTGGAGCCATTTTAAACATTCTAATATTGTGAAGCGTTTTTTTTTCAAATTATCGATATCTCGCAAGTTATGTTATTCGAATTTGATCAGAACCGTTTCTACCGCATAGCGTGGATGTGTTTAGTTCGTCTTCACCGTCATCGGCGCAAATAACAGTGCTCGAGATTTTTTTAAACGATATTTCATCTTCTAGCAACTTGTGATTTTGCAAACTGTGCATTTTTCTCTTCTTACCGTATTACGGTGAAAAATAAAGCTCCGAATAGGTCGAAAAGTAGACGGTGACACGTGGCGTTAGGCCGAGGCTTCGTTGTACGAACATGCGCGGCACATGTGTAGATATCACATGTATGAGACAAGGTATAACGGGTATAATAATGACACCGTTGAACTGTGCTCTGAACGAAAGTTGGCAGCCAGGGTATACATTTGCCGTTGAATATTCACGATTGTAATCAGCCAGCGACGTTCGTTCGGGGTCGATAAAATAATTTCACGGTTACACTTTATTATACATCTGTATACAAAAGTGACCTATAAACAAACTCCAGAACCGACGAAAAAGAATTGGAATAGATACGACCAGAAATAGTACATTGTGCAACAAGGAGGCAACTGCAAGTTTGCAATACGAGTCGCAGGTCAGCCGAAGTAGAAAAAGACGTTGCCTCCTTTTTGTACTCGATCCTTTATATAACAAGAGCATGTCACGCGTTTTTCCACGAAGCACGAAATTGAGACTAGAGTCGCGTAATGTCAGATCTGTCCGCGATTGCGCATGCGCGAAGTACAGAAAAGACCACTTTCAACACTCCTAGTACTTAAAAGCGGTATTTTCATTACTCCGCGTGTGCGTAATCGCGGACCAACTCGACCCTTACAGAAACGGGTACTTTGTTGTGTACGGAAAACACGCGTGGAATTTTTTCGTGAGGGTATAAAAAATATTGGGCCGATTTTCTCGTCGTAATAATACGTTTCTTCGAGCTTACAGTGCGGCTGTTAATTGCCCTCCGATTACTCTCGATCGCTCCTGATCGCTCAGAGCATACACGGACGAGTGATCGGTGACCCTGTCTCTACACGGACACTTGGAAATTTCTTGCCGCACCCCGGCTTCGACGGCTTAAACGCACCCCAGAGAGGGAGCAGCGTCCGTCGCTTAATTGCCCGTGTAAATTATTTTCCTGCCTCCGAAGCTTAACTCGGCCAAAAATGTTCGCGTGATAAATCATAAGATGCTATGACAGAAATCAACACGTCATTTGACGATTCGTGCTTTTGTATCTTAGTGCGAGATCTTTTATACAATATATTTCTCGAATTTACAAGATATATCGTGTAATAAATTACACGTTGATTTCGGTAATAACGTTGTGTGATTAAAGGCATGGTCATTTTCAGTAGGGAAGACCCGTGATATTCAGACCTTTTTTCAGGGGGGAGGAGGGATGTTTGTGACGAAATTCTACGCTCAAGTATTACGCATGCGTTTACAAAGCAACGAATATGCTTGCAAACTACCGACAAACTTGTAAACTGTCCGTCAGAAGTCTGTCGACAAGTAGATTCGACGAAGACGCGCAGAAAGTAGAAATTTCAAGATCGATTGACAAAAAAAGGTGAAATGGAGGAAAATAAAGATGAACGTATTTTTTTCGACCCTACAACGCCTCGTTCTTGGATTTAGTTCTGATGTGACCTCCAATTAATTTGGATTTAAATATTGACGGACAATAAAATTTTCCTCACTTTTTCCATTCCAAACAAAAGCCTCCGGACATTTCGCGGTATCTAACTAAAAGCTTTCGCCCTAATCGTGTTTAAGTGATCGGACTGTGCAAAGAGCATCGTCAATCGTTTCGTGAATAATAAACGAGGTCTGTACGTATGTGACGGGTTTCTCCAATTTTTCAAACCAATTAACCGACTGAAAATCCACAAGCTACGGCTGGTGACCTTGTCTTTCTTTATCTTTCGCGAACTCGCAATCGGCGTCGCCGATGAAAAAGGAAACGCTGAAAAAATGGGAAAAAAAAGAGGCCAACTCACCCTCAAAAACCAGTCTCCGTAAATTCCCATATCAAAATCCCAAGGACAAATCAAAATTTAAATACAGTGATTTGTCTTTAAAAACATTTCTTGGACCCCTGCAGGAAACGAGTTTAAATATTCGTTGCAAAGTTCTCTCCCGTGCTTATTCGGATCGCAAGATTCTTTCTTTTGGTGAGGAAAAAAAAAAATCTCTGTCAACGACACGCTCTATAAATTGCAGCTGGTCGTGTCAACGCGACTATAACCGTGGTATCGTAATAATCGATACCCTTCACTGTTACACACTGTAGCGGCAGGCCTTGAGATCGGGGAGAGAAAATTGATATCAGCTAATCGATACTATGCATGCACATGTTATGCCTGAACGTACCGAGACCGACGGTCACCACGTGTCGATTATTACAATACGTCACCAAGGTGCAGTGTTTTCATACCTGCCATGCCTGTCCGTATAATGTCGGGTTAAAAGTGCAGGGCGTTTAGAAGTTGAGAGACGACATAATTTCACCGTCGAACACGACTCAAGGTTCGTAACTGGAAGATGTACGACCAGGGCTTGGATTGACATGTGAATACGTATTTTTTATTTAAATCATTTTCATTCCTTATTTGGTTTTTTACGTAAAGTAGGTATGACGTTTGGAAATAACCAGGCAATGCAGTTTCTATTTTCTCCATATTTTAATTTTTTAAGTCTATATATTATATACATAAATGTTTGTCATTTTGAATACATACGTATCCGGGCTCTGTACGTGACGAACATGAAAAACATGAATTTGCGCTGTATGTGATTTTGAATTGAATACAAACAACGAAGAAAAAGAAAAAACAAGTGTTAAACAACCCTGATATTTTTTGATTCTACGAAATAACGAAGTTTTATTTGATTCGAGAAAACTTTATGCGACTTCAACTCAATGCGAGGGAACGCATCTAATTACCAATTCTAATAAAAAGCGATTCATAATTTCTCTCCGATGAATCAGAGTTAATTTTATAAGATTCTTTGCTTTATACGATATTGCAGGAACATAACGAAACGATTTAATGAGATTAAGCTAAGTGTACCAGTTATCGACACGCTTGGATCCAATTATTAACCCCTTTATTGTACAAAATTGTAAACTTACGGCACAATCTGTGAATTTCTCATTGACTAAAATAAATTGCTGGAGAGTTAAACTGAGAATCAAACAGATGCAACCAGAAAAGGTCAATCATTGGGACAGGGTCAATAAGTGACACACTTATCTTAGTAAGTCTCTCCTTCGGATAAAGGAATTTATCTCTACAATAATTAAATGCATCCGAAAAATTTCGCCGAATCAAATAAAAGAATAATAATTGCTTGGGTTGAAGAATCGGAAAATCACGTATTTCAGGGAATGAGTGTTTCTCTCGGAACGGGCTAAATAATTTCATCGAGGCGTTTCAATTCGCACTCAGGTAACGGATGATTAATCATTCGCGATAATTATAACCGTACGCGCGGAATTGGGGCAAAATTTGAATCGGCAAAAGCAGCGCGGTTGAACTTGATGTACAGACGAAGTCGGGCGAACGGAACCGAGGTGTAAAAAAGGTGCGAATTGCGAGGGTTGCGGGTACCTGAGTCTTTTTTGGGGAAATGAAGCTAGGTCAGGATGGGGCATGGTTATTGATTTACACGTCTGCTTTTGTATCGCCGCGGCGTGTTCTCAGCGTGCAGGATACAGGATAGAGATACGTACATAGACGTATAAGCCTCAACCCTTAGGTGTTAAAGGTTTGCAACTACACCGACAAGACCTTTGATGATAATTATAGTCTTCCCTCAACGTCGTTTTACCGGAAGATTAACGGCGACCGTAGAATTATCCGAATGAAATTCATTTATATATTTATTATCTTTCACTTTCTTCCACGTAACCATCGTCGGCAGAAATAAACGATAAAAAAAAAAACAATCCTTTCGTATTGTACTCTTTTCTTTTGTTTTTGATCGCTTATAAATCTCATCTCTGATATTAGTAATTACATAGAAATTTCTACGGCACGAAATCACGATGAACAATAAAAGACAATTTAGATTTACGATATTCCTTCTAATACATCATAAATCACTCGATGTGTACATTTTGCTGTTTTTTTTTTTTAAACTATCTTATTTACGAATCTGGTGTACATGCGTGAATCCATTAGACAAATAAATCGTACCTACTATCGTTCGAACAATACTGTCAATTAACTTGTGTGTGTTAAATGTACATGTTACACGTACAGATGTGTCGATATGCGGGATAGCGTTGACAATTTTTTTTCCTTTGAATGTTTTATTTTCCTTTTTTTTAACGAGGTTATCAAACGTCGATTATACCTGTAACAGAGATTTCCGCGTCGACATGCGGTGAAATTCCGCCTAACAGAGTGAACAACATTTTCTGGGTCGGGGCTTATACGAGAATTAACTCGTGTTATAAAAAGCTGCGAGAAACCACGTCGCGCTAAAATCGTCCGGCAAATTTTACCCCGATGAGGAAACATGCGAAAAATTTCCGCACAAGTTCCGACGAAATGTGGAGAAAACTAGTCCATGGAGTTAAGCCGGAGGCTCGTGGCTGGGCTCAAACCGTATAATGACAAGCGTAGGCAGCCGGATAGGTGGAAAAGCAAAACAGGGTTTGCTTTTGTTCCGAATCCAACCCCGGCCGAGTGCCGAGGGAGGGGGGGGGGGGGGGGGGCGAGGGGCGCATTTCGAAGGGCGAGAAAGCCGCGAAACGAGTCTCCGGAATCGAGACAAGTGCTCGGGGGTTCAACTAATTCGGAAGGGCGCTGCTGCAGTTGCTCCTGCAGGAAAACAACGGTGCATTTTCGCACCGCGACTAGAGGATTGTTTCTCCGGCGAGCGAATGAGTGGAGAAAACCAAAGTGAAAATGGGTTAAACAAGCGGACAGGGAGACGAGGCCTTGCTTTTTCTGTGGAAAAGAGCGTCTTTCCTATCTTCCTTCCTTGGCTTCTCTACTTCTCGGCTTCTTCTTCGCTCTCCTATTTTCTCCTTTCGCCTCGCTGATTAGTCCGAATGGCCCCGAGCTCTCTGGCCCTCCTCTCGTCGACGATCCTTCCACTCGCTAAGATCGTAAGTAAATCTGATACCGAGTCGTTCCGAAACGAAGAGACCGCCGGCCGACAGGAAAATGTGGAAAAAACTTGCCCCCGGCTCCGGTAACGAGACAGCTTTAAAGCCCCGAGTGAGTTATGGTTTGTCTCATGCGATAAAGCAGCTTCGTGATATCTGTATTTTTGCTGTTTTTGTTATGTATTTCTTGTTTGATTATCGCGACGCGGAAGGCTTCGTTTCGTTTTGCGACAAACTAGTTTATCGCACGGTATATCCGATATTGCTCCGCCTCCGATGTTTTTGATACAACCGCCGCAAAGTGGCATGAATTTAAAACTGTTGCAGTTACGATCTGTTGGAAATCAGTATTTACTCCAAGTAGATATAGGTTTACGTTTCGGATTGTTCTAGCGTGATGAAGAATTTCAACGGATCGGTTAGATTTTAAATCAAGACAGCATATTTTATTCGAAAAACATTTTTTCAAATATTCACTGACACCCATTTCTTTTTTTTTTTTTCAATTCATTTCATTTTCAACTCACCATTTCAATACATCGCTACTTGTGATGATCAAAGTAATATCGTTGATGCAATTTTGAAAAATCAGCTACTCAACGACGCCGACGTACGGACGAAAAAAGAAGTGTCCCAGAGTGATTTTATACAGAGACCAGACAGCTGTCCATGTGAATAAAATGGAACATTGCAGATAAGTGAGAGCGAACGATTATATTATACAATAGAATTAAACTACACGAATAGTAGAACGATATAATTTTTTGTGTGACAGAAAAGCTTGGATCCGTGAATAGTCGGTAGAACGGATTGAGATCGTCGTTCGAATTGCAATAATTTTGTTAAAATAAAATAAGATAAGATCACGACCTTCCATAACGAAATCGTACACGCAGATATGAAAAAATCGCATGCGACGAGAGCGAGTTAAATGCGGCTGATTGCGAGAGGAGCTTTCAGCCAAAATGAATTCGAAAGTATAACGAATACGAAGAAGTGCACGATTCCCAGGCAAACGTCGTCACCGTGCGCTTCGGTCAACCAACAATGCCTGCGTTACGTTGGTATACACAATACTCGTAACATAAGGCTTGGACGCGTACCGCAATCGCCGCGATTAATAAATAAATTAATCAAACAAAGCTAAGGCCGGGTCGGCGCCGTAACTTCGGTCTGTATTTCCACCCTTGGGGAAAATTCAAGAGGGGCTAACCGGCAGTCGAGGATGTAGGTACTCTACGTATGTACAACGTACAATATACACGGGTCCATGCATAAGCGCGCATTGTACGTGCTCGTAAATATGATACACTCGTGTGTCCACGCAACCGAATATGCACAATTTTATTATATCCGTGGCAAAAAAATGTCGGTGCAATTTTTATAAATTTCTCATGGGTAGGTATAACAACTTCCGTACGGATCTTAAAAGTCGGTTTCTTCATTTTACCTCTTATTTTCTGTACGAAATTTCGAGTTCAGATTCGTAATCAGCGACCCAAGGAACCCCCCTGTACGAAATTTTATCGAAATCCGTTCGGTAAATTTAATGTGCCCCGGAAGGGGTTAAATGGGAAAATCCACCCTCTTGCGAGCATGGGTTAGAGTTGTGTTAAAAATATGAAAAAATGAGGGAATTATTTTTGAATTATTTCGAGCCGATCGGCGGAGGTCAGCCAGTCGAAGTTGTCAAACGTGATCTTTTTAAGGAGCACCCAAGACTGTATAATATCTTTTAATTTATTTCACGAAATCTGGAAAAAAGAAAAATACAACGATTGACAATTTTCGCGGGGTCCTCCGGCGTTTGAAACCATACGTCGAATCCACACTCTTTACCTGTCGGAAATATTTCGCTGTCTTATTTAGAATCAACGCGTTGCGCACGATAATACTGAGCTGCAGGGAATATTGCAGCGTCTAATTCGCAGGCTGGTAATTACTCCTGATTACGGTCGGCGATAATGGCCAAACAGATCCTGTCCCGGCCCAACTCATCTCCCAACTTCCCCCGACACCGACAGCATCAGCATCCGCCTCAGCCCTGCATCGTTCCCCGAGATCTCTCACCGCGTTGCCTGGGACCTTTTGTCTCGTAAGTACGGCGCATCAACGGTATCGTTCGGGAAAGTAAGACGTCTCTCGGTTGGATCTCGCTTCCAGAGATCGTTGCCGAGTTAGATTAGCGAAACACGCGACTCGGTTAGCGTCTCGGATTTATCATGCAGGTAAAACTCGTCTATGTAAATTTTGACGAAGTGTAGGGATTCTTCGCGGGAAAAGATAAGAAGAAGAAAAAGGAAAGAGATACCAAAAGGCGAGCGAATTGTGATTTCGAATTACTTGACGTAATTAAGATGAAAACATTCTCTCGCGATGACGTAGGTACGAAATAATGCAAAAACATGAAACCTTTCAACACTCCGTATCATCGAATAACGCTGAGGAAACTTTTTTGTGTAGGGTAAATATAAATGTGTGAAAGAACGAACCGAGGCTGCGAGATAATTTACGACCTGTTTCGTTCGTCAATTGACCCGGAAAGTTTAATCGAAATTTTTTACAGTCAAGAGAAAAGCTTGAAAATCGTGGCAGAGAGAGAAGTTTTACAGCAGATTGGAAATTCGGATTTTGACGAAATTTGAACGTATTTAAAACCCTTCTGGTTGCCAATTTAAAATGAAGGGGAAAAAATTCGACACCACGATCAATGTTTAACATTTCATGCATGCATATCGCGTACAAGTGTACATAATATATAACGCGTCTCTGTACGCTTATGCGATAGTCGATAAAGCTCGCTGTGCCAAATAATCCGTACCGCGGGAATGCCAGATGCTAAATTTGGCACTGCCGCAGGAGGAGCCTGACGAATAATCGGCGTCGAATAATGCCCGGCAAAGGGCAACTGGGTACGTCGATCTCGAGCTCACACAATTTTCCAAATGGCGAAACGCGACGTCCCCTCGTGTGTTTGCAGGCACGTCACGCCACCGCTCCCCTGCATTGCAGGCTCGTCGTCAAAGAGAACGGATTGCACGAAATTATTATAAAACGACAATATTGCACAACCGACGCTGCTGCGTAGTAATAATAACATATAATTTGATAGGTTAGTAATGTTGTGATAATTCCTAATTTCTTAATTTTACGATTTTTGAGAAACTAGGATTTCGAAATATGAGTGTATTTTGTTTTATTACGGTTTACTGAATTTCAGACGATTCCAAAATGGCGAAATGAAGGTTTTTCCTCGGCATGAATCGTTGCGATAACGTTACTAGCTTCAATGTGATTCCCTCGTGGAAAATTGAGAGAATTTCGTAACACGCGAATCCTCGCCAAATTCAAGGACCCGGGTTCTCCTTCGCAACTTTTCCTCCTCCCTTCTAATCTTGGGGGTTACAAGTATGCCCCGGCTAGGCTGAAATATTGAAGGAACGAAAGAACATTCAGAGCGGACTGTGCGGTAGGTGAAAAATAACTGCAGCAGTTACACGCCAACGATAATATGGAAAGTTCAATCAGCGCCGAGGCAAATTCGAGTAGGCACGTTACGCGGTTTTTATTATTCACAAAATTATCCTTCTCTACGATCCTGCAGTGAGAGTGGCAAGTGGAATAATAGAAAAGCTACCCGCATGCAAAAGCGAGATTCGAGACCATGGAATGCTCCACAGGAAAAGCAGCCTGCAGTAAAGGATTCTTGCCTACAGAGACACGCGTAAGCGAGCAACGACTTTGCTCGTGAAACTTATGCTTTGTAGATACAACGAAACGTTCATTTCCTCCGGTTGAATGTTGTTTGTTCTATTTTTGTCCTTTTATTTTCGAAACCGTAGTTGCGAAGAAAGAACGAGGCTGAAGTTAGCAACGTTAACGTATCGTTGAAACGTTGAAATAAAAACTACTATCTTGCACCTATGGAATACCCGGAGTTTAATTTACAAAATCTGAATTTTTCGATGCTGCATTAACAGTTTACCAAATTTCAAGTAATTCTAAAGTTGCAAAATAACGACTTTTTCCAAAGGTGCGTCGTTACGACAACGTTGCAAACTTCGGTCAGATAGGAGGGACGTCGTTTCTGATTGAAAATAGGTATTTCGAGAGAGAAAAAAATTAGCCAAGCAAATTACAAACAGAGCTCAGCCACCGCGACCTTATTTCCGTTGTTCATGCATGGCGGAATTTCCTCAGGGGGAATCAGGAGCGAGTTATAGCTAAACCCGTTTAAAATCTCACGCACACGTCGCATTTACGTGCACGTGGTCCTCGAGGAGAAGTCAAGTTATCCCGACTCGAATTGGCTTGACTTGTAAAAAACTTTCTTTTTTTCATTACCTCCTTTTTCGTCTTTCCTTGTCACCCTGTTCGCCTTTGTATATTACAGCAGATTGCACAGATCAGCTCGCAGCCGTGACCGCGTGGCTTATCCACTCTGGCTGATATGTTCAAAGTCGAGCTCGCAGCTATGACAGATGATCCGGAAGAGAGAGAAAATAATTTCTTCAAGATTAAATCGAGAGTAGGAAATTTTCTACACTGCCAACCGCTTTCTTTTTACTATCATATCTCTATAGATGAAAAATCATTCTCATTTACGTCATGTCCTTGCTTTGTTTTGTTTTTTTTTTTTTATTTTTAATGAACTTTTGAATCAAGTTATACTTTGAGATTAGAAAAACATCATTATGCAAAGCATCAACGTCTTCATTCGCGTACAAAGATTTCGATGCTTTGTACTAGACGACGTTTGTTTGGTTTTAATTATAATAATTGAAATCGGTACGGAGTAATATTTCAGATGAAATATTTTTATACCGGTTCCCGCGACGAACAATGTATAATAAAAAATACGAGTTTTAATTGAGTGCCTTATAGGCTGAATGAAAACGAAGAAAAAAGAGAAAAAGCAGCAAGCGGGGCAACGCAAATCAACGTCTCGAATTTTAAACAAGGTTCTGCAGACTTTTCTCATCAGATTATGCACAGACTTCAAAAAGATGGAGGAAAAGAAACAAAAACAGAAAATAAAGTAAAATAAAAACGCGAACCAGTGTAGTTCGCCGAGAGTTTCCAAGTACCTACAATTCTTCGTCACTCGCTCGACCTGCAGCTCGATTCTTTAAAAATATATTCCATTTTAAGGGGCATAGCCTCTTAAAGAACTTCACAACGCGAGCAGACCTCTAGCCTAGGTGATAATATGCTGGTAAAATGTTCGATAAATTTTTATCAGATCTGAAAAAATTGATCCCGCTGGAGTTGGATTCTTCTTGATAATAATTATTATTGACATTATTTTCATCGCTATAGAATATTGTAATGCGAAGTATGCACGTCGAGTATGAATATTCCGGTATACGGTCGTTATTATTACATATTACTGTTATTGTGTCCCGCAGCCATGACTCGCCAACAGCGCAAGCAAAGTCAGGTATAACGTACCTACAACATACATTACACGATGTGCAAACCCAATATATGCAGATTTATTCAACGTTTTGAAATCACGTAGATTATCGTAATATAAAAAATAAATTAATCACCGCAACGGAAGTAAATTTATGTTCCCATATACAAATAAGGTACGTTTAGCGAATTTACTGGATACGTAAAGGCTTCCCTTTTACCTGTGATGGGTGCTGGCAGTGCAGCGTACGTTACGTAGAGAGGCATACATCTCCATAACCGAGGAGTCCCTTAAGCCGGATATAATTTTACGTTCAGTAAATGTGATCTAGACCGACGAGATCGCTCGAGTGGCTGTCCTCGATAATCCAATACCTCGGCTCGTCCTCGATTAATTACCAATCACCGCGATACGCCTCAAGTGCACCGTGTGTGTGTGTGCGTGTTCAGTTTACATGAATAAACAGTATATGTTTGCCTATGTATTACTTATAAATTGAAAAATGATTATCGTGCAAACGTTACCCCGTTCATCGGAGCAGAAAAAATTAGTGACCTTATTGATTTTTCTGCGCACATTTCACGCTGTATATACGTAATTGTTTATATCGAATAGTCACTTTTGAAATTATCGGTTTTACGAATATTTAAATTTGTGTATGAAAAACTTGTTACGTGGAAGTGTTTCGTTGGGAAGGAAAGGATGAAAAGGCCAATAGAATAAAAAGAATTTTTCCATACGGAATAAAATTATTCGTCAAAGTTTTTAAAACTTTCGTGACACGTCTAATCAGACAATCAAGTGTGATTCTTCATCGAGTGTTTGCCAAAATCGACTAATTTCAAATTTATTTGTTGTTCCGAATCCTGTGGTTGATCACGAGAAATTTTTCAACATTATTTTCAGCACGATGAAAGAATATTCGCTAAGGGTCGAAAAGCAATTTTTTTTTAACATACATAAACTGCCACTGGAGTAAGAGGAAACCTTTCCCAACAGATTTAATTCGTTTCCTCGATTACGTCCGCAATCGTTGGAAAAATGAGATGAAAAAACAAGAAGAAAAATAAAAGCGCAATCGAGGGTCGGTGAGTTCCAAGAAACGATTTTCAGGGCTTGTGTAATTCATGTGCGACAGACTGCCTAACGAAATCAACCGATTTCGCGTATACCGAAATTACCGGCACGCGGATAGCGTGTAGAAATAATGAAAATTCAAGAATAAGTTTAACGAGACTGTCCCAGTTGGCCCAATTTCGGTACAAGTTTCCGATGCTCGCTTGTCGCGTGCAGCAATTAAGCGCGATGACGAGAAAGAGACGACCGGGAAATATACAGGTATACCCAGTCAGTCGGGCGCAAGTAACGGAGGGCCAAAATCAAGAGCGAAAAGTTATGGCAGGTGAGCACGTGACTAACTTACCCGCCATTACCGCGCCGCGTGACGTCAGGGGGCTGCTAAACTAGGACATATTCCACGCCGGGTCGACTCTGCTGCGCGGTTGAAAACCGGGGACTGACAGCCTGACAGACAGACAGACCCAACAGCGAACGAGACGGACGGATTTACTGTAAGCCGAACTACGAGTTCTCCTCGCTACTGATCCCGGCTCGTTAATCATTAGCTGCTCCTCAAACAGGATAATCCCCAATTTAAAGCCAATTTTTCATTTGCCGTTTTTCCTCTATTTTTTCACATCGGCATTAATTTTTACAATCCAATTATTGGTGTGTCAAAAAGTGAGGAAAAAGGTCGACTCGGTAGAATTATCTGACGAAGAGGAAATTTTTATTCACACGCGCAATGTCCAATTCCAGTTTCCACGTATCCGAATTTTCTAAGCTTTTTTTCGAATGATAATGACCGCGTTGAAAATCTTATAACATTCTTTCACAACTGAAGATGAATTAAAACAGGTAAAAGCTGAATTCGCTTGAAAATAATTAATGAGACGGTGAAAAAAGTAAAGTAATTTGAAAAACCTAATTGCATGTATACGCAGTAGCTCGGTGTCTTGTTATATTTAATCCCGATGAGTCGGAGAGTTGAATGAAGGGAGTAATTGATATCGACGACGAAATCCCTGGTCCCCAAAGATGAATAATAATGCATAAAAGCCCTCAAATGTTGCTGAAATTCGCGTGTGAACGGTAATTAAGTCAAGCGTGTACCTCGCGAGCGGAGAGACGAAAGCTCGACGCTATTGGCCGGCGTCGAGCAGTAAAAAGGAAATGAAATCTACAGCCAAAAGGCGCGTACCTGTTGCAACGAGGTCTGGAAGTTCTTCCTGTCCGAGCAGGCGAAATATACAGTTAGTAAAAGAATCGATGCAGTTGTTATTAATATCTATCACCACTCACAGTTCACTTTTAAGATACCAACGTCTCACTTTGTACAGTCGTCAGTCGATGAACGCCGAGTCACAGTTATCGGTCACCCAGGTCATCCAGGTACGGTACAAGATAAACAAATAACACACACGCGTTTCTGAAAACAACAGCCAGTTTCAAACTCTCGAACTGAAAGTCGAGCGAATCTTCCCCTCTCTTTCCCTCTCGCCGATTCTTCTCCTTATTTCCCTCTCGACACGCATGCTTGTGCAGCCCTCGACCCTCTTCTCGCTCCTTGCCTGAGTCTCCGTTTATTTCTCCACCAACTTTCGATCCCTCGGCCCGCGAAGCGACTGACTTTACTACCCTAAAATAAACGACTCGCGCTCCCGCCGATTCGAGAAACGCGACGGGTCCTCTTGTTGTCGGCTACCACGCGGATCTCTGAACCAGGCGATGAGTCCTGGTCACTCTGAAGACCAAGGCACGCGCGCTACCCTCGAGTGCGCACCCTGGACTGCGCCGCACAAGACGCAACCGACACATCAAACCGAAACGCAGCGCGAAACACGGCGACGCGACCCGACCCGACACCCCGCCTGCCTCTACATTTCGCTTTCTTTTTTCATTCTCATTTTTTACCGGCGCTGGAATTCCCATTCGCTATCGCTTTGAAGACGGATCACCAGTCGGAATTTCGATTCTGTTTTAGGGAAGCGCCGATCGACCGTTTAATTTTAACTATCCTAACACAAACCATCCTCCATTCTTTGCCAGACGCTCCTGTACGGCCGAAAATGTTCGTGTGATAAATCATGAGATGCGATGACCTAAATCAACGCGTCATTTATTGCACGACTTATCTTAAAAATTCGAGAAAAAACATTGTAGGAAAAAATCACTAGTAAATTACGAAGGCACGAATCGTCAAGCTATATGTATACTAGATCAAAAATCATATAACAATTGACTATATGATTTTTTATCTAGGACATCTGACGATTCGCGTTTTTGTGTTAAATTATGCAATAAATTATATTTTGATTTCGATCGTAACATTGTGTGATTTAAGATATGGTCATTTTTGGTAGAGTGAGAGTGTCGCACTTTTCCTTATTCAATTTGCATAATTTTTACTTTACCATCAGACGTTTCTGCAGCAAAAAAATCAAACGTACGCCGGTATGACTGTTACGTGAAGCTTATCGTTTTAAAGTACGCAAGCGGTTGAGTACCAGTGATATCACTGTCGGTTAAGCCAACGTCACAAGACTTTGTAGAGAGCCACGAACAGCTGTCGTAACTCATCTATATTTTATTGCCAGCTAATTATAATGCCCTGGAGTTAGTTTTCAAGGATTGAACAAATACGAGAACCGAATGCACTGCCAACTCAATAAAACAGTGCATCGCCGACTGATGCCGTACGATCCGTCGACTGCACTGTGCGGAATGCGGAAAAATCTCGCTGAGAAATTCGGACCCCCCTGGTAAAAATTTCTACCAGACCACGAATTTTCATAGAAGTTGAAACATCTCGTGTTACTTCGTACCAAATTGTAAATATGCATAGTTTTTCGCAAAGATATGTCAATCTTCGCTAGAAATTGCAGTATTTTGTACATTTTTTATCGAAACAACACAAATTTTCATGACGATCTACAAGTTTTAATGAGAAATTATGCATGTATACAATTTTGTACGATAAAAATTTTTTATACAAGATCTTACAAAATATCTCAATTTCCCTAAAAATTCGTGGGAAGATTGTAGCAATCATTTTCACCAGGATCATACAACACGGTGTGCCACTGTTCAGACATGGTTCGTACCTCCCGCCTACGAACAGGACAATCGCAATTTATAACGGTCATTGCGTTTATGCCAAAAGACTCACACCGTACAACATACGGCGATAACGAGCCGGTACGTTGGACGCGATACCGAGGTCCCGGAATATTCGGGGTCTGACTTATGACTGACGTGAATCACTGGTCCGCAGCGTCTGACTAACCATGAATAGACTTACCTGCGGTACAAGCAGTAATAGTGAGCAAGTCATCGCGAGGAATGTTACCCTGAATTTTTAGATATCACAATTTTATTTTTTTAATGTTTGACGGTGGAGGGGGGCGGGGGGGGGGGGGGTCATAGGTAGTACTCTAAATCCAGAATTTCGACTACATTCTGCATTGGCTTCGGCCGCCATCTTGAATTCAAGTCGGAAAATATCGATCGTAGACAAAAAACCGTTCGGACCAAACTTGTATAGAAATAAATTTCCTTCAAGTCTCATTGTTAGTACTATAGACCATTTTCGGTAAAAACTCAAAGATTGGCAAGTTTTTTGATACGAAAAAATTTCACCATAAATTCAAGGTGCCAATCAAATCTGGTAGAAATTCTTGATTTAGATTGTCAATAACTTCCCCCCCCCCCTTGCCGACCCTGCCCGCCCAACGATTAGAAAAAGAATATTGTGATATGTAAAAATTGCAATTTCAAATGTACATTCCGACTAAACTGAACTGCAGCCTGAAACGACCGGTTCTCGAAACTTTTATTATTCGGAACATAAGTATTCACGTTACACTGCGGAACGTGGGTTAAACCGAGGGTTAAATTCTACGGCAACAGGCTACCGCCAAGCACCGTCGGCGTAGGGACGCCGAATCGATCGATTTTGAACTTAAAATGCAATTCTGTGAACTATTTTACCTGTTCGTTGCGTGTGTGGCCTTTCTCGTTGGCATCCCGACATCGTCGTTTTTTACCAAAGTGAATCAAAATGGCGATGAAAGACGAACGTGGACGATAATTGCACATCGCCGCTCTACGACCTGGAAGAAGACATATTTTTATCCTGAAACAAGAAATGGCAATAAAGAGAACACGAGAACAACATTTCGGCGACCGGGAGAGTAGGCCTCCGTAATCAACCGCTTATTATGGAATCACCCGAAAGATTAAAAGATATTATAGGTATATAAACAGCTAATCACCTAGTGATTACGTTATTCGTGTTATGATTCAACGTGCGGTCGCTCTAAAGTCTGCTCAGGTATGTATTGATTTTTTTTATCTCTCCGTGACGAGCGCCTCACCTCGATGTAAAAATATTCATGCATGAAGTACGGCGCAAACTGAAGTTGAATTCGAATGTTCAGTTGTTTTCTATTTTGAAAGTATGTATCGATAACGACTTTTTATCTTGTCTCCCTGAATTTAGTTGCGAAGGACTAATCAAAAAGGATGAAATTAATCGGTAATTGTTTCGTTCTACCGCGAGCTGCCTCCCACGAATTTTGAAGGCCTGTGCAAACTTTTTTTTTCGATCAATCTATATATCGTCGACTGAACATTCATGCGTCTGTATTCAGTCAACGAAACTGTGCGTTTATCGAAGTTGATTCGGTCGGTAAGAGTAAGATTGTTACATGACCCTGATTATGTAAAATCTTAAGAACAAAGATTCACAACCTGCGATATGTGCTTCCTGAGCCGTATCGCTGATTGTTATCAAATTCTCCTTACTTTTTTTGCTTTTCGACCACGCTTCCATATCCTGCGACGGTGATTTGACCGAGATTGAATTTGCAGTCGCTAGATGGTTGCAGGAGACGAAAACGGTTGTCAAAGATGGCGCTAGCTGTCGTAGAATTGCATTCGATTTCAACGTAACCATCGTCAGTTTTCGCGCCATTCGAAACGTGTGCGTACCGATCGAACGCCAAAGTTTCTGGAAGAGAATTTATTTTGTCAACGACCAATTCCATCAAGATTTACAATGAATAAGCGGCCTTTTTCCGGCCCTCCGTCCAAGAAAAATAAATTCAGGCAAGCAGATATTGACGCATTATTAACTTTTAGGTTATCCTGCTTGACATCACTCTAATTTTAAAAGGCTGAATCTACCGACAAGCGTTTATCACACAGATAGTATAAAAATTTTGCAGCTCCGTAGTTAATTTTTCCAATACAAAATCATTTTTAAGCAGAAGTAAAATTCTCTTACCCATTTCTTGAATTTAGATCCTATTTCAGTCCATACATTTAAGTAACGTTATTTCACTCATTTTTCTTTAACAGGGTAGACGATGATGATGACGAATACCCAGGATCTTTTGAAGCGGAACTTGCCATCATGGAACAAATGGACGACGAGTTTCAAGACCCGTCTCAGGCCTCTGGGGAGGTATACACAACTGAACTACCTAACAGAATGCAAAAAATTCCGTTACATGTCTGGCAATACTTGCTGTGATTGATTTCACAAAATTGATCAAAGTCCTTATTACCGTCTTGAATTTCCTAGTCAATTTAAATCTAATGCACTGTGCACAGTCTTTATATTAAATTAAAAGTAAGTAAGGTCACCAATTTGGAATTATGGTATCAAACAGTGCTAAAGATATTCAACGTTCACAAAACGTGCATAATGTTAAATAAATATTATAATTGTTACTCGGAGAATGATCCCCAAATTTAAATTAACGTCAAATAAATAGTCGTGTTAAAGCAAAAGTACCTAAACAAGGTGGCAAACTTGTAAAATTATTATCTTTTGTCTAAATATCCATAATTTACTCTTTTAGCCTGACCCTGCAGATCCTCAAATGCGAGTGAGAGTAAGTTCTCCTAAGACTTGAGCTCTGTATTGGCTATATACATGTCTTGTTGCTGTCTAATCATGCTTTGTTTTCGCCAGGAAATTCATTCTTCATCGATTTAACCGTTTACTTCACAAAACTCTTTTTTACAAAGAATATTCACGGTATTTGAGTATTAAAACTATTATCCCATTATTCTTCGTTGAATATGCTTCCTCAATCCCTCAACGCACCTGCTTGCACCTTTTTGCACGTGCGGTTGACTGGTATCTTATTTCATAGTGATAATCATAATGATAATAATAATAATAGTAATAATAACAACAACAGCAATCATAATGATAATCATAGATAAAGTAACAAATGATATGCACAAGCATTTCACTAATCATATGTGGCAGTACGCATTTTGTTACCAAGGCTGCAACACTAGAACTGCTAACATGTTGCGACGATTTGTACGTATTTTTGGACTATTGTCATTTATATATGATCAAAACATCATACACGTTAATAGTTGCAAAATTTGTACGTAATTTTGGACTATTCTCATTTATATTTGATCAAAACGTCGTACACGTTAATAGTTGCAAAAATTTCATGCCTAAGTATTATTTTGCACATTTGGCCTGTCACTAAATGTTTCTGGGAAGTTGAAATGTTCTTTTAAAAAAATGTCTCATCCTCCATATTTTTCGAAAGTATGCAAACATTCATAAAATCTACTCTCGTTTAGGGCCCAGATCAAGAAAACACCTGTTCCAAATGGAATCGGCCAGACCCTCGGCCATTCAATCCTCAAACAGACTCGCTCACTTTCCAGCAAATAGAAGTTGACCATTATATAGGTAAATTGCTCTTGAAAAATATCACGTTTACACTTTATTCAACGATACACTAGCCAAAACTATTGTGTCAAACGTTACACAGTTTCAAACAACGTGAAGCTCGCATTATTTTACATGCTCGTGACTTCCAAGAAGTAAAAAATACATTCGTACAGGTATATTGCAAATAGCCAATTCCACTTCATCCCCAGACCTGGTGAATGCCTATCTGAAGACTTGCGTGTTCAGTAACTTATTACCTATTTCCCTCGTTATGATCGTTTTACGATTCCTCGACTGAAAATTCAGCAAGAAATATTTCTCTAGGGCAGCCGCTGGCTGGAATGCCAGGAAGCAAAATTGGACCAGTAGCAATAATGAGAATGTACGGAGTCACCATGGAAGGAAACTCTGTATGCTGTCACGTGCATGGGTTTTGTTCCTATTTTTTTGTCACTGCGCCAGAAAAATTCAATAACTCTCACTGCAAACCATTCAAGGTAAAATGCTTCGTTCTCGTTGACTGACCATCTTTTAATCAATACGACATCCCCACCATTACAGGACGCTTTGAACCGAGCTGTATTAACAGATATGAGATCGAAAAATGATAAAGTTACAGAAGCTGTACTGGTAGTAGAATTAATCTACAAACAATCGCTGTACGGATATGCAGGCGAGGACTTGGTGCCTTTTATAAAAATCACGGTCGCCCTGCCAAAGCTTGTGGCTCCGTGTAAACGCTTGTTGGAGAAAGAAATGATCTTTCCAACATTCAGCGATCACGTGTACCAAGCCTTTGAAACTAACATCGAGTTTGATATCAGGTTCGCATACAATGGCTGTTATGATTATAGTTGAAGACGCCGCACGTGACTTAAATTAAAGAAAGCCAATCATACTGATCCGTCAATGCTCATGATACAGATTTATGGTGGATACGCACGTGGTAGGCTGTTCATGGATCAAGCTAGTCCCTGGTAAATGGAAATTAAGAGGCCATCCAGGGAATGACTTGCCTTTGACTAGCCGTTGTCAATTGGAAGTCGACGTTGCCTGGGACAATTTCATTGCTCATCCACCAGAAGGAGAATGGGCCAAAGTTGCGCCCTTCAGAATACTAAGTTTTGATATTGAATGCGCTGGACGCAAAGGTTCGTATACAGCGTAAAACAGATGCTGCATTTTGACTGAAATTATTAATTTACACCGGCACGGATTTGTTTGGCAGGAATTTTCCCTGAGGCAAATCACGACCCAGTTATTCAGATTGCGAACATGTTGATAAGACATGGAGACACCGAACCCTTTTTGCGGAATGTATTCACATTGGATACTTGCGCGCCAATTATCGGTTCTCAGGTACTTAGTTTTCAAAAGGAAGCAGTCATGCTGGAGGTAAGTTTCGTAAAATAGACTTGGAAATTCTTTGCGGATATATTCGAAAATCAGTGAACTGTCAACGTAATTCTGGATTTATGGAATGATTTCTTTGCCGAAGAAATGGGCAGACTTTGTAAGACAGTGCGACCCCGATATATTTACCGGCTACAACATCAACAACTTCGACTTTCCCTACCTGATAAATCGAGCACAGCACCTGAAAGTGAATTCCTTCAGCTACCTTGGAAGAATAAAGGATATAAAATCTGTGATAAAAGATCAAGTGTTACAAAGTAAACAAATGGGCAGGCGAGAAAATAAACATGTCAATTTCGAAGGAAGAGTGCCGTTCGATTTATTGCTGGTAATTTACTTTTACGCTTGCGATTCTCATGATTTTTCGTATGACTCGAAATTTCGCGTATGAAATAGACCAAATATATTTCAGGTCCTCATTCGAGATTACAAGTTACGGTCGTATACGTTGAACGCGGTAAGTTATCACTTTCTCCAAGAACAGAAGGAAGACGTACATCACAGTATTATCAGTGATCTACAAAATGGGAATCCGCAAACACGCAGAAGACTTGCGGTTTACTGTTTGAAAGATGCCTACTTGCCTTTGAGGCTACTGGATAAGCTCATGTGCATTATCAACTACATGGAAATGGCAAGAGTGACGGGTGTCTCTCTCTGCTGTTTACTAACCAGAGGACAAGGGGTCAAAGTTGTTTCACAGCTGTTGCGAAAAGTACGATACGTTTTTCATACTATCAGAATATGCTATTATAGACCTCGACTCTTTGACAGCAAGTTTTTTTTTTCTCAGGCGCAAGAGAAAGGCTATCTAATGCCAACGCATCAGAGTCAGGGAAGTGACGAACAATTCGAAGGAGCAACAGTCATAGAGCCAAAACGTGGATACTACAATGATCCGATTGCGACATTGGATTACAGTTCTCTATACCCGAGCATAATAATGGCCCATAATCTCTGCTACACAACGTTACTACTTCCAGCAACTCAACACAAACTGAAACTAACGAATGAAAAGTTTTCACAAACACCAACTAACGCCATGTTCGTCAAGTCCTCAGTTAGAAAAGGACTCCTTCCAGAAATTTTAGAAAATTTATTGAATGCTAGAAAGTTAGCTAAAACAGAGCTAAAGAACGAAACCGATCCATTCAAACAAAAAGTTTTGGATGGACGACAGTTGGCTCTGAAAATATCAGCCAATTCTGTTTATGGTTTCACCGGAGCACAAGTAGGCAAATTGCCTTGTCTGGAAATATCTAGCGTGAGTGAGAATTTTTGTGTAAAAAATTATTGTTTTCCATTGAATTTGAACCATTGAAGTCTATTGAGAGATATGAAATAATAAGAAACATTGACTTTCAGAGTACGACAGCTTACGGTCGTGCAATGATAGAGCGAACTAAACAAGAAGTGGAACAAAAATACTGCATTGCAAACGGGTACAAACACGACGCTGTTGTGATATATGGCGACACGGATTCCGTGATGGTTAAGTTTGGTGTAAAGGATATGGCGGAGGCGATGGAGCTTGGAAAGGACGCAGCTGACTTCGTTTCGTCAAAGTTCATAAAACCAATCAAGCTGGAATTCGAGAAAATTTATTTTCCGTATCTATTGATAAACAAAAAACGATACGCAGGTTTATTATTCACTAAGCCAGATAAATACGATAAAATGGACTGCAAGGGATTGGAAACCGTGAGAAGGGACAACTGTCCGTTGGTTGCCAACATGATGAACACTTGTTTGCAGAAATTGTTGATAGATAGGTGAGCCAACATCGAACCTCTATTTTCATTGCATTCAATCCTCTTGCCTATTGATTATGTTTAAACACCCAATTTTCGTGCACAGAGATCCGGATGGGGCGACAGACTACGCGAAACAAATCATAAGTGATCTTCTCTGCAACCGTATAGACATTTCGCAACTTGTGATAACAAAGGAACTTACAAAGACTGAATACGCGGCCAAACAGGCTCACGTCGAGTTGGCGGCAAAAATGAAGAAGCGAGACGCAGGAACGGCTCCGAAACTCGGCGACAGAGTTCCGTACGTTTTTACGTCCGCCGCAAAAGGGACACCGGCATATCTGAAAGCAGAGGATCCGATTTACGTCCTCGAAAACAGCATTCCTATAGACTCAAATTACTACCTGGAAAACCAACTGTCCAAACCTCTTCTCAGGATATTTGAACCTATTCTTGGAGACAAAGCTGAATCTCTATTACTGAGGGGAGAACATACCCGCACCAAATCTGTAGCGACTTCACGTGTCGGAGCATTGGCCGCATTTACGCAAAAGAAGGAAACTTGTATGGGGTGTAAAGCCATCATGCCCGCAGGGCGAGAGCACATGGCTTTATGCCAGCACTGTGAATCTCGCGAACCTGAACTTTTCCAACACGAATTATTACTCGGCAGGAAGTTGGAGGAAAAATTCTGCAGATTGTGGACAGAGTGTCAAAGATGCCAGGGTAGTTTGCATCAGGAAGTTTTGTGCACCAGGTAAGCAAACGAACTTTGTACACCCTCACCGTTTCACACTTTCAGACCTTCAATTAAAATTCCGGAATTCTCATTTCAGCCGAGACTGTCCGATTTTTTACATGAGGAAAAAAGTTAGGATTGAACTGGATGCACAGGAGAAGCGAATTGACAGATTCGGGATTCCAGCCTGGTAGTGGAATACAAGGTACAATATGATTCTTAAACTAGTTATTTGTAATTTTTATGTATACGTAACTACCTATTTATTACATTATTAAATACTATAATATAGAAATAAATGGAATATTACAAAATTTGGAATAATACATTTGATGTGTTTTCTATCTTGAACTCAATCATTCAATGGTAAAATTCGTCCATCTGCATAATATATTAAAAGTTTCTTCCTTTTTTTTTTCAATAGAATCCAACTTGTTTATACATACCGATGCACAACTGCATTGGTATATTAATTTATGTTACATCAAATCGTTAGATTTGTTCAATTTTTGGAGCTGGCATGTGGCGCATGTATTAGTTTCATATTAATATCGTATTTTATTTCAAGCGTCAACCCCAAGACTGAGCTAGCAATACAATGACAATTCGATATTACTAAATAATTAAATACAATCAATTTTACGTACCGACATTTCTCCTTGCGTTCTAGTCTTCGATGCAAGATAAGGTTGTTCCGTTTTTCTATGCGGAAACCATTACTCATCGTTGAAATCGTCGTATCTGCCGTATTTAATTGTAATATCAAGTGCTTTGTGTGGTGAACATTTACCTCAACCAAGATTAATCCATTTGCTCTAATACCTATAACTGACTGTGAAATTTGTAATATTGGTGAATTTTATAAATGAATCGCCTGATTTTTACTCAACATGAAGTTAGATATTTTTTTAATCTATTATGCATCAGAGATACCTTTCTCAATTTTAAATGACAAGAAATAGGATGGCTTTACTTGTTTTTTTCGAATGCCTAGAATTTTCGTAGCCACTGTTGCGCAGTTTTGCTGTACACTGTAAAAAGTTTACTTGGTTTTTGTTACAGTTACAAGTTGTCACTGCCTAATGAAAAGAAACTTATACCTATTCGGCTGAAATATGCAATGAGTGATATGCCGTATTTTGATAATTGGTAAACATTAACTAAAAATGTTTTGCATAGCTGTAAAAATTTCAGTGACTTAATTGATCCAAGTAACAAATGTTACGATGTCCCTGAACATTGATCATACGTAGTATTATAACATTTACAAAATAATACTTATTATTACTTTCTAGCCATTTTTTCATCTTTTAAACCGCAACTTTGTCTTATTAGTAATTACCACAAGAATCAATGCATCGCAAGCAAATAATATCATTTCCATCCACTTTTAATGTTATATTGATAATCTAATCCAGGCTATCAGTCAACTTTTTGTGTCAGTTCCATTGAACTGAGTTATTATAAAGAAATTTTGTTTTAGAAAATATGAAAATCAGTATTTGGGCCCTCCGTATTACCTAAGCCGCTTGTTTTTTCAATACTTCAGATCTACCTGTAATTTCTAGATGTAATATTCCAGGTAATTGCGTCAGACACCACACGTATATACATATTTTTTCCATTCTCTATATACAATAAACACCCACATCGTGAGTCGTATGCCTCTGCAATAATAACGATTAACTATCAGAATGAAAAAAAGCAGAAAAAAACGTTACATTTCGACTAATTGAGAGCTCTCACGTTTCACAATTAGAAAAGTTAAATGTAAAATTTTAATTTCGGTTTTGCTTAGTAAGATGCTATATCTAATTGGATAAAAGTAATACTGCAAATAAAATTGTTTGCGATTTTGCCTCATGATTGGGAAGACCAAGACTTCTCCCCAGAGAAAATAAAGTAGGTAATATGCCGTTGATATGCGAACCCTGATACTTACGGCAAAATTTGAGATGCAGAAATAACAACGGCTCATTTGAGATGGAAAACTCGGTGTTGGTATTATTTGCTGATCGAGTAATGAACTTGTGTTAAGTATTCTTGATAATAGTGCAGCAACATAGAGTTGACTTTTACTCTCAAATTAAAAGAAATACAATGCATTTTAGTTATCTCTTTCATTTATTTAGATATTATTAAGATTTTTATTTTGAAATCAATTTACTCCAACTTTTTTAAACGAACGGTCAAATTTGTATTTCTTAGAATCTTCTGTTGACCTGACACTAAGCTGTAGTAAATTCGAAAATATTCCAACGTAATAAATTAATGTAAAAATTCGAATGAGGTATCTTTCACCACACAAAGACACTTCGATTAGGTGACTGTCATATGACTAGTCTTATTATAAGGCTTGAATGATGTAAATTTTGGGATTAACATCAATCATTTCCTACTCATTAGCGCGTTCGAAAGCCAATCCATCGCCATGTCAAGTCCTTCTCCTTTGGTCGCCGATGTCTTGAAGATTTGGAACGTTCGATTCTTCAATGCATCAAGACCTAATGCCTGATGTACTTCTGCGACGCTTAAACACCCTGCCATGTCTTGTTTGTTCGCCAGTACAACTAGAATTGCGCCCTGCAACTCGTCTTCCTGAAAACGCAAAATGACGATTGACTGGTGTAAGTGTTTTCGCTCAATAATTCATTTCAACTCTGCAAAATTATGAAGTCTACTTCAAATTTAATTGTTTCAAACTATATTTCTAATAGGTTTAAATTATTTTTATAATCTCTTGAGTAGAATATTAATAAATTTACGTATTATAGTAAAATGAGCTATAATTTTATATGACCGAGCAATACTCACGCCTAACATATAAATCAGCTCATCCTTTGATATTCCTATCCTATCTCTGTCTGCGGAATCAACGACATAAATAATCGCATCTGTGTTGGAATAATAACATCTCCAATACGGCCTGAAACGTGATATTTTATTATTTAGTTGATTATTTTTCATGGATATTTGCAAGTAGAATTGTAAAGAGTACATTCAGACATTATGGATTCCTGCTGTGAAAAACCACCTTTTCATTTAAAACACGGTAGGGAATTCAGGGAAATTAAAAGAAATCCATTGGCCGATAAAGAAAAAAAGAGCTGGCAAAATTAATTTCATAGAACGAGTATAGGGAAATATGACGAATAAATGAGCGTGCAGTCTAAAATTGAGTCTTACGTACCTGATACTCGTCTGTCCGCCGAGGTCCCAAACTTGAAATTTGAGATTCTTGTACGTAACTTGTTCGACGTTAAATCCTATGGTTGGTATTGTCGTGACAACTTCGCCAACCTGAAGCCTGAAGCGAAAAAATTGAGGAATTGGAAAACGCTTAAAAACTTTTGTCAACATATCGGTATAAAGTCGAGTAAGCCAACCTGTACAAAATCGTCGTTTTCCCGGCACCGTCCAGACCTAGTATTAGAATGCGCATTTCCCGACTTCCAAGCAGGTTGCGAAAGTAACTTAATAACCCTCCTGTAGCGGCAAAAGTCAAGATTATTAGAACCGGTTAAAACAAATATTTGTACACGAGTCGAAAATTTAAGTGGGTTTGTTTATCTCTTGATGTAGATGACGTGTTGGTACAGAACGAACGAGAGCTCGAGGTTACGGCTACTTACCCATATTTTAAAACGCCGACGACTGTTTAAAAATCATAAAACTCGAGTGGTTATTTATTTATCACCCCGAGATGGCGACGTAATTTAATTATTCGGACACCCACCCCACTCTTATCATTAACCAAACCCAGCTGCTCTCTGCTCTTTAAACGCTTATACGTTTCCAGGTATTACTTGATCACTACCAAAACTCTTCCGCCGATTCCCTGAAGTTTGACGTGTTCCCGCAATTATCAATATAACCGAACCAAAGTCCCCAATCAGGCATGCAACCTGACGCAACGTAAGTTCGTGGTCTCCGTGATTCTCGAGACAGAGCTATCAAAAAAAAATAAAACATCGCTGGTGCAGCGCCACCTTCAGGGTACTCATGGAATTCTGAGATGCCGGAGAGTTCGAACGTGCTCAAGTTGCGTGCTGGGACCTGAATTTTTGCAAATTTGTGCTCAGTTCCATGGTTTTCCATAATTAATTTGATTCGTAAATCTGGCCTTGGTAAATGATCATGAATTGAACAGTTCAAATTATTCAGATGTTCGTATTTACGAGGTAAACTCGTGACTGTTAATTTTTTTTTCAACGGTAAAAAAATGACGATCGCGATTTGACCGTTACGCACTTTATTCGTGAATATCTTCGGTATAGTCGTGAAGAAACCACTCGTTAAATGTGCTATTCGTTCTAGAACGTCTTGTTTTCGTTTCGCAACGGTTATTTCGCGTGTGAGAAGTGATATACGATCCCTTCAACGATCTACGGACATAAGTATGTATGTACGTCAACAGTACATTGTACTATTTTTCACTCAATATTCAATTGTGTTATCATGTAGTCCTCGACCATTTTCCTCTACAGAATAATGCGTGTGAAGTCTTTCCTGGTACATTTGCGGGCGAATCCTGCGTTAGAAACAATAAGTACAACCTTTCGACACTGTCTAACCGCTATTTATAATGTTTAACAGACATGTGTGTGTGCTCGAGTGCTGAAAGCTAGCAGCTCTGCGACGTCGAAGGTCCTTGTCGTCAAACGATTACCGCACCTGAGCGTTAAGATCGGTAAGCCTCATTTTCAATCTGTTAAAATATCAAGAAGTCGCGATCTTTGCTATAGCGATTTAGTTTTACAATAAGCGGGGGGATTCGCCCACTACTGACGGTGTAAACAACAGTAACACCTCATTTGAGAACTAAAACTCCAGTTTGCTAAATTAATTTAAGTTCTCTTCTTTTTTTCTAGAACCAAGCAGAGACATCCGAGTAACTTATCAGCCCATTACTCGGCAACGTTGGTAAGTTTGCATGTGTTTAGGTTACGTGTATTTCCCTGGGTCCCCTCTGTCACGTGGCGTGGCGGTAACAATTGTTACACAAATTTATTGTATTTTAGTTGTAGAGATAGGTTCATTCACGATCGCAACGGTGCTCTACTTTTAGTTGAATTGACTCGTTTAATTGTTTTTTGCAATTAATTCTACGATACCTTAGTTTAACTTAGAAACTTCTCACGTTGAGAGAGTGAAATGAGCATCGCGACGGGTAGCCATCGCTTACTCGGCATTCGCTAGAACGAGTTGTGTTCAACTTTATCTGATATAATATTCTAAGTTTGAATTTACCAATGAAGTCGTTTGAGCGGTGGATTCACCTGAGGTTTGAACATATTTCAACGATTGTTTAATCATATTCACATGATTTTTTGATTAATAAAATTTCAAAGTCTGATATAACGGAACTCAATGAAATGACATGTTTTATCTTGAAACATGTTTGATTTTTGAATACCCAGCAAGTATTGATCAACTGCAGGTTTAGCTCGCTTAGAAAAATGCTAATTAGCATGCAGGATGTTTCTAATCTATTTTACAAAACACTGATGTACCGATAGTCCGCCAGCAGTCACCAAAATATTACATATAATAATAGGGTTGGCGGGATACCACTTCGATACACTATCGTTGAACTTCACTCTTTTCAATATTATTGTATTGGAGTTGGCTGACCATGGGACAACAGTATTTTGCTTCTTACAGGTAATAAATTGAAAAGTAAGTCAGAGTGACCACGGCGCAAATGAAGAAGAATGACGTGTGTTGGAATGAATGGAGATAATTATTTAGATCGAATATAGGTAACCGGGTAGGTAGGTGGTGCGGTCGTTTCGCGATACCTCGCGGCATTTATGCATGTCCGTATGAGTCTCTCTTTTTAACATTTCCGTTGGGTGGTTCCGCTGGGAATCAGGCGAGGGTAGGAAGGTCGCGATGTACCGCGATGTTACTAACTTTTGCAACCCACACAGCGTCAAATGATCACAGAAATTTTCCTCCTAAAACGAGTAAAAGACTCGGTATTTAAAATTCTTCGAACCATTAGTGAGCTGGTAAATTTAAACGAGGTTCAATTTTTCATTTTTCGTCACTCTGCAATCATTTTCTAGTCGTTACTCAATTCAATTGTCTATGGTCATCATCAATTATTATTCACATCAATTGATTTCTGTGATCGTCTGAATGGGCGAAACGCATCTTTGGACCATCTTTTGCGTTCCGTGGTACGCTAGATGGAAAAAGATGCTGAGCTCGAAGACTTCGCGTCGAAGAGGATCGCCGACCGTCACGCCACACATTAAAGCATGCCTCCCAACCTCCCTCCCGGATTTGATTCGCACCTCGGAACAACAATCCGCATAGCAATGTGTCGGATTGAAAAAGACGCGGATGCGGATTGGGTTTCCGCAGAATTGTGCAACAAGTCCTAGATATTTAAAGTTTCTTCACAGCCTAATCGATCGCGCCTTTTTGCGCGAAAATTAATTACGAAAATCGGACGCGCCATGTGCGCGTCGATTTCGTAAACGGTATACTTACATATAAAAGTAAAGCACTCTTAATGTGCTAAGCCATCGGGTCTTCAGTCGATTTTGTTACGAACAATATCTTCAAATTTACCGCGTCTTTTGCACGTTTACTTGATACTTCTTGGTTCTGTGAGAAAAACGGCATTTGCTAGCAGGCACTTAGCGCGCAAAGACAAGAATCTCGGGAGTGTACAGTGATAGTAAAAAATCTTGGCGTAAGTATTTATGAAATATATCTTGAGTGTAAAAATTATTTGTTTTATCGATTATATTATATTTTGTTTCACAGCTGCGAACCATTTTTTCATCACCAGTACACTGAAAAATATTAAATGTTCGGCAGAACAAAATATTCATGTCAATAGTAATGCTTGGTAGAAAATTAATGTTGATTCAAAAAGTATACAATTTTCTATTTTACTGTAAATAATAATCGCGTTGCTACGAATGTCACGGCTTGAGCGCGACATGGTTTTTGTTAGTTTACGCACTTCCGTCGTTCTGCTAATCGTACCTTTGTCTTTATCTGCTAATCGGACCTCTTTTCTGTTTCAGCTAATTAATTTTCACTTTCACCTTTTTTTCGCGTCCAAGATAATTACTTTTTGGGATGTTTCAACATCTTACTAATTATATTCTCGTCTGTTTCAGTTGGTCACCGAGTTTTATTTGTTCTACTGATAAAAATCAATATTTCATAATTTAGGTTTAAGTATAGTTTAGGTCACTCATCATGATCACAAAGAATTGTCAAATGTGTTCTTTTTTTTTAACAGTTTTTTTTGTCACTCGATTCTTTTCTATGATATTTTTCTATTGTATGATAAACATACTCTGACTTATCCACTGCTTTCGTGATACTAACTACAGATACCTCGAACACTTCCGTTACCGATGAGATGGCGCCAGCAGTGGAATCCAAAGCCGTTGTATCGTGGCCATGGACCGAAGTGAGATGCTGCGAAAGGGACCCTCTGTTGTGAGCATTGGCATGTACAGCCGCGAGAGTCGATCGAGCAATGCGCATCGATAAGCCTCTGGATTTATCTTCGAAGACAGTGTTCGAAGCGACTTTGTTGGTGCGGGATCTAGCGATGCGCGTGAACATGAGTCGAGCAGAGTTTTACTGGGATAACGAAAGGAAGAGAGATAACAGTGTTGGAAGTATTGTGAATTAATAAATCGAGGTGACCAAGATAACGTAAACGAAATAACAAAACGAAACGAAACGAAGGATTGCTTCCTCGCGGATGATAAATAAATGTCGAAATACGTATTCAACGAATGAAAACAAAGATGTGCTCTCTCGGCGCGCGACGCTTGTTATAAGGTTTAAGTTATGTGAAAGTTTTCTACCGTGCTCAACGTGTACTCACACATCTTAATGTAGTTTTTATATTTTACACCCAGTACCTTACATGCATATTATGAAAAAGTTTCGTGTTGTGATAAACGTACACACATGCCGTTGTGCTGACTCTTCATCTCGTGATCGTGGAGTATTGTTTTGGTTGAAAAAAAACAATGAGTTGATTTAATAATCGGCTCATTATTTTCTAATCCACATTTCGTCTACTCTCAATCCGCGTAATATGAGGGCAGTGAACAACGTGGAAGAAGGAAAAATGTTTCACTCTCTTCCAGCACCCTGATGTAAAGCATGAAGGTGAGACTCTCATTATTTTCATATTCCGTTCAATACATTCACCCCGTTTATCATAAATTTATGTCTTTGTACAGCAAACGGGTGTCGATTTGATTCACGGCATTGCATTTATGTGAAAATATCACAGCTCGCAGATAAAGCAATCCGTGAAATAGATTTCAACTATTATTACACCGCGTCGGTCACGCATGTTTCTAATTTTTCAAATCCTGCCTGTAGGTTCATATATTTCATTAGAATAGCAAGTCCATAAGGATGTCGAGACGATGCTGATTTTCGTTTCCTCGCAGTGTACACGTATCTCTCAATTCGCATCGAAACCGTCGCTTTCTCGTTCCTGAATCTCGTTTATTTTTCCCCCCTGTTATGTGCTATATCACTGAAAACATATCGGGTTTTCTGTATTCGCAACTCGACACCACCGACTAAGAGGGACGGATCATTCTCACACGAAAGCTTGTATAAAAGAAAAGTTCCAAACGCGACACGCGTCCCGTGATTTATCGCCAAGTGTTCGTTGAAAAATCATTGTTGAATGATATTTGGGCGTTCTTCCAGAGAGAGAGAGAGAGTCGGTGAAATAATATGTTCGATCGAATCAAAATTCATACGAGCATAAGGTGTCTGTCTAAATTTCATTTTATTTCGTTGAAAAGTTGTACATTTTATTGTTCGGATTTTGTCATCCGAAACATGTTTTATGTAAATGCTTATGGATTGATGACATAAGGCATAACCGTGACTTTAACCTGAATCACGAATCACCGCTTCGGACAATCAATTCCTTTACACCCTCAGATAGTATGATAGTTTATCAAAAAGGCGTCGCTTGTACGTACGCGGTCAAAGAAAACAGGAGCAGCGGGAGGGTGAGGGAGGGCGGGAGGGAAGGAGGAACGTGGTTTGCACCACAATAAGCGAGGACCGCGACTCGCCCGGCGTAACGCGGAGCAAAGTGAAGCAAAGCAAAGCAAAGCAAAGCGCGAGGCCTGGAGCCATCCCGGTTTTGACTTGACCGTCAGAAAATTACGTTTTAAGTGCCTGAATCAACAGGGAAGACGAAGCCAGAGACCGAAAAACAGGCTGCTCGCCATTCTGCGGGTTCTCGGTGTTAATTTATCTCACATTTCGGACTCCCCTCTGCGACGAAAGATGAAAGAAGATTAAAAAATATGAACAAGTTAAGCATACAAATTGCGGTGATAAAAATTCAAATTCCGAATATACGTATATTCATATACGGCGAGCGATCGAGGAGGCTGCAAATAATACATGACATACCCACTTGATAAACGCGGCACTCGCGCAAGATTGTTGCAATCTCGCCAAGTTTAAGAGACAGATTAATTGCAGGCTTTCATTCAGTCGCCGAGCGTCCGTCTGCAGGACACGCGAAAAAGGATCCGCGTCTCGATTCGCGCCATGCACTGCGGCATAGATCGGGACAGTACCAGTGGGCCCAAGTCAAAGAGCTCCAGGAGCCGCGGGCACGCCCGATCTCTTTCTCTCTCTCTCTCTCTTTCTCTCTCTCTTTCTCTCTCTCTTTCTCTCTCTTTCTCTCGCTCGCTCGCTCGCTCTCTCTCCTCTCTTTCTATCGCGGACACACGGAGGGGACAGGTACATATAAAATATAGGTTTCGTTTTGGGCAGCCCTTGGAATGCGGTGGCCGCCGGGCGGACGGCTCTGTACGGCTCTGTACATACATATAACGCTCCTCCTCCTTCTCTTCGTCCTCGTCTTCCTCCTCCTCCTCCTCTTCCTCCTCCTCCTCCTCCTCGTCCTCCTCCTCCTCCTCCTCCTCGTCCTCCTCCTCTTCCTCATCATCATCCTCCTCTTCTGCCACTCGAGAGGAATCGCGACGCGGTCCCCCTCGTGTTTTGGTTCCCCGTTGCCCCATTCGCGCGTCGTCTGCGTGTGTGGGGCACCCCCCCTGCCGACCCCTCGAGCAAGCCGCCCGTGTCTCGTGTCTCGTGTCCGTGTCCCGTGTCTCGCGCCGCTCGTGGACCGGCGATAACTAAGAGACACGCGCGCGCGCGCACGCTCTCGGGATCAACGATTCGGCACCGATCGAAATGCCCGCGGTCCTTTATCCGGATCGTTTCTGGTAAGCACCCTGAAGTTCGTCGGGATCGCTTGACACAGACTCCAATATTATGCTCGGATACTACAACTCGATGCTTTGCTCGTTTTTCTTCGATTATTTTCCTTTTTAAGGTTCCTTACCTTAGAAGGATAAAACTGACCCCTTATAGGATCACTTCGTTGTTCGTATGTTGAGACTCTTTTTCTCAGGAACGGGTAGAAGTGTCGGATTGAAATTAATATCAAATATTGAGATCTACGGTCCCTTGGACGTGTAAAATGTTCAAGCTTCTAAGTCAACGCTGCGATGAAAAGATTAGGTAGACGACTGGCTTTCAATGATTTCACGTGATTCCCAATAATTTTACTCTATTTTACACGATTTCAGGTGATTTCAATTTCGAAGATAGTCACTGATTTCGATCAACTTCCAACGAATTAACCTTGATTACAAATGATTCTAAGCGATTTACGGTCGAATTCAATCGATTTTAACCAATTTCAAATGATTTTCAACCGATTTCTCAGGAATCGCTTCACGTTAAGTGATTTTCGATTTTCAAAAGTGTCAAGCCCTTCGAGAATAGTATTTTTGAATTTTGTGCAATGCTGGAAAGATCCTGGAACTTCCATCTGCTCGGTTCTTATGATATCTTTACACGGTACAAGAAAATCTCGGTGCAAATTCATTGCAGACTATAATTTGGCGTTCATTTCATAACACTATCCCTGATGTTGAATTATCGAATTAACCACAAATATATGTTCTTCAAAGTAGTCCACATCAATCGGATCAATTTTTCATCGTCAACTTGATTTAAGACCACCATCTTTGATCGTTTAAAGAAATTATTCGCAATTTTTATCATCTTCATATCTTCCTTACTATACCCTTGTTTCCTGCGGTACTTTGTTCAACCGATTTACCAATTTCGGCTATCTCGTGTGAAACAATGATAGTTTCGGCGAAGTCTATTTTAAGCAAATTTGAACCGAATTCATCTGAATAGCCTAGTTTACACGTGTGGAGAAGTCGAGCGATTATACCTTACGTTACACATACGACTGGCGGTAAAGGTGAGACCGGGCAATGCGTTTAACGTGCAGGGTACAAAGGAACGCTGAGAGGTTGGATGAAAAGAAAAAGAAGGAAGAAGGTGTGTTTTATTTGGAAAAAGGAGAGTGCAAGATATAATATAAACTCCCGGGAATAATAGGAATAAATGATAAAGAAAGAGTGTAACGTGTGCCGCATGGGCAAAAAGGTTGCACAGTGAAAATAAACAACAAGAGAATCCATACGCTGTAATAATAATGATAGTTAAAAAAGTAAAACGAACAAGGATTTATACAGACAGATACGCGTGTACAAAAATTAAGGAATTACGAACTGCGGAGGTTCGTTAATCGCGTAATTCTGGTCGCAATCAGTTTTGAGTGCCGGTTAACTTCGTTTTCTTTTCTCACCGCATGCATTCAGCGTTATACGTGTATCCATACGTATTCATAAATGCATACATAGGTATGTGCGTATAGCGTGTCGGATGCAGACCGCGACGAGTCTGCGGGGTATTTAAATTCGGCTGCATGCAGGCTTAATTCGTAACATCTGATTCATCCATTAGATCGTTCACGTCACAAACTGCATCACGCGGTCGCCAAATGCATTACGATGCATGCCCGACGAATTCCCTTGCCATTTAAAATTTTCCGAAATTATGTGAGGATCTATACTGCGTAGATCGTGAATTCTCCACATTGGCATTCATTCAGGACTCTCTGTCACGGATAAATATTTCTACACGCCCATAACACATATGTATACCCTACCTATGGTATAATTGAAAAGAAATTCTCATTAACGTAACTGCTAGCAAGATTATAAACATCGATAAGTTTAGCGCTAAGAATCACTTTGCTGAATTGGTCGGATGTTTTCGAGGATGCCGATTATCCAGGCTGGAATCACAGGTTTCCGTTATACCTTGTAGCCGGCTCTGCAGGTCAATTAACGTAACGTATATATGCACAAACGAACGATCGTTCGGAAGACGTTAATCAGGTTTCGGTAGGCATACAAGCCAACAACGTCCAACAAGCCATTCGTCGGTTATTCAAGCAAATCGATTGATATCTACGTACAAGGTCCACTGAGCCATTCGCGCAACCTGAATTCCACCCCAATTTTTTAAGGGGCGATTGGGGGGATTCAAGATTTTCGAAACCTTGGTAACGGCAAAAAATGACTGGGTGCAAGATGCGCCCCAGTTGGAAATCGGATCTTCTTGTCACGCTGATCGGTTCCGCATCGAGCAGCAGACGCGTGCCAGACGGGAAATTTCGAATCTGTCGAAACGGAAACGGACGAGTCCTGCGGTGTTCGGAGAAAAAGGGAGAAGCATACGTAGTGGAAATTACGCCGAAGGGGTCAGACGGCGCAGGCGGCAAAGGGCTAGCCAGCAAGGGTGACGAATCGGCCGAACCTGAACGGTTTGGGGGGGGGGGGCAACGCCCTGGCCCTTCCGAGGGGTCAGGCACCTTGGTGCCTCGGGGGCCGGGTATCGTCGAGATAGGGCGAAATTTGTTACCGAGAAACTGCGCGGCGAGCTTGCGGCTTCTGGTGGAGCGCGGCTCCGGGCTCTTTACGCTCTCTTGTACGCGATCTTGTAAGCTTTTAAGTAACGCTGCGCAGGTACGGATCGATGCGATCGGTATCGCAACGACGCGCCTCGGTTACGGCGCGTTGCGAGGAAGCGGAAAGAATAAAAAATAAATAAAATAAGGAGAAGTCGGCAGAGGAGGAGGAGGAACAAGAAGAAGCTGCGCTCCGCCCCTTTATTTACCCTTCCTTTCTACCGCGGGAGCAGGTTCGTTATTTGGTAACCAAATATAGCAAAGAAATTTCGACAATTACCAAAATCGATCACCGTGATCTGCTGCAGCACACGAGCTGCTGATCCGGGGAAACCTGAAGGACGACGCGATCTTACATGGACGGCAACCCAAAGTCGACATCACCGATTTGATTTCTTCTGTAATATGTTATAGTAGACTAGAAAACTAATCGTAAGTGAAACTTTTTTTTTTTCATCTGCCATCAACACTGAGGGGGTGAAACCACCCCCCAAAGTAAGGCATGTCGAAGGGCGATTTAACTTTTTTTTAAATCAAAAAAATTACACCTTTCATTTCCCGATATGAGAAAACTTTTGCAGTTGACTTAGTTAAAAAATATTATTATCTCGTGGGTAAAACTGCCAAATCGCCCTCTGACATGCCTTTATTTGGAGGGTGGTTTCATCCACTTAAAATGTTAAATGTCAGGTAAAAAAAAAATACGTATCGCTTAGTTTTTAGTCTACTATAACTGATTACATAAGAAATCAAATCGGAGATATCGACCTGGGATACCTTCCTTGTTAGAGGCAGCTCCATGACGCTTAAGTATTTTTCGAGAGTATATACCGATCGTGGTGTCGATTTCGAGGTATCTGCGATCTCTTGCGGACATCGAATTCGGGAAATCGGTAATACCATTGCGAGGGATCTTACAACAACAATTTAGTCGAGGAATAGTTTAACTTCTAATTCATATCTTGTATACGTTCATCTATTTAGATCCTGAAATTATTCTCATTGCAAGGTCATATTCAACCGATCGTATAAATTTATAAATAAACAGTGCAAGTACGTTTGTAACGAGAAATTAAATCTGCTGATTAATTCAAGGCTTGAGCATGAACTATTATTCATGATCGCGACGGTTTATCGGTTTCGAGGCACGTTACGCTCGCATAACGCGCGCGATCTTCTTTTCTGATTGAAAATAATTTTGCCACACTTATCTACATACATATTATATGTTACGTATTTATGTATGTATTACATATCCACAAATTTCAAGATTATTCAAGCGTTTCGGTTTTCAAATAACCGGTAATCCGTTCCCGAGACAAACTAAGAGGAAAAAAGGTGTACAATAGTTTTGACACAAATTTCAACTTTCACCTTCGATCAATGTCCAATTTATTGTCGTACCTAGTCAATGTTGCTTTTATTACTTACATTCAACACGCGACTTCTCATACGCATAATGCAATACATATTTGTCATAGCGAGACTTGTGTACTTTTTTTTTCAAAACAGATGACGGTCCAATTTTCCATTCCGCGTATAACCGAAGCTTCAGCGTGAGATCGTAAAATCGCTGCTACTTTTCTGCCTTACGTATAAGGAGGTATACAATCTTTTTTATCGACTATTTAAAAAGGCTTCCGGACGCCTCGAACCGCGGCTGCACGACGTCCGCACGATTTTCAAAGTGATTTGTTGCACGGATATCGAAGAGATCGAGGCGCAGCCATATAATCGCGGCGTAGTATCTCCCACGTCCGATCACTCCCCGACCTTTGACACAGGGAAAAGCTGAATCTCCCTGGGACTTCCAGTACGTAATAAACGATCTTGGAATTTAAACTTTGAGCCAACAATAGCAATGCCTACGTTTTACATACTCTCGGTAGACGGCCGCGCGATTCGGCCACAGCTGCAAGACGAATTACCAAATTGATCGTTAAATCTCGCATATGCAGCTATTCGTTCGCAGGCTAACCTGATATTATAACTGTACCGACATTTAAATTAATTATATCGGTGAGAAAATATGTAATTTCTGTGTCAAGATGCGGTACGAACGTGCTCGCAAGTCCGCGAAATTTATTATACAGTAAGATCGCGTGTCTATGTAACCGCGACGTCGCGATTAAAGCATGCTGCAAACCTAACTAACCACCCCTCTTATTCTTTCTCTGTTCATCTTACAAAGTTTAGCAGCCCAGGCGTTTTCGTTATACTCGCAATTCGACTTCACTCCGCTGCACGTCGCGTCAGTTGAGTTTCGAGCTCGCGAAAAAAACCCGTTCGATTATTTTAGACGACGTGATTACTTTTATGCAAATTCACGACCAGCTAGTTATTACGTACGTGTATATATATACTTTTTATTCACATATCGCAACACGATTTTCGATCAATTTAAATATATAAGTATAACCTTTTGGTTCTCTTTATTTCTTAGGTAATTTTCTTCATTTGCTCTTCTACGAAACACAAGGAAGAGTACAAACGCGTGTATTTAAAGGAGAGAAAAAAGAAAGGGAACAGAAGTCGCGGCTTATTCATGCCTTACGCGGATCGTGAGATGGGAATTTATTAACGCCTAATTATTAGAACAGCGATTCACGCCCCCGATCTCAGCGGAGTGCCGGCCGGGGAGATGCTGCCGAGACAGCAGGTATATTTAATTTTTCACTCATTGTCGGTACCGCACGCACGCAAACTGTAAACACACACTGTGCTTAAGCGACCTAGGGATCATGAATATGCGTGAATATAACAAAGAACACACCGCTGATGCGGTGCGGTTTCGCCCTCGTAGGATATAGAAACTAAATGCGTTCTTGCCTACTTCACACGATAACGAATGAAATACCATCGTCTCTAATTGCGGTAGCAATTAACCGGCTGACTCCGTTAATGACCTTCGACTATCTCCCGCGTATAGTAATGTAATCCAGCCAGAGGAGAAGAAGAAGCAGAAGAAGAAGAAGAAGGACAAGCAGAAGAAATCGTCGCTCCATTAACGATAACACTTTCTTCTTTCTTCGCCCGGCGCTTCTGCACGTTTATGTACACGCGATGTCTCGCCGCAATGATATTATCATACGTATATACAATATTGTGTATATTTTAACGTACGCATACCATGCGGTTATGGCTATCATGAGGGGATTCTTCTGTTGGTCTCTTCTTTTTATTCCTCTTCTCGTCGCGCCGAAGGAGAGACGTACACCGATTACTCTTATAGTGCGACTGACACCTCTCGAGAGGAAATAAATGATCTCGTTAAACGTAACACCGTCGGACAGACGGATCGAGAGAGAGAGGGGGGGGGGGGGGGGGGGAGTGTGTGTGTGTGTGTGTGAGTGAGAGAGAGATTCACTTTGGGAATTCTCGTCCTCTGAACTGGTAGCTGCATTGAGCCATGGCATAAGTTGAGCTAAGGAGCAGAGGATGCGGGCCGTGAGCCGAAGGATCTAGTGACCAGTTGATTAGTAACAGTCTGCGCAAGTTGCGGCTCTCGCCAGTCGACATTCGTGCAGATATATAATCATCCTCTATACGGTATTATGTGTACATATTGCTATTTCCATTTATGTACGACGTTTCTCCGACGCACTGTCTGTATTAGGATCTGTGAACGATGAAGATGCATTTGCGAGATTATTCTTCCTTCCTGCGTCTGCGACATCTGCAGGGTTGCACGACAAATTACCGTAGATTACAAACAACGACTGTTCACTGCTGCAGCAGTTACAAACGCAAATGCATCCAGGACGAGGATAAGGAGAAGAAGAAGGATCTTCTGTATACTGTAAATCACTTGCAATCTATTGAGCTATCTATAAACCGGGAACGGTTAATCTCAGTCTCGTACACTTCATTTCTACACATTACTGATGCCGCAGCAGCGTTCAATAGATAATAGTATACAAACAGGTACACACATAAATACCTACTATGGGTCTGCGTGCGTCTAGTTCTGTAATTTGCAATAAAATCTACTTAAATTACCGAGCCGGTATAAATGAAATTGATTTATGTCTCGTGTAGTCGGTAGAAAAGACGATCATCGTCATCGGGGTTCTAAGGATGAATGGATCTTAGGTACCGTCTGAATGAAGATTTAGCGGAATAGAAAACACCGTTCAACAACATCACCAGGAGTTCAGTTATTCGTGCGAATGGTGCACGCGAATGATTTCTATTGCATACTGTAATTGAGATGGTAACTTAATTCGTGTTTACCAGCATCATCGATCCCAAATCACACACTGAACGAGATTTTTGAACAGTTTTTTTTCTCATCTCTCGGTTCAAATTCATCTTCAAGCGAACGATCCTGTCCTGCAGTAAAACACCTTGACTCTATACGGCATCCTGTATGAGTAGTAAGGCAAATACCGATTCTCGATGCAGATTCCTGTACCGACAGAGTTACCGATCCTTAACCAAGACGCAAACCTAACATCTCATATTCTATAAAAAGTTTTGTGTTTTGACTAAGTGTCGGTAAACGTGACGATGTAGGAACCGGTTCCCGGAGCCGGCATTGCTTCACCACTTGCATCATTCACAAAAATCCATCTTCTCCTCTATCATCTGCGCCTCTGTAGCTCTGCTAACCGAACTTCGAACTCCGTTGAATTGCAGATTCCTGGACTCCAAATCCCGGGATTCGTTCGGCTCCTCCAGTTGGTCGTCAAGTAGCTGCCCCAGGTAGTTAATTTGGAAATATCAGCCGGAATGGAGCTGGCCGGGCAGCAGCCGTTGTTCCTCGGGCCAAGCGGCGTCGTGGCCGCCGGTTCCGGGCCCGGAGGAGTCGTCGTCGCGCCCCGGCAGAGTTCGCCGATGATCCAGGGCGTCGGATCCGGAGGCAGCGTCATCGGCGTTCCCGTCGAGCATTACGGAGCTCCGCTGGGTCTCGCAGCCTGCATATCGGAGTCCGGACACGAAATACTCCGGCCAAAGCCCCGACGGTACGTGCAACACGCGTCGTTCGTGTCGCCCGCGCGTCTGCTATCTTCCATTTTTCTCTATTTGTTTTATTAGAATCATGCTTGTTGTTTTTTCGTTTGTTGGTTTTTTTTTTCTCATGGCTTTTTACTTCTGTTCTCAAGAGTAAGAGCGAAGCGGCGTATCGCGCTTCCCCCACACATGCATCCGCCGCTCTTTATCTTGTTTTCTTCTCCTCGCTCGCGTTCCTCGACCTTCTCTTCCCTCCTCTTCTCTCCGTCCAGACGACGCAGCTGCGGAACCTGCAATGCCTTCGGAAGCCGAGACCGAGCTCCCGATCCGGTGACCCAAATGCTACGTAATACGCGACCGCGGCACGCCTCGCCCTCTGCGCCTCTTCGTAAAAATTTTCAACCTGTATTATGTGCGAGGAAACAATCGGAGTCATTTCGAATCGTCGCAACCGTTAATTCCAGTTTTCATATTGTATCGCGTATGGAGCAGAGACACTGAACAATCGGGTCAAATTTTTGACATTTAAAGTCTATCGTCGTAAATGCAGTCTCATTAAGTGTCAGTCTTTTTTTACCGACCATTCTAAATTTAAAAACAAATTCATTCTGCACATCTATTTATGACGTACAGTATCGTAGAAATGTTTTTCAACCCTTCAAACCCGCAGCGTCAGAACTTGTTCGAATGTGGCTGATCAGGAAATTCGGTGATCATAAGTTGGAAAGCAATCAAGACGAGGCTGAGCCGTGATAATTACAAGTTCCTTGGCCGAACGAATCATTATCATATAATCCAGTACACGTATAGGTGGTAAACGTTTTGCCGTCGGTGTCGTATAAACTGGAACACTACAATCCTTCAATTTTCTCCAAGTATATAAAATTGGGGGGCGATCGAAACCTCCGGCAACCTCGGGGCCGCACAATGGAGGCCCAGACGTAAGTCCGTGCGGTATCAATAGGACGATACATCAGAGGCGTATAACGGTAGCTCCAGTTAAGAACGAGCGTAATTGCTCGGAGGCCGGTAGGTAAGGCTCTACCCCGATGCCCCGGTACTGTTATAACGCTTGATTGAAACCCGCCAGAATTTTCTACCCGGCTGCTGGTATTCTTCTTCCGATACTTACTCCGCGGCGTGTCTTGAACATTCGAGAGAGCGAGAGAGAGATTCAAAAAATATAGCCCTACAGCCCGCGACTAACGAGCATCGAATGCCTGCCTCGGCGATTCGCGAATAAAATCGCGGAACATATTTGCAGTTCCACTTTCGACCGGGCGGAGAATCGAAGCACAAATAGGTCGACCACTGTTCAACTTAAGGATTGAAAATTTCCAGCTCGCATTTCAGGATCGGTCCGCGAACTTTGGTTTTTCTTTTATTTTTCTTTGCTACTGCTTTCCTTTTTGCCCTCGGGAATGACAATTTTTTTCCTCATATTTTAACTGCGGTATTTAACGAAAGAAAACATTATGCGCATAGATATATGTATCATTCGAACAAGGTAGCGAAGTCCGAAAATCAAAATTTTGTGAAAAAATTGAACAGCATTTTTCTATTTAAAAAAAAAATTTAACTCTGGCTGCTAGCTTCAGCTTCGTATACACGGGCACAGCGAGATAAATTTATTTATATTATTACAGAAATTGATGATAATTGCAGCGTGGAAAAGTGAGAACGCGAAGAGAAATGCGACTGCAGCAAATTGCAGAGTTGAAACTATTTTCCGCAATAGTAAAGCGTTCTCATCCGCGATGCGTATTACACGTACAGGTACGTTATGGGCTTACGAAGATCAATCAATGCAGTCAGTCGGAAAAGTGCATACCTGCGGTAAGCGCAGAACGCTGCTTATAAGTACATATACATATATAGGTATGTATGTAATATTTGCAATACCGCAGGGATCAGGACGCGGTGAAAGTTGACGTATACGTATATAAGGTCTACTGTAAACAATATCCTGTGTATACAATATACATATTTATACCGTTGCACGTTAAAGTTGCGTAACGATATTTGCGGTAAATTAGTCTTGGCAGTTGCGTCGCGTTACGTTATAGGTACTATTACACGGAATACGAAAAATCAAAGTCCTCGCGGAGATTACACGTTACAGCCATGCACTCGACCATTATATATATACGTACTTGACGGGCAACGACGCCTGACTAATCGTTCATAAATTGATACTCCCTCAAGTTACGCGGGGTAATGATTTTGCAATCGAAGATACAACTGCCAGCTTTTTTCTTTTATACCTGAATTATATGCGGTTTCTTTTCAAACACTCGCATGTTTGCACAAAATTCGTCACAGGCGCAGCGATTATTCACGGTACAATACTTGGGTTGTTCCGAAGATTCTGTTTGGAAGAATTATCCACACTGACACGTAACGACGTACGAAACAGCAATCGTGGACGCGGGCAAGCTGACGGGCAGTCGAGAATAGCTTATAGCTGCAGGAGGATCGGCGAGGAGATGACATTCGCGAAGGAATTTCCAGCAGGCGATGCGGCGTCCTTGAATTCACTTATACACACACTCGCGCCGCATCCTGCACGCCGGCTAGCTTTTAGCACGCACGCGTGCGGATGCATATCCCGTGGTGTGCGGCTTTGAGATAACCGCTGCATCGTCGCATCATTCTATGCAACGTATAGGTATACACACGCTGTAAAATACCACGTGTGGCTAATGGCGGAGCGAAAGACGCGGCGAAGCTGTAGGCTTCTATGCAATGTAGCCATCTCACCATATACATGCACGCCTTCGGACGCACATACGTAACATACTTTGCCGTAATTTTCAATTTCCCATTATACCCCGTGTAATAATAATTTTCACTCACCGCTCGAGCGCAGCTAGTTTTTGTTTTTTTGTCTTTTCTTTCAATATACAGCCTTCGTTTGATCCCTTGGCGTACACGTAGTGTGTGTAATTTACAATTTCAAATATTATTCTATACGGATGGATCGGGAAGAATGAGGAAGCGGCGGTGGCCGAGAAGGAAAGAGAAGGAGAACGAAGGAGCCGCGGAACGCGCGCTGGCTAATGGCCGTAATTAGGGTCTTCAGTTTTGCCCAACTGATCTCTCATGCAGTCAGCGATGCCTGCGGCTCGGTAACTCGTATAGTCTTAATCCTACTGCAGCTTGTGCGGAAACATAGCCTCTCGACTTGCCCCGCGGAATATCATCCTACACGATGGTTCGCAGAGGTCGGGAGTATCGAGAGAGTATAATTCGGAAGCCATTCTCACGGGGCGAAGATGGGAACGAAATACACGTACAATGTGAATTCGTGAACATCACATGCGTGATATACGCAAAAACGTATCCCCGCGTACATTCTTGCTGCGATGAATATCGTATCGATTAGAATTCACTGATTGAGTAATTTATCTTTGTATTTAATCCCATGCGTTCTCTGCGGTAATGTAATAGCTTGATATTAATTAGGCGTGCCCGATACGATACGAAAAGGGCGTATCATCGTCAGCGCGTGTTTAAGATGGATCTTTCAATCAAATGATCCAGCGCAAGGATGAACAACATGTTGTGAAGAGGTGCCGGAGCGTTGCTGCGTGTCAGGTTGTAAAGATATTGGGAGAAGGGCGAGGAGGTGGGTTCGTTCGTCGTCGAGACTCTCGCGCGTAAAATCGTTTACGTGTAGAAAAATAGGCGTTAAATTTTCGACGGTCACACACAAGCCAAGGCATGCTCGATCAACCCGCGTACGTGCTTCGGTGTCTCCATCGAGGTTTAATTGCTAGATAAATCAACGCCGTGTTAACGAAGACACCTTGCGGTATACGCATGCGAACGCAGGCCAGGCTTGGATACCGAAAGGAAATCCTACGGGTAGTACACGGATAACCTGTAAGAGTGAGTTATTAGAGGGAGAAATTACCGTGGAATTCACCTTGTCGCATGGCCGGACGATGATCCATTATAGATCTCGGAGGAAAGTGGTTTATACATCAAGTTTACGGGGTATTCGGTTCTTCGCCCAACGCTGATACACCACTTCAAAGTGATCGAGTGTCTCGAAACTAGCTTGATTCGTTTCCGTGTCTTTCGAAAAAAAATATCTTTCTCTACCTCTCACGTGGTTTGGTCACTTCAAATTGGGTTAGTATGATTCATAGGAAAATCGAAGACAGCTATGAGTTCTGCGGTGGCTTCTGTGCGGCACGTTTTCGGAACCGAAACAACGATTCGTCCGCGTCACGTTTAAGCGGAGCCAAATTAGGATGGAATAGAAACTTGTATGCACACGTATATATATGTAATAGATCTTGATGCAGCGTGTTACAAGCACGGGTTACCTATGCTTTTGAATCGCCCATCGCATCGAGTTACTTACGGAGTCTTAAATATGCGAATAGAGAGCTACCGCGCACAGGTACGTGAATACAATCTTCCGACTGTTGTTGCTGTTGTTTTCGCCAGCGCGTTTAATTAGTTTATGTGTATAATGTGCTGTATACCTATAACCGTATGTATGGGGATAGCATGCTGCGCACCATCCGAATTGAGCTTGTTAAACCGGCGTAACTTTATACACAACACAATGTATGGGAAAATTTTAAAGCGTACGAGGTATGGATTGTAACGCGTGGGATGAGCAATGAAATTACAAAAATAAAGTGAAAATAAATGGATAAATAAAAAAGTAAAGAAACGGAAGGAAAAGGAAAGAGTTTGAAAATATTGTAAAGGAAATACGTTGACGTGCGCAGCACGCGTATATCAACCTAAATGGGGTATTCAGGCTAATAGATCTCTTTGTTTCGAGCCTTCCTAACTCTTTCGTATACGAATATATGGTATATAATCGTTCCTTTCCTCCAAACTACTTCCGGCACCGAGTCCAAGCTTAACCTTATACACCGGGTTGCATGCTTTTTGTCTCATGCGTTAATATTGTACAGTATTATATGTATAATGTCATTATAGAATATTCTCTGGGTCAAGTTTATTCGTTACGCGCGTTACACTCTCTTTCCTTCTACAATAGCAATATTCATTACACTTTCGTACAATGAACAGTTCAGAGTAGGAAGGAAAAAAGAAGAGGAGTTTCTTGAATATATCGTTCTATTTTATCGAACAAATTTTAGAACGGGAAATGATTTAAGGACAACTTGGTTGTACAAATTCTTCTTATGAGCCGTTGGAGTGACATAAATTACACATTTTCGTTCCATGTATACTTTTATCTCTCTTCCGTACCTTTCTACAATCGTCCAGCCTAATTATTGAGTCGAGTATAGGCCTGTACGCCCGGTACTTACAATTTATCGGGAGGCTTATCCCAGAGTCTACCACATCTGCCTATACCTATATATATATATATACATATTATAGGGAGGTATATAATATACACACGTGTTTATATATAGGGAGAAAATTTGTGTATTTTACGAGGGGCTTCCGAGAGGAGCTGCAGCAGCAGCGAATCGATTTACCGATGTACCGCATCATTTTAAGTCCCTCGAAATCTTTACTCGAGTTTCCTTTCTCTCTCTCTCTCTCTCTCTCTCTCTCTCTCATTTTTCTTTTTTTTTTGCGTTTTATTTTTACTCTCTTCTCGTCTTTTAAATTTCGTTTATTTCGTTCCTCCTCTTATCTCTCTCTCTCCCGGGCTGACACCCTTCGACGCTGCTGCTTCGATCTACATATACTGTCCCGAGGCCCGTTCGGCAGGCACCGTTTCCGTCCAATTACCAGTACTTTAAAGTGACAAATTACCTACTCACAAGTCACGATGCTTGAGAGTAAGAAAAAAAAAAAAAACAAAACAATTTGAGATGGCAAATAATAAAGAGCCACGTTTTTTTACGGTTTCTTCTTACTTTCTTTTACTCTTTGTCCCACGCTTTTTGAAAGTACTTTCCAAAGGTTTTTTAAAAATTTTTTATTCTTGTGTTTTTTCACACCGTGCAAGCTTGAACCTAAAAAGATATTTTATTATTGTTGCCGAAAAAAAATTCGAGGTCGACAATTCGTATTCACGTCAGCAAACTGAATTGTTTGAAAAATGACTCTGCGAAAAGAATTTTGTTGCTGGTATAAATGACGGTTTTTTTTTTTATCGTAATTGTTGTTCGTTTTTTTCCTATACCTCGATTCGATCCGATTTGATCACCGTTACATTTTCGGATAGGACGTAACAAGCAATTTCTATTACAATAGAAGATATGTAGGCTGCAGATAAGCAATGAATAAATTCCTGCGAGCTGACGACGAATGACCGGGGGGTATAGGTGAGCCTGCATAAGCTTAGAAGCTTGAAACCTCGGATCTTGCGGCTTGGTCCGAGGCTCGAATTCGCACCATCATCATTACCGAAGCCCGCTGATGGCATGCCTCCGGTAGATTATACATACGTTATATTATACACGCCTAGCTTCCTTATGCGTGTAAGACACGCGTCTGTGTGCGTATTATGTTACAAGAGTCGGTTCATCGCGATTCCGTTGATGCGCAGCGTCCCAACCGCGGAATACAAGGGATTCGTCCTATACGCACGACGATATTACAGTCGAGGGGGAGGAGAGGAGAGGAGCTCAATAATGCGTTTCAAATCTTTCACATTCATCGAGCACAGTGCGCACGCATACTTACATATCCGCTCCTGCGACGTCCGAGATGGATAACGGTATCCTCGAACGTGGCGATAGCGCACCATATACATATTATACACGATATACGATACATGTATACATATATAATATATATATATACACTGTATGTTTGTGCAGGAATTCGTGCAGTGTGTTGGTATATTTGACATGGTAAAACGCCCAGCGCAGTCGGTCCTTTCATCTTCGACAGAGATTCATTCCTTCGTCTTAGCATGCGACCTTCTCGCTCGGGGTCGCGTGCAGGTAACGAGCCTATCTAGGAATTTGAATAATATCATGGCCGGTTACCGTTTTATTCAATTTTCCAAAAATATCTAACTTGCAACCGAAAGCGTGGAAGAAGAAAAAGACTTGCCGACCCGTGCAGAGTATACGATAATACCGCTCGTGCAGGGAAACTTTTTTATAAAAAATGAATCGTCAATTTGTCTCAATATTTTAGGTGCTTTAAAATAGTCATAAGCCGATCGATGCGACGAGTGCGTCAGATGGTACGACCAAGAAACGTTGAAATCTTATCGTACTCTGTCACCTGTTGATCCCATTATATTTTAACTAAATATTTTTAACTCCCGAGGCACTGCTTACTCGTCGGAGAAATCGGCCAAGAATCGATTCTCAGACGATAAGCCTTCGGGATCCCAGACAAAAACCTCTCTCTCTCTCGCTCTTTCTCAAAAACTAAAAAAATCTACCGACAGAATCAGAGAATTTTTAGAAACAATATGAAATTCTTAAAGAATTTTGATTTCACTCGTTAATAATAGGCACTATGTGTAAGTAGACCAAATAGTAACCGCAGTATAACAGGGAAAAATGGACCACGAATTACACCTATAAAATAGGAGTCCTGTCTTTATACGGTGAATTATTGCGGGTTTAAGCACCGACACAGCCTTAGATCACGCAGGAGGAAGTTCAGGTTGTTCGTCGGCGTGCGCCGGGAGTCATAGCCATGCGAATGGCTGCGGGTGAGGTAGGCATGTAAAACGTGAACGCCAGGCACATGTTTATGCTGTACGTACCCTAGTCGGGATATCGAAAGGGAAAGTGATCTATCTACGTGTTCTTGGAAACTGGGCAAAAAAATGTACAATGAATTACCGTGTAACTCGTGTTGTCTTATAACCAGGTACATACCCTGACTACCTGACGGTATGTTACTTACTCCGCAGACTGCCGAGACTCGACTCGAGGCGATAGACACTTTTTCTACAAGTTCCGATCTTGCTCTCAATTAACCTGCCTCGAATCAGTTCTTTATTTTCTTTTTAACTGGCGGTAATTTACCGATTGCCACCTTCTGTACGGGTATGTTATTGTACACAACGTTACATTGAAATTTTCAATCTCCATACTTGCAAATATTAACACATTCGTACAAAAAAAATTACGACTTTCGGTTTCGAATTTTTTTTTGCTCAGAATGAATTTATTATACAATTTTTATCACGAGATAAAAACCACGTTAGAATGACACGCGTACAATGTGTGTCATAGATGATAAATATTTCGCCGCTATAAAATTACGGTATCTATATGTGGTTGCTAGGAAGGCGGGTTACAACGATATAGGTGTAGGCACCAATTATTAGTCGATCGTAATTCACGACGTTTGACTACCAGAAAGATCACGAGAAACGATAGAGTTTTTCTAGTTGACTCCAGAGGCACAAGGTCCGACCGCCGGATCGGCGACCCTCCGGGGCATCTCGATTATCCTTATCGCGAGTATCTCGATTATATCGAAGGATCATAGGTGTACACGTACTTAAGGAGAGACCGTATTCGAATGAGAAATCGAGAACATTACGATTCTTGTAATTCTCGTACCGCCGCGTGCGCGCCTCTTCGACTCTCTCACGCGGTGATACAGCGAGGAAAAGGGAGGGTGACTAGAAAATTAATAATTTTTTTCGACATGTATCGCGTGTGTACTCACCTGACCGGCGGAGTTTCGCCAGGTGAACACAAACAATGACCGGTGGCGGTGCCTTGAACTCGACGGAGGTTCGGCGGGTGAAGAAGGAGGAAGAGGACCACGCATGTGCGCGCTCCCAAGAACGAGGAGGATATACGACGGGTATAATGACGACACCCACCTCGTCCGGTGCCGGTTGAACTTCTCCACCCGTAGTCCGGTCTCCGACGGACCTACTTCCGGTTTCGTTCCGCAGAGTTCATCGTGCAGACCGGAGTCTCGAAACGTCGGCGATGAACTTGCGAGAAAAGCTCTTCACTTTCACGATTTACGACCTAGTTTCATCGAAGGTACGATATGCGAAGTTGTACGATCGAGCACCGGAGCTGACGATTAAAATATTCTCACCCGCGGCAAATATTCATGGAGACGATTCGCAGGGCTTCCGCGTCTCGGAAATGCAACGTATCCATCGCGTGCGGACGTCTGATCCCAGATGACGATCTTATTACCCTGGATGGGCATGAGGCGAGTTACAGCTAGACCATTCTTCATTCTTCTATATTACCACGGTGGCTGGTGGTGCGATGCGGCATCCGTACACCGGTACGGAGAGGTGTAGGTGATCGTGGAAGTGCCGTCTCTCTTTCCTTCTCCGGTGGATATCAGGGATGAACTCACTGTTGCCGCAGAGACGATGATTCTCTCAGAATGCAGCGTTTGCCGCTTACCGAGTATAACTGCGCTTTACCTGCTAGGTCGTTACGTACCTACGTATGAGCGGCAGCTACGTGGTACACGCACACACACGCGTGAGAAAGACATTCAAAGCCAAACAAAGAAAATACTTGAAAAGAGCACCTTGTCACAGGAATATTACGGTTTAGGATGAAGTCGAGAGGATTATAGGCATAAGGTATGATATTACATACGAAGACAAGAGCGATTATTAACGCCAGGGAATAATTGTCCCTCCGGGGCAGCTCGGGTTTATCGAGTGAATCCGCCTCCGAACGTCTCCTCGTCTCTCCTCGAGCGACCCGTGTCGTAGACCAGTGAAGCTCGGAGGTGAAAACCCTGGGAATATCTCTCGATCCCGTAAAACAACAATACCATAATCAGAAAAGTGCCGTAAAAAGTGTAGCGGTGTGTGCGTCCTTCGTCGCGCACGAGTGCAGGGTCGCGTCTCTTCATCGTACAGCCTGGCGCGGAAAAGCGCGATGCCTTACGGCGGAAGCTGGAGAATTCGCGCACGATTTCCCGGTTTCGAGAAACCGTTGCTAATTACCCGATCAGCTCCATCGACCAGAGGATGGGAATCTACTCGTCGGGGCCTCTGCGTTAGAGCGAGGCGACTGTGCGACGGTCGAGTGGTCATCGTCGTCACGGGGGGAAAGCAGGGACATCCCCGGCTCGAGTCGGCCGGAAGACAATCATGGGAAGTGGACTATAAGGCCCCCATTGCAGCAGGGGGAAGGGGGTCTAAATGCGCGTCAAACGAAGGAGAGCCTCGGTGCTGTACGGTGCGACGACGAAAGGATGCGATTCGATGCGAAGACGGTGCTCTCGACGCCCCGCCGGGGAAACTTCGCCGGCACTCCTTATTCCGCGTCCGCACGGTTCATTCATACATTCAGTTTCACCGTGAGTTACGGATCGGCCGGGTGGTCGGTTTAGAGGTGCTCCTCGTTTTCCCTGCTCAGTGCGCGTCGGTTCTCAGCGTGGGCCGGTACTCGAGGTGCTTGCTGGTGTACTCGCGCGAGGCGGAGTCGTTGGTGCAATCCTGGATCAAATATGCAAGCTCTTGTTTCGGACCGCCCGTGACATGCCCGTCCAGCAGGAGACGGGCAGGCGTTGTCGAGGCGACTGCACCTGTCTTCTCTGTCGCGAGCTGAAGAGCTGCAAAATGAGCGGTTCGGGGCTCCAGGACCACGGGGATACCGCGAACTTCATCCTTCGTCGGGCGCCGCCGTTCGCCGACGCTGTTCTTCCCTCGAGGACGTGTCTCTGGCGTCAGAGCCAGGGCGAGGACCATGGGAAGATCGTTGCCGCCGGTCAGAGGGTCCAGGTCAGCGTTGGAGAGCCCGTTAGGAAACCGGAACCGCCGGTCAAGCCACCGCGGCGGGACGTCAACCCTGGTGGAAACGACGCCGAACACAGACACCGGACCGTCGTCTATTTTGGGGACACCAACAGGGCGCAGCAAAAGAAGGACACTGATCGCCTGCCACGGCCCGACTTCATTGCCGAGCTGAAGAAGGTTCAGCACGAGACAAACGACGCCGGCGACGAGGAACCGGCGATTAAATTGCTGACCGATTGCTTTTCTGCTCCACCGGACGATTCTCGCCCCGAGCTCAATGGGAATCCTGAGAAACGATCTTCCGAGGAGACCCCGGCTAACGGCCGTGAGAACCACTTTGCCAGGATACAGGTGAAGGCTGGGACCACTTTCGACGCACCGAACGAAATTGTCCTCAACCTCAGCCCCAGCAGGGCCGACGTTCTTCGCATCGAGGAGGACCAGAGCTCCCTTGAGGACTACTGGTCCCTGCCTGGAGACACGACCGGATTCAAGGCCGACTGGAGTTTCGTTCAGCAGTGGCGACTTAGAGGGTAATTTATTTTACGTGGGAGGGGGAACGTTTGGACTGGTGCAGGGAAGAACTGCGATCACCGGGGATAATGTGTTGTTCGAAGTACAACGTCACTCTCAATTTCCGTCTTCGTGGTGCGTGAACCTTGGAGGCTGGCCTCGAAATCGAAAGGAAAAGTGGTAATTTGGGATCTCAGCGTTCCGCACGCTGCGGTTACACTTGCCGAGTGTGTAAATACCTGCTGGATTTTCGTACGCACGCGGATCTCTCTTGTAATATTCCTTTCTCGGAGTCACGCATGCCCGCCAATGAAATACTACAAGACCTTGGTCTTATTTCCAGCTCGACGAGCCGAGGAAAAATTTAAAAATCAAATCACCTGTTTTTTACTTGCGTCATAACGATGTTCGAATCACGTTCACTCGAATTTGACTGCAGTTGAGCTGCAGGAGTTGCATGCAAGTGCAGTCCTACAATGGAGTTAAGCGTATACTGGCGCAACGAGTTTAAAGTTCCTTGATTCATCGCTTCCACGTGTGCAGGGAACATCCGTACCGTATCCGTATCGTATTCGTTGAATCTCTATAAACCGCTTGGGGTTCACAAATTCATATGTATGCAAGCAAAGGTGGATTTCAGCATCGGATGTCACAGTTCAATACCGTTTTCTCACCTCTTACGATCACCGTGGACGTCCACCTTACTGTGAATGCATGCGTCGTGCGCGATGACCACATTTCCACGACTCTAGGTTCTTCGTTGTAAAAGTATAAGTAACGCTCTGTTGGTTCGTGGAGTCGTCATTAGTTGAACGATAGATTAAAGCGTGTCTCCAACGGAATATCACGAACGCACTTTCACGCCTATATTTTCTTGACTATGTGACGAAAAAGAATCGTACGTTCTCGAGCTCGCGTTATATTCCGTTACTCCGCTGGTGCGTCTTCTATATCTAGTACCTGAGCCGTTTCACTGATCGTTAATAGAAAATTAGCCTGTAACCCTGTGAACACCTTCGCCAATTCTTTATTCTAGACCCGCTGGGGGCGGAGGCAGGGAATTTTACACTGCTCCCTACGCGAAGGAATCGCCAGACTCTCCTCAGCAAACGGGGACGCACAATATGGTCCACATGGTTGCCGAACGAGACACAGACAGCGTGGCACCGACGCCGACGCCCCATCATCCCCATCACTCCCAGCACCATCATCTCAGCCTGCATGAACTCCGCGGTCTTCAGGTAGGAGGGTGCAACTTTGCCATCGTGCATAACTCTGCAACCTTCCCAAAAACGTTTCGGCGATCTATTTTATTTTTTGTTCAATTACGATCAGCGGGGACCAGAATGCACGGGCAACAGTTCTTCGGATGAGAATCGGTCCTCTGGACATGCGAGCATGTCGGACACCGGAGGTCACACTAGCAGCAGTTCGCCCCCTCATCGTCACCACAGAGTTCACAGTCCACAAGCGTTGAAGGTTGTTCCAGAAGATGACCGTTTGTCAGCATCGGTAACCCAGCGTAACGCCAGGATGAGATCGGGACAAAATCGTAATCGGCACAGAGCTACTCCGGCAAAGGTGAATTAGAGATGAAAGAAAGACTGGTCAAATACTTGAAACGACAATCGGATGGTAGGGGCAATTTTAGCATTGAGTGTTTTTCTCTTCTTCTTTCACAGCTACAGGTGCCGTGGTCAGGATCCGGACTGGAGGACATAAAGCTGGCTATTCAGCAGCTGACGATGCGTTCTCACACCTCGACCTCGACGTACTCGTCGTTGAGCGGTTCCGAGAGTTCGGAGCCTGCGGTAAGACGGCTTATGCGTCACTCAAGCCTCGAGACGATCAACACCAACGTTACCAGTGCCGACGAATTCGTGTGGGTCGACTCGCACAACAGGCTTGTCGAGCTGCAGCAGCTTCCTTGGACCCATCACGACGTCCTCAGGGTCCTGCAGAACGGACGTACCAGGGAACACATGGAGCGTGTCTCCATGGAAACAATACCGCGATTATCGTACCTGCTTCAAAGGGCTCTCGTAAGAGTCGGCAGGGAGACTCAGAGGCTTGCCAAACCTCTCGGTCTTTGCAGCAAGCACGAAATTTACAGCGCCTTCAAAATTGTGCTTTGTCCAGCCTTGGCTGATTCTTGTACAAAGGTGAAAACCAGGAATTAATCCATTTTCATACCCATTCTGGTAACCTAGTTGATAATCAACAGAAAGGAGAAATTAGACTTGACTTCGAACTGTACGGCACATTTCTTAATATCTCAATGTTAAGATACAGACATGATGAAAGAATTACTTTTTTTTAAAGAAATTTAACAGTCAGCATTCTATACTGAAAGACAGCCACACACTAAATAAAGAATTGCGAGAAGTATCATCTAATCGCATTTCCAGAAGCATTTAATCGCTTTCCAATCGAAGCTGACTCTTTCTAGGCTTGCCTGCGAGCAGCAGCCATGTTCGCTGTGTCTGGGGACCAGCTGAAACAATCAAAAGGTTCGCGAGCAGGCCTGCAACTACCGGTCGGCCGTTTTATCAGATGGATGACAGACGTGAAATTAGGAAAAATGGTTCACGAGTACGCAGCTGTGTATTTGGCTGCTGGTGTGGAAAATCTTTTAGAAGAGATTTTGCTCCAGTGCATTCCGACGGAGCCTCACGCAACCTTGACCGCTACTATGCTGGAACACGCGATAGCGAACAACGGAGACTTGTGGGGGCTACTGCAGCCTTACGCGCACTTGAATGCGGGCCGAATCGCGTCTGGTAAAAATCCATTCTCGATTAACTGTAGCGAATATTCGTTAATGTTTGTCAATGTAACGATCGTTTCACGTTTAACCTGCCGCAGGCGCACTCGCGATGCCTCGATGGGCCAGCGTCAGTTCTCTCGGTTCAAACTCATCCTCACGCAGCGGGCGAGAGGCTGCCGGTTCCACCCTTGAACCTTCGCTGCTGACGACTTGCGTAGGCTCCATACCTGAGCTTACCGATCTAATATCCAAAGTAGCCCAGTCCGGGCGTTGCCCGGTCCCATTGACGCCCAGGGCCCTGAACGCGCTCTTTTACTACATGAGATGCTCTCAGGTTTGTACTGAAACGCAGCATCAGAAACGGTTGACATCATGACAAAAGTATAAGACACTGGATGAAAGCAGTGGAGAGGAAAGTCAATTGCGATAGCCGGAACAAACTAGCAACTAATCACGTGGTTCCACGTCTCTTTTTGTTTTATCCAGCTAGAGCACGGTGAGAGAGGTTCGGGTATCCAGGAACTCGCCTATGAGCGAGCGTACGTCGTTCTTCCACCGCTAGTCGAGTGGTTGAGGGTGGCTACAGCCCATGCCGAGCATCGGCACGGGAGTATTTTGGACGATGATGACATTGGCCAGGCAGCCAGGCTGCTTTTACCCGGTGTAGATTGTCCGGTTAGACAGATTTGGTACGTTCAAAGTCACATAGTAGGCAATTCCCAGCCTAATCGCCGACTTCTGCTGTATAAATTATTCTAGATAGTAACCGAAATTCGTTATTTCAGTTCGGAAGAAGTCACTCTCTGCTCAGGGCGGATAGACGATGCCGAATGCACGCGACGTCTGACGATGGAAATGGCCTTTAAAATGCTGACCAGTTCGCGACCGGAATTAATATCTCAAGCAATCCCTCTGCTCCCATCGACGAAACTGAATACAGTCAACGACAATGGTTATACCGCTCTGATGCTGGCCTGTATAAACGGCGACGAGTGCGCGGTTGTTGCATTGCTCGATGCCGGGGCCGATTTGAACGTCGAGAGTCCCGCTCCGTTGTCGAGCCAAGTCGCGGGAAGTCCAGCCAAAAACGTGCTGGTTTCAGGGGGGCCGAAAAATTCTCCATCTCCAAAAAATTTGGGAGGACAACTCTTCGCAGCCTCGACAAAAAGCGCCAACAATCTAAATATATCGAATTCGTCAGGCAGCACCGGCTCCAACGTCTGCTGTGTCCAGAACGGATTCAATGCAGAAACACAGCATTGGACCGCCCTCACGTACACAGCTTTGCTGGGTAATTGCACGATAGCAAGAATGTTGCTCGAAAGAGGCGCCGCTGTTGAAGGAGGTGCTAAACTGAGCGAGGATAAGTGCACTGTTACGCCTCTCCAAGTGGCTACTGCTGCCGGTAATCATGAAATGGTTGCACTGCTCCTTGCTCATGGCGCGCAACCGTTTTTATCCACTTTGATAAAGGATACATTCTGCTATTCTGGTTCGGCACAAAGAGGGTGTTACAGGTGATTAATTAGGTCTTGTTTTTGGAGAAAATTATTTTGCTACTCTGACAATTTCTCAATACTTAGAATAACCTTGATTCAATTATCACAGCGCCGTATCGGTGGCAGCGGCACATGGCCAGAGAGCCACACTGAATCAGCTGTTATTCCATCCGTTAACTACTTCTTCAAGACGTAGTGAGAAGGAAGTTTTATCCCTAGAAGAGATTCTTGCCGAAGGAAACGCCGGTGTTCAACAACACACGGCTGAAGGACAAGGAGAAAGAAATCGAGATGCGAATGGTCCCGCCTTTAGTAAATCCCAAATTAAGATGCTGCAGGAAGCCATGTATCATAGCGTCGAGAGTAATCACCTAGGTAAATTGACGTTTGTTTTTTGTTTGTTTTTTTTTTTTTTACTTTCCTTTCCAAGCTCAACGCTGAAAAATTCGGAACTCTATTTACAAACAATCATCCATTGCTCGACAGCTATAACGATGGATCTACGTAGTCTCGGAATAGGCTGGACCCTTCATTGCTGGATGCACACTTTATCTACTGCACACGAAATGCGACTGGAATCTGTTATAGACCAACTGCTTCAAGACTTTCTTCAAGTCTGCCCTGAAGATTATTCGACCCAATTTGGTCAGGAGTGTCTTCCACTTTTGTTTAACATTTTTAGGTACAGCAAGGTAATTGGTAACGTTGTTTCACCCGCGTTAATACTTACAACTGTGCAGAAATGTGCACAATTATCTATTGTTACTTATGATGTGACACGTTACAGAAAGAAGCAACGACTCTTCTACTAGCTGATATATTCAGCAGTTGCTTTGGATGGGAGCCGATTAAGCCGATAAGAGATACCACGTTGTCAAGCGGTTCTCGAATTGATCCGAAATTCGTGAATAACCCGGAGTTGAGCGACGTTCAGTTCAGAGTTGAAGGGAGAGTATTTTATGGGCATAAAATAGTCCTCGTCACTTCTTCGCCACGGTTTAGAAACATGCTCAGTTCAAAATTGTGCGAAGGGAATCCACCGATTGTGCAGATAAATGATATTCGGTATCATATCTTTCAGGTAGATTAAAAAAACAAACTCATAGAATTCCTTCCAATCCATTTATTTGTACAGGAACATATGATAAACTGCTTTATTCTTTTTTAGATGGTTATGGAATTTTTGTATCACGGGGGTTGCGCGACATTGGAAGTCAGTCAAAGTGACGTCTTGGAACTTATGGCTGCTGCGAATTTTTTCCAACTAGACGGCTTATTGAGATATTGCGAAGCTCAATGCTCCGCGATGATTAACCAAAACAATATAGTCTCCATGTACATTCACGCTAAGGTAATTGTTTGATGAGTTTTACTTACATAAACTTGCCATGTTCTTATTCCCGTTCATCTTGCAGGTTTACAATGCGGCTCAGTTATTGGAATACTGTCAAGGATTTTTACTGCAAAATTTGATGGCTCTTTTATCGTATGATGACTCTGTGAAACGACTTTTGTTCGCTAAAAAATTGCCGAATCACGACGTGCTTGCAGGTCTGCTGCTCACTCTGCAGGCGCGAATAAAAGCGAGAAAACCTCAACAGCCCACCAATCTTAACGCTTAGTTGCGCATTGAATGAATCATTCCACAATAGTTATGCCTTGAGCAAACTATAGAAGCCAGGCAACTCTTCAACTACACGATGGTTACGCATGTACTCCGGACCTTTGCCAAATATTTCAATCATTATCCAGTGTAGGTGTAAACAATGCCGTATCCTTGTAATGACTGAACTCTACGTACTCTCTGACCTTACACCATCCTTATCTCGAATTTTGAAGCTGATAAAATTGAAGCGCCACTTTACCGTCGCTAGGAAAATGGAACCGTCGACTGCATTGAATACATGACTGCTCCATTATTTATACTGATTAGAACTGTATATTTTTTTTTTTTTTTTTTATAACAATCAAATTTATTTATATACTTATGTATAAATTTATGTTGTAAAAACTTTTCTTGCCTTAGGTCGTAGTTTGTATTGTACTTCATTTACATATATAGGTTATAGGTTGTAGGAATCGTTTTGTGATACACGGCATTTGATATTCGGTGTTTACTTTTTTCCTGTTGAATTAAATTTTGTTTAATACTTTTGCCAGATTAATATGATACTGAAGATATAAATCATTCGACAAAAACTCGACATAAATAGATTGATCGATTTAGTTTTTTTGCTATCATTTTCCATGCCGTATATGAACTTTGTGTACAGATAAAGTATTTTGAAAACTTTGTTCACTGCAAAGCAAATATGTGAAATTAATATTTATAGTGTTAATTTTCTATTTCTTTTTTTCTCAAGTACTATCCTATATAGTATGGCATAAAAGATGTTCAATAATAAATACGTATTTAATATCACATATCGTTTTAATATTAGTAATAGAATAATTACATTTTCGTGATCCATATTTAAGAGTACAGATTAACATTTGACTAAAATCAGTAACATAGTGTTATAATTATGATAATAATTAGTTGTATATACAGCTGTGGTAAAAAATGGTAATGATAGTGCTTTAGGGATCTCTCAGGATGTGTGTGGAATGCCTACAATTATTATTTATTACAATAAGAATGGTTCAGGCTGTGATAAAATGGCTGTCTCAATCTGTAGAAAATTTCCAATCATAAATACCATGCCTTGAAAATAATGTTCGTTAAAAACGAAGTAATCCCCATTAGCATGGTATACGTTGGCTTTTAAATTTGCACTAGACAGATTTCATACAATTTGCACAAAATCGCATCATTATTTCATTAACATTTTTCTTATTTTTTGAGTAAACTAAACAAACGTAGAACACTGGTCTTTATTCTAATCTTCTACCGTAAGAGATATAATAGAACAGTGTATATTAGAATGCGTAGGAAAAAATTTTTTTTCTCGCCGGGACCAAACGAAAAACGTTCGTTTTTAACATAAAATGAAGCCCTGTGAAACAAGCTTACGTCTTCGTTGATAATTTTGTACGTGTTAATCCATTCAAATATATAAAACTCGCAAGAGCGACCACTCAGGCTTTCCTACAACGCCCTGCTTTCACAGCGCCACATTTTATGTTAAGCATAAACGCTTTTCGTTCGGGCCCTATGAAAAAAGTTTTTTTCACACAGTCTAGTGTGCATGCTTGGTTATCATACACAAATGCACAAGTTTATCGTATTATTGAAACTCATTTCCCGTTTATCATATTTTTATGATGAGTTACCTCTGTTTTTCTTTTCTTTTTTTAAGGAATATTGCAGTCGAACTAATTATCGAACTAATTTGTCAACGTGTCCTGTAAGAATGAAAATTAAGATTTTATGTACCTGTAAATTCTTTATGGACGTCCTATTACTTAGCCTGGGTGGAAATAACGCTGTAGGATATCAAATTGAATTGAAAAATAATAAGCTTACAAGGAAGAAAGTATACAGAAATTATAAACAGTTGAGGTATTTAAGTAGGTTTCTGAAAAAACAAGTCAGACAAATTACCTACCAATTGCAAAACCGACTAATACAATATCCGTTAGTGGATTTTATGTATCGGCAGATTGGCAATTTATTTTTGTAAAATTTAATTAGCGAACAGCTTTTAATGTGCAGGTAGTTCGGAAAGACCGTTGTCAATTCTTACAATGATAAACTAAAGTATATTAACGTATAATGAGAGGGGAGAAAATTGGCAATTCCACTCTATAAAAATTAGGCAACAACATATACAATTCAGTTTTAGTCTCTGATTTCGTGATTTGTATTCTATGAGTTATTGTGTACGCTAAGAGTTGTGACCTTGAATATCGACCTTAATATTCAATCAGGCAGAGAAAGAAGCCAATACAAATTATATAATTCTTTCAACAAAACTATAGAACGCAATTAAGTCTTAAATCTCTCCACTTATTGCATTTGTTTATTACAAAGCGATGAAATTGCATTAAAGAACTCCTATAAGACTACTACATCATATATTGTGATTATGCGAAAGCCCCTTATCAACAGATTGAGACAACCGTTTTGACCGATTATAACGCCTAAAAATATTTAAAACGCTAACTTAGTTCAGTGACTAGTATAATGGCTAGTATCACGGCCGCAACAACAGCGAGTATCAACAAGAAACAAACTTTTCGACGGAACTTTGACTGGTAACTACTAGCTTTAACCAATTCTTGAGCCCCCAATTCGACATTTCCGTGAACATTCTCTATGTTGTTCTCTATAGTATCTGAAAATATCAAACAAACCTGGCAGTATTATCGTTTCTTCAAAACAAAGTAGCAGTTAAAGCTACAAAATTTCACCTGAATTATCGCACGGTGATAAACAAAATGATAATTGAGTAACTCACCAATCGACTCTCCTTGCTGATGTACCAGCGCACCCAACTCACGCATTATTTGATTCACATCCAATATGTCTCCTTCGATTCTCCTAATTCTCTCCTCGCGCTCTAAAAGCAATCCTTGTTCAAATTCGAGCGATCTGGAAGCAGAAAAATCAAACGAATCTCAGTAGTATAAACTAATCATAACTTATAATATTGAAAGTCCGAAATCGATAAAAAATTAGAGAGACAAGGTTACCTCAGAGCGTCTCTTTGCTCAAAGTCTGCTTGGACTTGAACCAGAGTCTCTGTGTCCTGATTCCCATCTCCAGATTGATTTTCGGAATTACCGGATACTAGTAAATGCCTTTTCATTTTCTCTGCGGCAGCCTGTAAGCATAGAAGTACGTGGATAGATTAATGTGCTTCGAATGAGATTTTTTTTTTGATCCACTTCTTCTGTGACAGGTCATTAACTGTGGAAGGTTGAAGTACGCGAGACTTGGCTTCTTACAGCAAAAACATTGGACTTTCTATAAATGTGAATATGAATTGAGGGGTATACCATAATGTTTGTATTAAATTCAAACTGTTTCATTAATATTAACATCAATTATTTCCAATGCAAGGTATGCGATTACTACGATTTTCCTCCATCAAAAATATTCTTTGTGTTCAATGACATTGTAGCATTGTATTATTATTCATGTTTCAGAATCTGGAATAGCTGAAGTAAATTCGAGATTATCAATTGACCAACGTACTTTCTGCATCTCAGAATATCTCTGCAAGGCATCTTTGAAGTCGGTTGTTAATTTTTCAATCTGAAGTTTCTGCTCTTTGTCACCCCGCCTCATCAACACAGTAAGTCTTGTAATGTCCTTGCTTGTTTGAGTAACGACTTGATTGGTACTGAGCTGTGTCACGTGTCTGTAGAATAGAATATGTAATCCGTCAGTACTTGGTTAATCATCATGGCCAGAAAATGACCAAAGAAAAAGGCATCATAAATGGGAGAGCAATTCATTTATCTTACACTCTGTCGCGAAGACCCTGGGAATCCTTATTAGTACCGATGGTTTTGAAAGCTCGATCCAAGGTACGCCAGCTCGAATTTATTGTATAAATATTGGTCGTTATATTCTCGCTTAGGCTGTAAAGTTCAGTAGGACTAAAGCCTACATCCGGAACGTCGGAACGCTGATCGGTGGATCCGTAACCGCGAGAACTGTGCGCCATTCTGCAAAACTAGAATTTGTTCCATATTAGGAGAGGGTACGAGTCGTGATCGACGTTGGATAATTTGAAGCGGTTGAGAATTGATCGAGTGAATCACATTTCATAATCTAGGGGAAAAAGGAAATTGTGATTTCTTTGTGTTCTATCCAGGGTGACATGATAAAGACAAAGAGAATGGTGTGAGAAAATTTGGTCCTAATTCGTAGTTTTTTTTTCGTTTAATTATTTATTTTGTTTTGATTTTATTTCAAACAGTTACGGTCTAGCGTACCTGGTTTATTGTCAAGGTTTGTAAATTCCGTATCAATGACGACGAGGAGCACCGACTACTTGCGACATTTAAAAAAATTTTATTGTTGTAATCCAGCCTATTTTCTACGCGGAGTAACTGAGAATTATCGTGAAATGACAGTTGACCGAACGGTGGCTGACGTACCGCCCACGTGACAATAGTTAGATCGTCCTTTCACCGTGTAGCTAGTTGTACAGCTATACCAACGGCGTAGTGGATACTTGTGAATTTCGATAAACGGTTAATTTAGATGACAAAGGTACGCGGAGAGGATGAAAAAATTTCACAATGTTGCACAATGAATCTTTTATACCTGAAAAAATATGCCTGCAATGCGTATCGATGTTTTAATTTGAAAAAAATTTTATGCCATCTCACGTGGCTAAAGACTCATCGGCTGGTTACTTCTTGAGTCAATTGAGGGGCCGTATGAAACGTGAATGTCGAATAGAAATACGCGGTTTTAAAATCTCGTTCGAAGCACACGTGGCGGTGAAATATTAATTAACGATCAATCGCGGTTTCGGTTACTCCTCAAGCCTTGCTCGAACCGAAGTCAGTCTCCGTTCAGACGCTGAACTGAGAAGACGTCGAGTACGGTCTGTCCGGAAGTCCCCGAGTACAGCCGACGGATTGCGAAAGCCTCCACAAACAACAACCATCGGCCGTAAGTAAATCATCCTGTGTATTATTTTCAATTTTAAGTGGTAAATGTCAGGTTTATAAATTTGTGTGTACGCTAGATTGTGCTCGGGGGTGATACCGTATCGAGTGAAACAAAAATACGCCGCTCGAAGGTAGGCTGGAACCAATTTTGACGGGTTTTTCGCTTCTTTTTTTTTCTCGGTGCGGGAGCCTCGCAGTCGATGGACGGGCTCGCGTACGTCGCGCCGTGCGTCATGTCTGCTTGATTTCGAGCGCATCATCCTTGCCCGACCTTAAAACGCTTGCATCGTCTCAGTGCCTTTCGTTCTTTCGCCGTCCGAATATCATCTTTCCTCGTTTTGTGTCTGGAGTAACGCTTGTAAAAATATTCGATCCTATTATCGGCCAAGTTCGCTCTGCCGCACGCACTTTGCTTGTCGAACGTAGCGCGCGACGCACGCTGGTTTTTACTTTGACGTTTCGCTCGATTCTTCCTCCCCGTCAATTCGCTTTCAAACAGAGACAGAATTTTCCTTCACTCTCCATCTCTCTCACTCTCTTTCTCTCTCTCTCTCTCTCACACTCCATCATTTCATTTCTTCTCTTTCTCTCTACCTTGCCTCCGACGTTCGATCACTATCGGCCTATGAATAGCCGCCGCGCTAATTTACATTCGCTCGTGGCATTCGCATGCATCTACCTTGAGCTTTAATCTACACCACCAACACCAGTAGAACGGTTAGATTATTGATATTGAGGTCAAATTGAATTCCCTGCGCCACGTTTCCCCCTCTCCCCCTCCCGCCCCGCTCAGCTAACCGAATATTCACTCGATTCATGCGTCCCGACATATCGTCATCGGCTCACGAAATTCTGACAGCTCTCAACGCTCGTTTATTCCCTGCTGCATCGTAGGACGTGGATTTTCTGTACGTTGGCATCGTTTTCCGGGCTGCGGGAGGGGCTTGCGTCACGCCATTGCTATCTCTTTGTCCGTCGCCGTGACTGACTTGACTTACGAACGAACGAACGAACGAACGGTTTGACTGTTCCGTCTCACGTCCCAGCATAAAGATCCCTCGAGGATTCGTTAGTCAAGTATTTCCATCGGCCGTCTTCCTCAGTTCCAAACGGTCAATTCATGCTTATTTTTATTTTTATTCTCGTCTTTTACAGTTGCCTCGTTTACTTCTCCATCTCTAGATACATCTATCGCAGTTTCAAGTTACAAGGAAGCCAGTAAAAATTCATGCTCTCACCGCTTCGTGTTTAATCGATTATTATCAATGTGGTAGAATTCTTGCGAACGGGAAGTGATTATTCTAGAAATTGCTATTGTCATCATTCGCGCAGTTTCTTTTTACTCTGGCGTTAAAATTGAATGGTCTCTCCGGGTCGTTGTTTATTAGTCAGTAGCATGCGGCCAGTTTGAGCAACCAAAGTGAGAGAGAGAGAGAGAACGAGAGAGAGAGAAACAGAGAGAGAGAAAAAAGAGAAAGGGTAAAGTTTGTTTGAACGGTTCTTTTTCTCATTCTGAACGTACACACTTTGACAAATTTGCGGAGAAAACTACAGCCGTACCCTGTAATGTGCAGTTATTCGTTATCTCTGTCTCCCTCCAACTTGAATCGTCTGTCTCATTTTCTCGAGAGTTTCCGTTTGGCGAAATTTTGCAGTTAGATGTATTCCAATTTCGTGGAATTCTACCGCTGTTGCTGCTGTTAGCTGACGTAATTCTTTTTTGCGGTTACCTACGGCGCTCGTTTTATTTTCCCCGTTTCTCTCCCCCCCCCCCCCCCCCCTCCCTCACTCTCGCATTCGAGAAATGCAAAGATAATCAGACAACGCTTTATATAGATTGTTGGTTGTGTAAACGCTACGATGATGCGACGATCGCCATTTTGTAAGCATCTGATCTCGAGTGACTAGGAGTCCTAGCTTAGGTTTGGAATTTGGATATAAGTAGCCATATATTTCAACTTGTGTTCCTTGTCTTTACAGGTGTATCCGTAACGTCTATACCCTACACGCAGTACGTACAGACATACATATTCACTTATTTATCTACAGAGAGCGGGGTTTTTATTGGATTCGCGAATGTTCCGCGCAATCTCGCGTTTCTAGTCGCGCATACGTTTTACAGCATGAATCTGTGTGTGTATATATGGTATATATGTATGTGTATAATTGCATCAGTCATTCATTATTTTTATTTCTCAATGGTTCGATTTTCCTTTCTTTCGATCTCGTTTCCTCCTCGACTGTAACAATTAGAGAGCGAGTCAAATCTAAATATACCTGTATTGCATTTACATGACATTGCGACATCTACAAGCTAATTTATTATTACAACCAGGTTCGATTAGACCCTTCCCGCTGCTCTATGTCGAGTATCTATAATTTTTTGTTGACGATCGACCGACACAGGTAGTATCCTATACGTGTAATACGACGAATCGTAAACGTCACGACACCGGGTTGCTGTTTTCGATCCTGTCATATGTATACACGTGCATTCGAATTTCCAAATCTATTTGATTCTCGGATCTTCCGTGTGACTGGATAATCGAGGCGATGAATCACCCTCTTGTGTATTATATATTTATACATACGCAGCCGTACATTTCACCTTCGACCAATTCGTTTTCTTCGTGTTTACGCTCGTGTTTTAAAAAAGATTAGTAAACGATAGTGGATAAATAATAAACATTCGTCGTTATCGCTTGTGAGTAAATCCCGCAAGTTCGAGCTCGATATACGACGCAAGAAAAAAAAAAAGCAATAAGAAATATGGCAAAGAAAGAGGGAGAGAGAAGTCGCTGTTAACCTGCAGAGTGATTGCGCGAAATGTTCTAGAAATACGAATGGGCTATATATAACTCGTTTGATGTATTATATGTACAATGTACGCGTATACGAATGTCATTAGTACAGAATTAATTCTCATAATCATACCTATGTCTCGTATTGGCATTGCGATAATACTCTAATCGGTATGCAATTAAAAGTTGTCACAGTACATATGTGCTGAATTTAGAGACATTGTTCTTTTACACGTCCGCATATAAGTCTCTATAGACCTCCGTAGACTGTGCTGTGTTATCTGAACGGATTTATCGCGTCAATTCAATGAGAAATCTTGAAACAACGTATGCGCATGTTAAACCAAGCTACATGTTACATGTAAACGTACCAAAGCGGGCGGGGACTCTGTCGAAGGATATTTTCGCACGTCATTTAAACACGCTTGTAATACAGTGCAGGCCTGTACCTTGAGAAAATACATGTTTTTTCCTCCGACAAGGCTGCTATAATAAAAAGAGAGAGAGGGAGAATCTCGTATCGCCTTAGTTCTTTGTACATTAACGTCGTGTACAGTTAAACAAGAGTTCGAATATATCCGTGAGAAGAAAAGGAAAGAATATACAGCACCTAGGTGCAATTGAGCTTAACGTTTAAACCATTTCACCAGTCGAAACGCGTGTACCTGACTTATCATTATGTCTTATTGTATCTTCTTCTCATCGTCAGCGGTAAAAATCTACACGTTGACACTCTTTGTACGTACCTACACCTACACATGCGCGTTAGACGGCAATGAGGGGATAAAAACAAAGAGGCTGCAAGTTCTCGAGCCGCTGCTGCGCGACCTTCGATGCCGCAGCAGCGACGACGACGGATCGCGAGGATGGTTATAACGAGAGAAAATTGAACTCCGGCCGAACCTGTTCGCGTTCCTCTCACTGGAGACTCGGAGTCGAATGAACTCCTCCATTCCGCGATGCGTGCGTTCACCTGCGTCGGATCACCCCTTTTCCCTCTGAACCCTTTGAACCAGGGTCGAACCTCGTCGTCACCTTCGGCAGGAGAAGAGGACTTCCACCCCGAAGTCCTCGACCCGGGAGCTCCGACATCGGTGCACCTCTTTCCTTCCTTCCTTCCTTCCTTCCTTTCTTCCTTCGGGCGTTTAACGTCTCCTCCGCCGAGTCCACCCGAGCTCGTCGGGATCCCGCGGGGTCATTGACCGTCTGACCACGAGCCGCGCCCCACATAATATTACGCTGTTGCTGCCGACGTCGACGCTGACGCTGATCTTGCTCGTCTTGCTCTCCTTGCTCTCCGTCATTGCTGTTCTCCCCCTGCGTAGCGGAGCTGTTAGTCGCGTCTCGATCTTACCATACAATCGGTGCACTCGTGTGGGTGATTTTGATGGGTGTAGACATTTCACACGAGTGCTACTCCTGCTGCTGCTGCTGTAGTTGTTGTTGTTGCGTTAATATTACGCAGATCCCCCTGCGCGCTTCGGATCCTCTATCCTTACAATGTGGTCGAGATACGTTGCCTCGATCCATTCTGCACCCATGCGCTTGTCCTTCGGGAAGATCTACCGTGTATGTTATCATAGGTGTACGGACGAAGGTAAGAAGAGAGTGATTCTGCCGACAGCGCAGGTGGGGGAGGACCGATACCGCATGTATGAGTGTATGTATGCATGTACGTATGTACATGCGTGCGGCGTAGCGTGGGATCGCGGTTAAATGACCTGGTGCCCGCGTCGTTGTCTCGAGTCTAGACTGCGATCTGTGGCCGCGGGGTTTATTCACCACCTTTTTTCTACTCGTTCGTAGTTTTTTGCTCGTTTTACTTCTGTCGAGCTCTATCTATCTCTCTTTATCTTCGAGACGGGTTCTTTCACGCATCGCCAACGAAATGACCGAGGATGAGTTATACGTAAGATATGGTCAAGGTCGGAAAAATCATTGTACTTATTGAAATATTATCTAGTCTGATATTCTACTTGACTACAAAAATATCACCACGTGTGCCAGATGCACGCGCTCTCTCTGTTCTCCTATCTTACTCACTCACTCACTCACTCTATCTCTCTAGCTCTCTTTCTCTCTCTCTCTCTCTCGCTCTCTCTTTCCCCCAGCTTGCCAGCGGTCTAATAATAATAATGAACTTGATATAAGCTTGTATGCGAACTTGACGATGGATAAACACACACATTAGCTATTCGATCTGTTTTGGCGACTGAAAGGTGGGGGCGAAAAACACGGTGGTTGGATGAGATTGAATTATTCATGTAACAGGCGAAATTAGATCGTGAAAAATTGGAAAAAAGGCAGAGCCACGCCGGCCGTGGGCGTGAGAATTCTTGCGGGTAAATTTTTACAAATTTCTCCGCAAATACGCACTCATTGATCGATTCGCGATGGCGCAATTTGCCTTTTACTGCAAGTTGTTTTAGAAATTTGGGACATCGTGCGAAAGCGCAATTACGGCGTACCTCTGGTCACCTCTGTAATGAATACCTACTCTGAAATGAAACGGAAAAGAAAAAGAGGTGGATGACGGAAATTGAGAAGAATGAGAGAAAGAATCTTTTGTTCTCACGGTCCTTCTTGTTAAAGTCATTAACGGCCTACTAACCGCAGTAATATGATTATGTGCTAAAAATAAAGTTGAGAATATCGATCATGAGTGTTTCTCTTTCTTGAAACTCAACTGGGTTGCGATTTCGGGCAAAAAGAATAAAATTATCCCGACGAGTTGCGTGTTTTGAGGCAAACCTCTCCAACAAGCCCAATGCCGTTCGTAGAAACAGGCAAAGCATCTAACGCGCTATTTATACAGTGTTGAGACGCCGCTTAAACTGCGTGTATAACGATATTGATTTATCCCTGCAACTCACTCGTCGTAATTATAGGGTAACAATTCGGGGAAAATTTGTCGAATACCAGAAGATGATCGAAATACATTTTCTTCTTGCGATTTTCACCGTTACTTTGCACGTCATATTATTTTTGCTGCAACGTTGTTCTTTGTAACAAAAATACTGTCGTTCGATCGGCATCGAATGATACAATGATAATGTATGACGTGATAATGATGATTTGAACGGAAAGTTTTTAATCTTAGAATTATGATATTGTTAATAATATTATTCATGTATACCCGTTTTATTTTTCAGCTTCCTAGAGGAAGATCTGTGTGCTGTGGTTTATCATTTAGGGGGCCAAAACACGCGCAACAACGGACGACCCCACAGGACCGGGGGGTGCTTCTCGTGTCTCGGGAGGAAGGTCAGAATCAGCAAAGTTAAATTAAAAAGAAAACTGTCCGTTGACTGTATAAATTCCCACGTTTGCGTGTAAAGGCAAAGAAAGCACAAAACATCGGTCAAAACAAAAAAAAAATATCCATTTAACAAGACTGATTCGATGCCTTCCAGGGACGAAATTCGCTCCCTATCCACTAAGCGACGCTGGATCCCTCCTTCAACTATTAGACGCGATGCACTCACCCAAGAAAGCAGAAATGATCTCATCTTCAGAAAGGTGCGGGGTATTCTTAATAAGCTTACACCGGAAAAGTTTGCAAAGCTGAGCAACGACTTGCTCAACGTCGAGCTCAATTCCGATGTGATTCTCAAAGGTGTTATTTTATTGGTGAGTACCCCATCGATTTCTCAAACATACCGTACCCGTAGGAAGTACTCAAAAACTTACTCTTAATTTTTGATATATTTTATAACCAAGTCCTGAACTACCGAGGCCAAATTACAGCAATGTCTTTATGAGTAGCATATTGCATAGGAGTTGTTACGAAATCTAGAAAACTAGGTAAAATCAAAGAATTTCCAACTGTTTGCCTTGAGGACAGTTTGGAAGAATGTTTTGTCTGAAAAAAATATGAATAAATTGGTTTTTGTCGTGACCTACAGATCTTTGATAAGGCACTCGATGAACCAAAGTACAGTTCTATGTACGCACAGCTGTGCAAGCGGCTGTCCGACGAAGCTCCAAACTTTGAACCTCAGAAACCAAACGTTGAAGGTCAAAAACCCCAAAGTACATTTAGACTGCTGTTACTCAACAAGTGCAAGCTCGAGTTTGAAAATCGATCAAAGGCAAACGAGGTATTCGACGGTCAGGATGATTTGGCCCCGGAGGAGGAGGAGCGCCGTCAGTTGGCAAAGCGCAAGATGCTCGGTAACATCAAATTCATCGGGGAGTTGGGGAAATTGGAAATCGTATCGGAATCTATCCTACACCTGTGCATTCAGCAATTACTGCCGGAGAGACGACGGGGTGGATCCAGGGGGGACATGGCCAAGGATATCGAATGTCTTTGCCAGATTATGCGTACTTGCGGACGCATTCTGGACTCGGACAAGGGCCGTGGCCTCATGACTCAGTACTTTAAACGCATGAGCGTCTTGGCAGAGAGCAGCGATCTACCCCTGCGCATCCGTTTTATGTTACGCGATGTCATTGAGTTGCGTCGCGATGGCTGGGTGCCGCGAAAGGCTACCAGTACCGAGGGACCTATGCCCATCAATCTGATCCGCAATGACAACGAAGATTCGTCTAGGGGTGGCGGTTATCACAGGCGAGACGATCGCCCTAGCAGCGACATCTTTAGGAAAATGCGAGGCCTTGACGATATGTTGAGTACTATCTCACTAAGCTCCCATTCCTTCAGCATAGGACCCGCACCGTTTGGTTCAAATGGCTATTCGGGACCTGGTAACGTCGGCTACGGACGACACAACCAGCGCAATCAACCCAACCATTACCAAAATCAGAATCGTCATCAGAACAATTACCAGGGGAAGCATAATCACAATCAGCAACAACAGAACTCTCCCCATAATTACAACAACAGTAAGTTTATCAACACAGATATGACAGGAAATATAGTTTTTTTTTTTTTTGTAAATTGTTTCCACTAAACAATGATCCTCTTACAGATGGTAATAAAGAGCAGTCTAGATTGAGGGGGAAAATGCTGATAAAACAACACTCAGAGGAAGTGTCTCTTAGGCCTGCAGCCAATTCAATGGTATTCAGCGCCAACATGAAGCCCCCAAACTTACCTCTGAACAGCAGTAAGTATTTAATTTCGTTAATCGCAAATTTAATACTATTAGGTACCCTTCCCTTGCATATGGGGAATCAATTTTAAATGGCCCCCATCGATGAAATTTGTATGTTGAAAATGATGTATAATAATGTCGTATGTGATTTATGTATCGCACCATAAGTGAAAATGCATTTCACTAATTTTTATCCTTTAGGGATAGGTCTCTTCCCAGGACATGCATCTGAGGCTATGCTCGCATCGGCTGGTTCTCTAAAGGCTAGCCCACCGCTGCTGCACAAGGATCCGTCACCGGCGATTGTGATTAAGCAGGGCCCGGTAGAGAAGCGTGACAAAGTGCGCGACAGGAAGGATAAGGGACCTTCCAAGGAGGAGGTACTGAAAAAAATGAACGCTCTTATGGACGAATACGTTAATCATGGAAATGTCCAGGACGCGTTAACAGCTTTCAAGGATCACAAAATACCGGAAAGATTCCTACGTCACGTCATCTATGTATTTTATTCCAACACCCTCGATAGAGGTGATTCGGAGCGCGAACTTGCCGGCAAGCTGGTAGTCGAATTGAAGAAGGAGGGGCTTGTGAGCGGGCAACAGATACTCGAGGGATGGAAAGAACTCGTCGGCAGTATGGACGAGAGGGAGAGCACCATCCCATGCGTCGCGTCTCACGTCGCCTCCATTACAGCTAAAGCTATAATTGACAATCTTATGCAGCTGACTGATCTCGCTTCGGTAACCGAGAATGGGCAACATCATCCTCTCTTCCTTTTGACTCTTCAGCAGTTGCACAAGACTCAGGGAAAAGCTAGGCTCATGCAGATATTCAACGAAAGTAAGGTCAACCTGATGAGTCAGCTGCCAGAGGTGGAGAAGACTAAGGAAAGGCTTGGCAAGATCCTTGAGGATAGAGAATTGACGTTTCTCTACCCTCTGCTCAGGATCCAAAGGGAGATAGGGAGACAGCTCGAGTCTGACCCCAGCCCTAACGCCCTATACAAGTGGATCAAGGAGAAACTTGACCCTTCGCATCACTCTGATCCAAGCTTCATCAATGCTCTGATCACTGTTCTTCTCAAATATATCACTCAGGTTAGCGTATTTGCATTACTTACCCTCCCCGGTCTGTAAACGTGTCAATCTTTCAGTAATTGGCGGCGAAACCTCCTTGGCTTGCGGATGAAAGTGTATTGTGACAAAAAAAACAAACTTTAACCATCCATTTCAGGAGACAACATTAGGTCCGGGTGTCGACCCAGAGTCCCCCGTGGACAAAGCTCTGGCAGAGAAAGAACGAGCGTTGCTAGAAAAGTACGGGCGCGTTCTCGAGTCCTTCCTACCGACCATCGATTCTCAAGTGACCGCCGTTCACGCTCTTCAGGTATTTTGCTACTCGCACAAATTCCCCAAGGGGATGTTACTGCGATGGTTTATAGCTCTTTACGAAATGGAAGTCGTCGACGAGGAAGCCTTCATGAAATGGAAGGAGGATGTTACCGACGATTATCCTGGCAAAGGACAAGCCCTCTTCCAGGTGAGTCTTTTCACTCTTTTTTCATCCTAAGATTGATTGTTACGATGACTTAGGTCAAGTCGTCTCATCGTTTCTGTTACCGGCATCGAAATATTCCCGAATTTCATTTCGATCTAGGTAAACTCCTGGCTGACATGGCTGCAGGACGCATCTTCAGAAGAGGAGGAAGATGATGGGGACAACTAGAAGGTGGAGGATGGCCCGCGAAAGGGAGCCCATCATCTCATAAGACTACCTATTATTTGAGGATAGGGTTTTAATTATCCACTACACGCTGAGCCGAAGGATTCCGTTTTATTAATTGCGTTGTCTCCATCTGCAACACGGTAAACTGCTACCAACAACAGCAAAAACAACAACCTGTCAGTCGGTCGGCCATTTAGCGGAACGAAGGAAACCTGTGACGTGATTTTAAAAAAAAGAAAACTCCAAAAAAGTAATGAAAAAAACAAAAAACAAGACGAAACTAAGTAACAAAAAAACAAAATAATAAAAAAAAAAAATTAAATGAATACATTAAAAAAAAAAAAATAGCAAAAAGTAATAATAATAATAATAATAACAAACCCGCGGGTGGCGCGACAGACCCTTGAAACAGGAAGTTTTAACGTTTTAGATAATTGAATTATTATTATGATTTATATAAGGAAATTGGGCCAGCAGATATCAAGATACGCCGCAATATGATTAATTTAAAGTATATGTTTAAACACGATACGAGCGTAATGGTAATAAAGAAATAGAGAACGAGAGAGAAATTGGATGAGGAACGGAATAGAGAAGCCGAGGAAATGAAATGAGGGAAGGAAAAAAACGAATGAATAAATGAATTAATAAACATAAGAAATACAATTACCAAAACTTAAAAAAACGAGAAAACATAAAAAAAAAAAAAAAATCAATACTATATTAGTCTGGTGATTTGTGTTGTCCAAGTTTTTGTCTAGTATTGTGCATGTGCCACGTTTTGTAAGTCTTTTTGTCCGCGGCCACAAACGAGTCGCTTGTTATCTCTGTGTACCAGCTTTTACATTTATTATGAAGAAATATTATTATTATTAATTATATTATTATTATTATTATACTACAATTATTTACTTACTACAAAAAACTGAAATACATTCATCAATTTGCCTAACGAAACCATAATATCTATACGACGGTGCAGGAACGGCTCGAATATGTTTTTTTTTTATCTTTTCTTTTTAATAGCCTATGAACTGTGAAAGAGTTTTTCAACGCGTAAATGCGACGACGTATATATGTCGACGTGTAATTAACCAGCCATGAATCAGTGATGAAACTCCGAACTTTCACCTGAAAAAAAAAAGGAAATGAAAAAACGCCAGCAAAATCAATAAAACACCATATGCCTGCCTCTATCTAACTTATATGCCTACCTTACCTATATCTACCAATTTATAATATTTGCCGCGCAATACATACATAATTATAATTATTGTCACTAACACTACAATCACCGCCACTATTATTATTACTGTTGTTATTATTATTATTATCATCATTATTATTGTTATAGTTTTAATAAGTGATTCACGTAATTGCCGTTCAAACAACCAGCAGCCAATATCATTATCACCACTACCACCAACTAACCACGTAATATAATAGTGAAAGAGGAAAAGATAAATGGAAAGGAATATAAAATAATAATAATATACAATTAGCGATCCGATTAAAAAAAAAAAAAAAAACGTAAATGCAGAATAATAAACTTTGAGAAACTTATACACGGATTGCTCCCGGGTTGCTGAACTATCCCATCTTCCGGCCCAATTCCAAAGCGGTCTCATCATCCCGGTTCCCTAAAACTTCGGTGAACAATTTTAGACGTTTGAGGGCTTCCGCAGATGCATTAAGATGCCGATAATTGAATCGAATGTGAATTTGCAGTGAAATGTAGCATTTTGTGCATAAAAAAAGAATACTGTACAGGTGATTTTTCTTCTCAGAACTCTTGCCTCATTTAAGTAATTTCGTTGAGTAAGGAGCGTAAGGAGGAATTAAATCGTTCCTCTTTTGCAATAGCGAACGATGAAAGTTGAATGTCTATGTCTAAAATTGTTCCGATTCTGGATATATTTATCTATTATGTTATTAGCCTCTTCACGTACGTCTATTATATACATAATCGCTTGTCACATGAATCACTAGGAGAAAAAAAAATAGTAGATTATAATATCCCATGTAGGTATGCAGAGACATTCGCTGTGAAAACTATACAGCTAAAAAAAATTTTATTGCGTAATAGTTCGAATACGAAGCTCTTCGGGGCTTGACGTAAATTTATTATAACGATTATAATATTCACTTCTATTAAGAGTAATATTATTGCGATATTTGTTGTGAAATGCGTGTAAAATTACTGCACTACGTTTGTCTCTCTATGACTTCAAGATTGTCGTTCACACGTCTATTATACATAAAACATTATTCACATGCAAATACGTGTCACATATATACGTGATATAATGTGAATAAGAAAAAAAAAGTGAGTTTAGTTTTCGTCCCAGCTAACACAACAGAAGAATAGCGCAAGAAATAATATATTGTAAACTCAAGTTTTGTTAATTTATTTTTTCACCCAACAATTGTTATACACACATACATACATACATACATACCTACCTATGACATAAATTCATTATCACAGATATTCTTTATAGTCATCCTTAACCCCTCGCAGCACCCGACGATCGTTTAATATCGCCAGTATTATTTTTCATGGTAGAACTCATCATAAGTTACGAAAAACAGAAGAAATAACCGAAGCAAAATATCGTAATAGAAGTAGATGTTAATACCTATGATAGATACACGAACCAAATTACATGCAAACGCGATAGTGTAATATAATATTAACCATGGAATATTTACGATGATCTTTTATTTCTGAATAGGTAATACAAATAAAATTGTTCTTAGGATCATGATTCTTTTTCACGTTTGTACCATTGCTCATATGGTATCATTGTTGCTCATCATTAATTACATACGTTTTCGCCATTATCTGGTCGTATCTGCTATAGCTGTAGAGTCATTATTAATAATTATTCAACGCCATAATTTGAACTATTCAGTCCCATTTCGATTGGCCATAGTATTAGTATTTTTACGCATTAACATTCGTAAGATATAAATAATAAACCCCAATTTTTATCTCAGACTTATTTTTCACTCAAGTCTGTATAGCACGATATCAAGTCGTGTCGCTCGTGGTTTAACAAGCGTTCAAAAACACCAAAATCTTGAATAAATCTTGAAACATCGAAAGAGTTGATAAAACAGAGATAAGCTTAATCCTTACGGTGCATGCCGGTGTCAAAATGACCCCGTGATATGTTCACCGTTCTATAACGCAGGTCATAATCTGATTTGATGCAAGATAAATCATGAAATATCGTATAAATCTTTAATTCATTCGTTTTCCAAAAATTCAACTCCACTCACTCGACAAGTATCTTTTCTTCATTGTGCAGTGTCTCCGTTTTTTTTTTTTTTTCCCTTAAATAGGTCGAAATCTTGAAAATCCAGTGAGTTGTGATTTTTGAATAGAATGATCGATTTTTCGGTATTTTGTTTCGTAAAAATTTTTTCTTTTTCGTATACAAAACTTGATCTGCCAAAAAATGACTAATTTACCTTGAAATATGGTAGTTAAAGAGTATCCCAGTATTTGTTCAAGGTGTGCGCAACGTATGGGTTAACTTTATTTGGGCGTCCGCCTAATGTAATTTACATTATTTATTAAAGTGTTAAGTAAGTCGAGTCGGTGTCCTGTGTGCAGAAAATATGCCAAGTAAATTATTTGATGACTGGGTACAAGTTATGATTCTGTCATTCAAGTTTTTATTCATTGATTATAAACGTTTCAAGGTAGTTGAAATAGATTGAATAATTACAAACAGAGAAGTTTTCTTGATCTCAATTTTTAGAATTTCAAATACTTGCAATGGAAAGATTTTCAACAATTTTGTATCGTTTGTACAATCCTTTTATATTTGTTCGCAAGCGTGCGGATGAATAATATAATTATAAATAATTTGTTCACAGCCAGAATTTATGAAAGGAAGGAGATAGGGGGAAAGAACCCCGACAGGTTTATGAAGAGGCATAAATTTTTCATTTTACGACTACCGCCTGTTTGTAGATTCACAGCGCGTCAAAAACTGGACATGATGGTGAATTTGTAACAATAAACATCGGTTTTGTTTACGATATCCGTGATATTTCTGCCTCCAGGTATAACACGCGTGTCTGCGTATAGGAAACCAGGGGCGTATAAACCAAAGTAACCAGCTGCGGGCCGGATAAATAAATGTTAAAAATTCTCCGACAGTGACGACGTTAACGTCACGATTTGCGGGCGTTACACGCCATTTTATAATCAGGGTTCACTGTGATTTGGTACGTCGATTGATCTGTTTGAAAAAATATTCTAGAACTTGTTGAACAAATATCTACATATACACGTATAATTTCATTCCCTTGCTGTTACGTGACATCGGTTCAAGTTTGATTCTTTGATATTAGCAGAAGTCGAGGCTCGCGCGATGATTTCCTTGCCGCTGATGAACGCGGAAACAATGAATTTTCAATAAGCGTTCAACGGTGAAATAAATACCTCACAGACATTACGTGCATTCGAAGATCGGCGAACGATTGTTACGTCGGATCACAAAGATATCTGAGTTCTGATCTAACCTTGGCTCAAATTGATGCGATAAATTCATCCGCATTATTTATCGCGGCAACAATTTGACGCTATCGTATTGTTTTAGAATTTCGAAAGAACTTTGCAACTCTCCAGACTGGATAGGTATACATACTTAGGTTGAGGCACGGCAAGATTCCAAACTGTAATTTAAAAATCTCCCATTTTCGCTCAACAAATATGATAAATTATCCCCGGTGTGCTAAACTTGTCTACGCGTCTAAATAAGCTGGCATAAATAATTGACGTACGTCTTCAGGTTTTTCGTCAAATATAATCAGGTTACTGAATTTAATAATTTTCAATTCCACACACTCGAACAACAATGCAACTCAACGTACGCGTAACGTAGCGTATCTACGTGACGTCGGTAGTTTGTTTTTTATTTAGTCAGCGTTAAAATGACGAGATAAGTGCTGGCAGTGTATAGCCTATTTACACGATCACACGCAGTGATAACCAGGCGCATGCATACCAGTGTTCGGTGGAAGCGATAAGGGGTCGGACAAATTTTCTTCTAGCTGAAAAATTTTGGCTTTAACGTAATCTATGCGGCAAAGAATTATTCGTTAATCGTTCGGCCCTCTTTACGCCGCATCCGAAACATGCCTTTGAAAAATGATTATGATCGTACCTTGAACTACAACAATGTAGTAAAAAACGCCTCACTAAACAAGTATACATGCATATTATACGTTTCTCCTCAGATTTTCGTTTTCCTCGAGTTCGTGGGAAAATGACACGGATCATCCATTTCCATACATATAATGGATACCGACTAATACGTAGAAGCGTCACACGTATTATACCTTACACCCGTTGCATTTTCTTGGCACACGAAGTCTCGGGTATACAACCGCTAATCGTAAGTCTGCCCGTGAAGAGTCAGTATTGATCCAGCGGGGAAGTAGCGAGTAGTCTTGAATGGGCCGGGAGCCAGAATCTGGCACCATCCCCAAAAGCGTTAATTTTTCATGGTTTTATCCTACCTACATTTATGCCGAATGGCGAGAGTCATCGGCGAAGTATCGTTGGAAAACTAACACACGTTTAATTTTCTACTCTCGCTTCGACGTACACGAGCTAAATTCGTTCACTGACTAATATAATCCAAGGGCGTGCCATAATTCCTTAAATTCGCAGTGATTCGAGTAATTTTGGCAGGCCTGCATACACGGCAGCAAAATAGAAGAAAAAAAATTCCTCTTTTTCTGCACCACCGTGTAATCTATGACATGACCCGTTTAGAGGAGGCTGTATCGACTTTTTTCGTTTCGCCCGCAGGAACGAGCTTTTCCTTACGAGTATAAATCTAGTCCGATCATAATTTTCCTCTCTCTCTCTCTCTCTCTGTTACACGTCATTTCTTCCTCTCGAACCGTCATAGATACACGTATGCATCTACAGGCAGCTATAATTCAACCGATAGACGCTGAAATTCCGGCACAGCGGTCATTGATACCCGATTCATTCACGCTGAATTTCATTCGATAGCCTCCAATATCCGTTCGAATCCCCGTCTTATTATTATTATGATTATACCTACGCGTCAGTTTCCATTTTTTGCCATAAATCGCCGGTTCGTAAAAATCATAAATGCCTTCACACTTTCCCAGCCAAGCCGCTGCTTGCCTGCAATTACGTCACCGATCCACGAGAGCCTCGCGTATCATTCTCACTTGATTCCTCGATCATGCATGGCACCTGCTGTACAGATTGCAAGTTGCAACAGATTTTTTCGTGCCTTTTATTGTTATGCCTACATCCACCTCATTGGCAGTCGTTTTACAATTTTATCCGTGCCGCTTTGATTCGGATAAAATATCAAAGAATGCGTATTCAGATCGTTGCCAAACTATTCCTAACTAAGAAAATACCTGACTAACGTTTTTCTCTCATCCCTGTACCGGTGTCTGGAATATTTCGTAGCTCCGGTAAAGACTTGCGGGTAGCTCTCGTATTGATTGACGTGCGGAAAGCTCGGCGTTGGCCGAACCCCGCGAAGCCTATAAGCTTGCACCTGAGGATCGAAGGTCCATGAGAACATGCCCTAATTTAAAATTGTCCCGGGTAATCACGAATTTGCTTCGTAAATATACTGCCAGTTCTGGCCTAATAACCGAAAGGCCCTACAGGGTTCGTAAGTTTTTTGAAATCTGGAATTCCCCAACTTTTACTACATGTATTCCGGTCAGAAAGTAAGATTTTTTCCGGCAACCTTTCAAGTAATATATCGCTGATTAATGACAATTTTTTTACACATTAACTTATTAATACCGTCAATATTACCTAGTAACTATCTTACTGTCTGACCATCAATTTACCAACAACAGCCTGCGATTTTCTGTAAGTAAAAAACGAACGAAGGTTTGATATTAAGAATGAGTAATACACGTAGAACGTATTAAGCGGTGCGACGGAAAATTTTAAGTGCAATTTTTTTTTTCTCAAGTCCGATATCACTTTGTATAGGAACCGAGTTTATTTTTTCCACAGACTCGAAATTTCAGTCCTATTTTCGGAATTCCCGGACTTTTTCCTGCTGTAAGAAATTCCCTGAGTTTTCTAGGCTTTTCCTGAGCTTACGAACCATGCCCCAACTACAATTAAATAACAAAATACTAACGGAAAAAGGTGTATTTCTTAAGAACAAATTGCAAAAGCCAAAAGTATGAATTTGTGAAAAAAAATTGGATTTAAAATCTTTTAAATTACGAGGGTCGAGAAGCGATGCGGAAATTAGTTCAAGTGCTGTATCATGGTTAGAGTTGAATAACGCTGATCGAAGTGCAATGAAATTTTTTTCGTCACTTTCCACCGTTGAAAACCACACGGCATGAAAGGTCTTTGGACAAATTAGAACCATCAGTCTGCGACGGGCCGACCGAAATCGGGACAGAATTAACATCAAGGCTCTTTTGTACTAAGTGAACCAAGTCAGCCGGAACACTGTTACAGAGAGTAACCATATACCGTTCTGATACCCCGCATCACGTCCCGCGTGTATGGTTGAAACGGCACAATTATATTTAAACTCCTTTTATTCGTACACAATTTTTCAGCAACTTTCGAACGGTGTTGTGTCTGCGTCGTTTTGAGGAATCGTGCGATTCCGCTGAACGCTGAAAAGTTTCAGCGATATCTCAGGATACAACTGTAGCTTTCCTCATTTTCTATAACGTGAGAACCAGACTACAAAGTAAAACTGCACATTCAGTAAGAATAATTTGCGTATGGAAATAATTCACTTTTTATCCTTCGTGAAACGACTGGCCAAATTTTAAGAACTACCGACTAATACATACCCACTTATAATACGTTACGTACAACATTATACACGAACGATTCAAAGGTTGATCTGTTATTGACTGTGTACAATGATAATAACGACAGCTAAACGGTTTAGCACTGTGAATAATTCACCTGCAATTGTACCTGCCGAAAACGACGCATATATAACAATGTCTGCTTGTATAGCTGTGCAGGTGTACATTTCTTCTTCTTTTTTCTTCTGAGGAAAACTTTGAATTTTGCCCAGTGTTGAGAAATTGCATTTATGTAATGATGTGTACAAGTTTCGCATGTTCGTTTAATTTACACGTTCCGCATGAATAGTTTCTTTTCTTTTATGCAAATTCTTCAGATTCACAGGCAGAAGATATTTGCATATAAAAGAATAGAGCAGGACTTGGGCCGTAATTAACGGAGAATTTTGTGGTAATTCGTGGATGTACGAGCCAGACTTAGATCTGTAAACGAGTCTGCACGCCGAACTAAAATCGGTGTACAATCAGTGTCCTACCATACGATCTGCGCTATAACGTATGAGAATTGTTAAATTCCAATTTTCCGTTAACCACATGCAGGCGTATATACGCAGGTCGTGTGCGAATACGCAACGCAACTTGTTCGCTATTACACGTCTGACGAAATGTAGGCCAAGAGCCGAGGATGAGGCATGGCGAAAGAATTTTGACAACCGACCATCGTCGTCATCATTACCTAGTATGACCTTTCATCGCAAAGCGGTGGCACGCGATTGTCCGTGATGTGGGTACGCGAAGAAAAGTGCCTCTTATCTGTGCCTCGCGATCTCTGTGATTCGTACCAAGCGTTACGCGATCAAAATAACCAAAGAAATATGCAGAGAGTGCAAAAACCCGGCCTTCGCCAATCATTGGCTCGAAATTTTGTACCACCTCGCGGTGCAACGGCCATGTCAAAATTGGCGAATGATATTTATTACGACCCGGGTACGCGAACAATCAATAAAGCCCAGGTTCCCCGTTGGCGTTTTCTTGTTTGCACCGTTTGCACCGTTTGCACCACGTTGTAACGCGGTAGAATCGCAATTTCGGCGAATTGGTTCCGGATTACCCAGAGCTATATTTCCTCTTTTTGTTTTTTTTCTTTTTTTTTACGGACAAAATCTCTTTGCTACTTATCCAGACCAATGCGAAAGCTATCGATCACTCGGAAATGTTGTTTCCAGGTAACTTCTTCCGTGGTTGCTTCCTCGTAAATGTTGCACGTCATTTTGCGTGAGTGAACCAACGGCTATACGATAATATGACGAGTAACTCCCGGTACGTACAAAGTACAAATTTCTGTCGCGTTTCATGGTTTCTCATTTAATCGAAGGACACGAGTGGTCATTATTGCCGTGATCGTCAGGCATCGCGTACAACGTAATTGTCTTTCATTCCTCTTCTTCTTCAATTTTTACCCCACAATATGCGAAATTTTATCATTTCAAAGTATATAGCTTGCACGTTATACCGCACTCGTCCGAAATGGACGAATGATCGTTGTACCTATTTTTTATCGCACGTTAAACGTAATTTTGATACGCCAAAAACGTGCGATGATTGCAAGTGTAAACGGAATCGTTACACAGTCACAGCCTTGCGACGTTTATGGAACGCTACTTAGACTCGGACTACCTGTAATTCGTTTCAAGGCTGGCAGTGGGAAAACCAAGGCAACGCGATTCTTTACGTAACAAGCTGAAGATTAAGCGATCCGTATTAACGAGTAAAAGTTATCCTGTCGGTTCGATTTATTGCACGCCGCAGATATTTTATTACTCTTTCAATTATTCAATAACTTACTTGTTCGAAAAGCATATAACATATATATATATATATATATACATAAATATATCAGATGACTGAAATTAAATATGGTGTAATAATTATTTATATCAACGTCGAGGAATCGGGAGGGTGATTTTGAAGGAACAAGACGTGGGCGACGATCGTACAACACAAAGTAGTAATAATAATGATAACAACAATAATAATAAAGGACACGGACGTTGAAACTTTGTTCAAATTAAATTTTTATTAAACACGGTTTTCTGTAACATCGAGGACAAATTTTAACATAAATATTATCATTGATCAATCATCACTTTTCAGCACTCAACAATTATGAATTTCCGGTACTAGTAAATAACACTGGAAGAATTTCCCTGCATGCGGGGGCGGCGAAGGGCTGTTTCATGGTACAATAAAATTGTTGTTTTTCTGTAATATTACTTCGTATTCGTGTGTTCTTGTTGTTGTTCGCTTAATAATTTTCTTTTTTTTTTTAATTTCATTTTCTCTGCAACTTCGAAAATCTCCATTGCATACATGCTCTGTACCTCTTTATAATTGCCTCTGCCAGTGCTCGTTACGACACAGTAATTTAACTATTCCCCGCGCGCCCGTTCTCTCTCACCCTCTCACTCACTCTCACTCTTCCTCTTCAAAACTGTTGTCATTTTATTCCTTTCGTTCGAATTCGAATACAGCCCTGCTCTCTTTTCCCCGCAGTGAACAATACAGAGTCAAGTATCCCCCTAATTCGGCCTGTGAGCCATTATAGAATATAACAACAGGCAAGCTTTCATTATATCTATAATTACATTTTTAGTTCTAACGTTATTTCTATACAGATTTTCGGGACACCTAAAGATAGTTGACAAGAATCGTAGATTTCGCGAGGAGGTTGCTTCACATATTGATTTTTTTTTTTTTTTTTTTTTAAGGGTGAGTGAGCGAGCGAACGGATTCATCGGTGGATTTACACAGTTTTCGATTTTCGTTTGGTACGATATATCCTAATTTTAGGAGTCGGGGTGGTGGTTTTGCGCCAGACAATATCGCAGGGCGTATTTGTGTGATTATTTTTCAGGCAATAAAAGCAACAACGGTCTTACACGTTTACTCATAGTTTCATTTTTCCCGAAAATTTTGACACCTGCAATCATTTCACGTCGAATGTATGTCAGTTATGGGTGAAAAACAAACCCTATGGACAGAAAAAAAAAAAAAAAAAAAAAAATTGAGAAAAGGTAATAATTTATATGTATCAATTCACAAAAAACAGCTACTTCTAGACTTGTTAATGCGAAATACTGTGGACAGTAAAATAGCTAATTAATCAATTCTCGTATACGTTCGATCGCGTCGATCGATCATATCTTTCCGCCCTTGTTGCGGGTGTAATCACGAATAACAAACTGCCCAGCCCTCGAGCAGACCGTAGAATAATTTGATTAAAATTATTACACGCGATTTACATATTCAACAAATATCATCCGGAGATAGATAGGGAGTTCGTTTTTAATAAAATCAAGCTACGTCATAATAACGCTTAATAAATCTAGCCGATATCGATCGTCAGCTCCCAAACGATCGACACGGCGGATCTTTCGGCGATTTCAATACAACATAACATAAGCTCTTGAGCGATTATCGGTTATTGTTATCGATAAAAGATCGTTGTGTCAATTAGACCCTCGTCCCTCTCCTTCATTAATTAACCCCGAGGACTTTGTACGCAATGCGATGGCGGAATTTTTTCCTCCAAACCCTGACGCGCACCCCGCAGCAAGTTGACGGTGTCCCATTTTTTATTCTCAGTGAAGTTTGTTGAATTTTCACAGGACAACCGTCAGCGACACGCTAAAAACGGGGGGCTCCCTCGCGAAAGGATTTAAACAAATTAAATAAAATGCAAAACGACGCGATCGAACGCGTGATTGCGTAGAATGCACGCGTTATGTGTGTGTGTGTGTTTTTTCTTTGTCGTTTCGAAACAAAACTTATATCATGGAATGTACAAATTGTATTATTTATTTTACTTAGTTTTCTTCTACTACTTCTTCTCCTTCTCCTTCTCCTTCTTCTTCTTCTTCTTCTTCTTTTTCACCTTCTTCATCTTCGTCGTAATCCTTTTCCTTTCTTTCTTTTTTTGTTCAACTATTTTATTACGTGCTCCGTTCTACATTTCGTTTGGTATCATATATTGTACATACATATAGATAGCATCAGCTGGTCAATGTCATGTCCGTTTTTTTTTCTCGATTTCAGTAATTTCAGTAATATTCCATGTTTCATTGGAAAGAAACATTGTGGGGGGGAGATGTAATTAATATGACGAAGGAAAAGAAATTGTCGCTGGCCTAAGGCGATAAATATTTCTCTCCAACCCTAATGTAATTCCACCTCCTGCCTCACGAACGAACAATTTAAACTGCAGATGTTACTACAGACCGATATCTATAAATATGCACGTATCAACGTCATCTCGGTGTAATACTATCGCGTACTTGATGATTTTGTTTTCTGGATCTTATTTTTTTCCAATGCTTTTTCCATTTAAATATATATATATATATATTTTCTTTTTTTTTTTTTTTTTTTGGTATAAGATTGTAAATTTATGCAGTAGTCGAATCCAGCAAAGACTTGACATTGACATTTTTTTTCCGCGAGCAAGAAAGATAAAGGAAAACAGAGCAACGAATGAGTCATTTTTTATTTTATTTCTCCTCTTTCTCTCTCTACTGTAGAGCGGATTTTGGCTAAAAACGATTCGTATACCGTTTGGTTCTATACCTTAAAGCGAAATGAAAAAGAAAGGAAAAAAAAAAAAGAAAACGAAAAGTTATAACAAAGACAAACTCGATGCTGACGTCTCGTTTGCCCTTCTGAGAAATATAATAATTGTGCTTAATATATGTGTATATAGTCATAATTATACATATGTATATCGTATTAATACAATCATTTTCTTTTTTATTCCTATTCTCTTTCTTTTTCCGCCCTCTTCATATACAACACACAACGATTTAAAAACCAATGAAGTTATTAATTTTAACTAGCTGATGTCTTCTTTTTTTCTTTTCAAACTATAATATATAGTTCTATAGATACTATGTGTACCATATGTATATGCGTGTACGTTATGTTATGTAATTTATGCACGTGTATGTATGTATGTATAATTATATGTGTACTCGCTAAAATGATATCTCGCATATTATATGTACGTGTGTTTCTTTTCAGCTATACAAATGATAAATAATATAGAGAAAGGTGCGCGCAAGAGGAACTTTCGGGTTTTCCTTTGGAATAACAAGCGACTTCTTTCTCCCTTCTCAACGTCTTCCATTACCTTTTTAATCCCTCCTCCGAACCCTTTCCCTTCGCCCCTTCACCGCCAGTTGTACACACCGATTAAACGTGGATTATATACGCTGCCGACGTTAATTATAATATTCTATACATGCACTATCATACACACATAATGTATTATCTTTTGTGTGTTCCTGTGTATTCGCGTCTCGCGATTTCATTAAACGTGCACAGATTTTAATGTCCCTCTGCGTGATATCGACAATTTACCTATACTTATGTGTTGCAGCTGGGGTGGGAGGATTGAGATGATGAAAAGAGAAAAATAAAAATAAAATCTAATAAAGTGCATCAAAATGTCAGCTGGTATTACTGAGGGACGAAATTGGCTGAATGTATTAAAAAAAGAAAAAAAAAAAAAAAAGGAAAAAAAGTAGGCCGTTTCGTCGCGGACAGAACTGAAGAGAAAATTCGCATATCGTTCGTAAGTTTGATCGAATTTCATTTTTTATTTCCTGATTTAATTTCAACACGTTCATCTCTGATCTCCCGTATATAGGTATATGACGACGACAGTGCGGTTATACTACGTTGTATATTATTATTTTAGCACATGGCAGTAGCAGCCCTATGTTACTGTACCCATAGTAGTATCGTTAATGGCTAATATAATTTGCTGTTCGTTTGTTTGAATATTATTTATCGATCTTTGTCTAAACAATTTTTCCTCCTCTTTTTTCTTTTCCTTCCTCTTGTAGCGGTGACACATCGGCGACGAAGGTGACGATTTGTAACGATGACGAAAATGACGGATGATAACGATTTACATGATATGACGCGACGACAACCGTATATCATTTATTACAGACAGTTTTTGTCGCCGGTTTTTCTTTTTCCTTGTCGGAAATATTCCTCCCCCTGGGTATCAATACATATACAACATATACATATACATATATATATATATGTTTGTGTGTGTATATTTATTTATATTATACAGAAAACTGACTTTGCAGGTGTGCGACGAGTGTTCTTCATTTATTTGATCATTTCTGTTTCATCTTCTTATATTATCTCCCTACTCTTCTCCATCCCCTCATTCTTTCCACATATCAAAGCGTCAAAGAAAAAAAAAAAAAACCAGAGTAATTCAGGTTTTCATTTATCGCTTTCCCTTAAGATCGTTAGCTACTTCATGCAAGGATTGTACATATGGGTAGGCACATGATGCGGTGATGGGAGTAAGAGAGAGAAAGAGAGAAAACGATCTACTACCCTTGCATCGCGCGATCGAATTTTCGCGAATTTATTGATTAATAAATGAAATTTTTGTTTTCCAATTTATGCGGATAATAGAGATGTCGTTATTAGTGTGATTACTATGCGAAGTGAAGAGAAGTGTTGCTCGCTTGTCTGCGTCTGTTACATATATATACATACATATATATATATACACATACATATATATGTATATTTTTTTTATTCTCGTTGTTGTAGTTGTAGTTGTTCTTCTCGTTCTTGTTGATGGTATTTATATGTAATTTTATATCTAGGGGGGAGATGAATATTCCCGCGTGAATCAGTCCCGGTATTATTACCGCTTCACACCTTGGTGTAGAGGAAGATGGCGACGATCAAACCGTAGAGACCCAATACTTCGGCGAAAATAAGGATCAAGATCATACCGACGAAAAGACGCGGTTGTTGAGCGGTACCTCTCACACCTGCGTCACCCACTATGCCGATTGCGAAACCTGCGGCCAGACCCGAAAATCCTACCGCGAGACCAGCTCCGAGGTGAAGGAATCCCCTGAAAACATAAAGCCAACGTCACTGCAACTGTTACACACCATCCTTTAGATCGCATTTTTTCGTAAATTTCTCACGTCATCGATAACGAGAGAATACGAATATTGAATGCGGTGAGGTGTGTGTGTTTGTAAGTTTCTCGCAAACTGTTAAAAAAAAAATCGCGCACGCGTAATTAAGATGAGAATTTTTCCAGTTCCCGATTCAATTATTTTCGTAATTTACCCTCGACAATTTTGTTGATTCATACGCCTTTCTAATCTGCGTTATGGATTTACCCAGTTTATACAATTTTATCCAAACGACGCATCGCAACGAGGGAGCAATGCGGCTGCATATCCCGTGACAGACACGCGAGTAGGTATGTACGTAGTAAAAATGTCGAAACTGTGAACCGGGTCTATATCCGTCCGGTGTGTTGCGTCCGGACCAGCCGATCTAACTATAGTTTAGACTTTCAGAGTCTAGACTCTAGCCAGCGTGCACCGCGGATACTCTAGACAACGGTGATCGGTGTACCGTTGGTGAAAATTCTTCCCCTCCGGCGTTTGCCAAGTGGTCCATTCGTACTTCGCGTGCAGCAGTCTACAGCTTCAGGCCGTCCGGTACGATTCAAGAACCGAAAGCGAGTAGCGCTGCAGGCCTTCGCACAAATACACGCGGGGAGGGGAAAAAAAAAACAGCCAGTTTCAATATTAATTCTCTGGGAGTGTAAGTTGTCTGTGGAAACAACTCAATTTCAGACGTACATAAAAAAAAAAGAGAAAATAACGAATGACCCGATTTCAAGGTAGTAAATAAAATAAAAAAAAAAAAAAAAATGGCATAAATTGCAGGCGTCGTAGTTTGATAGCATTGCAGAAACTGTACTCCGTGCGAAATAGCTGAACACATAGGACGAGAATATTCATCATGAACAGACATTAGCTATAAATAGTGCCGGCATCTTAAAACGATTTGCCAGAGACGTGGATGTGATCTATTTTTGATAATATCGGTGTAAGGGTTAATTTCGTCGCGAAATCGTAGGCGGGAAGACGCGACGCGACGCGTCGTTGGCCTCGAGATCTGTAACCTTGGTATCGTGAAAAGAATCGATAAATCGGTGAGCTGACAATAAACGAAAAAATGGAGAAGAAAAAAAAACGAGATCGAAGTTAGTAACGTTATCGTAACGAAACATTGGGACGTAAAAAAGAATGACCGTTTTCTTATTTTTGCAATGACTTTGAAGGAATGAAGGTTTCGAAACATGAGTATATTTTGATTAATTACGGTTTACCGAATTTCGAACAATTCCAAAATCACGAAGTAACGGTTTCTTCACAGCTTGGATCGTTACGATTACGTTACTAACTTCAACATGATGATTAAAAGAAAAAAAAAAAAATCTGAAAGAGAAAGAACCGTTGTCAGAGCAAAATTATTCGGACATAACTTGCGTCGTGCCTTGAATACATCTGTAGCACGCGATTATTACACATACATCCATACGCAATTATACAGATTGCAAAATTGTCCCTGTGTCGATTATGCGCATTGAATAATGATCTCGCGACGATACGAATTTTCAGTCGCTCAGTGTCCGCCCACTTATAACACAGCTCTCGAATCGCGAGTAAAAGTTTATGCCTAAGCGTGATACGTACTTGTACGCGAAAGCAATACGAATGGCCTTTGCATTTGATTTGCCGAACGGGGGAGAAGGTCTTTGTTCGTTTGAATGGCGCGAAAGGAGAACGACGAGGACACGTCACTGCTTGACTGTCGATGCGTCGCAGACCGCGGATTGAAAATCGCGACACCAAAGGGCTCGGCGCTGATGATGCCGCAAAGCAGCCGGGTCAGCATATTTTATTCCCGACGAATAACCGCGAGGATATGACACTTACGCTCAAACTACGACTGTAATAAGGGCTGCACGTGCCTCCTCGTAGAACCCGAGAGAAATAATTTCATTGTCGCGAATGACGTCGAGATGCGACAGCAATTTGGTGCCAAAAAATAGGGCGGGAAATCCCGGAGAGAAAAAGAGAGAAAGGGGGCAAAAATTGGCAGCCGTGGAACCGCAGCGCAATCGTGAATCGGATCTTCTCTAGAGAGAACTTGAGGCACGCACGTTCGGTTAGATTGTCGCAGGTCGGTTATAAGTCCCGTTGTCGGTCAAATTTGGACCCAGAAAGTCGCGGGGAAGAAAAATGTATCTAATATACCGGATATCGTGCCGCTTTGGGATTCGATTTGTCATCAGGCGAGCCTGAAATGATCGGATGAGAAGCGGTCGGCTGCAGGTTCGAAACGGATTCGATTCCTTCGATTCAGTCCCGCGTCAGAGCGATTCGAGAGCGGAACCGAGGCGGATCGTTTCATCGTTTCAGCTGTGAAACAGTGTCGGTACGTTAAGTATGTAAGGGGTCGGCTTTCGGGTGTGTCAGATGCCGAGTTGGAGTGCATTCTGAAGCGTGGCGAAGAGACCTGCGTGATTCGATCAGCTGAGGCGATCCGTACAAGGTATAAAATTGGGAATATACGCGTATGTATGGGACGCAATTCATGTGTTGGTTTACAACTTTGAATACTGCAGTGTTCGAAGCGTGTTTCATCACGGGCTAGTTATTAATTCGCGTGTCGTTGTGAACGCGTCAAAATTTCTCGCTGCGCGGTTATTTTAGAAACAATGAATAATCGCGGTGGAAATAAAGGCGGGCGCCACGGAGAAATGAATCAGCCGTTTTGTTGGTTTTATTTTAATTTTAATTTTTTTCTCGTTTCGTCCGCTCAATTTATTACACACATCCGATCGTGTAGGTTAGGCACGCCGCCATGTGCTCAGCCTCGTAGCTTTTAAAACCTTCTTGAAATGCCCTCACCCTAGGTCGACGAACGCGGCGACTGCAACGGCTGATTAAACGAGAAAACCTTAATAATAATAATTATGAATAATGTAGTGATTGCCGAAAATAAGAGGTGTTGCAGATCGGTTCAGTAGTTGACGAAATTACGTACATGTGAAGAAATCTGCGCGTCTTACAATTGGATGCGATTCGGTAATAAACATGCATGGTTTCTGTCACTTTTGAGATTAATAATATCCACAAGGAAAAGTGATTGAAAAAATCACTGCAAACGCGCGACTTTTTTTTGGCGTAATATTTCTGTCCCAACGGCGGCACCTCGGTGAGACAAATGTGTGAAAATCTGTAAGGCTATCGAATGTAAAAGTCGTGGGTTAAAAGTGTGTCATCGTGATTGATCGATCGAATGATATACTCACTTGTAAAGGGTGTAATTGTTCGTCGGCGAGTCGACCGACCCCGCGATAAGAATCGCCACCACCAGACCATAAATGGCTATAATACCCGCCATGACGACGGGAATGATGGACTTCATGATCAGCTCAGGCCTCATCACGGACATGGCTGCGATACCGGTACCGGACTTTGCGGTTCCATAGGCCGCTCCGAGGGCTGCGAAAAACAACAATCATAAGTATATAAGGTTTCAGAGATTTATTCGAAGGCGAACGTGATGGAAACCAGAGAACCAATCGTAAAACTGAATGTTGGTTGCGACGAGGGATTGTAAATGGTCCGCGAGGATGGATCAGGGATCGTATCTCGAGGAATCGACAACGACTTTATTTTCATTCGCGGTGTCTTTGGTGTACAATAGCGCAGGTTGTTGAAAGTGTACGATTTAAATTGTTTTGTTAGCAATAAACGAAAAACCGCGCCACCGCGCACACCGTGGTCGTAAAACAACACAACGTCTCGCGACGAGGCGGCGGTACGTTGATCTTGATTACGTGCCAACAGTTTTACAATGCGTATAGATATATCTCTTTACCCAAACAACATTGCTGCCGATGCACATGTCGCCAATTTCATTCTTCAACGCCGGATTTCGTGCCGACGTGAAATACGCGCTTCTCGTCTTCTTTACCATTCTATTTTCCTTTCTTCTCTCTCTCTCTCTCTCTCTCTTTCTCGTTTGTTCGGCTTGTTGTCAATTATTCACGACACTTGATATCGTTTGACCGAATCATCGTCACTGTGAGTAGACTTAATTTATCTAAGAAATTGAAACATGCCCTCATGCTTTGAAATTCCGACTAATTCACTATAAGTATACTCGAATCTCTTACTGCAGAATTTGTGTATCTGAAAATTCGCCCTGAAATTGCGATCACAACTGAATTGGTATCAGCAGCGAAGCAGCGGGATCTGCACGTCGAGATATCATACGGTAGAAGCGCAATGAGTTCCAACGCTTTACTCGCAATCAATAAAATTCTGTGGGCGGCCGAGTCATCGCGCATCATCATTTTGCATCGTTTACAATTATATTACCATAGGAATTGCTCTCGGATACGTGACGGAACGTAGGTAAGAACATACGTATTTGTTCTATACAGCGAACGTGTGATGAAGTGTATAATTTTTTTCCTGCCGCGATGCCGGTCTGCTTTTTTTCTTTGCGAGGATGAAATTGGTAACGCTGCAGTAACGACGCATGTGTAGGAAAAACCGTTACTTTGCAAATTGACGATTGTCTGAAACTTAGTAAACTATTACAAACAAAATATACTCATACATTTCGAAAAGTCAAATCCTTGAACGTCGTGCAGAAATTGCACCATAATCATTTTTTCCCCTGACGTTTCGTTTCATTAGCGTTATTAACTTCAGCCTCGTTTTTCTTTTACGTATATTCAGAACTACGGCCTATCCTCATTGTATTTATCGTATCCGTCTCAAAGAGTTGAATTTGAGCAATTTTTTTTAAACATGCTCAAAGCTGACTAATAACATACTCAAGTGATTGTCGATAGTCTTCTGCGAATAATACCGGAGATAAGAATAGCACAGATATAATAGACCGAGTACACCGAGTATCAAGTATTAATTCACTCTTTCGGTGTATAGAAAATTGTAGGAGCGTGATGCGGTAACACTTTCATGCAAATTTGTTTTTAATTTTTGTTGCGGCAACATTTGAACTTGAATTTGCGAAGTTGAACTTCGGCAGCATCTCTCTTTCGAAAAAAAAAAAAAAAAAAAAAACGTTCCGGCAGAAATCGGACGGCAGGATCATCTCATGTTTTGCCCATGGAGATCAATTTCGTGGAATTGTACAACGTGAGCAGCTGTAGTGATGAGGCTGTTGCGGACTACCAGTACGTTCACATATATCCGTAACCTTCATCGCTGGCGCGAGACTAATTCAGCGTTTCGTGTACACAACGCGTTGATGGAAATTACGTAACGAAGTTACGCCCCTTTGCTATCAATGGACGGAAAAAAGAACAACACGAAACAGGAATACGATATAGAACCACGCTGTAACAAAGCTGATTTACAGAAATAAATGCGCGACGAGAATTTTCTTGCAGAATCGTCAGATAATTGCCCTCGTACATCGTCACGTGGCGTGAAATTTCAACGACTGTTCATACCGAGAGCAGTATTCGATTTTCAATCAATTTAAACATTCGCGTGGATATAATTCTGCTAATGCTGGCGCTGCTAAGGCATATCATAGAAAGAGACGATAGATCGTCGCGATTACGAAGGTAGTAACGTTACGCGTGTTTAGGAAAAATCGTTACTTCGCACCTTTAGGAATGTCTGAAATTTAGTAAACTATGACGAAGAAAAAATACTCTCACATCGAGAAACCGACTCCCTGAAAGTTGTTCTATAAAATTGCTCCGTAACGATTTTTTCCCTGATGTTTCGTCGCGTTAAACTTCAGCCTCATAGATCGTCGGGATGATGCAGAGTGAGTCTGGGGCGGGGCAGGCGGAATTCGACGACGGTAACTCGATAATCTTTCGACGGGAATTCGGGTGGAAAGACTGGAAAGAAGAGAAGAGAAGAGCAGAGCCCGCGAAGGGGTGACGTATATTCGAAAAGAATTGAAGCCGATCCTTGAGTTGGCCGGATTTGAGGAGGCTGTCGAGGAATTTCCCATTGCAAAAAGGATTCAGCCGACTCGCATAATGCGTCGAGTGGTTTGCCACCGAGGGAGCGGTGGTCACATGACCGACTCGTGTTGCTCGAGTCACATGACAATCATGTAAGTCCCGGCCTCGTGAGCCAGGGGGGCGTGGCACGGTCCCGCGATCATTTTCGATCCTTCTTCTCCGCTCTTTGCCGATCTCGATTCTTCTTTTTCACCCTGTTTACAGGAGAAAGATACGTGATTTAGGGAAACGGGGCTCGGCCAATTTGGCCAGGAACCAAAAACTTCCCAGACTCCTCGTTTTTTTTCGAGGCCTGCTCTGATGATCTTTCTTTTCATCTCAGGTCGCGTCGTCGTTCAGCCGGCTCGCGGATTTTGCGATCGAAACCGACCATCTCGTCTCGCGCGCCTGACTGACGACGACGAGAGAAAGAGAGGAGAAGAGAGGAGAGAAAGAGCGAATTCTGGCGCAAGGGACGAGAACGAGAGAGTAAGATTCGTATTGATTTCTAGATAGAGTCGACCTGACGCCTACGACGAAGAACGGCGGGCGGAACGCGGCTGCTTTTCGCGCAACAAATCCTCCCGTCGAACCTCTGGCTTCGGCTTTTTTTCCCTCCCGAGAACGGACGGGAAAAGGTAAAGGAGATGATTGCAGAGGTTTTCCTTCCTTCTACTCTGCGTTCCAGGTTGCGTCGAGGTATAATTTGTTGGAAGGATAGGTAACTGTTTTGACGAGTTTATCATACATATATACTCGTATATATATATATATATATATATATTTTTTGTTCCTTTAACTACAATCCGAACAAAAGAGCGGGAGAGAGGAGACGGAGAGCGGAGTACAAGTGTTTCGATAGTATCATTACGAAACGAGTTCAGGGTATACATATAATCTCAATCGTGTGAGAAAATGGCGTTCCAAAATTGTATCCATACTTCATCGCGAACATCGTGCGATACGTCATCGATCGCTTGTACATCATTGTGAAAAACTTGGTTCGTTATCCGTCTCCGGGCACGTTATTTTCCATTTATTACAGCTATGATTAAATGACGAATTTGGCAAAAGGTTGGAGGAATTGCCGAATGAGCCTAGCGATGAGAATCGACGCCCCCGGGGGCAGTTGCATTGCGCGTGGTTATTAAAATAGTTGTATCGTAGGCCTCCTGGGAAACAGCCGAAGCGTTTTAACTCACCGGAAAAGACGATCGCCGAGGCGGCGCCCATTACTCCAAAGAATGGCCCGTAGATGGGATTTGTTTCTCCGATTTCGACAGTACTCATCTTGGCGAGTTTAGTTGTTAGAGTATTTACAGGTTATATCAAAAAACACCAGGGGTTAAGTGAAGAGGAACAATCTTCACACACTCACTTCACTAAACTAGTACTGGACACTGTCAAATATGGCCTACACAGTGAAAAGGGTCATGTGACGACGAGAGGAGCGAGAGGTGAGCTGTTAGCTTGCCCGTGCGGGATTGTCTATCGCGATGCTATTGGCTCCCAACTGCCGTGAACCTCGGGGAAAGCGAATGGGGATTCACGTCTTATCCTTTATAGCTGACGTCAGTCACTGGCCTAGGTCCGCTGACTGGGCAAAACGTTTTAAAAACCCTTCGAGCGCTTCGATAGATATCGAAGCGCTCAACGCCGCGGGGTCTCGTGACTCGCATTTCGTCCTTTGGCGCCTTTGCGCGGTTCCGCGTTTATTCGGATTATCAAAAATCAACGCCTCGACGATTGCCAAAGAATAAATTCACCCTTTCGTTTCACTCGCGTCGATATCTGACTAACGAATTGATATTTATTCCTATTAGCCGACGCCCGATTTTAAACACATGACCGATCACGTGAACGCAGCCATCCTTTCGAGTCTGCTTTTCTTTCGCTTATCGAATATTTCTACGCAATCGAATCGGATTGTCGATCCAACGCAGCCGCAACGACGCGCTTCAAGCATGTGGCCAAGTTTCAAATTCTAACCTCGCGTAATTTACAATCTTTCTTATTATCGGAATGAAGTTCGCTTACAAGGTGAGTTTGTATGCGCTTACCGTTTCAGCTTATTTCATATAATCACCCCGACTTTCGTATTAAAAAGCATCTGAATAATTCTTCAACCTCGAAAGTTGCGCTTCGTAACCTACAAACCGCTTTGAACTTTCCTCTCTGAATTTATTCTTACAGTTCAGCAATTTGCTGGGAACCGTTTACCGCAAAGGAAATTTAATCTTTTCACCCGATGGGTACTCCGTCATCAGTCCGGTTGGCAATCGAATCACCATTTTTGATCTCAAGAAGTGAGTTTTCTTTCGCATTGTTTACTACATTCCTGTTAACATGCACCTGCAGGATAAAGTAGTTTTTATTCCGTGAGAATTATTTTTTTCCAGCAACAAATCGTCCACACTGCCAGTTGAGAGCAGGTTCGATTACACGTCGATCGATATCGCACCTAATGGATCCATATTGATAGCAGTAAATGAAGGTAAGAACCAAACTTCGATGCCTCTTTATGATGAGAAATCGCTTACATGAGACAAGGGAACGGAACATGATTGCTGACCAAGACTATAAATCTACCAGCATTAAAAATAACAATTTGAATAAATTACTTCTGTATTCATATGTAATTGGCAAAAGTGTTAACAGGCTGATTTCCGTTATTCAAAACTGCCTGTGTCATCTTCCCAATGTACTTCATATCTGTTCAAAGCAAAATATTACCTAATGTCTGATCTTATTGTTGTGTTACAGAGGGAGAAGCAAGTTTGATAAGTCTGATTAGCCGGAGAGTTATACACAAATATCGATTCAAAAGACGAGTTAGATGTATCAAGTTTTCACCAGACGGAAAGCATTTTGCTGCATGTAAAGAAAATAATGGTGAGTAATTTACAAGTTTCTTTGCCGGCTGTCGTCTTTACGCATAATAGAAAAATTCAAGAATTTCTAATTATGGTTTTCTTTCAGTTTTCGTATTCAAAGCACCGGGTCTATTGACGGGAGAATTCAATCCATTTGTTATGGAACGAGTTTTCCATGGCGCTTTTGACGAAACTACCTACATCGACTGGTCATATGATTCGAAACTCTTAGCCGTGGGCTCTAAGGACAACTCGACACGATTGTACAGTCTGGAAAAATGGGCAAACTTCAAATCCTATTCTCTTGGGAGCCACACTGATTCTATAGTCGGGTGTTTCTTTGAGAAAGACTCTTATGATCTTTCCACGATTAGCAGGTAAGATATCTGACGCTTTAAAAACCTTTGTTTATGTCTATCTGTCTTTCGGAAATTGACATAATGATACGGATTGATTTATACATTTCTCGAAGAAATGGTCAGCTGTGTGTTTGGGAATGCAGCATCGATCCTGATGCTTTAACACCTTGGCAGCCTATTGCTAAAAAACAGAAGCCTCAAGAAAGCGAAAGCGAAGATGACATAGATTTTGATAAAGCTTTGGAAAAGACAGAGAAACAGAAGAAGAAGGACAAACATGTATCAAACCAATCAGGTACTTGCAATGGAAACGACATTCTAGAAATTAATTAAAATTTTGAACTGGACTAGTTTCACATTAGTCGATAATTCCTTTAAATTTGTATTGATTTTTGTGCTATTTCTGTACAGCGAAACTAAGTCAGTAAAGTAATTGATTTATAGCCGCAGACGATGCAGAGGATGAGGAGGATACAACAGATAAGGAGAGCAAAGTTCAGAAATTATTCTACAAAAAATTGGGCCGACACTATTTGGGCGATGAAGTACGAAAACAAAACTCAGATGCAGTTCTTACATCAGCTGCTTACCATCGCGATACGAAAATTCTTGTTACTGGTTTCAGTACTGGAGCTTTTTTCATTCATGAAATGCCCGATGTTAATATGATTCATTCCCTGAGGTGAGTTGTCTGCGACAAAAACAAACAAAGAAACGCCAATCATATTTCAATGTAATTGTAAGGAAAATCTTCGCAGTATTTCAGAGCAGTGCATTTCATCGATAGCCTTGAATAATACCGGGGACTGGATAGCACTCGGTTGTTCTGGCCTTGGTCAACTCTTGGTCTGGGAATGGCAGAGTGAAACTTATGCAATGAAGCAGCAGGGTCACAGCACAAACATGAGTTGTTTGTCCTACAGTCCCGATGGTCAGTACATAGTGACTGGTGGAGATGATGGAAAAGTCAAACTGTGGAACGCAGCGACTGGATTCTGTACCATAACGTTCCAGGAACATTCCTCGGCTATTAGCGATGTCCTTTTTAGCCACAATCGGAAGTTCGTCGTCTCCGCTTCCCTTGACGGCACAGTCAGAGCCTATGACATGACGAGGTACAGGAACTTCCGTACTCTAGTTTCTCCTCGCCCCGTACAATTTTCTTGCGTCGCCTTAGACGCGAGCGACGAATTTCTTGCTGCAGGCGGTCAAGATGTCTTTGAAATATTTCTGTGGAGTATGAAACTCGGGAGACTGCTTGAAGTGAGTTTTTTTCCCGTTTCAAGATTTGCAATTACGAGCTGAAAAAGAACAATAAGTATTATTAAAAACCTAGTATTGATTCTGTAAACATCCTTCATCAGATTCTCGCTGGTCATGAAGGTCCGGTGGCGAGTCTCGCTTTCAATCCAAATCTAGCGAGTTCGGCACTAGCATCCGTTTCCTGGGACAAGACGTTGAAATTGTGGAATGCCATTGAAAGTGGCTCCGCTCACGAAACAATTCAACTGACAGCGGACGGTTTGTGCGTTGTATACAAACCTGATGGCAAGGAAGTCGCTGTCGCTACACTAGACGGGCAGATTTCATTTTTTGATTGCAAAACGGCGATGCAGACTAGTAGCATTGAGGGAAAGAATGACCTGGGCAGTGGGAGATCAGATACAGATTTGGTGACTGCTAAGAAGAGTTTGCAGGGAAAGTGAGTGCATTAAATGGATATTTTTCAGATTTAGAATGCAAGTGATTACTGCTTATTTAATTTAGTATTTTGTTACAGAGCCTTCACCTGTCTTTGCTACATGGCTGATGGCTCGTGCATACTTGCTGGAGGTCAGTCGAAAAACGTTTGCATTTACAACATCCAAGAATCCGTACTCTTGAAGAAGTTTGAAGTAACGCAGAATCGGTCTTTCGACGCGGTCGATGTAAGTTGATAATTTTCGGCTCAACTGAAAAACGATAGCTATAATTATTGAACGGCTATTAAACCTTTCACAGGATTTTATAAACAGACGGAAAATGACCGAATTTGGTAATGTGGCGCTGGTCGAAGACCGGGAAGAGAATGAGGGCGGAAAGGTATCTCTTCGTTTACCAGGAGTTAGAAAGGGTGATATGGCTAGCAGAAGTATCAAGCCAGAAGTTAGAGTTTACAGTCTTCAATTTTCTCCGACAGGTAGAACAAAATAAATTGAAGTTAAGCAATAAAAAACAATAAACTCGCATTCGTTGAGCCTGAGAAATAATTTTCCAGGACAATCGTGGGCTGCGGCAACCACAGAGGGTCTCTTGATATATTCTTTGGACATGGGGCTAGTGTTCGATCCGTTTGAACTGGAGTTCGGTATAACGCCACAGACTGTTAAAGAGACCCTGTTCAAAAGAGAACATGCCAGAGGTTTGTATTTTTTTACAGAATCTACAGTGATTTCGTTTCTTCATTCTTAATTACCAAACTGGTATTTCTATATTCCTTATTTTACTACAGCGCTCATGATGGCCCTTAAGCTGAACGAAAAGCTATTAATCCAAGAAGTAATCGAGAATGTTCCATACCGGGACAGTGAGTAACTTTGATTCATATTTAAATCGTGATGTTCAATTACGTTGAATGGAATCCTGAGATTAAACGAGATTACGTTAATATCGGTGAATAATAAGTCTGCGATATTTTTTATTTCAGTTGAATTGACTATAACAAGCTTGCCTGATGTCTACGTAGAGAGGGTGTTGAAGTTTGTAGCTTCAGAGTTGGAAAATACAAGGCATATTCATTTTTACCTGATATGGATTAACGCGTTACTAACAAGGCAGGGATCGAAAATAAATTCAACAGTACAAATGCCGGTGCTGTTAACACTGCAGAAAAACATGCAAAGAAAGTACGACGAGTTGAGTAAAATGTGAGTACAATTGCCCCGTCGTTATCCTTTATTTTTATTTCGATAAAAATTACGTGACACAAGCTGTTGAAACTATTTTAGCTGTGATTTCAACCAGTATACAATTAAGTATATTCAACGACTGGGAGAACACAAGGCAGCAAAAGAAAAGGCGAAGAGTGACGAAGAAGAGACGAGCGAAGACGAATTGCGGGAAGACACGCTAGTCGAGGAAATGGAAGTAGATTGATTGTGAGTACCGATTAGTTTTTAACAAACCTGACGATGAAGAATTCTTGTTAATATACGTTAACTTGAGGAAACCCATTGGGAACGTCTTTGTTTTTGTTATTGTATTGTTTTCAATTTATTTTACATAAAATATAACACGTCTCCGTGTCGATTTTTAACGTCGATATACGTACATAATTTTTACAATACAATCTAATATATTATGTATTCATTATTTGCGCTCACAGTATGTCTGGCATTGATTACGCTCTAATTTTAATGTTAATCTGGGGGTTTTTACTTCCCTCAGCGCTCGCTCAGGTTTACGAGGGAAGACTTTGTTGACAAGACAAGAATTTTCATTGCGCTGGCATTGAATGTTTAGCAATGAATATTATCCACATTTCGGTTCGAAGCTATAACACACGAAACTACTACAGCTAATCTGATTTTCTAGTAAAAGTGATCGGTACATTTATAGACTGGATCCCAAAACGCGTCTTATCGATATACGTTCGTAGGAATTTGTGAATTTGTAAATCCTAGAAATGAATCTTTCGCCGTATTGAATGAAGAAACCAGAATAAGGAAAGTGAAACACGGTAAAGAAATAAATAAATAAATATAAATTACCTAAATTCGAAAAAGGTCAACATATTAAGACGCTTTTTTGAGGAGAAGTATTGGCCAGTAAAGCACGACAAATAGGAGAAATAGGGCCGGGAAAACAATGCGACTTTTACGATCGATGTGGTTCCATTGTGTTTTGCCAAAGGCAACACCCAGCTCATGATCAATCCATGATGTTTGCAAAAGACGCCGACTACCTGCGCGTTTTTGTCTCGGCTGAGGAGCGTACGCTGTTTCGCAGTCCCAGGCAGTCATGTAAGGTGTTTTCTCCATCGCTCCTACTTTCTGCAAAAGTCGTTGATCGGCTTTAGTTTTCATCGAAAATAGTCAAAAGAGAATTACATTCATTAGGAGTAAAAAAATTGCGCAATACAAGTCAACCGGTTAAATATATTAAAGCCTTCGGCATGAAGGATATTTGAAATCGTCGATCCCGTTTAGAAACGAATCTGTTATGATAGTTGCTGGGAAAAGTAAGATTACTGAAATGAGATCAGCAGGTCAAATCGCTTTGGCTTATTAATGTAATATTGTGAAAAGTAAACGTTTGCAGTAGCTGCAAAGAAATTTATCGTTGGGAAATGCTTGCAAGTGATTCTCTCTCTCTCTCTCTCTCTCTAGCTCTCTTTCTGTACAGGTCACGGCTCTTATCGCCAGATAAGATGTATATTATCGTATTATATATCAAACCGCGATGTATCAGGTATGTTTGAAGAAGCCGTAAGATTGATAACGTCCGAGTATGAAATTGACAAATTTGGTCTAACATCGATAAAAAAAACGGAATGAACCGTGCCATCTACAATGCAGCTAAAAATCCCGCAGACGGGTTGAAATTTCGGAAAACAGTTTAAAAAATGACAATGATTTAAATTATTAAAGAATGCAAATTGAGTAGAAGAAACGGGAAAAAAATCGCTTCGATCAAAAGCTTCTGAAACGAAAAGAAGAGAAAATTTTATTCATGGTAGAACTGAAACGGGTATTAATCGGTACACTTTTTAGCACACAGGCATCGAGAATTACCTGCTCATTGCGTAAGCATGCTCGGTTACGCAACTTACTAATAGCCCGCAGACAAAGTATGTATACCTATGTACAATATATGTTATGAAACGACGAATGGCAGGTAGGATCAATCCGTCTTGATCTGTCCGGATGATTGAAAAGATTTGTGGTAAATTTTTTGCTTCTTGTTTTCGATCATTATCTTTACGTTCAGAGCGGCCAGTGGTTAGGGAATTCTGAAAATGTCACGGAATTGTGAAATACTGAAATAGTCAGGGAAAAATGTCAGGAGTTTTTGCGGAAAGTCAGGGAATCGTTTGCGATATTTTTTTATCGTACAAATACGTTTCACAATTTTTTTTAAGCTTTAGATAAATTTAAATTATGCTTTCACCTATTCGGTTAAGAAATATTAGACGAATATTTTACAGCAGAAATAAGACAAACCATCGGCAGTACGCGAGGAAGATTCGTCGCCTGGGTATCGATCTCAACTTGATAACGGAGATCGAGGACCTTGACGACCACGAATTCTCCGAGGGCGGCGAACACGAATACCATGCAACCGGCCATCCATAGATCTAGCGCCTGTGGGAGGAATTTTAAAACGGCATGTTTAATATGGAAAAAAAAAACAAAAAAAACTTCCACCATTCTAAATTGCAGATGAAAAATTTCTCGCCCGCGGATCTGCTCACCTTGACGTAGGCAACAGGCGGTATGTCGCTTTTGAGACCTGTGAACATGGTGACGAGGGTCAGCATGCTCGTAACGAGCAGAGCTACCCGGCCAGGAATCGCGTCCAATCCGAGCCAGAAGCTGAACCACGAAAGCATCACGACTAGCGTCGAAGGTGCGAAAGTCTGGATCAAGTGATGCCCGATCTGTCTTTCGAACCGGAAGTAAACTACCAGTCGCGAAAAATTACCTGATAACGAGGAATGGAAGAATTTCATCGGTCACCCTTGTCATGTCCGTTAATTATTATTTTACCTTTTTTTTTCTCGTTTCTCTTCTCGCGCTTTTTTTGTACACGTAATACATACGAGATGTATTGTAATTGCATGCGTAAATATACGCGCGTATCCAACGATTGTACTAATTTTTTAGACAAACTTTGCAATGTGGTGACCCTGTTTAATAGCGCCGTGAGAATTGGGTTGTGTAATTCCAATGATAACTCGGTATCTAAATTCTTGCGAACCTCGGCTTGGAATAAGCCGGAATAAGTTGTAGAATAAGAAGCTATTTCTAGGTACGTGAAAGAATCGCGCTAGTGCTTTTGCTCTCATTAAAAATACTCCATTTTCCGGGTTAATTCAAGTTCTCAAGTCAGTCCAGCTTGAAATAGATCTATATGGGAATAAAAAAGAGGAGAGAATCAAAACGCGGTCTCGTCGAGAGTTTAACTCCGTACGTCTTATCTCGAAAACGTGATAAGATATAACGAGGTACCTGTTCTAAATTATACAGATACATAGTCTCGTGGAAATGAAGATCTGTTGGCTTTACTATAAAAATAGAAATCTCACGTCGTGATGTTAGTTTCAAAATGTATAATATGAATCCCGAAATTTCTGACCACCATTGCTGTGTATGAAACACAAATTACGATCAAAGAAAAATCGATTGACTCTTTAATTTTGAAACGATTGAAAACGTTAAAAACTTCAGTCGCCTCGAGGATTATTTCCTATTTTTATGGAAATCTTACTTTTTATACGTTACCAATGTTCAGAAAAAAAAATGACCAACTCTATTGGGTGTAGCTGTGGATTTGAACTTACATGAAACCAATTGTGTAATTTCTGAACATAAATTTCAATCTGTTGATGATATAACGGATTTGCGCAGGTCGTTCAACGCCCGAACTTAATTAACCTCGTGTCTTATCGTAATTGATGATTTTCATTTCAAATCAAATCTAATTTTCTTTTCTCGAATAAGTATTTTGCCGACACAGGATCGAGCCGGAGTTTGTAGAACGGAAAATAAATAATTGATTACAGTGATAATAAGTTCTTATGTTTTGCTTCGCGTTATTTTCAACTGTGTGTTCAAGTATCTTTCACAGAAATAGTCATTGAAATTTCTCACCATTTTTCTCCAGCATGTATCCGGTCGACTCTTCGAGCTGCAAAGGCTTGCCGATGTTGTACTGAAGCAGTTTCAGCTCAGGATTCACCTTGACTCCACCATCACCCCATCGTAGACGCAGTTTCTGATTATTGTAGGAAACTGAAAGTCCGGAGAAAAAGTAGGTACTTAAAGATCTGGGGAAAAGCTTAAATCGCAATGTTATCCGCGATCCGTTCAGCTCTGTAAAGAAAGTGTGCGAAAGCCTTGAAATCCACAATTGTGAAGAAATAACTCACAGCTCTCTATGTGGATTGGGCAAACTTGAATGTCCATTGGGTACAGTTGAAATTCCATTTGGCAAGCTATGATCGCGTGCATTCGAGCCGCGTAAATAACCGTCTTGTTCCTGTACAGCGTTACGGAAGAGAATTTATGCGTCAGTGTTGCAATTTCTGGAAGAAGAATCGAAATTATTTCGAAAAATAAAATCTTCCATATTCTTCGATTCATCTTCGATGTGCAAATATCCGTCATTTCTAAGGATCAAAACCACTTTTATTCAGACGTGTGAAAATTTACCGGCAACTTTTGAGTTCAAAAAGTAAGGATCCGGCTGCCAGAGGTTGTCGAAAAACTCTGGGGGCAGGGTGACGTAGTCGTCACCTTCCTCGAAAATGTCGTCGGGCATGTGAAGTCGCGATTCCGTCCAGCTTTGGCGAACGAACATGTCGACCCTTGAAAAATGAGGAAAATCTCAGTCTTTGAAAAGAAATAGTCACGGAAAAAAAAACAAACACCTTAAAATAGACAATTCGCCAGACTAACCGGAAGTCCATGTCCTCGACGTTGATGGAATTTATGTCTACAACGTAAACGTTGAAGTCCACGATTACCGGGGTCCCTTTTTTCGACGGTGGTCTAATTTCTTTGCAACGAAAATATAGAATGAATCGTGGATTTCGTTACTCGAGTCAAGATCAACGTACTCAGGTTAATTACCTTTCACGTAATGCTCGGGTAGAACGACTCTGGGGCGTATGGAGTAGTTCTTCTTAGCATCCGCGTTGAACAAACTGCAAAATGAATAATTGTCCAATTTTTTTTTTTCCCTTTCACGGTTCGAATGAGGACTTCTGGTCTGATTTCAAACATCGCGTACGGTTAAAGGAAAATGCTTCGTCATCCTATACAGTGAATGTACGAAAATTTAGACCGCCTTCGGATGCGCTGTATGGTCGTAAAAATTCGCGATGAAAATTTGCAAATTTACGTTGCACAGTCAAGTGATTTTGGCAGTGACAAAAGACACAAATAAAATAGTAAGTCACTCCGAAGGTTGGACTTCATCTTATCTTGCGGTTGATCGAAATGCTGCGAGATCCTAAGGTCGCATCCTCGCAACGAATTAGCGTCGATTAATCTATTGAGAGAGCAATTAAATGCAATCAACTTCTGACAAACATCGCAAAACTTATCGCCGCCGCAGCTGTTGGGCCGAAAAGCTAGATCCTGTATTATAATTATAGCGTCGCTTTTCGAACTTTCAATACAAAACAGTAACTCATACTCAACCTTTCCATCCTCATTTTCACACCTATTATTCTATAATTTCTACTCACAAAACGAAAACAACGAGTTGCGTGTAGTGTATGAACCGCAGCTGCATCATTATTTGCCGCCTGTACTCTTCATTCTGGTCGTCTGGAACAGATGTAACGGTTGTGCAAATGAAAAATAGTTTAAAGAGAGAAAAGCACAATGGGAAATGGGGACGAAGGACGAACTTGTACGGTACCCCGTTGGATACGTTCCGGGAGTGGGGTGGTGGTTTTTTTTTTAAACCCACGGCCGTCCGTTTGCAGCTCGGTTAAGTGATAACGTCCCACAAGTGTCAGACTCCTGGCGGCAAGCAGTTCGTGCTCCTTTTACGCGAGCGCGTAACAACCGACAGGCGCATTCTGCTTTACGCAGCGTTGCTTCGATTTAGTTTTACAAACAATTAAGTATTTCTTTTTACCTTTGAGCTCGGTTGACGGCAAGACCTTGCGATCGGGAATTCCAGGCGCGTAAGGTTCTTGCCGGACAATTTATAGACAAAAATTAATTTCATTTCGGAATAGAAGAATAGAATAAAAGTTTGTAAAGTCGTTTATTCGTTGCGGTTATCGAGATGGGGGATATATTCGTATTGGCAAATTGAAAATTTTCAGCGAAATTAATCGCTGCGATTTGAAGCTATCAAGACGGCAAAATCTTCTGATTTCTACTCGTAGGGGTTTTCATTCGGTTCCGACGAAACCGACATCGTTTTATGAAAAGAGGTGATTTTTACATCAAATTTTTGGCATAAAGTGTTTGAATTTTAGTAAAAACATTGCGAAACTTTGTGGAAAGCGACAGTTTTTTTTTTTAAGAACAATAGTCTTTCTTTCTATTGCGAGTACTTTGGACAATGAAGGACAAAATCATACTCGTAATTAAATTGGAATCCTGTAACGACGATCGAGAATTTTTCTTATTTCAGTGCGTGCGTCATAATCGTCAGTCAGTCATGATCGGGAAACTAAGACGAGCCTTCTTTTCTACATCTAATCTATATCAACGTTGCGAGAATGTTTGAGTTTCTCAGAAAATAATTACAACGTAACGGGATTTGTGTTTTTCGTATCTATCTAATTTCGCACGATCGAGAATAATGCAGGCGATGCTGAGAACGACTCGTGAAAATGACGAATTTTGTACAATAACTCTGTATACATATAGTATATAAGTCTATATAAGTAGCTTGATATCCTTCGTCTAAGAGCGTGACAGGTTATTTAATCAGCAGAGAGCTGCCGCTTGGCCTAATTGACTGATATACGGACTCCAGTATGGGAAAAAATAATAAAAATTGAACAATTGCCCGAATGATGAATCCAATTGTTAAATAAGACGTTCAGATCCCGTGGTTCTTCTAAAACAATTACCTGTAAAGTTCGCAAGCGTTTTAAGAACTGTGTTTTTCAACTTTCAATTAATTAGTTGAGTTACGAAGTGGCAATAGAGTTCGGAGAATTCAACATCCCGGCTAAAATAAACATATTAAATTACACATTCAACGTAAATTCGGAGCACACCGTGTATCCGCTAATTATGCTATCTAGGGATCTCATTAGTCGTATCGTTGCTCGCCTAGCGGCAAAAAGTCCTTCCTTGGAGCCTCGTAAACATCTCTCATTGCAGCCCTCTAGTTTACCTTTTTTTTCTCTTCGCCCCCCCCCCCCCCCCCCCCCGACTTTTCGCGTATCCTCGTCTTCGGTGTCTCGCGTTACACGCACTTATTAATCGCAACGAACGTTCCTCATTCGAAATATTGATATTTTCCTCGCGCGCTTTCAATCCTTCGAGAACACAACTTGAACAAAGTTTGGCTACGTGTTCCATTTTCATCAATTTTAATCAACTAATGTACAAAATCGAAAAATTTATCTCAGAGATTGGTTTTAAGTATCGGCGAAGTATCAGCGAAGTTTGTTAATTTGAAAACCGCGGAACGCGGAACGGCGGTAAGAAGTAAAAATTTCGATACCACTGTTTAGTCTTATGAAAAACCGTTCAAGCGACACTGTTTTACACGTTTCACGAGGAAATTGATTTGGAAAAAAGTGGCAACGAGTATCTTTTACTTACCCCAAAGCTGGAGGCGAGGAGCGAAAGCCTTGAACGATGTAGAGCGGAGGAAAGACCGAAGAAACTCTCGTGACTCTGGTCATTCCTGGAGTTTGATTCTGCGCCGTTTTGTCTCGCGACGCCGGCGTCGCATCGTTCACGTCGATCCCCAAAGCACAAAAGCTAAGAATACGAACGTCAAGGATGATAACGATACTCCAGCAATTCCTATTTTTCCCATAATTGTTTCACGGGCAACTTCAAAGCAAACATTACGTACAGAATAAACCTTTGCACGCGATGCTTGGATACAGTTTATACGTAAAATAAATTAATCCCGAACTATACAAGGTTTTTGACAAATGCACGCGGTACTGTGCTTCTGCATTTCAGGCCAATGGAACCGCACAATTTACACTATTTTTGCGATAGCGGCATTTTTTAAACACAATACGAATCCAATTGATTCTGAGTGGAAATTAATTCAGGATATTCAAAAAGATGTATGTGAATGATTTTTATTTAAATATTCGTAGTCCGAGAAACAGCGTTTCTAAGAACATTAGTGCAGAAGATTAATTTTCTTACAATTGGTAGAAGATATTAATGTTACCTTAGATGTAACGCGAAGTTTTGAATACGAAGAAATTTCATTCCACGTAGATTCAGGTTGTACGTTTTGGAGCGGTCTTGGCGTGATTTTGAAACACGTGGCAGGTGAGGTTTTCCACTGGATGAATAATTGAGTTAATTGAAGGGGATTGTCGCTATGTGTGGGGGCGGTTGGAATTGATCAGGCAGTTTGCAAACGGGCAGGAAAAACGGCACGCTTGCGAAAGTGACGCTTTTGTCACGTGATCGTGTGCTTTCGTCTGTGAAACTTTGCAGACAACAATAATCATAATGATAATAGTGATAACCACAAGCTGTTGTGACGATGGGAAAGAAATCAGACATACCAACGACCAAGCAAAGGATTTTTATATGAATATCTCGAGTCATAGAAGAGTCAGAAGAACGTGGTAACGATGCAGTTTGCACTGTAAAAATGAATTGCAAAAATTCATAAATCTTGAAACATAAAGTTCACGGTTTTCTCTGTCAATGTGACGGCTCTTACCATCTTACGGTGTTCGTTCACCTTTCGAATCGTTCTAGTGGAACCGAAGTCGGTATGTTATCCTTAAATGTTACATACATACACCGTTTATCGACCGCCGGATGTTATCCGTTAACTAATGAGATGCGTGGTCTGATCACTTTTTACACGTAAGTGAAATATTTAATAAACATGCGATAGAAATCTGATCACGAGAATTTTTCTCAATGATTTGGCCGGGAGAATCAGGACTAACTGACCACGAGTTTCCCATTATTCCAAATTTACGCTACAGTTTTTTTCCCTTCGGAACAAAAACGCGACAACTTGGAAACAAGGGTGAATTTCATCTCTTTTCATTATGCAAGTGGGTGTGACAATTGCTTTTAAATAGCCCGACGTACAGTGCAAGATGTGTGAAAATAATCTGATGTAAATTGAAATTTGCGAAATAAATTATCGTGCAATCTATACCGTATCGATCTGATGATATAAAATTTTTATCCGTGATTCTTGATTATTAATCACGTTGGTATGACTCCGTCTTTGGACTCTCTTGCTTAAAACAATTCACTGATCTGTTGCTTGCATTCCTTCGAAAATTATATCATTTGATCATACTGTCATTACGGCTGTGAGTTTCAATTTGATCGGCATTCAATGAATATATTTTTACTGTTTCGGAGTCAGTGATTTTACGGGAATTAAAGTCTGTCACGAATTTTTAATTAGTGTACTCTAGACGTAGGATGATTGAGAATTTATATTCTCGCGCAAAGAATGTTTTCTGTGTAGATTCTTTCCCAATCCGTAAATGAAAAATAAGTAAGAGACATCCGCTGGTCCTCGCCTCATGTCCGCACTTTCGCTGAAATGTAAAAGAAGGACAAGTCCGCGGTAAACGAGAGATGGGTAAAAATCAAGGTTATTCAAATACTGTATCCGGCTTTATATTAACACATTTGGATATGACAGCGTAGGCACAGCAAGTTTCGTTGGAGAAAGTGCGTGTAAGAATTACTTGGAGGCTGTTTTTTCAGCGGTTAATTATACACAGGCGTATGGTGTTCGTGCTACGACGACCTTGCTGCGCAACTAACGGTACCAATATTAATTTTTTAACTCTTGAAAGCAAGTCCCTTCTTCTCTGTCCGTGTTCGGCTTAACGAAACGTTTGACCCAATAACGATTATGCCTATGTAGCCAGTTGAAATCCGCACATCTCTCAGGTTTTCAACGTACCGAGGAATAAGATTCTATTCTCCGATTCTCGCTCTAGCAATTTTGTAGCCTAAACTTTTGAAATACGCGAAATGGACAATTGGGACGAAATTCAACCGAGAGGTCAATTAGTGTTGAGACGAAATGTGACCTGTAATTTAGCGACATTCTTTAATCTCCTGTTGCATAATGGCGGTGCACAGTTTACATATTCCAATACGGTGTATTGCATCATTGTTTGTTAGCGAAATTTGAAATAGGCAAATAGCCAAAACGTGTATGGTAAACTTACAGATGTGGCATCTTGACTTTGGCCATATATCGAAACAATGCCATTCCACATTCGGTTACTTAATAACATCCGCGATCTTTCTTATACTCTCACTTCAGAATCACATTAATTTACAATCATCCTTTTGTTTTCCAATCTTATCCATATAAATTAATTCAACATGCAGTTCACTCATATGCATGGCAAGATTTCTCTTAATGGATGCAAAAGAAAGTCCTTTCGACGCAGTGTGACATAATTAATAATTTATCGAGTGGAAAGTAAATTATCAGATGGATAAATAAGAATATTTATCGCCTTTCGATTTGCACGCGATGTAAAGTTATCGCACGTTTCGCACGTTGAAAACGTATTCACTGAAACGTCGTTCCCCCGACAGCGAATTTTTTCAAAGCAAGTGTTTATTCGTTAAAGAGTCTCGACATTTTTCGCAAATGTACCGTTTTTGTTGGACATGAGTAAAAGAAGCTGCTTGTTTTTTCTTCTTTGTTCTGTAATAGCGTTTTTCGTAGGCAATATTCTGAACAACGGTATATAATCATCAAACCGAAGAAACTTTTGAAATACCGGGTTGAGAACGGACACGAGAACCCTCCTAAGGGATACCTAAGCAATTTCCGAGCGACCAAGTATGTGCGTTTCATGTCCAAAACCTTCGTTCTACACGTGACGCTCGAGCTGCCTTTTTTTTGATGAAGATGTGGGTTAAGTTGAAAATTAACGCAAAAGAAATTTCTCGCCCGTGGTCGTAACAACTGCACAGACTTACGAGTGTAGAAACGCGGTATTAATTGTACCAACAACAGCTGCGCAGTGCGGAATATTATACCTACTTCGTTAATCCCGACGAGCTTATAAGAATGCAATTCATTCTCTAATTGTATTGGCCTCTCAACTTGACGCGCGTCACGGAATATAAATAATCTTGGTTTTATCACCGTCTAACAAACCTGACACACGATAGGCGACGAAACTTGCCCGTACGAAGATCAGACTCTTCGCGGTGACCCTTCTTAAAGTTAAGAGTTGAAAACAGAAAAAAATAAATCAGTTTAGAAAAACGTGGTCCTAACTCACGTTTCGGGTATGCTGGAAGTACAACAAAATTACAGATATTATTGGCTTTCAATTTCATATTTGGTTTTGTTTCGTCCCTCGGCTTTGACATACCATAGAAAGTTCTTCAGCTATTCAAGAGCGCAAGAGAATCGGCGACTTTTCGCCTCTCAAAATCATCCAGCGTCCGACGTGAGCCTACACGGTAGATTTTCCACTCAGGTTGCGAATGTTTTGCAAAAAAAAAGGCGGGTATTCCGAATCCGACAGTCCATCGATCATCATTAATCGAGGAAAACGTCTTTTCTCGTTGTCTTACAATACCGAAGTAGCGAAACGAATGGCGAGGCATTCGTCAAGCGTGAAACCGTGTCACCTGAAAAACGGAAGCTCGTAACTACTCGGACGCGATACAATGAGATGCACCTCGCGGTTGGAACGAGGAATACCAATGCCAGCTTCTTTCGCACGATGATTCTGCACCATTAGCATTCCCTCGCCGAGTCCGATTGCGAGTCGGAGAATTCGCAGCACAGGTTCCTCTGCTACTTCAATTTACGACGAGGCGAGCAAACTCGAAAATATTTTCACGGGCTGTTTACTGCAGCTCGCAGTGCAGGTACTGCACTTAATGCAATTAGCGAACGCCGTGAGCTTATCCGATCGTAACGATACAAAGTAAGCGAGGCTTTCCTGGAATTTTCAAATCGTTACAACTTTCACGCCAGTCTCTGCAGTCAAAACGTATCCACAGCTCCGTGCAAGACTGTTGGAATCGCGATGACACAGTTTCAAATTTGGTCTTTGAATACGCGCGGCGTCGGAAAACTTTGAAAAGTAGGTATTTGGTATTTAGTATTTATTACACCAAAAAGATTTACACAATAATTACTGAATCGTGAAGTAAACCTCACAGAGGTAATCGATGTTACCTACTTGTTCGTGGTTTGGTACAGAAACTTGAAAAACTCCCTTCAAGTCCCGCGCACATTTCGATCCCAAGTTCTTCCAGCACCGATTGCGGCTGAGTCGAAACGACATCCATTTCTCCACAGAGCAACGAGCGTGTTTCTGCTAGTCTGAAAATCGGACATGTGTCACTCGGTGTTTCTCCAGTTGCGGCTCATTATCACCGTCTGCACGGCGTGAGCGATGACTCGAGAATTCCCATTACTAGTTGGGGCACAATTGTCTCGGGTTCCACGAGGAGCCCTGGAGGCGTGAATGTGGACCGTGGCAACCATTCGGATGCTGAGGAGGAGGAATCACGAACGGCTCAGGTATTACAGAGCCGAAGGCGCGATGTTCCATTAAGCATCTTTGAAACGAGGACCGGTAGCGAGTACATGCTGTACGGGACTTTTACGTCACTCGGTTCTAAAACCCGTAGCCTCAATCCCCGACCTCGATGAATTTTTCCGCCACCTAACCATCGGCCTCTTCAGGGCAAAAGAAACTCGCAAATCGCTGAATGTTTACAGTCGAGAAAGACACAGAGAGAAAAATAGTGGAAGAGAGACGTATGTCTCTGATTTTTTCCCCTTTCTCGCTCCCTGATCTCGATCAATTTCTCTTTGATGTTTCATCACGCGATGCGAATGATCGCGAGTTTCATTGATTCAATCATCTCGGCAGCTTTCAATTACACAAGCTTGCGAAATCGCGTTCCGCCCAGTTATCCTTCCCGCAGTGATCCTTGCATTTTTCAAAACCATGCATTCCGCAATGTACGAGAAAGCACGATGTCTAGCTCAGACTAGATCGCTTATTACTGAATTTACATACTCATACGCGTTAAGCCGCTACGATTTCTCGCCGGTATAGCCGTACGAAAGAGGAGGGGAAGTTTGATTGGCCGTGAAAGTGGTTGACCCCGACCTACCGCGTCAGAACATTAAAAGACCTCTAACAATTACTGTTATACTGCGACGCCCGTAATTATAATCATCCTGCATATGCCTGCATATGGTTATACGAGCACGTTTCTCCTTTTATCTTTACCAAATTTCTTCGATTTTGATCCTGCACTGATCATAGATCACAGATCACCCGTATTGTTTGTATCGATCTTGGCAGCTGTTTAGAAACCGATGTCTCTAGTCGTGTTCGTGATACCGGATCATTTATCTCCCTAAGCACTGGGTACATAATTGACCCAGAACTCGGACAACTCGTGTATTTTTATGGCAATAGTAAAATTCTTTGAGTACGGAATTACCACCGTTATCCTGAAAATCGGTCAATTTCACCGATACTCAGAGAAAGAAGCTAACAGGACTCGGTTAAGAACAACTCTGGGAATCGTCAAGGATTTACCTACAAAGATTTTCGCGTCATGAATTCTCGATGCGTGCTACCAGCTGTAGTGAAGTCTTCTTTAGTTCAATACCTCCTGGTTAACAATGTATCTACTGTGTGAAGATATACCTATAATACCTATGCATAAATGTATGCCTACACTTATACGTAATGACAAATCCGCAGGCGAACCGACTCGGACTTTCAATGTCCTTCGAGAATGTAATTGGAAATCGTTATCGTGTGTAAATTGGCAGAAAAGCCTAATGCTTGTGTTATTACGATGATGGAAATTGTGTGTGAGTGAAAATTGTTCGGTACATGTTACACGTTTATATAAGACTCTGAAACGATTGCCAATTTACGTTTGAAATCAATTTGCCGCGTAAAGGTGGGCGCACCCGGAACTTCAAGTTACACTTTCAACCGACGGACGGAGAAACTGAAAAACCTGTCAACACTGAACAAGGTATTGCAGAATTTTTTTTACCCCGATAACAAGGATTATTTGCCAAGACAGATTAATTGATTAAGTAATCCAAATTTTCTTACACAAATTAAATTCTCCAATCGATTTAGAATTTGATACGGTTTTTTTTTCATTCTTTATTTTCCGCGCGATTTATCGTCATATCCGTATATATGTACGAAACTATACCACGGATGTTGAATCACCTTTCTCGCAAACGCTGTGGGTATAAATATCAGTGAAGAATCTCAAAGTGTATAAAATCACAATGACTAATTATCTCTAATCTCAGGAAAAGCAAATACGGACTCATATCGTGCACAGGTGGTAAACAATTTGTTGTAGTCTCGATATATTGGTCCATTTACACCGAGTATAACTTTAATCATTTGCGTGTGAGAACAAAGTGCAGATGTTATATTTCAGGTTTTATTTCATCCTCCATTTATGTAGGAACAAGAAAATAATGTATTAAACCAAGAAAATACGGTTGCTCGTATATTTTTCGGAAAAATTTTTTTTGTTCACGCTCACTAGTTCGTATCGAGGATAAGAAAAAAGCAAAAAATAAAGAATCTGTAGAATACGGACTGAATCGTGAAACGAGTCTCACAACTTTTACCATCGCGGCGATAAGTTGATCTCGATTGGAGACATTGAGGTGACTATTCGCGGTGAGAGAGGAGAAATACAGCGTATTGCTTTCCGTAGAAAATTGTTGCGGGGAAATGGGGATAAATTACAAAAAAATAAAAAGCATTTTCCACCGCGGTTGGATCGTCGGCGATGCTGCAGGCGTTTCTTTCCAACCAGTAAGCGGATATGGATGTATCAACTGACTCTTGGCGGTTTTGACGCAGAGTGGCGCTCGACTCTGGCAAGGGTGAACACGGAGTGGCGAGGGGCTGTATTGATTTCAGTGATGGCTACCGCCGTTCGCTAACACACCCTCCTGTGCCTGATACTGCCGAAAGATCGGCTCTGCGTGGTATTTAGTAGTGAAATAAAAGCGAATCGAGCCGATGAGAAAAGTACAAAAGTTACGATTAATCAAAATATGGAAGTGAAATAACGAAGACCTGCCGTCTGGGAAGAAATCACGCAACTGCATCCGGCTATTACTCAAAACTCGCCGATTACCATACTGGGTGCACTAGTCCCAGCCGGCGAAGAACCGGATCTCCTGGTTCTCATTCCGATTCTTTTTCCACGCACATACGGCAACCGGATACTTCGATCAAGAGGTTAGTGAATTGAAATTGTGATTGTTGTATAATTTTTCGGAAACGAAACATATATATATATATATACGGTATTCCTTGCGATTTGCGTCGAGGCGGATTAATCAGTTTCTCTTCAGTTTTATATGCCTTGTGACATGACCCAAAGACACATTCGAGTTGGTCAAGATCGTGTTCGTGCAGAAATTACTCATAGCATTTTAGGATCCCGCAGATATTTATTGCACGCTGCAGCCATCGCTAATTATCACTATCATGCGTACCGTATAAAGAATCTTTACGACGACTTTCTCTTCCGCAGACGAAAAACATTCACTTCGTATTAATAAAATTACTCTCTTCCATCATCTGATTTTTTTTTCATTCAATATTACAACTGCATTGGTCGTTGTAATAATTCACACCAAAGCGTGCTGCACAGTGCGTCTGGAGGTTGCCGGATAATTACTGAAACAAAATGTAAGATGTGCGATTGAATTGAAAAAAAGTATTTTAGCCGTAATCAATCGTCTTCCGAGATTCATCCCACGCATCGACGTCCGTAACGGGAAGAGTTGCGGAGCGAGTTTCGACCTCGTCGAGAGCGAAGCAAACCGGAAAAACCGTGGCATCGGTGAAATGCAGGATAGCTGTCGACCGGGTGCAGAGGGTGAAGCTGCATCCGAGGAAGAAGACGGGTTTCTCGGCGTCTGAGGATCACGGTGGCGGAATCGAGAAACCCGCCCAACTTTCACCGTTCCCTATCTCGCGGTATTTTTACACGTGTTTACACGCGTGTCTGGAGTTTGCGAAAAGAGGGCAAATGAGAGCGAAAAAATTGAGAGGAACGAAAAAAAAACTACCATACATGGGAATATAAAAAGTGGGGGCCACAATTATAAAAACGAGACTTAGATTACTGTGTCATGAAAATTTCATTGTAAATTGTCGGTGCGATTGTTGTTCTTTTACACTTTTCCGAGTCGGTGTGATGGAATATATTTATATCCTTTGGGGGTGGTCGCGCATCGTTTCGCGGCACCTAGGTACTGACCGCAAAATTTCCGACTTATACAGCCTTCGGGAAATTTCACGTTGCGTTGTAAAAATTTCTCCTCGAGCAATGATTGTTGTTTGCGGCTAATCGACTCAGCCGTTTGAATACCTACTCAAGCTTCGTCGAGGAATTCTTTCCTTTCGATACATCGTCGAGTGAACTCAACGTCGATTTGTCACTTTCCAATTTATTAGGCAACGTGTTGTACCGCAAAAATATCTATTCGGGCTAGTTTCCGAGGGTAATTACAATTCTGTTTACACAACATTATCCGGCACGCGATCAAAACTCTATAAACGCAACGAAACGCTCCAATTTAAAATACCGGCCGTTGCAACGCGACGTTCATACTCTTCGAACGACTTAATCAAGATAAGTACCGCATGGGCGGAAACTTATCGATGGTCAATCGATTCCACGATCGGTATTCCCGTTTACGATACGCGATTTATAGATTATACACATAGATTCATCGCAGCGGCTTCGGTTTAAGTTGCAGGCTGGTAAGAAACCGGTAATCCACATGCGGTGCAGCGGTAAATGCGATCCGGTTCTGCTGGTTATAAAGGAAAAAGGAAAGGAAAAAAATTACGATACGGTATGGAGACAGCGCAGTGCAGCATCACGGCTACTCGCACCGGTGGAGAAACGCGCGTCGGTTCAATTAGCCTAGCTCAACTTGAATTATATTCCATGCTGAATGTATTGATAACCGCGTTGTCGGCGAGATCATTACCAAGCGATTCATACGTCGATCTATTCGTCATTCCCGCACCTCGCCAATCAACTTTGCAGATCTGAAATCATCGTTCACCCGGGAATTTTAGAATTCGCTCAAACATCTTTTCTGCGGGTGCAAAGTTCTAAAGCACCTGTTGAACACAGCTTCTCAAACTTGACGTGAATGCTCACTGCAAATATTGGCGTGCATTGAACATGTTTCAAGAGGTCTGTTTGCGGACATCTCTCAAGTTGTTTTTTTTTTTTTTTTCGTTTTACTCCACTCTCTCCCACGCAAGAGCCATTGCCTATATTGCGCGAACGTATTCCTCGTTGGAAATGCAATGTGCGGCGAGATTGATTCTCGTAATAAGAGGATGAAGAGACGCATGTCGGGCGGCGGCAGCAGCCCCTCATCGTGAAAGTTAACTAGAGAAAGAAGTTAATTTCAGTTAAAGGAAAGATGGGTGTACGTTTAATATAAGGCGGGCAATGCGATCGAGTCCGTCGTGCGTTTCCCTCTCTTTCTTTTCCTCCGATTTACTCCTCCTTTCTAGGTCCGTAAAGGAACGCCATGTGTTTTCGAAGGCGAGAGTTTCTCGCGATCAAAATATCATGTGTAAAACTTCTTCGCCACTGTTTCTTTTTCCTCAACCCATTAATTGGCGGTGTTTAAGAAAGCTGCAAGCATCCACCGTTTCTTTAGTTCTTATTTTCACTCTCTCGATTCCATACCGTTCAACAAACGTAAACTGCGTTAATTCTCCGGCATGGCAGTACTTTCGATTTGAGCACGTACATAAAACAGGTTCGATTTCGTTTATGTCTTTCTCATCGGTACGTGACACTGGGATCTTCCGTTGTTTTTTACGTGCTTAGCTCGCAGTTAAGCAGGAGCGAAATCATCTGGCATTATTATCTTTTTTCTAATCACGGAAAAAAGGCGAAACGTGAAAGTGCGAGTTCGTGTGAGAGGAGGTACCCACTCGGGCGGGTGTGAGCCTCGTGCCGTTTCCGGAGTGAACAGATGTGCGCCCATGTAAAGACGCGCTTGTATCACGCGTCGTAAAATTCTTGACCCACCTTTTTCCAAGTACCTGTACGTAGAGAAGCAATATCCGCAGAGTTTCAAATATTTAATACACACAAATATTATATATACCCATATTATCTTTGGTTAACCTATTGGACCGGCATACATGCTAATGCTCATGTAACACTTCCGCGTCTATAATACGAAGATATCAGCTGTGTTACAGCAAAAACTGCAGGCGTGAAGTTTTGCGTTGAAAGAATAAGAAGAAGAAGAAGAAGAAAAAGAAGAACGTGTCTCGTTTTGCATAACAATAATTTACCGATGGAACGGTAAACAGAGGATGAAGAAAAGGGCGCGCCGAGCTGAATCGCTGAAATTAAAACTGGGACGTTAGATCTTCACGTTTACTTTTTTCCAATCACTCTTAACGCTTGACGGATCGAAGAATCTGTATCCATTCCCGTTTGCCGCAGTCGAAGGTGAAAATTTTTCCGCTTCTTGCCCAGTTCTCGCATTATCGCTCAACGACGCGATGCTGCTGACGTTGTTTCGAACATTATTAACGTTGCGTGTGCGTAAAGCTTGTTATGCTTAATTGTTAGTCGCACGTTTCAGAATCGTATCATCTGATTAGCAGACGATTTCTAGTGGAAAAAAAACTTTCCTTGTAAGATGCGATTTTCAGTCAACGATCTCCAAATTCATACTCGGTCAGGATATAGGTAAAAAAAATAAAATAAATGAATAATAACGCGACTTACTCTGCTTCAAGTGATTCCAAATCAATAGGATGACATTTACAGCTAGAGGTAGTTGTCTACTTTCGTAGTGCCGATACAATATGTGTCAAACGTGCGTGAAGCCCATGCACCAGCAAAAGTTTAACCGAATGATTTATCGTCATCGCGACCTAAGACACAGCGCAATTGTCACAGTTAATATGCGGCACCGTATGTTCCGTTCCGTACCGTAAATGCAGTTAAAACTGCTGGCTAACAATATTGCTATCGGACAGTGCATTGCGAATTGTCGAGAATCCGGTAAACTACAATAAAATTATTTTATCCTTCGATGAGTTGGCATTTTTATTCACTTCATGCGAATCTCTTGCAGCAGCTTGTAGAATTTACCTCGAGGTAAGAGAGGTGAACGCATAAAAATGTGATAATCCAGACCGGCTTTCAAATAAGGTCCTACCGAATCTTTGTCGAGATTGTAATTAATGTCATGGCATGCCATGGCGTACCACCTTTCAAGCCGTCTGTGAACAATCTTGGAACCGTTTCATTCAACGTGGAGATAGATACGTATCATGCCTCGCATCGTGCGTACAAAGACAAGACCAATTCGCGGGATTAACATGACTGTGAAACATTTTTACGGTTTCCGGGGAAACCTGGCGCATTTGAGAAGTAGAGACGTAAGGCATAACGATGTAGCAAGATCTCCGGAAAATCCAACGGCTGAAGGTTTTTCACAAGTTTGTTGAACACACATCGATATGACTTGTAAATTATCTTGAAGAATATCTTTGTCATGCGTGGATATGATGACAATATTATCCCGTCTACGTCGTTGGCACTTCTTCCTGGTACGAAAATTAACTTCTATTTGGAAACCGTGCAAAGTTTCAATATTCGCATATCGCGTCACCGCATATGACGTGAATTTCTTCGCAGAAATTAGTGTACTTGACAGTACCTGCTGTACGTTCGAAATAGAATACTTAGCAACTGATCAATGTGGAAATTGAAGCTGTAAGCTTTTTGGATCACGATTATTCGCCGTCAGTAATGACGAACGAAATACGAGCGACTCGGTTCTAAGCGGACTTGCTGTGCACGCGGTGAAAAAAAATTTCACTTGCTTCACACCCGGAAGAGAGTACAAAGCCCGCGGGCGATCTACTGTCTCTCGGTGATGTAGCGTGTTGCAGGTGTGCCTTAGGAACAGCCACCATCATCCGATGATCAGCTCGAAGTTTCTCTCCGGCGGTCAAAGTTATCATCCTTGAAGATATTGGTCAAACCTTTGTCAAAGATTACGAATTGTTTGTCCATTCGCTTTGCCTCGCCTTGATCGGCTTCCAATTTTTACAACTCCACTCTGCGATCGCGTTGACGGATAAGTTCGTTGCTTTCTAGTCCGATCGATCGGAGCACGCGTCCTTTGGCTCTGCAAAGCCAAGGTGATGGACGAGATGCGGATAATAGGACGGGGTCTTCGAGTGCGCTTTCCCCGGCCTGTGGTGTCTTCGCAGAGAGCATAGGCGACCTTTGGTCGAGACCTTTTCGGCGAGAGAATCTCCGTCTGAATGCACCGAGCAGCACGCCTTACCCAGTAACCTAGCTTCATCCTGTTCCATCGTAGGCGGTTCAATCCCATCAGAAACCCCGTGCTCGGCGCGTAGATAGTTGCGGTGATTACCCGAGGTACGAGAGGTTCGAATAATACACTCGAGCCCGATACCCATCTACCGACGGCGTTGTACGTAGTACACGCTCAGCCGTTGGCCCGTCGGTGGATCGGATGAGCCTAGAAATCTCGCAGTTGCGGTTTAGGAATTTCCAAATCGAGTCATCGTGGCAATTCTTGCCATAGTTGACCGACCTTGGAAATTTCCTCGGTGTTTGCGCGAGACGACAGTGTGATCAGCGGGATCAGGTTTACACGTAAGCTAAACAAGATGACAAGAACCAAGTCGGTCGCGGAAAATACTGTCGATTAGCTGCTGACCAAAATTCCACTACGCAAAGAGACTTCGCTGTTTGGGTCGGCGTTGAAAAGAATTTGATTGAATTCATGAGATGTGGGTAGTTGGAACCACGGCTGCGAGGTCCATGTTGGCATTGAACGGTGGGGCAGAACGTGTAGTGTATTTCCCGTGACAGTAACCTAGTCCTTGGCGTGGGGACCGGGCCGAGTGGAGGAGGGTGGTGGAGGGTAGGGGAAATCGGTTGGAGCCTTCTTTAGCCCCCGCTCGTGGGAGACGGGGACTGATACTTGCGGATATGAACGAGTCCCGTCTCCGCTTGTCCATCCCCACAGCATTTCTGTAGGTTTTGACCCCGTTAAACCGTTCCCTTTGGTACCTCTCCCCCGGTGTCGGGCCAAAGTTATAAAGCAGACCGAAGAGACGCCGAGATCCGCTGCCACTTTGGCGCTCGACGTTCGCGTTGTCGTTGCAAATTGCCATGAGCCAGCTTTGACGTGCCACGATAGTTTTGTGTTTTATTTTTAATACTAAATTTGGGGATACTGGTAAGCGGTGCGAACTGTCACACGCGGTAAGAATTCCTCAAAAATATTCACATTTATATACAAGTTTCATTCGCGCAGTTGCAGTTTAACTTGTTTCTACGTTACGTCGCGTAGAAAGTTGTCCCCGAGAATGGTTTGTTCCATACAGTGAAACGTTCTGCTTTTTTTTTCTTGCTTTTTCCGATCCCGGTGACTCTTACTTACATTTTGTTGTCATTCCAATAAAAGAAGTTCGGCTGTTTCACCGTCTTCTCTTTCAGTGATCACTCTTTCTCCTTCTCTCTTTCTACCTGTTTCCCTGTGAACGCCCGTAAGTAGACTGAATCCTATATCAACTTTCAATTACCCGTTAGAGATCGCGAATGCAGTTATCCGAGATTTTATCGGATAAACATATCATTTGATACACCTTGAAGCATGTCTTGCGGTCAGTCGGACGGTAAATTGTATCGCGTTAGGAGTTTCTTTGAACAGGAATCAAACGAGGATCAAACATCGTCTGCAGCTTTGTGGGATTGGGGATTAATTCGCGGTTACTCGCTTTGTTTCATTCTCTTATTCGTATAGTTGAAAAAGTGAAAATAACTACGTCAGTTTCGTTACCAAAATCCCAAGGTGCATGTATGTGCATATACATAGTAAATCGCATCTTCGTTCTTTTGAAATGCCTTCTCGGGCAACATGCGATTACAACTTTCTCCGTGCGCTGTAATTATCTGCATACCCGGATTCGCGTATAAGTAAAAGTGCATAATCAGAAGGAGCATTTCGCTGTTCTGTCGGAAATTTTAGTTTCGATCTTTAATTGTGGTCTCTCTTTATCTGTTTCAGGCAATGGCAGGCCTGCTAAACACGACAACGAATTTATTTCACGATGCTTACGACTACTATCTGTGGACGCTTTCGCTGGCAGGTAAGATAATAAGAAATCTTTTGATAATAAAAAATCCTGTTCACCATCGGCGATCCAATGGAATCGATCGATCAGCAAACCAATGATCGGCGCATCGTATCGATTATAATTTTCCTTGACGTAGATGATAGAACGAGAGGATGGATGCTGGTCGATTCGCCAGCGCCGACGCTGCTCTACACCTTGTTGTACCTCGGAATAGTTTGGGCCGGACCAAAGATCATGCGGAGAAGACGAGCCTTCAAGCTCACCTGGGCCCTCGTCCCCTACAACTTGGCAATGGCCTGCCTCAACGCTTACATCGCCATAGAAGTGCGTAACTAGGACCAAAACCCTCCTCGATTTAATTAACACTTGCAACAGCGTCTGTAATCTACGTCGTTTCACTTTTTTGTTGTAGTTATTCGTAGCCTCGACCAGGTTGCGGTACAGTTACGTGTGCCAGCCGATTAGACACATCACTAGGCCAGATGAACTTCAGGTAAGAACAAGTTTATTGCTAAGAGACAAATCTTTCCACGGATCAATGCAATTCTTATAATAAAATCTTCAATGTGCGAATACAGATTGCGAACGCGGTTTGGTGGTACTACTTCAGCAAGCTACTCGAGTTCTGCGACACGTTCTTCTTTATTCTTAGAAAGAAGGATAACCAGCTTAGTTTCCTTCATGTTTATCATCATTCCACCATGTTCTCCTTGTGGTGGATTGGCATCAAGTGGGTGCCGAGCGGGTCCAGTAAGTACATCCTCCATTTTCAACCGTGCGCCGTGGATGAGACTAAAGTTGACGGATTGACAAACGGCACTTGCTTTCACCATTTTTTTCTGACTTCTTGTACCTGTCACCAAAACAAATCGTCGTAGTGGGTTACCGCTCAGTTCGTTTAATGTCTAACCAGCAGAATACTCACCGAGTTCTCTGTCTTTTCTTTCTCCTTTCTACCGACGCCAAGGATGTTTAGGACTTTCAAACAGACTGCGACAAGTACTTTTTTTTTTTGTTTTCATTTTGAACAAATTATAGTGCGCCAGTGAAATCCAAATAACTTGGTGTAATCATAAGTACCGTCATGGTTTCCTCAGCATTCCTTCCGGCAATGGTGAACAGCTTCATTCACGTCCTGATGTATTCCTATTACGGACTTGCCGCCCTCGGTCCGTCGGTAGCGAAATTTTTGTGGTGGAAGAAGTACCTGACGATTCTGCAGTTGATTCAGTTTACGGCAGCCCTGGTTCTCGGTATAAATGGGATTCGTTCGGGGTGCGATTTCCCGTTGTGGATGCAGTACGCTTTGGTATTGTACATGGTCTCGTTCATAGTGCTCTTTGGGAACTTCTACGCGAAGGCCTACATAGCCAAGGTGAATACGTTAACGAATATAATAATTAGTTGTTGCAGGAAGTTAACGTTGAATGGCCAATAAATTTACTCCTTTATAATTGTCTTCCCCAGGGCAAACGAGCCTATGCTGCTAAAATGGCGGCCAACGGTAAAGCGGTGCAGGCCAAATTAGCCGCGGAAGCTTCGATGTCTGCGGAGAGCATAGCAAACGGTAAATTGCAGAGGAACGGGTACAGCAACGGTTACGCAAATGGTACGACGAAAAAACTACAATGAGTGGAAGGCAGGACACGCTGTAAGGACAAAGCCTCTTAATCCATTGACGCGAACAGCCCGATATAGGAATGAAGTAGCGAAAATCAGCAGAAGACAGCAACTAGTCGGTTCTGGGCCTGGAAATTTTCTGGCTGGTGCAGAAGGATGGACTGTTGATGCACAGTGGAGAACGAGGCGCTTTAGTCTAAGGACGATAAAGTTTAGCTGCGGCTTACCACTAAGACGGCTAGGCGGCTGCTGGCTTCCGGCGTGACTTTTCACAAGCCGAGAGACGCGGCTATCTTTTAGTTAGTATTTGTACAGAAACTATGAAACCTCTTTTTATATAATATGACATACCTACTTTAATATGAAACGTCTGCAGCATGGCTGTGAAACGGTCGCAATTAGCAAATAGTTATATGTTATTTGGGCGATTGAAAGGTTTTCGCCGAGTGCGGGACGACGAGTAACACATTCCTTCAAGTACCCAACATCCGCTTTCCTTCACCTGGATGACTCTCATGCAGGAAAACAGACACGAACAGGTTCCGTAAACGCATATACTACGGTGTGCGTGAAAAATGCGTTTATAATTCCGCGTAGAGCAATTATTATACAAAAACATCACCTTCGCACAACTGTAATTGGTAAAACCAGTTCGTGCTTAAGAACCGTAGGTGAAAAGAGTCGTGGTTGCATTGTTTAGTTTTAAAATGTCGTAAGGTATTCTTGGTCAACTACAACGATGATGATGACAATGATACTTTATTTATTCAAGTCTTCATTGCATTATTACTTCTGATAAAAGCTATACGATTACATGAGGTGATTACATGTGGATAAAAGAAAAATGTTGTTATATTATGTTTGAAAAAAAACTACTGTGAAATTGTAACAATTATTATTACCATTGTTATGAAAATACGTCATTGCCGAGCAGTGCTCGAAAATTGATAACAGTTCTGTACTATTATTTGCAACCTGAAAAAAATGTGTAATGATGAATTCTTCGTGTCATTGCAAGATTTACACAGTTTCTAAATCTCGAATCAAAGAAAAAAAAAAAAGTAATTTTGTTTTGCTCATATAGTAAAACCTTCCTCAAATTATTAACGCCACTTTTGTTTGCCAGTGAACAAAAGCGCTACTCATGCAAATCTGGGCAATTCACGGAATGAATACAATTGTAAGCAACTGACAAATGTTTCAAGGTGAGCCTGCGGTGTTCGTAAGTATGTGAAAAATATTCATGTTAATTGCTTAAACGGTGTGTATCATTCTCTACTCCTCATTACGACGATTCCCAGCCAAAGAGAATGCGCGTTACCGATATATCTTTGCACGTGACACGCAAGTGCGAATTCAATAGGGCCAAAAGTCTTGTGTATTTTGGTTGACATAACTTGTTCCGCAAGTTCCGCGAGGCTTGAATGACGCAAGTTAACGATAAAACCGTGGGTGTAATACGCTCTGCATAGTTGCTTGAGCTCCTTTTTGTCCGGTTGACCATTTCTCAAATCATTGAACTTCGGTAAAAAACCTCGCAGCATCGTCACCGCGTGTCTGTTCCACGTTGTCGTCATACAATCCGCGCTGCGCCACTCGCTGATCTTAGCTTTGAGGTGCTCCTCTATCCTCTTCCCAAAGTCTTCCTCCGAATCACCTCTCAGAATGCAATTGTTCAGTTCCAGCGTTTCAGTCGGACGACTGTCGCCGGCGTCGTTTGTTCGGCCAATCGGCCTCCAGTCCCTTGACAACTTCATATCGTGCTTGAAACTCACCGACCTTATATTCTGCTGGGTATTTTCCCAAATCTGAAACGATGCCACCAGTTTCAACGCTAGCGGGTTAAAGTTTTTACCGCTATACTCACATTCTGATGATTTATCAACCGATAAACTTTGGTCAGGGAGCATCGCGTGTCTCCCGGTTTGTAGTGATCCCCGTTTTCCGGATCCCAAATCGTAGCTTCCGAGTTCTCCTCGGTGGTCAATACGTAAGCGGCGCATTTTCTTGTCTGCGATGAACCTGAAGCATCGAGATCATGAATTTTAATTTGGACTTGAGGAAATGGTTAACCTGCAATCAAAATCTTTTCTCAGCTCACCCAGAATGACGCTCGATTGAAGACCCAGGCCGCGAAGCAGAGTGGCAAGGAACGCAGCACGCCCGAAATGATCGACCTTGTTGAGCGAGAGGGCTTGTTTCGGGGTCAGCGGACCGTAGGAAAGAGGCAGCGATGGCAAGAGCATAGCCAGCCTGCTGGCGTCGACTGGATCGTCAACGTTCTCCACTTTGTAGGGGACTATGGTACACCTCTGTACCGCCCTGGCGAGGGAATCCAACGACGAGTTATCCGTTGGTCTCTGATTGCCAGGCTGCTCCATCTTCATAAGCACGTAAAGCCTGGTGTAGGAATGACCAGGGCTGGGCTGGACGTAGCCCAGAGAAAGCACGGGGCTTGAAAGGGGCGACAGTCCCACCCATCGCTCGAGTTCCTGATAATCGTGGTGGACCTCCATGGGTATCGAAGCCTCGCCGAGCCACTGCAGGCCCCAGACGGGGTGCTGGTCGTAAAGACGGAGCTTGATGCTCTGGTCCTCGCTCTGCTCGGGCGCCTCGAAGCGGAAGGTTTGGTGCCAGATGGGAACCGAGCCATCGGCCGTCGTTGTCTCGTGTACCGTGTCGCCCCACTCGATTTCCAGCAGGGGTTGGACCAGCGCCGATTCCTCCCTGATCGGGACCTCGACCCCTCTGAGAACGGTGACCACCAGGAATTGCTTCTTGGCGCCTCGGAGCATCTGGGAGTGAGTGCTGGACGACGGTCGCAGTGGATGTCTGGACTGGAACAAGTGTCTGAGGGACATTTGGCCGAGGGTGAAAGAAGCGTGCTCGATTATCACGTTATCCACTTCCTTGGGCTCCGGTCTTCCGTCGGATCTTCGGCGCGGCTTTATCTCGCCGGAATCAAATCGCAGCGCTGGGTGATCAAGTAAAAAGTATTTCACCTCTCTTATTTCCCTTTCCAATTTGCTGCGCCGCATGAAGGTGGCGTTTCTAGGATCGTTCGGGTCTTCGCTGGGCACGTAAAAATCCATCGACGCACCTCTGGAGGGCTGGTGGCCCTCGATGGCAAGCGAAAACGTGCAGACCACGGTTCCCGAGTGGAGAACGCCGTCGGCAGTGCTGATCGAGAAATCTATCTCGATTTTGCTGTTACTCACGCTGTGTTTGGGCAGTGGAAGCGGAAGAACACCGGAGCTTCTGTCTCGCATCTGTACTTGGATCGAGAGATTCGCAGAATCCGGCGGGTCTCTGAGCAGCAGCTTGTACAGCTGGCTGTTGAACGGGCTCGGTGATCTACAAATAACCTTCCTCTTGTAAAGCAGGGCCACGGACTTTACATCGACGGCTGCGTTTTGCTCGCGCGAGTCGATTCGGACTTCCCGAATGGCTATCTCGAGGTGTCTGCAGCATGTTTTTGGCCTCGCGTTATTAGCCTTCGATCGGTTCAGCTGGTACGGTTTGACCACGGTTTTGGTCAGCGGCTGTGCCGAACCGGCGTACAAACCATCCTCGGTCAGTTCGTTGATGCCGCTCAATTTTCGCAGGTTCTTCGAACCGATTGTAGCGATTACCGAGTTCGATTCTTCGGCCGGGGTCAGCTCTGGGTAGGCATAGCAGAGACTCAAACGATTCCGACTTTTACTTCGACTGGGAGTCGCGGTGGATCCTCTCACGAAGTCCAGACCCGTTGACATTGCACTCGGAAGACTATTACTAAATCCAGCTCCTCGCTTAGCGTGTTTCCGCGTCTCGAATCCATGACAACCATTCTAGTTCCGCACTTTGCTGCGCGTCGGCGCCGTGCACCGGCTGTTCTAGAATCCGGCCGCTGGTGCTGGGGAAGGTGCACGAACACTCCAGGTGCACCATTGCCAGGCAAGCAGATCCGAGTTCTCAGCAGTCGGTAAAGTGTGGTCGAGGCGCCCTGGTGAATCGATTTTCCGAAACGGCTTCAATTGCCACCTGTTTTTTTACACACCAACGAAACGTATTTTATGTCACATATCAATATGTGTCATAGCTCTGGTTGCTACAGCGAAACTTAGTTTTTAACTGTCAATTATTATTATAAAAATTACACCATTAACTTGGGCTACACGTGAAATGAGAACATGATCATACAAGAGAAAATTGAGAAAACCATCACGCTCAATTTGTACCTCTTATCTGAGTTACAAGATGGCACCAAAATGCAAAAGACGTAGTGTCAACTACTTTATCGGAGGCAATTTTTATCAGTAGAAAAGGAGAGCATGATCATATATATCAATGATTTTACCTACGGTGAAAATAAACCACAGTCGAATGTCAACTCAGCCGTTATCACCTCAGCCCGGCATTAATTTGCTATACATTTACACAGAATTTCGTAAGGCAAAGAATCGAGGAGAGTAAGATGTCAGTTTACTCGTTGGACTCGCTGGAGGTGGGGGATTGCAGCTCACGATTAGAGATCGGTGGGTTCGTTCTGTGCATCGATGAGAGAATCGTTTATTCAATTCGGAGTGAATTCCAGGCTGCGAGGCTGTCCGAATCGCTGGAAAATGGGGTGACTCCAAATCAACCCAGCCAGACGGAATTCTCGATACAGAATTAGCAACGAATCCGTTAATTTCGCTCGATTATACCGCAGCCGACGAATCGTTAACTAGTTCGAAATTCCGAGTAAGACAAATCACGTCGCTGCTGCCGCTCCCGAAGAGAATCATGCCCAAGGTAGAGTCGGCGCCTGATCCAAACAAGAAGAAGAAAAAGAACAAGGAAAAAGATCCCTCGAAGAGCGTCGACAAGAACACCTCGCTGATGAAGAATGACAAGAAGCTTGGGACCGTTCTGACTCCTCCAGTCGTCGAGGCTAAGACCAAGGCCAAAAGCTACCTGGAACAGTACCGCGAAAGAATAGGTAAGCCAAAATATCAGGATCTCGCAGACCTTGCTGCTGAAACTACCCTCGATATTCAACCCAGGTGTTCCGTCCCAGGGGCGAATTCGCTCTCCAGAGGGCTCGATGTTGTCGGTATTCGGCGACACTTGCCAGGATTCGGTCAGCAATGTGGACAGTCGACCGCCGAGCGGGACGCCCAGAGACGATCAAAGTGAGCTCAGCTTTTACCGCCGACTAATTCGACACCAGCCCCGAACCACGCGTTCCTACGACCCCGAGCAGCGCATCACCGCCACAAACGACTGGCTCAAGAGCGTGTCCGATTACGGTCTGAGCCTGTCGGAACATCGACGAAGGTCGTATCGCCCCTACAGCGTCACAGACCTGAAGAGTCTGACGGTACCAAGAGCCGACCGATCTCTGGGACCCGACACCGCGGAGACGCGAGCCAAGGTGAGTTTGGTGTTTCGCGATTTTATTCCGGCGTAAATGAATGCCGCGAAAGGCAGTTTGGGTAAAAGTTTGCGTCGTTTACGCGCGTCAACTTGGCGAAATCGCGTAAACTTCACCGCCGTTTCGCGTCAGGGGTGTCGAACGTTTTACCGGATAGTTTCGTCGACGTCGCGCGGTTTTTCCACCTCACCCGTACTAAGAAAGTTAAATTTTCCGTTCAAACACCCGCCCTAGTTTTCGCTGAATTCTGAATATTTCAGAAAGCCCGTGTTCTGCTGCCTCAGGTTTACGGTCACCTTCCGTGTACACCGAAGTCGGTCCGCCACGCTGACACTAACAATAAAAGTAACTCGGTTTGGCTGCGGTCGACGCTCGCTCACCCGGCCGACCATCTAAAAGTGCACCGGGGTCGTACCGGAAGTAGAAACAATTTTTCCAGATTGAAAATTAAACTTTCATGTTAACTTTATCGTCCCATGAACCCAGCTGACGCGTTGAGTCGCGGGTTCTATCGTAGCGACGTCAACTGTCCTTGTCGTTACAACTGTAACAGTTGGCAGATATTTTCCCCCTGGGATAAAGATTAATGGAATTTTACTGCACCTAAAGCTTGGATAGTTTGCCCATCGATTCCATACGCTTGTACAATGGCAGCTTTTCGAGCCGCTAAGTTCGCTGCGAATTTTCGGGAGCGGGTATTTAGTCAGCGGCGATCTTGCGCTCCGATTTTTGCGAATTCGAAAAAATTAAACTTGCCGCGAACACTCGGAGATGAGTCGATATTTGGAGAGCTCTTGTTGTGACCGCTCTGAAGTTAAACGTAAGGCGCGGTCAAACGTGCCCGGCTGAAGGGTGGCTTTGAAAGTTGACCAGAACCATCGTCCCTCTGCGCCCGCAGGAGAAAAGTTCTTACGAGTATCACGAAATAAAGAAGTAACGTAGTGTGGGTGATACAGGGAGTGGTGGACACACACGTTCGACTTTTAAGTTTGTTTGTTTGCAGCTGGAAACATTGACGCGACGTATCGAGTATGGAGACTTGGCGAGTTCACGGAACCGGAAGAACTTATGTCGAATTTTCGAGCTCCGCAAGGTACGTGGAATAAGAAATTAACGCTATATTTCTTCTTACGCTCGCAGCAATTAAGAGACGTACGTAGGTATGTTATCGTGATCGATCGTCTGTGAGAAACGCGAGGATTGCATGTTGCATAATCGCGTCATTGATCGCTTATAACTCGGAGTGGGGCGGTGCTGTGTTAATGATTATCTCATGATGCACCAGCCGGTGCAGCCTGAGGCCGATCATGATTATGTGGTGCAGTGGATGCAGCTCCGGTTTTGCCGTCGAATGGTGCATGGCTGCTGCGGTGCGGGCTCATCTTTGTCCTGTAGGACCACGTTAATCCGTTATGAATATTTAGCCACAGCCATTATTACCCTGACACATTCAATTACCCATTGAGTTAATTTCGTCCTGACAAAACAGGGTCGAAACCTGTCTTATATACAATGCTCGAGAGTCGTTTGAGGGGATATTTTGCGGAGAAAAAAACGCCGCTCATTTTGTCGAGTTCATTCTAAGACTGGCAGGGTATCCCGCTAGTTCAGAGTACAAGAAACTCCTGGCAAACACGGGAAGGGCTCGCGAGCTGGAAGCATGAAATGAATTTTGGAACCCTCGGAGCAAATCGCATGCCACTTAACGTAAGAAGATTCAACGTCTTTTTTCCCGGCGTTTGGTACAAGGCTGCGGGGAGCAAAGGGATAAAAACGATCCCCATGGTCCACCGGAACCGGGAAGGGCTATTCTAAAGCAAGCAGTAGTATCACGTTAGGAAGAGAGCAAAAAGAGTGGAAAAGGTAAAAAGATACCGGCGGCTCACTTTTTGCCACGACTCATTCCTCTCCCCGGGCGGGCAGAGAAATTTTGCGAGGGATCGAGCCTCGGGTTTAGCCCACTGTATACATATATATATATATATATATATTTCACGCAGATACATATGTACATATACATACACAAATATTTCGCGTTGAATTTCCTACGGTTCTTCTATTCTTGTATTCTCTCCTCGTCACCGGATGATTTATACCGAAATTTTTTTTTCACTTTCAAATGCGATGGAAAAGAAAAAAAAAAAAAAATGAGGTGAGGGGAATTGGTACTTTGCGAGTACAATCGGACAAGCATGCCGGCATTGATCAGAATCACCGACCGTGAGGCTCACAGTTCATCACTTGGGGACGGCTCCGCGCTCTCGAAAATATCTCGTTACATCGGAACGCAATTAATCCCAATCACGCTGCGGTACGGAGCAGCAGTGATTTTACCCGATCGTAAATTTGATCTACCTGCAATAATACCTTCGCACCCATACAACGCGTCGTTAAATATTACCGGGGTGTACACAGTCGACTAACCGGAAGCAGCCGCGCCCTTCGACCCCGCACTCATTGCGGTCCTCAAACCATCTGCAGTTCTGTAATTGCCAATTACACATACCCATACGCCTGATACTCTCAACCTTCCAGTAATAGCACCTGCACGTGATTTTTCATCCCTCGAAACCAGCCGCTGCAAATGCAGCCCGACTCTGAAACCGATTTAATCCACGTTGTCCAACCACTTCCTATATCCTCAATAAGCCAAGCTATTTCAAATCCGGGAGTAGTTTCACCACCGAATTCCAACCACTTGTAAATACTGCATTTCGACGGTGGGCCGCGATGCTCAGGGGGATCCAGAACTTCGATGACGGAATATCGAATCACGTCATTCAATATACCTACATAAAAACGGTCCAGCTGCACAGCTATGCAGTAGCGATCCTTCGAACTCTCCAGCAGATTTAAATCTCTAGTGTCATTGTCTTTTTTATCCTGGCGACAATACCGTCGGAAAGCCCGCCTGTAACCGGATGGAAACAGTGAAAATAGCCGCGAGAATCAGGCCGTACAAGAAGAATCTATTTCTCTTTGTAGGGCAAGCAAAAACTCACAAGACCCTTATAAGTATCCAAGTTTGATTTAATCTCTTTTCGAGAATACGGCGGGGCGTTCTGCCCTCTAATCCGGTGTTTTTTACCGACGATTGCACAGACGGAGGGAAATTTAACGTAGCAAGCAAACGGTTCGCGAGCAAAAAGTCAAGATGCGGAAGATTCCGAGAGGCGAGAGAGCCGGTTTGCTGTTCGGAAATCGTACGTCGGCCGGCTCGGAGCTTGCGGTCGGCTCGCAAGCACTCGCTGGACATAAATCCAATTATACGCACAAAGCAGGTGGTCGCTTGCCCCGGGCGCGGTGTGTTCTATGCGCCCGTTCCGACGGTTCAGACTGTCCTCCGGACTCGGTCCGCATCATGCCGCAGAGCCACGAAACCGAGCCCTTACCTGCACCACGGATCACTCGCTCCGAAATTAGATCTCGAGCACGACCCTGTGCAGTCGGCTGTCTCTCGTCGTACGCGGTGCGTTCAGTTTGACGAAAATTGGATCACCTTCGGGGTGAAACGTGAGGAAATTCCATATCCAAAATTTGCGTGTGCATTTCGTCGCCCTGCCTAAAACCGTTGGCTCAAAACTGAGCCCTGTCCAAGCCGGATTTCCTTTCTCCGGTGAACATTTAAGCTACGCAGGCATGCCGTGTACCGGGGGGCTTCTGCTCGTTGAATATTTTAATAATCGAAATTACTTGACGTCTCCGCGCCGTCAGGGGCTGCTCGAATTTTTACCTCTTGCGCAAAATCGCGATCTTAGAATTCGGAGTCGGTCGAGAAATCGGGCTACGGAGAAGTTCCTCAAAGAGACAAAGCTCGGTGTACTCGGTGAGCAGAATCAGACAGGTTGAGTCGTTTCTTCTTCCGTACGGAGGCACGTCTCGTGTGATTTTTGTTCGCTTACTCATTTGCTTACTATTTCTTTTATGTCGACAGTGCAGGAGAACGAACGCTCGACAACGTACCGTCGGATTCCCTTTGGTGGGGCTGGATGACGCAGCGTCGGAACGAGCAACGGAGTCAAAGGTAGAGCCGGAGAAGGCGGGGGTAAGTCGCTCGCTTGGGTACGCCAGACGCGTTTTGAGGCGTTTCTTTTCCCGTTTCAAAGGATCGTTCAAAGTCAGCCGGGAAGGAAATGTGTCCGGAGTAAATACCAACTTTGAGTTTTGCCTTACCCGAAAAGGAACCCGCCGCTAGATTCGACGAAATTAAACGCCGCTCTCGCGTTTGTTTTAGACCGACTGAGTAAATACATAGATATAGATAAAGGAAGCGGAAGCGAGCGTGCCAAATTTTCCACGCAGAGCATGAATTTTCTTCCCATCGTTTTTCCCGTCTTAAAAGCGCTCGATTTTCAGGACGAAGAGAAAAAAACTCGACGCTCGCGTCACAGCCGGAGGAAAGAGTTGTCGCAGTCGACCGTGGCCGAGCACACGAGTCATCCGAAGGGTTCCCCGAAGGCATTTGAAACCGCGGTTAAACGGTCATCCCGCATCTCGTTGGGAGATAATGCGAATAGTTCTAGCCTCGAGGATCTCCAGCGGCGTCATCAGAATGAAAAGAGAATTATAGACATGATGATAAACCGCACTTTGCGTCGCTGAATTCCAAACCTCAAATAGAAACTTGGGTCAACCGTGGTTGGCCTCGTCCTTTTCATAACATCACGCCAGCCTTCTTAGCCCAAGGCTCAAAAACCACTGCCGTATTCTTCACCAGAGTCCAGAGTCGGTAGTAAATTGTCTAACATGAAAAACTGATGAATTATTTGAGGGTTGCACGCATGTGTGACGTAAACCGTATTTCAAGCCAGGCGAACGGCTCGTTTAAAAGTTCATTTCTGTCCTAAGCGATACGCGACGATAACCGAAGCAATGCAAATTCTGAGACAGCATAAACGTACGAGCTAAAAATTGCGAAAAAATAGGGGAAAAGTATGAAGCACGTTTTCTGCTCTCGAATTTCGCTGAATTCGAACTCGAGGCGGCGCGGCTTGGCCGAAATCGATCGGAGAGTTGCGCGCGCGTCGCGACGACAGAGCCGCTGCAGCGGCGTCGGGACGCCGGACTAATCTGACATTTCTTAGGCGTAAATAAACAGGCGTGTTTAGTTTGTGGGCCGGTGTGAGGCCGCGTGAGTTTCGGCGGACGCGCTGAGACAAGTGCATCGTTGCTGATTACCCGGCGATCATCCCCGATTGGCGGGTCCAATGAGCGCCCCGCAACGCTGAGCTCGGTGAGCAAGGGTTCGTCCCGACTTTGCCGGGGTCTCGACGTCTGACGGAGGGCCGCGCCTCGCATGCCTCCACGTTTATCAATGATTCAGGTGAGTCGGTTTTGCCCTCTGCATTGTCGTTCCTCCCCGAGGCCCCGCAGGCTCATTTCAACCCCGATCACTCGACACCGGCGACACTCGTGCTGGTGTAACTTACCCCTGAAGCTTACATGGTGGGTGGAATAATTCTACTGCTGGCCAAAGATGTCGCTACCAGTTCCTATTCGACACGTTTTATAAAAGTTTTGACCTTTGTCACTCGAAGCAAAAAACGTTACCGTACTGATCGCTGATATAGATTCATACCGATTTATAGATGAAGGCGACCAAATGGGCTTTCAATCTTTAGACACGCTATTGGCGACTGTTCGCATCGCTCGTGTTCGTTCAACGGTATCATCGTCGTCATAATTTGCATTTTATAATGTCTTGTGGATTTTATTTATGTGTTAGGGCCGTGAACTCTAGTAAGAGCTAAATTCATCGTAATTGTAACGGTAGCGTTGATCGCTGATAATTGGAAAAGTAAACTGTGTGTGCCGGACGTTCCGGAAAGTCTGACGTCGCGCCGGTGTTCCGCAATAAATATCAATGGGCATAAAATGTCTCCGTGCAACAGAGGATGAAATATCTATCCATTATTATTCTGTTTTGTACACTCGAGTCCTAGCGATCGGCTATAAAACTCTGGGGTAGTAGGATAAGAATTTTATATTTCTGTTTGTGTAATTCCCGCTCTTTCAATATCGCCACGTATAGTATGCCTACGTATACGTATGAATAAAATCACACTGAGAAAAATTCGAAGATGAATCTCGATCTTCGATCGACGCTCCCGCGCGTATAAGCAAGAAGGCGAATAATCTAACGCCTATAAATTCAAACGACACGAAAACCCGTCCTATCTCCCCTTCGCGTATCATCGAAGCTACACCGACGACGTCGCCATCCATGAAGTCGTAAATGGGATAAAGTTATCGGGCATAAATAACACCTTTGAAAATATTATACACCCATACATTATTTATCTGCCTGTTTATAATATATTTTCGCGTCGATCAGCCTCTTGTGTGTTTAAATCAGAAGAAGTGGATTGAGACGTGGAAAAAAATATTCGAAGACAATATATGCGACAAATTCAGTGATCAACTTCGCGAAGGCTACGCGCAGAATCGGAATTTATTCTGCGGGGGCCAGAACTTTATTAAATAAAGGCGAACTACATTGGTAGGCTCGGAAATTTATTATCGAGCCTGACAATGCGGTGTATGTGTTTACCGCTGTTTACACCCTGCCTCCTGTTCGACCCAAAACTTTTGAACAACTAACATTTGCGATACTGTTTACCGAACCGGGGATGGAGCAGGGCTGATTGTAGATGGAGAACTTGGAGGAGGGTGGACAATTCCGAGGATGAGGACGAGAGGATTTATACTAGCAGAGATTCCCTATTCCGACAATTTATCGTAGCGTTTATCAAATAATTCTATCGAACTGATCGGTCGCTGGGAATAACCGCTCGCTTCCCGGTGACTCGACGGGATCCATGGAATTCTGTATTACGGGATCGATGCCTTTGAAGACAGAGAGCAAGAATGACAGTGATCGTCGGCCGTTGTGCTCGGAAACTGACATTCCGCAGCCATGCATACTCGATAGAATTGCGTTCGCGTGTTTTGGAATTTTGACGGAAATTGGTGAAAATTATACGACATTCCCTTCATAAGGGGGCTGCTTGTGTAATTTCCGTAGAAATTTATCAGGTCAGGCATGTTCCAGGCATTAATTATTATCGAATCACGAGCTTTTCACCATGCCCCGGAAATTATAAACGAGCGTATGACATTTCCATTTTATCGTTGAGAAGTACTCCTGCGTTTTGGGTAAACTCTGAACAATATAACCTCGTTAAAAATTAATTAGTTTGACCCAAACAAAGCCAGACCACAAAAAGAGTCAACGAAGAATCAAAAGTTTGCAGGCGAAGTCGATTTCGGGAACTAAGCGGTACATTCGATGCCTCATTTTGTTAATGAAATTGGTTCAACTCGTTTGGAAATTTTTTGATCTTGGATTAGATAAACGGAATTTTTTTCCGGATACAGAATAATTTGATTCTGTTCCTTGTATATTTGCTCTTCTCTCCAGACACAAGCAGCGAATCTTTACTGTCAGGTACCTACCTACTGACATTCCAAATTTTTCGGAGTGAAATTTCACTCTTTTCTGGTGAAAATCGAGCCACTCCAATAACAGGAGTGAGATTTTACTGAAGAAAATTTGGAGTGCTCTCCAATTTTGAAAAATATTTCTTGACATCTCACTTCTGTCGAAATGGCTCAATTTTCACTGCACAAAATTTACCGAACACAAACGATATTGAATTCGATAAAGCGTACGCTTTTTATTGACAGGCACAAAAATTAAACAGTGTAGCAATATTGTCAAGTGTTTGTGCAGTTGGTGTCTTCTTTTCAACATCGATATCATCGGCGCGGTATGTATTAGCAGCTGAACAAGGTATATGAAATATTTCCAGCGGTTAATATAGAACATTGGCATTTGTTCATACGGAGCTACGTTTATGGCCTGCCCTCTCTTTTTTTCGTCGATTAATGATCGGATAGTTTCTTACGTTAATACTTGTCGAGTATTTACCATCGCTAATTCAAGGCAATTGTGGTGTCGTATGTTTCAATTGTGGCTCGACTTGGGACGAGATAAATCGATAATTTGTGTGCTATTTAGAATTATATAGGTGTAGCTAATGATTCGAAATAATAGCAATAATTGCAACAACGGATTACATAATTTTTGCCATTTCATATCATCGCCACTTGTGCAATTTGATATTTTTTTTCGATTTTAAGGTGATTCTGCATACTCATATGTATCCTGACGGTGAAACCTTGTCGCGAGGCAATTTTCGAGTATAACAAAAGTTTGACGTGATACATCTGAGACTTGCGTATTTTCTTTCGTTCAATTAACAATAAAAATTGCACACATTAAGCATACATTTACTGTTCCCGTGACTTATCATGAACATAAAATTATCGTTCACGTTTCGCGACGTGGTTACCAAGCGATACCATTGGATTTTTGGCCGTCAGGAAACAGTCTGATTATTTCTTATCTTTGAAGTAGTCCGACGAGTCGTTTTAATATCAAAGTAATAAAAACATATTAAATAGCAGTTGAGTCAAGTTACGGTATGAATTTTCTCGTGTTTTTCGTATTTTTGTGAGAAGCTTGGTCCCGCTGAACGACGTTGGTTTTTATCCCACGTGGCACAAGTTGCGGAAGGACACGTTGGAATTTATCCCATGAATCCATTATCGAATCTTCGCGAGGTGGTAAGTGAGTATAAACAAAAAATATTTATCACAAGCTCGATTGGTTTTTACTCCATAAAGGAGTCTACGCATGACTTTACCGTCGCCGAACTTTTTTCACCAAAGGCAACCAGTTTTACATTCTCTACGAATTCTCATACGCGGGATGTAGAAAAACTTATATGCCCAACTAATATTGAACAAATTTGTAACAATACTTCGTATCGATGTTACAATCTTCGAATCGCAGTATAGAACTTTGGATGTCGTTTTTCCTTTTACCGTCTGGTGCGCTTCAACTCACTTCGATGAGTCGCGCGAAGGTCTTGAAAGCTTTTGGACCGTTACCTTTATTTCATTTCGGGATTAGGTAGGGATACACCAAGATGAAAGCAACACTTAGATGAATTCGAATATTCGTAAATCTTGAGCGATTTCTAATCTTTTTTTTGGCCCCATCTGGCTGCTTAAATCCTTAACTCTTGAAATTCCGATGTTCACGTTGCGGCATAGAAATCTTCCGCGATGTAAACGGTGGCAATTATTGGTCGGTTTTTAAGTAGGCTCTGACGGCAGATCGGGGGATGCATGTCGAGGGCAATTATCGAGTTCCTATTGTACACGTGCAGTTGAAACCTATCAGGCCGCAAAATTATTCGTGAGAAAAGCGAGTCCCCTCCGGATGTCAGCGATCTTGTGTGAAACGAATAGCAATGGCAAGCGCAGGTCCATTTTCGAAACGAGCGTCGAAACGGTTTCGGATAATCCAACTGGAGCACTTTATGTTCTGTAAAAACTAAAAGTCGCCATTCGGTGCTCCAGTTTCTCGATAGCCAATCACGCAGATCATTTTTATCACGATAATTGCGACGATATTGCGTACGATAAGTAATAAATCGGAGCAGTGCGATATAAAGTGGGATGAAATCACCTCGGATGATAATTTATTTTTTACCCGATGCCCGGATCTTCGAACAATCGCCGGGACTGTCTGCAGAGGCTGGATACCTCGAGGATCGTACCTAAAAATGGAGGACCCTAGACAGCAGGATAGTAGAGTGTTAGGGCGACAGGGCGGATAAATGGTAAGCTGGGTTTCAGGGTAATCGGCCGTGTGATTGTCACCTCGAAGGGCTACGCCAAGAAACTGAAGTAGTTCTCGGCTGTATTGAGTGCAAACTGGGTGGTTTCTGAGGGTCGGTTGTACAGCGTCAAAGCGGCCCTAAAACTCAAAGATAATTAGAAATTTCTCAGCTAATTAGCTCCGACGGTATGCCGCTGAATTCCAAAAATACTTCCAAATCTCTTTTCCGTTTCTCTCTCTCTCTCTCTCTCTCTCTCTCTCTCTCTCTCCCTTTCTCCACTTTTTGTCACTCGACGAATTTCGTATGCGCGGAGAGAATAAACGCCGGCCGTATTGAACGCACACAGAACGTGTTTCTACCCAATATTGACACAGATTCTAATCTCCTCACAGCTCGGAGGAAATGCGGCTTATCTGTTACTGATAACTCCTTATCTAAATATGAATCGGGGACTGCAGATAATGTGAAACGATCAAGATCAATGTCTGATTATTTCGGAATGCTCTGCGTTCAATATTATTGATCCGAATGGAGAGCCGAATTCGCCATCTCTTCCACGCAACAACAAGAAGAGCCAGTCTGGCCCCCTTAGCCTCACACGTCGAGTAGGTTATTTAGTAAGTTGGTTAGTTAGTTAGTTAGTTAGCTAGTTAGTTAGTTATCCGATACACCAACGCGTCCTCGTTAATTTTTGCAGCCCAGTTCACGGCACGACGAAGCTTTTACAACGGTTCAACGTTAACCAGCATTGGAGATGAGCAGCCCCTCAAGAAAGCAGCTCGCGGCGCGCGTTTTCACCGGTCGACTATACACAAGTTTTTCATTATCACCCTTGAAAGGTACACGGGTATCACAGCGAGGAAGTGAGGGAGACGAGCAGCGTGGATGTCTCAGAATAGAGGCAATACGTGCCAATTACCTTCCTCCGTACGGCCGCTTTCACGCCAAAGTACATGGTAAGACGTAATTGGTGTATTTTTCCGCGGACGAGGCAAGCTGAAAGTGTCCTAGAGAACGAGATGAAAGCTGGCGTAAAGTTTGTGTATGAAATATTTTAATTGGGCGTAATTGCCCAAGCTCAAGTTAACTCAGGCCTGCGTAAAAAGCGCTGCAGCATAAGCGGCCCGTGCTCTAGGAGACGAAGAAGCGCACACTGTACTCCTCGACTTATCAAACTCGAGCGAATCGCGTTATACAACCGTCGAATTAATTACTGGGGGATTATACTCCAAGTCGAGCATAACTGTGTAATCGAATCGTCTGGGCGAGCCGACAGTCGTGGCATTGATCGCGTTTTGGTGCGGTGCGAAGCTTACAGATATCGTTATGTAAGAAACGACCCGTATACCTCATATCCACGCAGTACTGAGAAGGTCTCAGCAAACATTGACACAGAAGTTTAGAGTTTGAACAGCAGCCGGAGGCCGTGAACTCGGTGGATTTTTCGGTCTAGGTTCTGCGGATACAGGCAGCCTTTCAGATCCCCGCAGCCTATTTTCCCCCTATTTTCCAGAGAACTTCGAACGCGAGGTTGAAACGGCCGGAACTCGGGTTAGGATAAACTGAATACTGTTCATTACCGTAACTCGAGGTGCGGATGGAGACTAGGATGCGAGGCGGCTAGCGGTTGGCCTGGGGGACTGCAAAGGCGAGAATTGGAAATTCTTTGGAAACTCTCAATGCTCTCGACTTTTCTATAGAACGCCGAAAGCGCGTTACCCAATATCGGCGGGCTCGGTTCTACGATAATAAACTAATAGGTCTGCGTTATACCACGGAACCGTATCGCCTCAGAAATAAGCGTATATACGTTTTTATACGCTGCCTCATTAAAGCCCATGCATCGCACGTCTGTTAGCGCCGGACTGTAGCCTGTGTTGCGTGCGAATAGACTGATTACACGAACCAATAACAACTCTTGCAGTATGCACGTACATGCGGTTTTTCCCCCTCCACATTGTAGTTACTTTGAGGCCAGAATGACCAGGCTTGAGAATCGGCGTTGAGGAAAAAGAGCCGAAAACCTGAAGAACCAGCGGCGCTGGTGCCAATCTGGTAATGCCCCAGTCATGTAACGGTGATGCATGAGTCAGGCTGTACTCGACGGCCTCCATCGGCGATAACATTGTACCGGCATAATCAATCATCTCCTTCCTGACCTGCCGCTGTACGTACTCGCCCGTGTGCATTGCAGCAGTAGACGAGCAGCCCGCACTCTGCACTCTTGCACCTACTGCAGAGTTTGCGGTTATTCTCAATGAGCAGCTCGACGTTCCCTGTACTTGCTGCTGCGGCTTGAACTGACCTGCAATGCCACGTGTTTCCGGTCGCAGTCCCAGTACGTGGAAGTGTCCCTGTGATCAGCTATAGTAGGGGAGCAAAAGAGGCTAAATGGTAAGTGACTCGAGCGCTGCGAGAACCTATTGGATCATAAAGATTAGATACTAAAAAGAAGAAAAGTTCATATGATATATGCTCTTTTACTGCCGGGGGAAGTAGGTACTAATTTTCAAAAATGTAAAAAAAATTTATTATAAAGAAATACTCGAGTGCGTCAGACATTAATATCGTATACGCCCTATGTGCTTCCGTTAACAGAGAAGTATTAATCTGCCGGCTTACAAGTCGGGGGTGGCAGCACGAAGGGGTAGAAAATGAAAAAAAAAAGAAGTTATTTAAGCTCATCAGATATTCAGGGGGAATGTTAAGTGACCTCTAAAAGGTATCTTATTCAAAAGACTGACGATTTGGATGCAGTCAGAACTCACAGCCGATTTTTGAAAATGTAAAAAAAAAATAGTGACCTTGAAATACTCAAGCTCATCAGATTTATATGCAGACAGTTCAGCTCGATGTCCTTGTTGTGCTAACCTATAATCTGATAATTATGTGGAGGAATTTCATTGTTCTGACAGCTTAAGGTAGTACCGTGACATGTAAAGGACACCAATAGTCAATGGCTATTGTTTTCTTTCTCACTCACTAGTGCTGTCTTTCTTTACCGACTATCGCTCACTTACTTCCACTCACGTGAATCATCGCAAGTGACCAACTTTAAAAATTATTTACAAAAAAATAAATACTGCTTGTTTATGTTTTTTTTGAAAAAAAATTACTTGTTATATCCTCAATTAATAATTCTCAGTTTTTGAAAACAATCCTAAGAAAAATATGGCTGTTATTAAATAAAATAACTTTTAACTTTTTTAAAACACAATAAACAAACCAAAGCGTCACAAATCTACGAACACGACCGCGTTGTATTGTGATCAGCTGAGATGGTATCATAGCCGCAGAAAGTAGTGGGGGGACGGTGCGAGAGAGTGAGAAATAGAGAAAGAGTGAGAAGGGGAGAGAGGCGCGGAGTGGGAAATACATAGTTCTCAGCACTTGCACGTACCTCACTTTATCAATAATTTTAGCTTTTTTACGTTGTAGAAACCGTCAGATTATATTATATCCGTAATTTTTACATGATTTCCTTCAAATTAAAAAAAAAAATAACCGCGCTCGATTACTTCCAGGTGACGTTTTTTTTTTTGCAAACTAATTACTCGCTTATTCTCTTATATCATGATCAAATCGTCAGAATATTGAAATTGACGCTTTTTTCCATGTAATTAACTTACCTTCTATTAATCTGACGAGCTCGAATTAATTTGAGGATCAATTTTTTTTTACTAATCTGATTGGCTACCCTAGACGCACCCTTGTATGTTAAGGGTTCATATATGGTGGTCGTTCATAACAGGGTGCAAGGTTTCCTCCCTTATATTGTTCTGTCGCGCTTGAATAACACCCAAAATCCCCTCTTGGGCTCCCCTACTACTACGCGCACGTGGAACGTATCATAATTACGTGCGAAAGTTGCGGCAAAAGTGGCGTCTAACAGAATTGGTTGGCTTCTTCGAATGTCTGGACAATTTGTTTGGCTTCTAGAGAATGGTCATAGGTAGAACGGATTTCTCTCCCGGAGAAACAACCCTTAAAACTACTATTCCCGATTTACGATTAACACGGTATCGTAAATTCCCAGGAACTTGCTTCCAACCTGAAAGATCACCGGCAGAATACACTCGGGGCTTATCCTCATTACGATTTCCGGGGTTGTCCGCGAATAGAACGAATTCAACGTCTAGTCTTAGCGACCGCATCCTTGCCAGTGGAGGAGTGGCTTTAGAATAGGGAAGCAGTTCGTTTTTGCGTTTAACGAACAGAGACGTGGGCCGAGGCCGCATCGTCTTGTTACAATTCTATTTTCAGAATCGTGTATTATTCGCGGTTATATTCAATTCGAGGAGCTACGGCCAACGTCTTATTGTAGGTACTCTAAAAGAGAACTGGGCCAGGACAAAATTGTTATCCGTGCATCGAGAGTATTACCTCACTTATTATTGTACGCCAATTGATATTCAGTGTGACCTGGAAATTTCGTAAATTTCAACAATAACCAAATCGCGATGCGTCGAACCGTCGTTTGTGGAGCGTTTTTGGTAGCTTGAAGAGAGTAGAAAGTTCCGCGCTTAAGGAAACCAATTGCAAGCCAGACCCTGGGCACCATGTGGAAATAGGGGAACGGCGAAACTTGGTGGATAAAATCGAGCGTATCGTCTGCTGCATGGACCCGTTTACGTAATGTACACAGCGCATAAGCCGTCGTCCCATAGAAGGCGGAACTTCGAAGTACCGGGAGTGAGTATCGCATAGTTTCGAAGTAAATCAGTGCTGCACGACTGGGGCGGTAAGGCCGCCGAATTTGCTTAAGGCCTTTCTTCTTCCCCATCGGCCACTTGTCCCGTTGCCGTTGAATCGATTAATGCAACAACTTACTCCTAAAGTAGCATCTCGTGGCCAAAGATTCAGGGATCCGACGGAGGGATTTTGAGTGGCTGAAGGGTATTTCGCATAGTCAACCCCGAATCTTTCCTCTCTCGTTTTCTTCATTGCCGCGGATATGCGAAGAGGGGCAGCGAATTTATGAGAAATTAAAAATAACGAACTGAAGAATTTTTCTGACCTTTTCACGGCGTTTTCTAGCTCATTTTCACCAGCAATGAAAAGATTCCGCCTCCACGAGACCTGGGAATATTTAATTTTTATAATGGAACGCGATACACCCGCGGCGCAGCCGGGCAATAAAGCATCTCGACCAAGGCTGATGGGGATTGGGTCGTTAGTAGGTACCTACGAGAGGATGCGTAATCCGATCCTATTGCCACTGTCGACCATAAACTATCCTTCCTGTGGCTCTGCACGTGTAATTAATAGCCTGATATCCCGTTACGAAATCTCGGAGGGCCGGGGAGAAGTCAACGGATAAGAACGGCCTGGGAGAAATCGCGAGGTCCGATGCGTCATCTTTGATATACCCGCCCTAACAATCCTGCATAACGATTGCTTCGTCCGAATTTCGCTTTTCGATATCGAACCATTTTCCTCTCCCAATGCTTTGCAGCTACTGCAAATTCGCAAACGATTACTTTCACCCCCTGTGGACGCAACACCTTAATTTTACCCTCGACGTGTATTTACAACGAAGGAAGAAGCCCTCTTTCGATTTACTTTGGCAAAGTTCCGAGCCAGATTTTTGTTCCGCAACTCACGCAAGAAGTTTTCGACGAGGTAATTACCCACCCAAAATGGCTTATTCATGGGAAAAGCTTCGCGAGAGTGATGACAGTTAGAGAGAGGGGAAGAGAGAGAGAGAGAGAGAGAAAGACATTGCGGACACCTTAGAATTACATTTGACATGCGAGAAAAACATAAATTGTTCAATATTGTTTGTAAAATCAGGAATATTCTTAGGAGCATAGTATTTATTTCGTTCTAACAAATATAAATTAAAGATTTTGAATACCGACCCAGGCCGATTAAAATTGCAGTTGGGATGTCGGCCATGGAATCTCAGCTTGGTTACCGTCATAATAATCACCTTCTCGAACATGCTCTTCACCATGCTGCTCCTTCAGTCGGAGGACTGCGGGCCGAGTTACGTAGCCCCGGCAGACGATGCGGGAGAACCTAGTGTCCTGACAGAAAAACCTCCGGCCGTCCGGACACCGGCTCCGGCGCAATCTTGCGATCCACGAGACTATCAGCAGCCCTCGGAGTCGAGCATCCTGCGGATGGACGTGCGAGTTGGGCGATGGGACGCAAGGCGGTTGTACAAAATGTTCGACTCGGTGGTGATCGGCTCCGAGTTTCCGGCGCTATCGTCGAGCTACTCAGTATCGATAGCAACGCAGAGCTCGGTGGAGAAGCTCTACTCGCTGGTTCAGGTCGCCCATCAATGGACGGGACCGATTTCGGTGGCGGTTTTCACCCCCGGAGACGAGAGTTTTTTCGTGTTTCAGCGGTACCTGGCCTACCTCAGGAAGTGTTACGCGCCGATCCGCGAACGCGTGACATTCTCGGTGGCGATACCAAAGGACAGACCGGTCTTCGACCAGCCCCAAGTGATCGAGCTCACCGGCGACGAGGACTGTCTCAAGCCGGAGGCAACATTGAACACCTTCCTCGTGGGCGTCTCGAAGGAGTTGGCAACGTGGAAGAATCGTAACGTCTACCCGCAGAACCACCTGCGTAATCTGGCGAGGAAGAACTGTCAGACCGAGTACGTGTTCCTTACGGACGTCGACATCATCCCAAGTCCGAACCAGGCCAACCTCCTCGACGAGTTTCTCAAGTCCTCGCAGTGCGAGAAGTGCGCCTACGTAATTCCCACCTACGAAATCGACACCAGGGTTCGGTTTCCTCAAAACAAGACCGAGCTCGTCAGAATCGCCAACAAGGGACTGGCCAGACCCTTTCACCAGAAGGTCTTCATTCACAACCAGTACGCCACCAACTTTACCAGGTGAGAGGAAGGGCTGAAGCCAAAGGCGAAGATAGGTGCTTAGCAAAGTTCTTGTCGCGTTTCAGATGGAGCTTGGACGTGTTGCCAGGCTTCGGAGGCAACGTTGACGTCGTAAGGTCCGGCAAGGTTTACGTGAGTCACGAAGTGAATAATTTCGAATTTTTTTACGAGCCGTTTTACGTCGCTCGTGACACCGCGCCGGAACACGATGAACGTTTCATGGGATATGGTTACACGAGAAATACCCAGGTGAGTGAATATTTTACCTCTCTTTCTTTCCTTTTCGATCTCGTAAAAAATTATTTACGCACCAATTCTATTCAACGACACTCGGCACGGTGCTCATCGTGATACGTTGACACGGGAATTCTGTAACACGACGAGTGCATGAATGCGATCGGCTAAACCGTTGGGACGTCAAACTATAGAGGGAATCTCTGTCGTTACAATGTTCGGCGACAGGCGGTGGTCCCGATGACGCGAGTGCAGCGGAATTCCCTTCGCGGAGTTGGGGATCTGGTTGCGGTTCATCGCTGATTGAATTCCACATCACAGCGTTAACGTATGACAGGAACTCGTTGAGTCCTCTTGGCAAGCATTATTCAATTTCTAGGCACCCGCTTGATATACGTGTCGATAATGCCGAGTCGGGTATCCGTGGATGTTCGGTTTATACTACATTCTGGCACTATTATATGCGACGTGCATTCTACTTTCGAGGCGCTGACACGGGTCTTTGAACTTTCTCGCGGTCCCGTTACGAAACTTTTTTCAAAGTCTCGAAGACCGAATCAATCGCGGTGAACCAGAAATTCGAAACTCTTCTTACCGATTCATGCTCGGTACATCGGTGTTCCCTGCCAAGCCGCGTTTCCTTATACTTACCCAGATTTTTTTATCTTATGTGACTAATGACTTCACCTTTATAAAGCCGTAAAATACATCCAAATTAAACTACCTGTCTAAAAACGGTGTTGGCGGGCAAGAAGAAATTTCTAATCCAAACCAAACTCCCTGAACAATCGGTAAATTCTCAATCCTCAAGCTTTTTATGTTCGTTTCTGAAAACAGTAAAAGGAAAAGGGTGCGAATGTTTCGAGGGGAAAATATCCAAGATGCAAATGGGTGAGACAGTACGTGTAGTACGTGCTAGTACGAAGCTGGCTTTAAGGTAATGTAACACCGGTTGGTGCACGAAAAATAGACCTACATTCGCGAACACAGCACAGCAGTCTGAATTCCGGGCGACGGAATGAGAATGAATATTCTCTTCCAGCCTTATTTCGCCTGGTATGTACGTACATAGGTAGCTGCATACATTTGACCCGTGTGTTTACGATTCCGTGTCGCAAGGCAGACCCGATACACGTTCTTCAACCCCTCAACTCTACATAGGCCAGCGTTGTAGGTAGGTACATAGATTTGCGCTTTTCCTAGGGGTGAGATGAAAGTAGAGTAATGGTGAACCTCGAACCTCGCGCGTAAAATGTGGAAAGCAGGGAATATCTTACGCTCAAAATATACAGCAAGAATATTATTACTTCAAATTGCGTGGTGAGCTTTCTCGCGTTCCACGGCATGAAAATAGAGGGGGAAAAATATGGTTTTCAACGCCTTGCGGGTAATGGCAGATTAGCGAAATATTCTTTTCAAGCGCTTAAGCAAAGCATGTTCAATTCTCGTTAATTCAAGGTCCTCGCGGTTAATCGTGGTGCGATCCCGACGTTTTACTTTCACGGTTAATAACCAAGTTCCGGAACTTACCAAGGTCAGCTGGTACGTGGATTTATTTTACAATTATCTCAATCAGCTCTTGGTCCAGATTGTTCGGGGTGTATCAATATAGTTTAATTGTCGGGTTGTGTTCTGACAGAAATATTTTCTGTACCGCTTTCATTCTCTTCCCACGCCTAATTAAATTTGTGGTAATAGTTTGGATGTTTGATATTAAGGTACTTGGTGTAACTGTTAATTAATCAGATTACGCAACACAGATTTTGCAAACATGCTTTTATCAGACGGTAGATAAATTACAACCCGACATTTGTTCAAATTGATTCGACTGACCACACCTTTGTACAAGCAATTGAGTCGAAGACGGAAAACCCTCGATAAAAAACTGATAAGCAAAAAATAAAATCGGTCGGGCAAATTGAAAATTGAGGTACAGCTCCGTGAGCTTCGAAGCGGACGATAAATGCTAGACTGATTGAGTACTGCTGCACTGGATGCTTTGCTCAACGTTTACTTTAGCTCTACGGGTATTGGTCACAGAATAGTCGGTTTTTCGAACGCACCACCTGTAGGATCACTCGGTGTCGAAAGCGGTTGAGAATCTCGTTCAACACTGTAGAAAAATTGCACGCCGAGTTCATGATCCGTCTGAAAATATCGCAAAGTGTACCCTCGGTCTCTCGAGTATTCGAGGAAGACGGAGAGTTGATTTTGCACTGTAAAACGCCTGCGGTAGAGATCAGTGATTCGACTAGGTGCGGTCGAAAACCGGGAAACTGCAGCATCGGGAGTCGTGTGGTGAGCGGATGCAAATGTGGATGTGAACGGAAAAGGAAGCGGAGGGCCACTGTTAGAGGTCGTACGATAAGTGGGCGTATAAGGGAGGACGCCCCTTATTCAGTAGGATTTAGACCGGCGTGTGATCGCATAAAACTCAATTATCAGATTCACCTTCGGTAGCCCCGTCGTGTCTCCTTGCCTTATTTACATGCGATCCCCTCGAATAAAACTCACCGGCTGATAAGAGGGAAGTTAGCGGTGCGCTTTTTATTCAATCTCACTTTCATACGTGCAAGAGGAACCGTGACTCTTTTCTGCTTTATCCGCCAGATCATCTCCGCGTTTTTTACTACTTTCTCCCACGGTAGATCACCGTTCAAACTTCGCTGGTTACCTTTGGGTTGAAAGGTAAGTTTAAGGGGTTGAACGGCGCCTACGAAGGGACCAAAGCCTTGCGTTCCACAGAGCGATGATTGCTTTCGATGGAAGTGTCATTTGTCAATACTGACAGCTCCAGCCTTGAATCGTTAATGCTGTTCATTGTCTAACACTGTTCTTCGATGGACCGTTGTTGCTGGTAACAGTGTCATCAATAGTGACTAATGAAACACTGAAACACCTGCTAGAATAAAAGCCCAGTGCTCCATCGTCCATAAACAATATTCGACTACTACCAGCAACTACGGTTCGATAATTTTCAACAGTGGTACACTCAATTCAGTCACGAATGGTTTTGAACGGTGTTTTACCGCACGGTATCAGTTTGTGCTGGTGTTGTGCGATTAACCGATTATTCGGCAGCTTCGTTTTTTTCGATTAATTGAATCTGAGTCGAATCTGAGTCATCACTCATACATACAGCATCTGTCTACGTCGGTCAGAGACGAGCACAGTTCCAACATGGTAAATGAGTTGCGAGTCATGTACCGATTGACCTACACCGTTATTACGAGACAAGAGAAAAACGGAACGACGATCGATCGATTAGTGGGAAAAACGGATATCGAAGCTGCCGATTGACCGATTAATCGCAGAGCACTGGTTCGTGCGGAGGGCAGAGTTGGAAAAGTATCGAAAAGGAAGGACGGATCGAGACTCGCTACCTCCACTTGAAACCTCATGAAATTTAATAACGGCGCAGAAACGGGGTATAAACAACGCACGCAGGTGCGAAACTGCAGCGACGTTGCACCCGGTACCCAGCAATGGTCACCGCTGCGGGTGATGCCAGAGCGTGAAATTAACCCGAACACATTTCCCAAGCGTACACCTCCTCTTCCTCGTCCTGTTACCTGCAGCGTCGGGCGGGTGAGCTCGGCGCCTCCACCCTTTCTCCGTACACTTGACAGCCGCCAATTTCATTTGCACCCACGCCCTGCCACAAGCCAGTGTACACCGGCATTGTACCCGTGGTATGCGCACCGCGGCTTCTCTCTTATACGTACTTCACGACACGTGGCACACGTTACATTTTAAATTTTTCATTCCTCGAACGTCCTTGTGCCAACGGAACGCGCCCCCGCATACCACCTCGCATTTCTTTGTCAAACTGAATTAAATATATCCGGTGTCTAGACCATCGACCTTGAACCGTGGCGTGTCCATTAGGTCGGCTGTCTCGTACACGGTACCGCCTCTGTCTCGATACCTACTCTACCTACGTAAAGGAGTTTTCGGAGAGCTCGCAACCAGTTCTACTTCAAGGAATTTTCTATCCAGGAAAACCAATTACATTTTGATTATATAGTGCCTCAGAAAAGGAGGCTATCGGTTTTTTTCGGTATTGCTTCTTCCATCAGCGACGTTAGCAATAAGGCGAGAATTTTTTCACGCTGCGAATGTAATTTGGCACAAAAGCTTTTGCCTGAAGACCGAACCAGTCGAAAGGCGTCACCTGCAACAATCTTGGAAACTCTTTCTTTGATCCGTTTGTTCATTCCTCTAGCCCGGGTTGCGAACCTGACATCGCGATGCCAAACGATTATGAGACGTCGTCGCGACTCGTCAAGTCGGTGGCTGAAGGGGGTGTCACGTGTCGACTTGCAACACGACCCAGGACGGCGTATGGGCGCCGGTACATTATTATTGCGACGTCGTTCCCGGGACAGAACAACGAGACTAAGGTGTCGGCTGTCTGCACGTCTGTTTGCGCGTTAGCTGGGGCGGAAATTGCTGAAATTATGTCACCCGTCGCAGCGCGAGAACCGCGCGTTAGCTGAGCGAAATATCAAACGGAACTTGGGAGTCGTGATAATTAAATTGGGGAGAATTGAAACAACGTACGAGTATCGTGCTGCACCTGCCCTTCTTCCCTTCTGTTGAACACATTTACATCAGAGTTGAATTTCTTCCGTTGTTGATTCAGGTTTACGAGATGTTCGTTGCTGGCCACGAGTTCCTTGTGCTGACGCCCATTTTCACCGGACATTGGGGCCTTCAGACCAAAAAGGGACGACCAGCGTGGCGTGAGAAACAGAACAGCATGAACCGGAAGCTCTTCGATGGGTTCAAGAAAGAAGTTTTCGCCCGGTACAATCGGGATCCTCTCAAGATGATGAAGAACCAGAACTGACAAAAATCCCTCCGTCGATTCCGAATCGCGTATTGAACTCGGTGGATCGACTGATTAACTTTATGACACGATATACGCATTATGTAATGTGAAAATCCTGTGTGAAAAGATTGGTGTGCCATTCGTGAATTAAATGCTCATTTCGTATAAAAATGTATGTATATATATACATATATATATATATATATATATATATATATATATATATATATATGTATATATTATATATATATATGGCGTGTGGCGCCAAAAACAGTATTAAATTAAGCTGAAAACAGTTATCTGTTATTTTTGAAAACTAATAAATCGATTAACTGATATCGACAAACATATTTTTCGAAAATGAAGTTGCGAAGTTGCATGTTGTTCCAAAAATAATGTATGACGATTTTTCTACGCAAATGCCAAACAATTGTATATTATCTAATAAAATGTATAAATAGATGTATATGCGTGTATGAAAGAACGCGGTGCTACCGTGTACAATACAAACTGTTCAATATAGTATACACACTCAGCGAAATGTGAATATTTGACTTGTTAGAGTCACTAATGCGAATATCTTTAAGGTCTATTTTGTAAGGAGAAAAATCGAGAAAATTGATGAATAAGACAGGAATTAAAAAACATATTATATATATCATGAGAAATAAAAAGTGTTAAATGGAATATGACATCCAAGTCCATATTTTTTCGAATCCACAATTCGATGCACGCAAGAGTTGATCAAGAGAAACAAAAAAAAAAAATGTCCCAAGTAGCGGAAACACGAGAGCGATCAGATTCTTCAGGAGAGAAATAATCTTTTTTCTTGCGTCACGGTCCCTCGGAAAAGATGAACAAAAAACGGCTTGCTGTAGGCAAAAGCTGTGGTCCGTGATAGGCGCATATTACTTCCGGGTCATAGATCTGTCCGTAAGGTGCAGGGTGAGCGTTTAATGGTGCCGGTGGGGTGCGTGGGGACATTTCCATTGTTTCTGGTCGAACGAGGCCTCGTAAATAGCGATAAAAATTTGGCACGGAGACCGCGCCACAAGTCTGAGCGGTTTGTAAACCGTGTAATTCTAACCATAAACTGTGAGGTGGCGGCGATTGTGCGGCGCCCGAAAAGCCTGATGGAATTGGGGAAGGCGGTTGCCGTAACGACCACCCTTATGACGCGCACAGGCACCACCGGCATTCCCTGCAGCTTCATCTCCGCCCACAAGTAGCACGGTTATACGACTATGGGGTGAAAAGGTAAAAGGGGGAAGGGTGGGGGTAGGGCTGGATTTTCAATCGCGTGCGTTTATGCCCCCGGTTTGCTGCCTTTCACGTGAACGGATATGATCGCAGTCGCCGGTAGGTACGTACGGTAGGTAGAACGTGTAAGCCGAGAGTCCTTTCTCTCTACCGGTTCAGACGATGAAACTTTGCCGAGAGATAAATAGCCAGTCTGCAGTTGGGGGCGGCTCAACTATCTATCCGTATAGCCTGTAGCCAGCCCAGTTTTCCTCCTGTTCGAAAGCGCAGGATTCCGCCGAATTCCAAAAGGGCACGAAGTTTGTTTGTACTTTGTGGCTGGCTTGAGGAAATTGAACGTCCCGAATCAAATCGAGGTTCTGCAGAAAAATGTCGAAAACACAGGTTCTCGTTTTTTGGCTGCAACTTTAGATGCGTTGATCGCAGCGTATTGGGACAGCGCCCAATCGATTTCTCTCGCAAAATTACGTCGGACTAGTGCAAGAAAGAATTTATTCCAGCACTTTTCAAAATCGCGAGAATTTTCGCCAAAAATGGAAAGGGTTAGCCTTACTTTTTTTTTGGGCGAAAAACTTTTGGTCTTAGATTCGATTTAAATGACTCTTCTCTGACCAATTGAACCCTCAGGGACTCAGAAATCGTAGCGAAAAGAGCGTAGGACCAACAGGAGAGAAATGGCGAGGGAAAAAGCACCTGCTGAAAAATGTCGAAAATTCAGGTTCTGGTTTTTCGGCTGTAACTTTTGATGCGTTGATCGCAGCGTATTGGGACTGCGCCCAATCGATTTCCCTGGCGACTTTACGTCCGATCAGTGCTACAATTAATTGAATCCAGTACTTTCCAAAATCGCGAGAATTTTCGCCAAAAATGGAAAGAGGTTAGCCTTACTTTTCTGTTGGGCAAAAAACTTTTGGTTCTAGATTCATTTCAAATGACCCTCATCCGACCAATTGGACCCCTAGGAACTCAGTAATCGCAGCGAAAAGAGCGTAGGACCAACAGGCGAGAAATGGCGAGGGAAAAAGCACCTGCTGAAAAATGTCGAAAATTCAGGTTCTGGTTTTTCGGCTGTAACTTTTGATGCGTTGATCGCAGTGTATTGGGACTGCGCCCAATCGATTTCTCTCGCAAAATTACGTCCGATCAGTGCTACAATTAATTGATTCCAGGACTTTTCAAAATCGCGAAATTTTTCGCCAAAAATGGAAAGGGGTTAGCCTTACTTTTTTTTTTGGTAAAAAACTTTTGGTTTTAGATTTGATTCAAATGACCCTCATCCGACCAATTGGACCCCTAGGAACTCAGAAATCGCAGCGAAAAGAGCGTAGGACCAACAGGAGAGAAATGGCGAGCGAAAAAGCACCTGCTGAAAAATGTCGTAAATTCAGGATCTGGTTTTTCGGCCGTAACTTTTGATGCGTTGATCGTAGCGTATTGGGACTGTGCCCAATCGATTTCCCTCGCAAAATTACGTCCGATCAGTGCTACAATTAATTGAATCCAGCACTTTCCAAAATCGCGAGAATTTTCGCCAAAAATGGAAAGAGGTTAGCCTTACTTTTCTTTTGGGCAAAAAACTTTTGGTTCTAGATTCATTTCAAATGACCCTCATCCGACCAATTGGACCCCTAGGAACTCAGAAATCGCAGCGAAAAGAGCGTAGGACAAACAGGCGAGAAATGGCGAGGGAAAAAGCACCTGCTGAAAAATGTCGAAAATTCAGGTTCTGGTTTTTCGGCTGTAACTTTTGATGCGTTGATCGCAGCGTATTGGGACTGCGCCCAATCGATTTCTCTCGCAAAATTACGTCCGAGTGGTGCTACAATTATTTGATTCCAGCACTTTTCAAAATCGCGAAATTTTTCGCCAAAAATGGAAAGGGGTTAGCCTTACGTTTTTTTTGAGCAAAAAACTTTTGGTTTTAGATTCGATTTAAAAGACCCTTATCCGACCAATTGGATCCCCAGGAACTCCGAAATCGCAGCACAAAGAGCGTAGGACCAACAGGAGAGAAATGGCGAGCGAAAAAGCACCTGCTGAAAAATGTCGAAAATTCAGGTTCTGGTTTTTCGGCTGTAACTTTTGATGCGTTGATCGCAGCGTATTGGGACTGCGCCCAATCGATTTCTCTCGCAAAATTACGTCCGATCAGTGCTACAATTAATTGATTCCAGGACTTTTCAAAATCGCGAAATTTTTCGCCAAAAATGGAAAGGGGTTAGCCTTACGTTTTTTTTGGGCAAAAAACTTTTGGTTTTGGATACGATTTAAATGACCCTTATCCGACCAATTGGACCCCCAGGAACTCAGAAATCGCAGCAAAAAGAGCGTAGGACCAACAGGAGAGAAATGGCAAGCGAAAAAGCACCTGCTGAGAAATGTCGAAAATTCAGGTTCTGGTTCTTCGGCTGTAACTTTTGATGCGTTGATCGTAGCGTATTGGGTCTGCGCCCAATCGATTTCTCTCGCAAAATTACGTCCGATTAGTGCTACAATTAATTGATTCCAGCACTTTCCAAAATCGCGAAAATTTTCGCCAAAAATGGAAAGGGGTTAGCCTTACGTTTTTTTTGAGCAAAAAACTTTTGGTTTTAGATTCGATTTAAAAGACCCTTATCCGACCAATTGGATCCCCAGGAACTCCGAAATCGCAGCACAAAGAGCGTAGGACCAACAGGAGAGAAATGGCGAGCGAAAAAGCACCTGCTGAAAAATGTCGAAAATTCAGGTTCTGGTTTTTCGGCTGTAACTTTTGATGCGTTGATCGCAGCGTATTGGGACTGCGCCCAATCGATTTCTCTCGCAAAATTACGTCCGATTAGTGCTACAATTAATTGATTCCAGCACTTTTCGAAATCGCGAAATTTTTCGCCAAAAATGAAAAGGGGTTAGCCTTACGTTTTTTTTTGGCAAAACACTTTTGGTTTTGGATTCGATTTAAATGACCCTTATCCGACCAATTGGACCCCCAGGAACTCAGAAATCGCAGCAAAAAGAGCGTAGGACCAACAGGAGAGAAATGGCGAGCGAAAAAGCACCTGCTGAGAAATGTCGAAAATTCAGGTTCTGGTTTTTCGGCCGTAACTTTTGATGCGTTGATCGTAGCGTATTGGGTCTGCGCCCAATCGATTTCTCTCGCAAAATTACGTCCGATTAGTGCTACAAATAATTGATTCCAGCACTTTCCAAAATCGCGAAAATTTTCGCCAAAAATGGAAAGGGGTTAGCCTTACGTTTTATTTTGGGCAAAAAACTTTTGGTTTTGGATTCGATTTAAATGACCCTCATCCGACCAATTGGACCCCCAGGAACTTAGGGATCGCAGCAAAAAGAGCGTAGGACCAACAGGAGAGAAATGGCGAGCGAATATGCACCTGCTGAAAAATGTCGAAAATTCAGGTTCTGGTTTTCCGGCTGTAACTTTTGATGCGTTGATCGTAGCGTATTGGGTCTGCGCCCAATCGATTTCTCTCGCAAAATTACGTCCGATTAGTGCTACAATTAATTGATTCCAGCACTTTCCAAAATCGCGAAAATTTTTGCCAAAAATGGAAAGGGGTTAGCCTTACGTTTTTTTTGGGCAAAAAACTTTTGGTTTTGGATTCGATTTAAATGACCCTTATCCGACCAATTGGACCCCCAGGAACTCAGAAATCGCAGCAAAAAGAGCGTAGGACCAACAGGAGAGAAATGGCGAGCGAAAAAGCACCTGCTGAGAAATGTCGAAAATTCAGGTTCCGGTTTTTCGGCTGTAACTTTTGATGCGTTGATCGCAGCGTATTGCGACTGCGCCCAATCGATTTCTCTCGCAAAATTACGTCCGATCAGTGCTACAATTAATTGATTCCAGGACTTTTCAAAATCGCGAAATTTTTCGCAAAAAATGGAAAGGGGTTAGCCTTACGTTTTTTTTGGGCAAAAAACTTTTGGTTTTGGATTCGATTTAAATGACCCTTATCCGACCAATTGGACCCCCAGGAACTCAGAAATCGCAGCAAAAAGAGCGTAGGACCAACAGGAGAGAAATGGCGAGCGAATATGCACCTGCTGAAAAATGTCGAAAATTCAGGTTCTGGTTTTTCGGCTGTAACTTTTGAAGCGTTGATCGTAGCGTATTGGGTCTGCGCCCAATCGATTTCTCTCGCAAATTGACGTCCGATTAGTGCTACAATTAATTGATTCCAGCAATTTCCAAAATCGCGAAATTTTTCGCCAAAAATGGAAAGGGGTTAGCCTTACGTTTTTTTTGGGCAAAAAACTTTTGGTTTCGGATTCTATTTAAATGACCCTTATCCGACCAACTGGACCCCCAGGAACTCAGAAATCGCAGCAAAAAGAGCGTAGGACTAACAGGAGAGAAATGGCGAGCGAAAATGCACCTGCTGAAAAATGTCGAAAATTCCGGTTCTGGTTTTTCGGCCGTAACTTTTGATGCGTTGATCGTAGCGTATTGGGTCTGCGCCCAATCGATTTCTCTTGCAAAATTACGTCCGATTAGTGCTACAATTAATTGATTCCAGGACTTTTCAAAATCGCGAAATTTTTCGCCAAAAATGGAAAGGGGTTAGCCTTACGTTTTTTTTGAGCAAAAAACTTTTGGTTTTGGATTCGATTTAAAAGACCCTTATCCGACCAATTGGATCCCCAGGAACTCCGAAATCGCAGCACAAAGAGCGTAGGACCAACAGAAGAGAAATGGCAAGCGAAAAAGCACCTGCTGAAAAATGTCGAAAATTCAGGTTCTGGTTTTTCGGCTGTAACTTTTGATGCGTTGATCGCAGCGTATTGGGACTGCGCCCAATCGATTTCTCTCGCGAAAGTACGTCCGATCAGTGCTACAATTAATTGATTCCAGGACTTTTCAAAATCGCAAAATTTTTCGCCAAAAATGGAAAGGGGTTAGCTTTACGTTTTTTTTGGGCAAAAAACTTTTGATTCCGGATTCTATTTAAATGACCCTTATCCGACCAATTGGACCCCCACGAACTCAGAAATCGCAGCAAAAAAGCGTAGGACTAACTGGAGAGAAATGGCGAGCGAAAATGCACCTGCTGAAAAATGTCGAAAATTCAGGTTCTGGTTTTTCGGCTGTAACTTTTGATGCGTTGATCGCAGCGTATTGGGACTGCGCCCAATCGATTTCTCTCGCAAAATTACGTCCGATCAGTGCTACAGTTAATTGATTCCAGGACTTTTCAAAATCGCGAAATTTTTCGCCAAAAATGGAAAGGGGTTAGCCTTACGTTTTTTTTGGGCAAAAAACTTTTGGTTTTGGATTCGATTCAAATGACCCTCATCCGACCAATTGGACCCCCAGGAACTCAGAAATCGCAGCAAAAAGAGCGTAGGACCAACAGGAGAGAAATGGCCAGCGAAAATGCACCTGCTGAAAAATGTCGAAAATTCAGGTTCTGGTTTTTCGGCTGTAACTTTTGATGCGTTGATCGCAGCGTATTGGGACTGCGCCCAATCGATTTCTCTCGCGAAAGTACGTCCGATCAGTGCTACAATTATTTGATTCCAGCACTTTTCAAAATCGCGAAATTTTTCGCCAAAAATGGAAAGGGGTTAGCCTTACGTTTTTTTTGAGCAAAAAACTTTTGGTTTTAGATTCGATTTAAAAGACCCTTATCCGACCAATTGGATCCCCAGGAACTCCGAAATCGCAGCACAAAGAGCGTAGGACCAACAGGAGAGAAATGGCGAGCGAAAAAGCACCTGCTGAAAAATGTCGAAAATTCAGGTTCTGGTTTTTCGGCTGTAACTTTTGATGCGTTGATCGCAGCGTATTGGGACTGCGCCCAATCGATTTCTCTCGCAAAATTACGTCCGATCAGTGCTACAATTAATTGATTCCAGGACTTTTCAAAATCGCGAAATTTTTCGCCAAAAATGGAAAGGGGTTAGCCTTACGTTTTTTTTGGGCAAAAAACTTTTGGTTTTGGATACGATTTAAATGACCCTTATCCGACCAATTGGACCCCCAGGAACTCAGAAATCGCAGCAAAAAGAGCGTAGGACCAACAGGAGAGAAATGGCAAGCGAAAAAGCACCTGCTGAGAAATGTCGAAAATTCAGGTTCTGGTTCTTCGGCTGTAACTTTTGATGCGTTGATCGTAGCGTATTGGGTCTGCGCCCAATCGATTTCTCTCGCAAAATTACGTCCGATTAGTGCTACAATTAATTGATTCCAGCACTTTCCAAAATCGCGAAAATTTTCGCCAAAAATGGAAAGGGGTTAGCCTTACGTTTTTTTTGAGCAAAAAACTTTTGGTTTTAGATTCGATTTAAAAGACCCTTATCCGACCAATTGGATCCCCAGGAACTCCGAAATCGCAGCACAAAGAGCGTAGGACCAACAGGAGAGAAATGGCGAGCGAAAAAGCACCTGCTGAAAAATGTCGAAAATTCAGGTTCTGGTTTTTCGGCTGTAACTTTTGATGCGTTGATCGCAGCGTATTGGGACTGCGCCCAATCGATTTCTCTCGCAAAATTACGTCCGATTAGTGCTACAATTAATTGATTCCAGCACTTTCCGAAATCGCGAAATTTTTCGCCAAAAATGAAAAGGGGTTAGCCTTACGTTTTTTTTTGGCAAAACACTTTTGGTTTTGGATTCGATTTAAATGACCCTTATCCGACCAATTGGACCCCCGAGAACTCAGAAATCGCAGCAAAAAGAGCGTAGGACCAACAGGAGAGAAATGGCGAGCGAAAAAGCACCTGCTGAGAAATGTCGAAAATTCAGGTTCTGGTTTTTCGGCCGTAACTTTTGATGCGTTGATCGTAGCGTATTGGGTCTGCGCCCAATCGATTTCTCTCGCAAAATTACGTCCGATTAGTGCTACAAATAATTGATTCCAGCACTTTCCAAAATCGCGAAAATTTTCGCCAAAAATGGAAAGGGGTTAGCCTTACGTTTTATTTTGGGCAAAAAACTTTTGGTTTTGGATTCGATTTAAATGACCCTCATCCGACCAATTGGACCCCCAGGAACTCAGGGATCGCAGCAAAAAGAGCGTAGGACCAACAGGAGAGAAATGGCGAGCGAATATGCACCTGCTGAAAAATGTCGAAAATTCAGGTTCTGGTTTTCCGGCTGTAACTTTTGATGCGTTGATCGTTGCGTATTGGGTCTGCGCCCAATCGATTTCTCTCGCAAAATTACGTCCGATTAGTGCTACAATTAATTGATTCCAGCACTTTCCAAAATCGCGAAAATTTTTGCCAAAAATGGAAAGGGGTTAGCCTTACGTTTTTTTTGGGCAAAAAACTTTTGGTTTTGGATTCGATTTAAATGACCCTTATCCGACCAATTGGACCCCCAGGAACTCAGAAATCGCAGCAAAAAGAGCGTAGGACCAACAGGAGAGAAATGGCGAGCGAAAAAGCACCTGCTGAGAAATGTCGAAAATTCAGGTTCCGGTTTTTCGGCTGTAACTTTTGATGCGTTGATCGCAGCGTATTGCGACTGCGCCCAATCGATTTCTCTCGCAAAATTACGTCCGATCAGTGCTACAATTAATTGATTCCAGGACTTTTCAAAATCGCGAAATTTTTCGCAAAAAATGGAAAGGGGTTAGCCTTACGTTTTTTTTGGGCAAAAAACTTTTGGTTTTGGATTCGATTTAAATGACCCTTATCCGACCAATTGGACCCCCAGGAACTCAGAAATCGCAGCAAAAAGAGCGTAGGACCAACAGGAGAGAAATGGCGAGCGAATATGCACCTGCTGAAAAATGTCGAAAATTCAGGTTCTGGTTTTTCGGCTGTAACTTTTGAAGCGTTGATCGTAGCGTATTGGGTCTGCGCCCAATCGATTTCTCTCGCAAAATGACGTCCGATTAGTGCTACAATTAATTGATTCCAGCAATTTCCAAAATCGCGAAATTTTTCGCCAAAAATGGAAAGGGGTTAGCCTTACGTTTTTTTTGGGCAAAAAACTTTTGGTTTCGGATTCTATTTAAATGACCCTTATCCGACCAACTGGACCCCCAGGAACTCAGAAATCGCAGCAAAAAGAGCGTAGGACTAACAGGAGAGAAATGGCGAGCGAAAATGCACCTGCTGAAAAATGTCGAAAATTCCGGTTCTGGTTTTTCGGCCGTAACTTTTGATGCGTTGATCGTAGCGTATTGGGTCTGCGCCCAATCGATTTCTCTTGCAAAATTACGTCCGATTAGTGCTACAATTAATTGATTCCAGGACTTTTCAAAATCGCGAAATTTTTCGCCAAAAATGGAAAGGGGTTAGCCTTACGTTTTTTTTGAGCAAAAAACTTTTGGTTTTGGATTCGATTTAAAAGACCCTTATCCGACCAATTGGATCCCCAGGAACTCCGAAATCGCAGCACAAAGAGCGTAGGACCAACAGAAGAGAAATGGCAAGCGAAAAAGCACCTGCTGAAAAATGTCGAAAATTCAGGTTCTGGTTTTTCGGCTGTAACTTTTGATGCGTTGATCGCAGCGTATTGGGACTGCGCCCAATCGATTTCTCTCGCGAAAGTACGTCCGATCAGTGCTACAATTAATTGATTCCAGGACTTTTCAAAATCGCAAAATTTTTCGCCAAAAATGGAAAGGGGTTAGCTTTACGTTTTTTTTGGGCAAAAAACTTTTGATTCCGGATTCTATTTAAATGACCCTTATCCGACCAATTGGACCCCCACGAACTCAGAAATCGCAGCAAAAAGAGCGTAGGACTAACTGGAGAGAAATGGCGAGCGAAAATGCACCTGCTGAAAAATGTCGAAAATTCAGGTTCTGGTTTTTCGGCTGTAACTTTTGATGCGTTGATCGCAGCGTATTGGGACTGCGCCCAATCGATTTCTCTCGCAAAATTACGTCCGATCAGTGCTACAGTTAATTGATTCCAGGACTTTTCAAAATCGCGAAATTTTTCGCCAAAAATGGAAAGGGGTTAGCCTTACGTTTTTTTTGGGCAAAAAACTTTTGGTTTTGGATTCGATTCAAATGACCCTCATCCGACCAATTGGACCCCCAGGAACTCAGAAATCGCAGCAAAAAGAGCGTAGGACCAACAGGAGAGAAATGGCCAGCGAAAATGCACCTGCTGAAAAATGTCGAAAATTCAGGTTCTGGTTTTTCGGCTGTAACTTTTGATGCGTTGATCGCAGCGTATTGGGACTGCGCCCAATCGATTTCTCTCGCAAAATTACGTCCGATCAGTGCTACAATTAATTGATTCCAGGACTTTTCAAAATCGCGAAATTTTTCGCCAAAAATGGAAAGGGGTTAGCCTTACGTTTTTTTTGAGCAAAAAACTTTTGGTTTTGGATTCGATTTAAAAGACCCTTATCCGACCAATTGGATCCCCAGGAACTCCGAAATCGCAGCACAAAGAGCGTAGGACCAACAGAAGAGAAATGGCAAGCGAAAAAGCACCTGCTGAAAAATGTCGAAAATTCAGGTTCTGGTTTTTCGGCTGTAACTTTTGATGCGTTGATCGCAGCGTATTGGGACTGCGCCCAATCGATTTCTCTCGCGAATGTACGTCCGATCAGTGCTACAATTAATTGATTCCAGGACTTTTCAAAATCGCAAAATTTTTCGCCAAAAATGGAAAGGGGTTAGCTTTACGTTTTTTTTGGGCAAAAAACTTTTGATTCCGGATTCTATTTAAATGACCCTTATCCGACCAATTGGACCCCCACGAACTCAGAAATCGCAGCAAAAAGAGCGTAGGACTAACTGGAGAGAAATGGCGAGCGAAAATGCACCTGCTGAAAAATGTCGAAAATTCAGGTTCTGGTTTTTCGGCTGTAACTTTTGATGCGTTGATCGCAGCGTATTGGGACTGCGCCCAATCGATTTCTCTCGCAAAATTACGTCCGATCAGTGCTACAGTTAATTGATTCCAGGACTTTTCAAAATCGCGAAATTTTTCGCCAAAAATGGAAAGGGGTTAGCCTTACGTTTTTTTTGGGCAAAAAACTTTTGGTTTTGGATTCGATTCAAATGACCCTCATCCGACCAATTGGACCCCTAGGAACTCAGAAATCGCAGCGAAAAGAGCGTAGGACCAACAGGAGAGAAATGGCGAGCGAAAAAGCACCTGCTGAAAAATGTCGTAAATTCAGGATCTGGTTTTTCGGCCGTAACTTTTGATGCGTTGATCGTAGCGTATTGGGACTGTGCCCAATCGATTTCCCTCGCAAAATTACGTCCGATCAGTGCTACAATTAATTGAATCCAGCACTTTCCAAAATCGCGAGAATTTTCGCCAAAAATGGAAAGAGGTTAGCCTTACTTTTCTTTTGGGCAAAAAACTTTTGGTTCTAGATTCATTTCAAATGACCCTCATCCGACCAATTGGACCCCTAGGAACTCAGAAATCGCAGCGAAAAGAGCGTAGGACAAACAGGCGAGAAATGGCGAGGGAAAAAGCACCTGCTGAAAAATGTCGAAAATTCAGGTTCTGGTTTTTCGGCTGTAACTTTTGATGCGTTGATCGCAGCGTATTGGGACTGCGCCCAATCGATTTCTCTCGCAAAATTACGTCCGAGTGGTGCTACAATTATTTGATTCCAGCACTTTTCAAAATCGCGAAATTTTTCGCCAAAAATGGAAAGGGGTTAGCCTTACGTTTTTTTTGAGCAAAAAACTTTTGGTTTTAGATTCGATTTAAAAGACCCTTATCCGACCAATTGGATCCCCAGGAACTCCGAAATCGCAGCACAAAGAGCGTAGGACCAACAGGAGAGAAATGGCGAGCGAAAAAGCACCTGCTGAAAAATGTCGAAAATTCAGGTTCTGGTTTTTCGGCTGTAACTTTTGATGCGTTGATCGCAGCGTATTGGGACTGCGCCCAATCGATTTCTCTCGCAAAATTACGTCCGATCAGTGCTACAATTAATTGATTCCAGGACTTTTCAAAATCGCGAAATTTTTCGCCAAAAATGGAAAGGGGTTAGCCTTACGTTTTTTTTGGGCAAAAAACTTTTGGTTTTGGATACGATTTAAATGACCCTTATCCGACCAATTGGACCCCCAGGAACTCAGAAATCGCAGCAAAAAGAGCGTAGGACCAACAGGAGAGAAATGGCAAGCGAAAAAGCACCTGCTGAGAAATGTCGAAAATTCAGGTTCTGGTTCTTCGGCTGTAACTTTTGATGCGTTGATCGTAGCGTATTGGGTCTGCGCCCAATCGATTTCTCTCGCAAAATTACGTCCGATTAGTGCTACAATTAATTGATTCCAGCACTTTCCAAAATCGCGAAAATTTTCGCCAAAAATGGAAAGGGGTTAGCCTTACGTTTTTTTTGAGCAAAAAACTTTTGGTTTTAGATTCGATTTAAAAGACCCTTATCCGACCAATTGGATCCCCAGGAACTCCGAAATCGCAGCACAAAGAGCGTAGGACCAACAGGAGAGAAATGGCGAGCGAAAAAGCACCTGCTGAAAAATGTCGAAAATTCAGGTTCTGGTTTTTCGGCTGTAACTTTTGATGCGTTGATCGCAGCGTATTGGGACTGCGCCCAATCGATTTCTCTCGCAAAATTACGTCCGATTAGTGCTACAATTAATTGATTCCAGCACTTTTCGAAATCGCGAAATTTTTCGCCAAAAATGAAAAGGGGTTAGCCTTACGTTTTTTTTTGGCAAAACACTTTTGGTTTTGGATTCGATTTAAATGACCCTTATCCGACCAATTGGACCCCCAGGAACTCAGAAATCGCAGCAAAAAGAGCGTAGGACCAACAGGAGAGAAATGGCGAGCGAAAAAGCACCTGCTGAGAAATGTCGAAAATTCAGGTTCTGGTTTTTCGGCCGTAACTTTTGATGCGTTGATCGTAGCGTATTGGGTCTGCGCCCAATCGATTTCTCTCGCAAAATTACGTCCGATTAGTGCTACAAATAATTGATTCCAGCACTTTCCAAAATCGCGAAAATTTTCGCCAAAAATGGAAAGGGGTTAGCCTTACGTTTTATTTTGGGCAAAAAACTTTTGGTTTTGGATTCGATTTAAATGACCCTCATCCGACCAATTGGACCCCCAGGAACTTAGGGATCGCAGCAAAAAGAGCGTAGGACCAACAGGAGAGAAATGGCGAGCGAATATGCACCTGCTGAAAAATGTCGAAAATTCAGGTTCTGGTTTTCCGGCTGTAACTTTTGATGCGTTGATCGTAGCGTATTGGGTCTGCGCCCAATCGATTTCTCTCGCAAAATTACGTCCGATTAGTGCTACAATTAATTGATTCCAGCACTTTCCAAAATCGCGAAAATTTTTGCCAAAAATGGAAAGGGGTTAGCCTTACGTTTTTTTTGGGCAAAAAACTTTTGGTTTTGGATTCGATTTAAATGACCCTTATCCGACCAATTGGACCCCCAGGAACTCAGAAATCGCAGCAAAAAGAGCGTAGGACCAACAGGAGAGAAATGGCGAGCGAAAAAGCACCTGCTGAGAAATGTCGAAAATTCAGGTTCCGGTTTTTCGGCTGTAACTTTTGATGCGTTGATCGCAGCGTATTGCGACTGCGCCCAATCGATTTCTCTCGCAAAATTACGTCCGATCAGTGCTACAATTAATTGATTCCAGGACTTTTCAAAATCGCGAAATTTTTCGCAAAAAATGGAAAGGGGTTAGCCTTACGTTTTTTTTGGGCAAAAAACTTTTGGTTTTGGATTCGATTTAAATGACCCTTATCCGACCAATTGGACCCCCAGGAACTCAGAAATCGCAGCAAAAAGAGCGTAGGACCAACAGGAGAGAAATGGCGAGCGAATATGCACCTGCTGAAAAATGTCGAAAATTCAGGTTCTGGTTTTTCGGCTGTAACTTTTGAAGCGTTGATCGTAGCGTATTGGGTCTGCGCCCAATCGATTTCTCTCGCAAATTGACGTCCGATTAGTGCTACAATTAATTGATTCCAGCAATTTCCAAAATCGCGAAATTTTTCGCCAAAAATGGAAAGGGGTTAGCCTTACGTTTTTTTTGGGCAAAAAACTTTTGGTTTCGGATTCTATTTAAATGACCCTTATCCGACCAACTGGACCCCCAGGAACTCAGAAATCGCAGCAAAAAGAGCGTAGGACTAACAGGAGAGAAATGGCGAGCGAAAATGCACCTGCTGAAAAATGTCGAAAATTCCGGTTCTGGTTTTTCGGCCGTAACTTTTGATGCGTTGATCGTAGCGTATTGGGTCTGCGCCCAATCGATTTCTCTTGCAAAATTACGTCCGATTAGTGCTACAATTAATTGATTCCAGGACTTTTCAAAATCGCGAAATTTTTCGCCAAAAATGGAAAGGGGTTAGCCTTACGTTTTTTTTGAGCAAAAAACTTTTGGTTTTGGATTCGATTTAAAAGACCCTTATCCGACCAATTGGATCCCCAGGAACTCCGAAATCGCAGCACAAAGAGCGTAGGACCAACAGAAGAGAAATGGCAAGCGAAAAAGCACCTGCTGAAAAATGTCGAAAATTCAGGTTCTGGTTTTTCGGCTGTAACTTTTGATGCGTTGATCGCAGCGTATTGGGACTGCGCCCAATCGATTTCTCTCGCGAAAGTACGTCCGATCAGTGCTACAATTAATTGATTCCAGGACTTTTCAAAATCGCAAAATTTTTCGCCAAAAATGGAAAGGGGTTAGCTTTACGTTTTTTTTGGGCAAAAAACTTTTGATTCCGGATTCTATTTAAATGACCCTTATCCGACCAATTGGACCCCCACGAACTCAGAAATCGCAGCAAAAAAGCGTAGGACTAACTGGAGAGAAATGGCGAGCGAAAATGCACCTGCTGAAAAATGTCGAAAATTCAGGTTCTGGTTTTTCGGCTGTAACTTTTGATGCGTTGATCGCAGCGTATTGGGACTGCGCCCAATCGATTTCTCTCGCAAAATTACGTCCGATCAGTGCTACAGTTAATTGATTCCAGGACTTTTCAAAATCGCGAAATTTTTCGCCAAAAATGGAAAGGGGTTAGCCTTACGTTTTTTTTGGGCAAAAAACTTTTGGTTTTGGATTCGATTCAAATGACCCTCATCCGACCAATTGGACCCCCAGGAACTCAGAAATCGCAGCAAAAAGAGCGTAGGACCAACAGGAGAGAAATGGCCAGCGAAAATGCACCTGCTGAAAAATGTCGAAAATTCAGGTTCTGGTTTTTCGGCTGTAACTTTTGATGCGTTGATCGCAGCGTATTGGGACTGCGCCCAATCGATTTCTCTCGCGAAAGTACGTCCGATCAGTGCTACAATTATTTGATTCCAGCACTTTTCAAAATCGCGAAATTTTTCGCCAAAAATGGAAAGGGGTTAGCCTTACGTTTTTTTTGAGCAAAAAACTTTTGGTTTTAGATTCGATTTAAAAGACCCTTATCCGACCAATTGGATCCCCAGGAACTCCGAAATCGCAGCACAAAGAGCGTAGGACCAACAGGAGAGAAATGGCGAGCGAAAAAGCACCTGCTGAAAAATGTCGAAAATTCAGGTTCTGGTTTTTCGGCTGTAACTTTTGATGCGTTGATCGCAGCGTATTGGGACTGCGCCCAATCGATTTCTCTCGCAAAATTACGTCCGATCAGTGCTACAATTAATTGATTCCAGGACTTTTCAAAATCGCGAAATTTTTCGCCAAAAATGGAAAGGGGTTAGCCTTACGTTTTTTTTGGGCAAAAAACTTTTGGTTTTGGATACGATTTAAATGACCCTTATCCGACCAATTGGACCCCCAGGAACTCAGAAATCGCAGCAAAAAGAGCGTAGGACCAACAGGAGAGAAATGGCAAGCGAAAAAGCACCTGCTGAGAAATGTCGAAAATTCAGGTTCTGGTTCTTCGGCTGTAACTTTTGATGCGTTGATCGTAGCGTATTGGGTCTGCGCCCAATCGATTTCTCTCGCAAAATTACGTCCGATTAGTGCTACAATTAATTGATTCCAGCACTTTCCAAAATCGCGAAAATTTTCGCCAAAAATGGAAAGGGGTTAGCCTTACGTTTTTTTTGAGCAAAAAACTTTTGGTTTTAGATTCGATTTAAAAGACCCTTATCCGACCAATTGGATCCCCAGGAACTCCGAAATCGCAGCACAAAGAGCGTAGGACCAACAGGAGAGAAATGGCGAGCGAAAAAGCACCTGCTGAAAAATGTCGAAAATTCAGGTTCTGGTTTTTCGGCTGTAACTTTTGATGCGTTGATCGCAGCGTATTGGGACTGCGCCCAATCGATTTCTCTCGCAAAATTACGTCCGATTAGTGCTACAATTAATTGATTCCAGCACTTTCCGAAATCGCGAAATTTTTCGCCAAAAATGAAAAGGGGTTAGCCTTACGTTTTTTTTTGGCAAAACACTTTTGGTTTTGGATTCGATTTAAATGACCCTTATCCGACCAATTGGACCCCCAGGAACTCAGAAATCGCAGCAAAAAGAGCGTAGGACCAACAGGAGAGAAATGGCGAGCGAAAAAGCACCTGCTGAGAAATGTCGAAAATTCAGGTTCTGGTTTTTCGGCCGTAACTTTTGATGCGTTGATCGTAGCGTATTGGGTCTGCGCCCAATCGATTTCTCTCGCAAAATTACGTCCGATTAGTGCTACAAATAATTGATTCCAGCACTTTCCAAAATCGCGAAAATTTTCGCCAAAAATGGAAAGGGGTTAGCCTTACGTTTTATTTTGGGCAAAAAACTTTTGGTTTTGGATTCGATTTAAATGACCCTCATCCGACCAATTGGACCCCCAGGAACTCAGGGATCGCAGCAAAAAGAGCGTAGGACCAACAGGAGAGAAATGGCGAGCGAATATGCACCTGCTGAAAAATGTCGAAAATTCAGGTTCTGGTTTTCCGGCTGTAACTTTTGATGCGTTGATCGTTGCGTATTGGGTCTGCGCCCAATCGATTTCTCTCGCAAAATTACGTCCGATTAGTGCTACAATTAATTGATTCCAGCACTTTCCAAAATCGCGAAAATTTTTGCCAAAAATGGAAAGGGGTTAGCCTTACGTTTTTTTTGGGCAAAAAACTTTTGGTTTTGGATTCGATTTAAATGACCCTTATCCGACCAATTGGACCCCCAGGAACTCAGAAATCGCAGCAAAAAGAGCGTAGGACCAACAGGAGAGAAATGGCGAGCGAAAAAGCACCTGCTGAGAAATGTCGAAAATTCAGGTTCCGGTTTTTCGGCTGTAACTTTTGATGCGTTGATCGCAGCGTATTGCGACTGCGCCCAATCGATTTCTCTCGCAAAATTACGTCCGATCAGTGCTACAATTAATTGATTCCAGGACTTTTCAAAATCGCGAAATTTTTCGCAAAAAATGGAAAGGGGTTAGCCTTACGTTTTTTTTGGGCAAAAAACTTTTGGTTTTGGATTCGATTTAAATGACCCTTATCCGACCAATTGGACCCCCAGGAACTCAGAAATCGCAGCAAAAAGAGCGTAGGACCAACAGGAGAGAAATGGCGAGCGAATATGCACCTGCTGAAAAATGTCGAAAATTCAGGTTCTGGTTTTTCGGCTGTAACTTTTGAAGCGTTGATCGTAGCGTATTGGGTCTGCGCCCAATCGATTTCTCTCGCAAAATGACGTCCGATTAGTGCTACAATTAATTGATTCCAGCAATTTCCAAAATCGCGAAATTTTTCGCCAAAAATGGAAAGGGGTTAGCCTTACGTTTTTTTTGGGCAAAAAACTTTTGGTTTCGGATTCTATTTAAATGACCCTTATCCGACCAACTGGACCCCCAGGAACTCAGAAATCGCAGCAAAAAGAGCGTAGGACTAACAGGAGAGAAATGGCGAGCGAAAATGCACCTGCTGAAAAATGTCGAAAATTCCGGTTCTGGTTTTTCGGCCGTAACTTTTGATGCGTTGATCGTAGCGTATTGGGTCTGCGCCCAATCGATTTCTCTTGCAAAATTACGTCCGATTAGTGCTACAATTAATTGATTCCAGGACTTTTCAAAATCGCGAAATTTTTCGCCAAAAATGGAAAGGGGTTAGCCTTACGTTTTTTTTGAGCAAAAAACTTTTGGTTTTGGATTCGATTTAAAAGACCCTTATCCGACCAATTGGATCCCCAGGAACTCCGAAATCGCAGCACAAAGAGCGTAGGACCAACAGAAGAGAAATGGCAAGCGAAAAAGCACCTGCTGAAAAATGTCGAAAATTCAGGTTCTGGTTTTTCGGCTGTAACTTTTGATGCGTTGATCGCAGCGTATTGGGACTGCGCCCAATCGATTTCTCTCGCGAAAGTACGTCCGATCAGTGCTACAATTAATTGATTCCAGGACTTTTCAAAATCGCAAAATTTTTCGCCAAAAATGGAAAGGGGTTAGCTTTACGTTTTTTTTGGGCAAAAAACTTTTGATTCCGGATTCTATTTAAATGACCCTTATCCGACCAATTGGACCCCCACGAACTCAGAAATCGCAGCAAAAAGAGCGTAGGACTAACTGGAGAGAAATGGCGAGCGAAAATGCACCTGCTGAAAAATGTCGAAAATTCAGGTTCTGGTTTTTCGGCCGTAACTTTTGATGCGTTGATCGTAGCGTATTGGGTCTGCGCCCAATCGATTTCTCTTGCAAAATTACGTCCGATTAGTGCTACAATTAATTGATTCCAGGACTTTTCAAAATCGCGAAATTTTTCGCCAAAAATGGAAAGGGGTTAGCCTTACGTTTTTTTTGAGCAAAAAACTTTTGGTTTTGGATTCGATTTAAAAGACCCTTATCCGACCAATTGGATCCCCAGGAACTCCGAAATCGCAGCACAAAGAGCGTAGGACCAACAGAAGAGAAATGGCAAGCGAAAAAGCACCTGCTGAAAAATGTCGAAAATTCAGGTTCTGGTTTTTCGGCTGTAACTTTTGATGCGTTGATCGCAGCGTATTGGGACTGCGCCCAATCGATTTCTCTCGCGAAAGTACGTCCGATCAGTGCTACAATTAATTGATTCCAGGACTTTTCAAAATCGCAAAATTTTTCGCCAAAAATGGAAAGGGGTTAGCTTTACGTTTTTTTTGGGCAAAAAACTTTTGATTCCGGATTCTATTTAAATGACCCTTATCCGACCAATTGGACCCCCACGAACTCAGAAATCGCAGCAAAAAGAGCGTAGGACTAACTGGAGAGAAATGGCGAGCGAAAATGCACCTGCTGAAAAATGTCGAAAATTCAGGTTCTGGTTTTTCGGCTGTAACTTTTGATGCGTTGATCGCAGCGTATTGGGACTGCGCCCAATCGATTTCTCTCGCAAAATTACGTCCGATCAGTGCTACAGTTAATTGATTCCAGGACTTTTCAAAATCGCGAAATTTTTCGCCAAAAATGGAAAGGGGTTAGCCTTACGTTTTTTTTGGGCAAAAAACTTTTGGTTTTGGATTCGATTCAAATGACCCTCATCCGACCAATTGGACCCCCAGGAACTCAGAAATCGCAGCAAAAAGAGCGTAGGACCAACAGGAGAGAAATGGCCAGCGAAAATGCACCTGCTGAAAAATGTCGAAAATTCAGGTTCTGGTTTTTCGGCTGTAACTTTTGATGCGTTGATCGCAGCGTATTGGGACTGCGCCCAATCGATTTCTCTCGCAAAATTACGTCCGATCAGTGCTACAATTAATTGATTCCAGGACTTTTCAAAATCGCGAAATTTTTCGCCAAAAATGGAAAGGGGTTAGCCTTACGTTTTTTTTGAGCAAAAAACTTTTGGTTTTGGATTCGATTTAAAAGACCCTTATCCGACCAATTGGATCCCCAGGAACTCCGAAATCGCAGCACAAAGAGCGTAGGACCAACAGAAGAGAAATGGCAAGCGAAAAAGCACCTGCTGAAAAATGTCGAAAATTCAGGTTCTGGTTTTTCGGCTGTAACTTTTGATGCGTTGATCGCAGCGTATTGGGACTGCGCCCAATCGATTTCTCTCGCGAATGTACGTCCGATCAGTGCTACAATTAATTGATTCCAGGACTTTTCAAAATCGCAAAATTTTTCGCCAAAAATGGAAAGGGGTTAGCTTTACGTTTTTTTTGGGCAAAAAACTTTTGATTCCGGATTCTATTTAAATGACCCTTATCCGACCAATTGGACCCCCACGAACTCAGAAATCGCAGCAAAAAGAGCGTAGGACTAACTGGAGAGAAATGGCGAGCGAAAATGCACCTGCTGAAAAATGTCGAAAATTCAGGTTCTGGTTTTTCGGCTGTAACTTTTGATGCGTTGATCGCAGCGTATTGGGACTGCGCCCAATCGATTTCTCTCGCAAAATTACGTCCGATCAGTGCTACAGTTAATTGATTCCAGGACTTTTCAAAATCGCGAAATTTTTCGCCAAAAATGGAAAGGGGTTAGCCTTACGTTTTTTTTGGGCAAAAAACTTTTGGTTTTGGATTCGATTCAAATGACCCTCATCCGACCAATTGGACCCCCAGGAACTCAGAAATCGCAGCAAAAAGAGCGTAGGACCAACAGGAGAGAAATGGCCAGCGAAAATGCACCTGCTGAAAAATGTCGAAAATTCCGGTTCTGGTTTTTCGGCCGTAACTTTTGATGCGTTGATCGTAGCGTATTGGGTCTGCGCCCAATCGATTTCTCTTGCAAAATTACGTCCGATTAGTGCTACAATTAATTGATTCCAGGACTTTTCAAAATCGCGAAATTTTTCGCCAAAAATGGAAAGGGGTTAGCCTTACGTTTTTTTTGAGCAAAAAACTTTTGGTTTTGGATTCGATTCAAAAGACCCTTATCCGACCAATTGGATCCCCAGGAACTCCGAAATCGCAGCACAAAGAGCGTAGGACCAACAGAAGAGAAATGGCAAGCGAAAAAGCACCTGCTGAAAAATGTCGAAAATTCAGGTTCTGGTTTTTCGGCTGTAACTTTTGATGCGTTGATCGCAGCGTATTGGGACTGCGCCCAATCGATTTCTCTCGCGAAAGTACGTCCGATCAGTGCTACAATTAATTGATTCCAGGACTTTTCAAAATCGCAAAATTTTTCGCCAAAAATGGAAAGGGGTTAGCTTTACGTTTTTTTTGGGCAAAAAACTTTTGATTCCGGATTCTATTTAAATGACCCTTATCCGACCAATTGGACCCCCACGAACTCAGAAATCGCAGCAAAAAGAGCGTAGGACTAACTGGAGAGAAATGGCGAGCGAAAATGCACCTGCTGAAAAATGTCGAAAATTCAGGTTCTGGTTTTTCGGCTGTAACTTTTGATGCGTTGATCGCAGCGTATTGGGACTGCGCCCAATCGATTTCTCTCGCAAAATTACGTCCGATCAGTGCTACAGTTAATTGATTCCAGGACTTTTCAAAATCGCGAAATTTTTCGCCAAAAATGGCAAGGGGTTAGCCTTACGTTTTTTTTGGGCAAAAAACTTTTGGTTTTGGATTCGATTCAAATGACCCTCATCCGACCAATTGGACCCCCAGGAACTCAGAAATCGCAGCAAAAAGAGCGTAGGACCAACAGGAGAGAAATGGCCAGCGAAAATGCACCTGCTGAAAAATGTCGAAAATTCAGGTTCTGGTTTTTCGGCTGTAACTTTTGATGCGTTGATCGCAGCGTATTGGGACTGCGCCCAATCGATTTCTCTCGCAAAATTACGTCCGATCAGTGCTACAATTAATTGATTCCAGGACTTTTCAAAATCGCGAAATTTTTCGCCAAAAATGGAAAGGGGTTAGCCTTACGTTTTTTTTGGGCAAAAAACTTTTGGTTTTGGATTCGATTTAAATGACCCTTATCCGACCAATTGGACCCCCAGGAACTCAGAAATCGCAGCAAAAAGAGCGTAGGACCAACAGGAGAGAAATGGCGAGCGAAAAAGCACCTGCTGAGAAATGTCGAAAATTCAGGTTCTGGTTTTTCGGCTGTAACTTTTGATGCGTTGATCGCAGCGTATTGGGACTGCGCCCAATCGATTCCTCTCGCAAAATTACGTCCGATCAGTGCTACAATTAATTGATTCCAGCACTTTCCAAAATCGCGAAAATTTTCGCCTAAAATGGAAAGGGGTTAGCCTTACGTTTTTTTCGGGCAAGAAACTTTTGGTTTTGGATTCGATTCAAATGACCCTCATCCGACCAATTGGACCCCCAGGAACTCAGAAATCGCAGCAAAAAGAGCGTAGGACCAACAGGAGAGAAATGGCGAGCGAATATGCACCTGTTGAAAAATGTCGAAAATTCAGGTTCTGGTTTTTTGGCTGTAACTTTTGATGCGTTGATCGTAGCGTATTGGGTCTGCGCTCAATCGATTTCTCTCGCAAAATTACGTCCGATTAGTGCTACAATTAATTGATTCCAGCACTATCCAAAATCGCGAAATTTTTCGCCAAAAATGGAAAGGGGTTAGCCTTACTTTTTTTTTGGGCAAAAAACTATTGGTTTCAGATCCGATTTAAATGACCCTTATCCGACCAGTTGGACCCCCAGGAACTCAGAAATCGCAGCGAAAATAGCGTAGGACCAACAGGAGAGAAATGGCGAGCGAATATGCACCTGCTGAAAAATGTCGAAAATTCAGGTTCTGGTTTTTCGGCTGTAACTTTTGATGCGTTGATCGCAGCGTATTGGGACTGCGCCCAATCGATTTCTCTCGCAAAATTACGTCCAATCAGTGCTACAATTAATTGATTCCAGGACTTTTCAAAATCGCGAAATTTTTCGCCAAAAATGGAAAGGGGTTAGCCTTACGTTTTTTTTGAGCATAAAACTTTTGGTTTTGGATTCGATCTAAAAGACCCTTATCCGACCAATTGGATCCCCAGGAACTCCGAAATCGCAGCACAAAGAGCGTAGGACCAACAGGAGAGAAATGGCGAGCGAAAAAGCACCTGCTGAGAAATGTCGAAAATTCAGGTTCTGGTTTTTCGGCTGTAACTTTTGATGCGTTGATCGTAGCGTATTGGGTCTGCGCCCAATCGATTTCTCTCGCGAAAGTACGTCCGATCAGTGCTACAATTAATTGATTCCAGGACTTTTCAAAATCGCAAAATTTTTCGCCAAAAATGGAAAGGGGTTAGCTTTACGTTTTTTTTGGGCAAAAAACTTTTGATTCCGGATTCTATTTAAATGACCCTTATCCGACCAATTGGACCCCCACGAACTCAGAAATCGCAGCAAAAAGAGCGTAGGACTAACTGGAGAGAAATGGCGAGCGAAAATGCACCTGCTGAAAAATGTCGAAAATTCAGGTTCTGGTTTTTCGGCTGTAACTTTTGATGCGTTGATCGCAGCGTATTGGGACTGCGCCCAATCGATTTCTCTCGCAAAATTACGTCCGATCAGTGCTACAGTTAATTGATTCCAGGACTTTTCAAAATCGCGAAATTTTTCGCCAAAAATGGAAAGGGGTTAGCCTTACGTTTTTTTTGGGCAAAAAACTTTTGGTTTTGGATTCGATTCAAATGACCCTCATCCGACCAATTGGACCCCCAGGAACTCAGAAATCGCAGCAAAAAGAGCGTAGGACCAACAGGAGAGAAATGGCCAGCGAAAATGCACCTGCTGAAAAATGTCGAAAATTCAGGTTCTGGTTTTTCGGCTGTAACTTTTGATGCGTTGATCGTAGCGTATTGGGTCTGCGCCCAATCGATTTCTCTCGCAAAATTACGTCCGATTAGTGCTACAATTAATTGATTCCAGCACTTTCCAAAATCGCGAAATTTTTCGCCAAAAATGGAAAGGGGTTAGCCTTACTTTTTTTTTGGGCAAAAAACTATTGGTTTTAGATTCGATTTAAAAGACCCTTATCCGACCAATTGGATCCCCAGGAACTCCGAAATCGCAGCACAAAGAGCGTAGGACCAACAGGAGAGAAATGGCCAGCGAAAATGCACCTGCTGAAAAATGTCGAAAATTCAGGTTCTGGTTTTTCGGCTGTAACTTTTGATGCGTTGATCGCAGCGTATTGGGACTGCGCCCAATCGATTTCTCTCGCAAAATTACGTCCGATCAGTGCTACAATTAATTGATTCCAGGACTTTTCAAAATCGCGAAATTTTTCGCCAAAAATGGAAAGGGGTTAGCCTTACGTTTTTTTTGGGCAAAAAACTTTTGGTTTTGGACACGATTTAAATGACCCTTATCCGACCAATTGGACCCCCAGGTACTCAGAAATCGCAGCAAAAAGAGCGTAGGACCAACAGGAGAGAAATGGCGAGCGAAAAAGCACCTGCTGAGAAATGTCGAAAATTCAGGTTCTGGTTTTTCGGCTGTAACTTTTGATGCGTTGATCGTAGCGTATTGGGTTTGCGCACAATCGATTTCTCTCGCAAAATTACGTCCGATCAGTGCGACAATTAATTGATTCCAGCACTTTCCAAAATCGCGAAAATTTTCGCCAAAAATGGAAAGGGGTTAGCCTTACGTTTTTTTCGGGCAAAAAACTTTTGGTTTTGGATTCGATTCAAATGACCCTCATCCGACCAATTGGACCCCCAGGAACTCAGAAATTGCAGCAAAAAAAGCGTAGGACCAACAGGAGAGAAATGGCGAGCGAATATGCACCTGTTGAAAAATGTCGAAAATTCAGGTTCTGGTTTTTTGGCTGTAACTTTTGATGCGTTGATCGTAGCGTATTGGGTCTGCGCTCAATCGATTTCTCTCGCAAAATTACGTCCGATTAGTGCTACAATTAATTGATTCCAGCACTATCCAAAATCGCGAAATTTTTCGCCAAAAATGGAAAGGGGTTAGCCTTACTTTTTTTTTGGGCAAAAAACTATTGATTTCAGATCCGATTTAAATGACCCTTATCCGACCAGTTGGACCCCCAGGAACTTAGAAATCGCAGCGAAAATAGCGTAGGACCAACAGGAGAGAAATGGCGAGCGAAAATGCACCTGCTGAAAAATGTCGAAAATTCAGGTTCTGGTTTTTCGGCCGTAACTTTTGATGCGTTGATCGTAGCGTATTGGGTCTGCGCCCGATCGATTTTTCTTGCAAAATTACGTCCGATTAGTGCTACAATTAATTGATTCCAGGACTTTTCAAAATCGCGAAATTTTTCGCCAAAAATGGAAAGGGGTTAGCCTTACGTTTTTTTTGAGCAAAAAACTTTTGGTTTTGATTCGATTTAAAAGACCCTTATCCGACCAATTGGATCCCCAGGAACTCCGAAATCGCAGCACAAAGAGCGTAGGACCAACAGAAGAGAAATGGCGAGCGAAAAAGCACCTGCTGAAAAATGTCGAAAATTCAGGTTCTGGTTTTTCGGCTGTAACTTTTGATGCGTTGATCGCAGCGTATTGGTACTGCGCCCAATCGATTTCTCTCGCAAAATTACGTCCGATCAGTGCTACAATTAATTGATTCCAGGACTTTTCAAAATCGCGAAATTTTTCGCCAAAAATGGAAAGGGGTTAGCCTTACGTTTTTTTTGAGCATAAAACTTTTGGTTTTGGATTCGATTTGAAAGACCCTTATCCGACCAATTGGATCCCCAGGAACTCCAAAATCGCAGCACAAAGAGCGTAGGACCAACAGGAGAGAAATGGCGAGCGAAAAAGCACCTGCTGAAAAATGTCGAAAATTCAGGTTCTGGTTTTTCGGCTGTAACTTTTGATGCGTTGATCGCAGCGTATTGGGACTGCGCCCAATCGATTTCTCTCGCGAAATTACGTCCGATCAGTGCTACAATTAATTGATTCCAGCACTTTCCAAAATCGCGAAAATTTTCGCCAAAAATGGAAAGGGGTTAGCCTTACGTTTTTTTCGGGCAAAAAACTTTTGGTTTTGGATTTGATTCAAATGACCCTCATCCGACCAATTGGACCCCCAGGAACTCAGAAATCGCAGCAAAAAGAGCGTAGGACCAACAGGAGAGAAATGGCGAGCGAATATGCACCTGTTGAAAAATGTCGAAAATTCAGGTTCTGGTTTTTTGGCTGTAACTTTTGATGCGTTGATCGTGGCGTATTGGGTCTGCGCTCAATCGATTTCTCTCGCAAAATTACGTCCGATTAGTGCTACAATTAATTGATTCCAGCACTATCCAAAATCGCGAAATTTTTCGCCAAAAATGGAAAGGGGTTAGCCTTACTTTTTTTTTGGGCAAAAAACTATTGATTTTAGATCCGATTTGAATGACCCTTATCCGACCAGTTGGACCCCCAGGAACTCAGAAATCGCAGCGAAAATAGCGTAGGACCAACAGGAGAGAAATGGCGAGCGAATATGCACCTGCTGAAAAATGTCGAAAATTCAGGTTCTGGTTTTTCGGCTGTAACTTTTGATGCGTTGATCGCAGCGTATTGGGACTGCGCCCAATCGATTTCTCTCGCAAAATTACGTCCGATCAGTGCTACAATTAATTGATTCCAGGACTTTTCAAAATCGCGAAATTTTTCGCCAAAAATGGAAAGGGGTTAGCCTTACGTTTTTTTTGGGCAAAAAACTTTTGGTTTTGGATACGATTTAAATGACCCTTATCCGACCAATTGGACCCCCAGGTACTCAGAAATCGCAGCAAAAAGAGCGTAGGACCAACAGGAGAGAAATGGCGAGCGAAAAAGCACCTGCTGAGAAATGTCGAAAATTCAGGTTCTGGTTTTTCGGCTGTAACTTTTGATGCGTTGATCGTAGCGTATTGGGTTTGCGCACAATCGATTTCTCTCGCAAAATTACGTCCGATCAGTGCGACAATTAATTGATTCCAGCACTTTCCAAAATCGCGAAAATTTTCGCCAAAAATGGAAAGGGGTTAGCCTTACTTTTTTTTTGGGCAAAAAACTATTGATTTCAGATCCGATTTAAATGACCCTTATCCGACCAGTTGGACCCCCAGGAACTCAGAAATCGCAGCGAAAATAGCGTAGGACCAACAGGTGAGAAATGGCGAGCGAAAATGCACCTGCTGAAAAATGTCGAAAATTCAGGTTCTGGTTTTTCGGCTGTAACTTTTGATGCGTTGATCGCAGCGTATTGGGACTGCGCCCAATCGATTTCTCTCGCGAAATTACGTCCGATCAGTGCTACAATTAATTGATTCCAGCACTTTCCAAAATCGCGAAAATTTTCGCCAAAAATGGAAAGGGGTTAGCCTTACGTTTTTTTCGGGCAAAAAACTTTTGGTTTTGGATTCGATTCAAATGACCCTCATCCGACCAATTGGACCCCCAGGAACTCAGAAATCGCAGCAAAAAGAGCGTAGGACCAACAGGAGAGAAATGGCGAGCGAATATGCACCTGTTGAAAAATGTCGAAAATTCAGGTTCTGGTTTTTTGGCTGTAACTTTTGATGCGTTGATCGTGGCGTATTGGGTCTGCGCTCAATCGATTTCTCTCGCAAAATTACGTCCGATTAGTGCTACAATTAATTGATTCCAGCACTATCCAAAATCGCGAAATTTTTCGCCAAAAATGGAAAGGGGTTAGCCTTACTTTTTTTTTGGGCAAAAAACTATTGATTTTAGATCCGATTTAAATGACCCTTATCCGACCAGTTGGACCCCCAGGAACTCAGAAATCGCAGCGAAAATAGCGTAGGACCAACAGGAGAGAAATGGCGAGCGAATATGCACCTGCTGAAAAATGTCGAAAATTCAGGTTCTGGTTTTTCGGCTGTAACTTTTGATGCGTTGATCGCAGCGTATTGGGACTGCGCCCAATCGATTTCTCTCGCAAAATTACGTCCGATCAGTGCTACAATTAATTGATTCCAGGACTTTTCAAAATCGCGAAATTTTTCGCCAAAAATGGAAAGGGGTTAGCCTTACGTTTTTTTTGGGCAAAAAACTTTTGGTTTTGGATACGATTTAAATGACCCTTATCCGACCAATTGGACCCCCAGGTACTCAGAAATCGCAGCAAAAAGAGCGTAGGACCAACAGGAGAGAAATGGCGAGCGAAAAAGCACCTGCTGAGAAATGTCGAAAATTCAGGTTCTGGTTTTTCGGCTGTAACTTTTGATGCGTTGATCGTAGCGTATTGGGTTTGCGCACAATCGATTTCTCTCGCAAAATTACGTCCGATCAGTGCGACAATTAATTGATTCCAGCACTTTCCAAAATCGCGAAAATTTTCGCCAAAAATGGAAAGGGGTTAGCCTTACTTTTTTTTTGGGCAAAAAACTATTGATTTCAGATCCGATTTAAATGACCCTTATCCGACCAGTTGGACCCCCAGGAACTCAGAAATCGCAGCGAAAATAGCGTAGGACCAACAGGTGAGAAATGGCGAGCGAAAATGCACCTGCTGAAAAATGTCGAAAATTCAGGTTCTGGTTTTTCGGCCGTAACTTTTGATGCGTTGATCGTAGCGTATTGGGTCTGCGCCCGATCGATTTTTCTTGCAAAATTACGTCCGATTAGTGCTACAATTAATTGATTCCAGGACTTTTCAAAATCGCGAAATTTTTCGCCAAAAATGGAAAGGGGTTAGCCTTACGTTTTTTTTGAGCAAAAAACTTTTGGTTTTGGATTCGATTTAAAAGACCCTTATCCGACCAATTGGATCCCCAGGAACTCCGAAATCGCAGCACAAAGAGCGTAGGACCAACAGAAGAGAAATGGCGAGCGAAAAAGCACCTGCTGAAAAATGTCGAAAATTCAGGTTCTGGTTTTTCGGCTGTAACTTTTGATGCGTTGATCGCAGCGTATTGGGACTGCGCCCAATCGATTTCTCTCGCAAAATTACGTCCGATCAGTGCTACAATTAATTGATTCCAGGACTTTTCAAAATCGCGAAATTTTTCGCCAAAAATGGAAAGGGGTTAGCCTTACGTTTTTTTTGAGCATAAAACTTTTGGTTTTGGATTCGATTTGAAAGACCCTTATCCGACTAATTGGATCCCCAGGAACTCCAAAATCGCAGCACAAAGAGCGTAGGACCAACAGGAGAGAAATGGCGAGCGAAAAAGCACCTGCTGAAAAATGTCGAAAATTCAGGTTCTGGTTTTCCGGCTGTAACTTTTGATGCGTTGATCGCAGCGTATTGGGACTGCGCCCAATCGATTTCTCTCGCGAAATTACGTCCGATCAGTGCTACAATTAATTGATTCCAGCACTTTCCAAAATCGCGAAAATTTTCGCCAAAAATGGAAAGGGGTTAGCCTTACGTTTTTTTCGGGCAAAAAACTTTTGGTTTTGGATTCGATTCAAATGACCCTCATCCGACCAATTGGACCCCCAGGAACTCAGAAATCGCAGCAAAAAGAGCGTAGGACCAACAGGAGAGAAATGGCGAGCGAATATGCACCTGTTGAAAAATGTCGAAAATTCAGGTTCTGGTTTTTTGGCTGTAACTTTTGATGCGTTGATCGTAGCGTATTGGGTCTGCGCTCAATCGATTTCTCTCGCAAAATTACGTCCGATTAGTGCTACAATTGATTGATTCCAGCACTATCCAAAATCGCGAAATTTTTCGCCAAAAATGGAAAGGGGTTAGCCTTACTTTTTTTTTGGGCAAAAAACTATTGATTTCAGATCCGATTTAAATGACCCTTATCCGACCAGTTGGATCCCCAGGAACTTAGAAATCGCAGCGAAAATAGCGTAGGACCAACAGGAGAGAAATGGCGAGCGAAAATGCACCTGCTGAAAAATGTCGAAAATTCAGGTTCTGGTTTTTCGGCCGTAACTTTTGATGCGTTGATCGTAGCGTATTGGGTCTGCGCCCGATCGATTTTTCTTGCAAAATTACGTCCGATTAGTGCTACAATTAATTGATTCCAGGACTTTTCAAAATCGCGAAATTTTTCGCCAAAAATGGAAAGGGGTTAGCCTTACGTTTTTTTTGAGCAAAAAACTTTTGGTTTTGATTCGATTTAAAAGACCCTTATCCGACCAATTGGATCCCCAGGAACTCCGAAATCGCAGCACAAAGAGCGTAGGACCAACAGAAGAGAAATGGCGAGCGAAAAAGCACCTGCTGAAAAATGTCGAAAATTCAGGTTCTGGTTTTTCGGCTGTAACTTTTGATGCGTTGATCGCAGCGTATTGGTACTGCGCCCAATCGATTTCTCTCGCAAAATTACGTCCGATCAGTGCTACAATTAATTGATTCCAGGACTTTTCAAAATCGCGAAATTTTTCGTCAAAAATGGAAAGGGGTTAGCCTTACGTTTTTTTTGAGCATAAAACTTTTGGTTTTGGATTCGATTTGAAAGACCCTTATCCGACCAATTGGATCCCCAGGAACTCCAAAATCGCAGCACAAAGAGCGTAGGACCAACAGGAGAGAAATGGCGAGCGAAAAAGCACCTGCTGAAAAATGTCGAAAATTCAGGTTCTGGTTTTTCGGCTGTAACTTTTGATGCGTTGATCGCAGCGTATTGGGACTGCGCCCAATCGATTTCTCTCGCGAAATTACGTCCGATCAGTGCTACAATTAATTGATTCCAGCACTTTCCAAAATCGCGAAAATTTTCGCCAAAAATGGAAAGGGGTTAGCCTTACGTTTTTTTCGGGCAAAAAACTTTTGGTTTTGGATTCGATTCAAATGACCCTCATCCGACCAATTGGACCCCCAGGAACTCAGAAATCGCAGCAAAAAGAGCGTAGGACCAACAGGAGAGAAATGGCGAGCGAATATGCACCTGTTGAAAAATGTCGAAAACTCAGGTTCTGGTTTTTTGGCTGTAACTTTTGATGCGTTGATCGTGGCGTATTGGGTCTGCGCTCAATCGATTTCTCTCGCAAAATTACGTCCGATTAGTGCTACAATTAATTGATTCCAGCACTATCCAAAATCGCGAAATTTTTCGCCAAAAATGGAAAGGGGTTAGCCTTACTTTTTTTTTGGGCAAAAAACTATTGATTTTAGATCCGATTTAAATGACCCTTATCCGACCAGTTGGACCCCCAGGAACTCAGAAATCGCAGCGAAAATAGCGTAGGACCAACAGGAGAGAAATGGCGAGCGAATATGCACCTGCTGAAAAATGTCGAAAATTCAGGTTCTGGTTTTTCGGCTGTAACTTTTGATGCGTTGATCGCAGCGTATTGGGACTGCGCCCAATCGATTTCTCTCGCAAAATTACGTCCGATCAGTGCTACAATTAATTGATTCCAGGACTTTTCAAAATCGCGAAATTTTTCGCCAAAAATGGAAAGGGGTTAGCCTTACGTTTTTTTTGGGCAAAAAACTTTTGGTTTTGGATACGATTTAAATGACCCTTATCCGACCAATTGGACCCCCAGGTACTCAGAAATCGCAGCAAAAAGAGCGTAGGACCAACAGGAGAGAAATGGCGAGCGAAAAAGCACCTGCTGAGAAATGTCGAAAATTCAGGTTCTGGTTTTTCGGCTGTAACTTTTGATGCGTTGATCGTAGCGTATTGGGTTTGCGCACAATCGATTTCTCTCGCAAAATTACGTCCGATCAGTGCGACAATTAATTGATTCCAGCACTTTCCAAAATCGCGAAAATTTTCGCCAAAAATGGAAAGGGGTTAGCCTTACTTTTTTTTTGGGCAAAAAACTATTGATTTCAGATCCGATTTAAATGACCCTTATCCGACCAGTTGGACCCCCAGGAACTCAGAAATCGCAGCGAAAATAGCGTAGGACCAACAGGTGAGAAATGGCGAGCGAAAATGCACCTGCTGAAAAATGTCGAAAATTCAGGTTCTGGTTTTTCGGCTGTAACTTTTGATGCGTTGATCGCAGCGTATTGGGACTGCGCCCAATCGATTTCTCTCGCGAAATTACGTCCGATCAGTGCTACAATTAATTGATTCCAGCACTTTCCAAAATCGCGAAAATTTTCGCCAAAAATGGAAAGGGGTTAGCCTTACGTTTTTTTCGGGCAAAAAACTTTTGGTTTTGGATTCGATTCAAATGACCCTCATCCGACCAATTGGACCCCCAGGAACTCAGAAATCGCAGCAAAAAGAGCGTAGGACCAACAGGAGAGAAATGGCGAGCGAATATGCACCTGTTGAAAAATGTCGAAAATTCAGGTTCTGGTTTTTTGGCTGTAACTTTTGATGCGTTGATCGTGGCGTATTGGGTCTGCGCTCAATCGATTTCTCTCGCAAAATTACGTCCGATTAGTGCTACAATTAATTGATTCCAGCACTATCCAAAATCGCGAAATTTTTCGCCAAAAATGGAAAGGGGTTAGCCTTACTTTTTTTTTGGGCAAAAAACTATTGATTTTAGATCCGATTTGAATGACCCTTATCCGACCAGTTGGACCCCCAGGAACTCAGAAATCGCAGCGAAAATAGCGTAGGACCAACAGGAGAGAAATGGCGAGCGAATATGCACCTGCTGAAAAATGTCGAAAATTCAGGTTCTGGTTTTTCGGCTGTAACTTTTGATGCGTTGATCGCAGCGTATTGGGACTGCGCCCAATCGATTTCTCTCGCAAAATTACGTCCGATCAGTGCTACAATTAATTGATTCCAGGACTTTTCAAAATCGCGAAATTTTTCGCCAAAAATGGAAAGGGGTTAGCCTTACGTTTTTTTTGGGCAAAAAACTTTTGGTTTTGGATACGATTTAAATGACCCTTATCCGACCAATTGGACCCCCAGGTACTCAGAAATCGCAGCAAAAAGAGCGTAGGACCAACAGGAGAGAAATGGCGAGCGAAAAACCACCTGCTGAGAAATGTCGAAAATTCAGGTTCTGGTTTTTCGGCTGTAACTTTTGATGCGTTGATCGTAGCGTATTGGGTTTGCGCACAATCGATTTCTCTCGCAAAATTACGTCCGATCAGTGCGACAATTAATTGATTCCAGCACTTTACAAAATCGCGAAAATTTTCGCCAAAAATGGAAAGGGGTTAGCCTTACTTTTTTTTTGGGCAAAAAACTATTGATTTCAGATCCGATTTAAATGACCCTTATCCGACCAGTTGGACCCCCAGGAACTCAGAAATCGCAGCGAAAATAGCGTAGGACCAACAGGTGAGAAATGGCGAGCGAAAATGCACCTGCTGAAAAATGTCGAAAATTCAGGTTCTGGTTTTTCGGCCGTAACTTTTGATGCGTTGATCGTAGCGTATTGGGTCTGCGCCCGATCGATTTTTCTTGCAAAATTACGTCCGATTAGTGCTACAATTAATTGATTCCAGGACTTTTCAAAATCGCGAAATTTTTCGCCAAAAATGGAAAGGGGTTAGCCTTACGTTTTTTTTGAGCAAAAAACTTTTGGTTTTGGATTCGATTTAAAAGACCCTTATCCGACCAATTGGATCCCCAGGAACTCCGAAATCGCAGCACAAAGAGCGTAGGACCAACAGAAGAGAAATGGCGAGCGAAAAAGCACCTGCTGAAAAATGTCGAAAATTCAGGTTCTGGTTTTTCGGCTGTAACTTTTGATGCGTTGATCGCAGCGTATTGGGACTGCGCCCAATCGATTTCTCTCGCAAAATTACGTCCGATCAGTGCTACAATTAATTGATTCCAGGACTTTTCAAAATCGCGAAATTTTTCGCCAAAAATGGAAAGGGGTTAGCCTTACGTTTTTTTTGAGCATAAAACTTTTGGTTTTGGATTCGATTTGAAAGACCCTTATCCGACTAATTGGATCCCCAGGAACTCCAAAATCGCAGCACAAAGAGCGTAGGACCAACAGGAGAGAAATGGCGAGCGAAAAAGCACCTGCTGAAAAATGTCGAAAATTCAGGTTCTGGTTTTCCGGCTGTAACTTTTGATGCGTTGATCGCAGCGTATTGGGACTGCGCCCAATCGATTTCTCTCGCGAAATTACGTCCGATCAGTGCTACAATTAATTGATTCCAGCACTTTCCAAAATCGCGAAAATTTTCGCCAAAAATGGAAAGGGGTTAGCCTTACGTTTTTTTCGGGCAAAAAACTTTTGGTTTTGGATTCGATTCAAATGACCCTCATCCGACCAATTGGACCCCCAGGAACTCAGAAATCGCAGCAAAAAGAGCGTAGGACCAACAGGAGAGAAATGGCGAGCGAATATGCACCTGTTGAAAAATGTCGAAAATTCAGGTTCTGGTTTTTTGGCTGTAACTTTTGATGCGTTGATCGTAGCGTATTGGGTCTGCGCTCAATCGATTTCTCTCGCAAAATTACGTCCGATTAGTGCTACAATTGATTGATTCCAGCACTATCCAAAATCGCGAAATTTTTCGCCAAAAATGGAAAGGGGTTAGCCTTACTTTTTTTTTGGGCAAAAAACTATTGATTTCAGATCCGATTTAAATGACCCTTATCCGACCAGTTGGACCCCCAGGAACTCAGAAATCGCAGCGAAAATAGCGTAGGACCAACAGGAGAGAAATGGCGAGCGAATATGCACCTGCTGAAAAATGTCGAAAATTCAGGTTCTGGTTTTTCGGCTGTAACTTTTGATGCGTTGATCGCAGCGTATTGGGACTGCGCCCAATCGATTTCTCTCGCAAAATTACGTCCGATCAGTGCTACAATTAATTGATTCCAGGACTTTTCAAAATCGCGAAATTTTTCGCCAAAAATGGAAAGGGGTTAGCCTTACGTTTTTTTTGGGCAAAAAACTTTCGGTTTTGGATTAGATTTAAATGACCCTTATCCGACCAATTAGACCCCCAGGAACTCAGAAATCGCAGCAAAAAGAGCGTAGGACCAACAGGAGAGAAATGGCGAGCGAAAAAGCACCTGCTGAGAAATGTCGAAAATTCAGGTTCTGGTTTTTCGGCTGTAACTTTTGATGCGTCGATCGCAGCGTATTGGGACTGCGCCCAATCGATTCCTCTCGCAAAATTACGTCCGATCAGTGCTACAATTAATTGATTCCAGCACTTTCCAAAATCGCGAAAATTTTCGCCAAAAATGGAAAGGGGTTAGCCTTACGTTTTTTTCGGGCAAAAAACTTTTGGTTTTGGATTCGACTCAAATGACCCTCATCCGACCAATTGGACCCCCAGGAACTCAGAAATCGCAGCAAAAAGAGCGTAGGACCAACAGGAGAGAAATGGCGAGCGAATATGCACCTGTTGAAAAATGTCGAAAATTCAGGTTCTGGTTTTTCGGCTGTAACTTTTGATGCGTTGATCGTAGCGTATTGGGTCTGCGCTCAATCGATTTCTCTCGCAAAATTACGTCCGATTAGTGCTACAATTAATTGATTCCAGCACTATCCAAAATCGCGAAATTTTTCGCCAAAAATGGAAAGGGGTTAGCCTTACTTTTTTTTTGGGCAAAAAACTATTGGTTTCAGATCCGATTTAAATGACCCTTATCCGACCAGTTGGACCCCCAGGAACTCAGAAATCGCAGCGAAAATAGCGTAGGACCAACAGGAGAGAAATGGCGAGCGAATATGCACCTGCTGAAAAATGTCGAAAATTCAGGTTCTGGTTTTTCGGCTGTAACTTTTGATGCGTTGATCGCAGCGTATTGGGACTGCGCCCAATCGATTTCTCTCGCAAAATTACGTCCGATCAGTGCTACAATTAATTGATTCCAGGACTTTTCAAAATCGCGAAATTTTTCGCCAAAAATGGAAAGGGGTTAGCCTTACGTCTTTTTTGAGCATAAAACTTTTGGTTTTGGATTCGATTTGAAAGACCCTTATCCGACCAATTGGATCCCCAGGAACTCCAAAATCGCAGCACAAAGAGCGTAGGACCAACAGGAGAGAAATGGCGAGCGAAAAAGCACCTGCTGAAAAATGTCGAAAATTCAGGTTCTGGTTTTTCGGCTGTAACTTTTGATGCGTTGATCGCAGCGTATTGGGACTGCGCCCAATCGATTTCTCTCGCGAAATTACGTCCGATCAGTGCTACAATTAATTGATTCCAGCACTTTCCAAAATCGCGAAAATTTTCGCCAAAAATGGAAAGGGGTTAGCCTTACGTTTTTTTTGGGCAAAAAACTTTTGGTTTTGGATTCGATTCAAATGACCCTCATCCGACCAATTGGACCCCCAGGAACTCAGAAATCGCAGCAAAAAGAGCGTAGGACCAACAGGAGAGAAATGGCGAGCGAATATGCACCTGTTGAAAAATGTCGAAAATTCAGGTTCTGGTTTTTTGGCTGTAACTTTTGATGCGTTGATCGTAGCGTATTGGGTCTGCGCTCAATCGATTTCTCTCGCAAAATTACGTCCGATTAGTGCTACAATTAATTGATTCCAGCACTATCCAAAATCGCGAAATTTTTCGCCAAAAATGGAAAGGGGTTAGCCTCACTTTTTTTTTGGGCAAAAAACTATTGATTTCAGATCCGATTTAAATGACCCTTATCCGACCAGTTGGACCCCCAGGAACTCAGAAATCGCAGCGAAAATAGCGTAGGACCAACAGGAGAGAAATGGCGAGCGAATATGCACCTGCTGAAAAATGTCGAAAATTCAGGTTCTGGTTTTTCGGCTGTAACTTTTGATGCGTTGATCGCAGCGTATTGGGACTGCGCCCAATCGATTTCTCTCGCAAAATTACGTCCGATCAGTGCGACAATTAATTGATTTCAGCACTTTCCAAAATCGCGAAAATTTTCGCCAAAAATGGAAAGGGGTTAGCCTTACGTTTTTTTCGGGCAAAAAACTTTTGGTTTTGGATTCGATTCAAATGACCCTCATCCGACCAATTGGACCCCCAGGAACTCAGAAATCGCAGCAAAAAGAGCGTAGGACCAACAGGAGAGAAATGGCGAGCGAATATGCACCTGTTGAAAAATGTCGAAAATTCAGGTTCTGGTTTTTTGGCTGTAACTTTTGATGCGTTGATCGTAGCGTATTGGGTCTGAACTCAATCGATTTCTCTCGCAAAATTACGTCCGATTAGTGCTACAATTAATTGATTCCAGCACTATCCAAAATCGCGAAATTTTTCGCCAAAAATGGAAAGGGGTTAGCCTTACTTTTTTTTTGGGCAAAAAACTATTGATTTCAGATCCGATTTAAATGACCCTTATCCGACCAGTTGGACCCCCAGGAACTCAGAAATCGCAGCGAAAATAGCGTAGGACCAACAGGAGAGAAATGGCGAGCGAATATGCACCTGCTGAAAAATGTCGAAAATTCAGGTTCTGGTTTTTCGGCTGTAACTTTTGATGCGTTGATCGCAGCGTATTGGGACTGCGCCCAATCGATTTCTCTCGCAAAATTACGTCCGATCAGTGCTACAATTAATTGATTCCAGGACTTTTCAAAATCGCGAAATTTTTCGCCAAAAATGGAAAGGGGTTAGCCTTACGTTTTTTTTGGGCAAAAAACTTTTGGTTTTGGATTAGATTTAAATGACCCTTATCCGACCAATTAGACCCCCAGGAACTCAGAAATCGCAGCAAAAAGAGCGTAGGACCAACAGGAGAGAAATGGCGAGCGAAAAAGCACCTGCTGAGAAATGTCGAAAATTCAGGTTCTGGTTTTTCGGCTGTAACTTTTGATGCGTTGATCGCAGCGTATTGGGACTGCGCCCAATCGATTTCTCTCGCAAAATTACGTCCGATCAGTGCTACAATTAATTGATTCCAGGACTTTTCAAAATCGCGAAATTTTTCGCCAAAAATGGAAAGGGGTTAGCCTTACGTTTTTTTTGGGCAAAAAAATTTTGTTTTTGGATTCGATTCAAATGACCCTCATCCGACCAATTGGACCCCCAGGAACTCCGAATTCGCAGCACAAAGAGCGTAGGACCAACAGGAGAGAAATGGCGAGCGAAAATGCACCTGCTGAAAAATGTCGAAAATTCAGGTTCTGGTTTTTCGGCCGTAACTTTTGATGCGTTGATCGTAGCGTATTGGGTCTGCGCCCGATCGATTTTTCTTGCAAAATTACGTCCGATTAGTGCTACAATTAATTGATTCCAGGACTTTTCAAAATCGCGAAATTTTTCGCCAAAAATGGAAAGGGGTTAGCCTTACGTTTTTTTTGAGCAAAAAACTTTTGGTTTTGGATTCGATTTAAAAGACCCTTATCCGACCAATTGGATCCCCAGGAACTCCGAAATCGCAGCACAAAGAGCGTAGGACCAACAGAAGAGAAATGGCGAGCGAAAAAGCACCTGCTGAAAAATGTCGAAAATTCAGGTTCTGGTTTTTCGGCTGTAACTTTTGATGCGTTTATCGCAGCGTATTGGGACTGCGCCCAATCGATTCCTCTCGCAAAATTACGACCGATCAGTGCTACAATTAATTGATTCCAGCACTTTCCAAAATCGCGAAAATTTTCGCCAAAAATGGAAAGGGGTTAGCCTTACGTATTTTTCGGGCAAAAAACTTTTGGTTTTGGATTCGATTCAAATGACCCTCATCCGACCAATTGGACCCCCAGGAACTCAAAAATCGCAGCAAAAAGAGCGTAGGACCAACAGGAGAGAAATGGCCAGCGAAAAAGCACCTGCTGAGAAATGTCGAAAATTCAGGTTCTGGTTTTTCGGCTGTAACTTTTGATGCGTTGATCGTAGCGTATTGGGTCTGCGCCCAATCGATTTCTCTCGCAAAATTACGTCCGATTAGTGCTACAATTAATTGATTCCAGCACTTTCCAAAATCGCGAAATTTTCCGCCAAAAATGGAAAGGGGTTAGCCTTACTTTTTTTTTGGGCAAAAAACTATTGGTTTCAGATTCGATTTAAATGACCCTTATCCGACCAATTGGACCCCCAGGAACTCAGAAATCGCAGCAAAAAGAGCGTAGGACCAACAGGAGAGAAATGGCGAGCGAAAAAGCACCTGCTGAGAAATGTCGAAAATTCAGGTTCTGGTTTTTCGGCTGTAACTTTTGATGCGTTGATCGCAGCGTATTGCGACTGCGCCCAATCGATTTCTCTCGCAAAATTACGTCCGATCAGTGCTACAATTAATTGATTCCAGCACTTTCCAAAATCGCGAAAATTTTCGCCAAAAATGGAAAGGGGTTAGCCTTACTTTTTTTTTGGGCAAAAAACTATTGGTTTCAGATTCGATTTAAATGACCCTTATCCGACCAGTTGGACCCCCAGGAACTCAGAAATCGCAGCGAAAATAGCGTAGGACCAACAGGAGAGAAATGGCCAGCGAAAATGCACCTGCTGAAAAATGTCGAAAATTCAGGTTCTGGTTTTTCGGCTGTAACTTTTGATGCGTTGATCGCAGCGTATTGGGACTGCGCCCAATCGATTTCTCTCGCAAAATTACGTCCGATCAGTGCTACAATTAAATGATTCCAGGACGTTTCAAAATCGCGAAATTTTTCGCCAAAAATGGAAAGGGGTTAGCCTTCCGTTTTTTTTGGGCAAAAAACTTTTGGTTTTGGATTCGATTTAAATGACCCTTATCCGACCAATTGGACCCCCAGGAACTCAGAAATCGCAGCAAAAAGAGCGTAGGACCAACAGGAGAGAAATGGCGAGCGAAAAAGCACCTGCTGAGAAATGTCGAAAATTCAGGTTCTGGTTTTTCGGCTGTAACTTTTGATGCGTTGATCGCAGCGTATTGGGACTGCGCCCAATCGATTTCTCTCGCAAAATTACGTCCGATCAGTGCTACAATTAATTGATTCCAGGACTTTTCAAAATCGCGAAATTTTTCGCCAAAAATGGAAAGGGGTTAGCCTTACGTTTTTTTTGGGCAAAAAACTTTTGGTTTTGGATTCGATTTAAATGACCCTTATCCGACCAATTGGACCCCCAGGAACTCAGAAATCGCAGCAAAAAGAGCGTAGGACCAACAGGAGAGAAATGGCGAGCGAAAAAGCACCTGCTGAGAAATGTCGAAAATTCAGGTTCTGGTTTTTCGGCTGTAACTTTTGATGCGTTGATCGCAGCGTATTGGGACTGCGCCCAATCGATTTCTCTCGCAAAATTACGTCCGATCAGTGCTACAATTAATTGATTCCAGGACTTTTCAAAATCGCGAAATTTTTCGCCAAAAATGGAAAGGGGTTAGCCTTACGTTTTTTTTGGGCAAAAAAATTTTGTTTTTGGATTCGATTCAAATGACCCTCATCCGACCAATTGGACCCCCAGGAACTCCGAATTCGCAGCACAAAGAGCGTAGGACCAACAGGAGAGAAATGGCGAGCGAAAATGCACCTGCTGAAAAATGTCGAAAATTCAGGTTCTGGTTTTTCGGCCGTAACTTTTGATGCGTTGATCGTAGCGTATTGGGTCTGCGCCCGATCGATTTTTCTTGCAAAATTACGTCCGATTAGTGCTACAATTAATTGATTCCAGGACTTTTCAAAATCGCGAAATTTTTCGCCAAAAATGGAAAGGGGTTAGCCTTACGTTTTTTTTGAGCAAAAAACTTTTGGTTTTGGATTCGATTTAAAAGACCCTTATCCGACCAATTGGATCCCCAGGAACTCCGAAATCGCAGCACAAAGAGCGTAGGACCAACAGAAGAGAAATGGCGAGCGAAAAAGCACCTGCTGAAAAATGTCGAAAATTCAGGTTCTGGTTTTTCGGCTGTAACTTTTGATGCGTTTATCGCAGCGTATTGGGACTGCGCCCAATCGATTCCTCTCGCAAAATTACGACCGATCAGTGCTACAATTAATTGATTCCAGCACTTTCCAAAATCGCGAAAATTTTCGCCAAAAATGGAAAGGGGTTAGCCTTACGTATTTTTCGGGCAAAAAACTTTTGGTTTTGGATTCGATTCAAATGACCCTCATCCGACCAATTGGACCCCCAGGAACTCAAAAATCGCAGCAAAAAGAGCGTAGGACCAACAGGAGAGAAATGGCCAGCGAAAAAGCACCTGCTGAGAAATGTCGAAAATTCAGGTTCTGGTTTTTCGGCTGTAACTTTTGATGCGTTGATCGTAGCGTATTGGGTCTGCGCCCAATCGATTTCTCTCGCAAAATTACGTCCGATTAGTGCTACAATTAATTGATTCCAGCACTTTCCAAAATCGCGAAATTTTCCGCCAAAAATGGAAAGGGGTTAGCCTTACTTTTTTTTTGGGCAAAAAACTATTGGTTTCAGATTCGATTTAAATGACCCTTATCCGACCAATTGGACCCCCAGGAACTCAGAAATCGCAGCAAAAAGAGCGTAGGACCAACAGGAGAGAAATGGCGAGCGAAAAAGCACCTGCTGAGAAATGTCGAAAATTCAGGTTCTGGTTTTTCGGCTGTAACTTTTGATGCGTTGATCGCAGCGTATTGCGACTGCGCCCAATCGATTTCTCTCGCAAAATTACGTCCGATCAGTGCTACAATTAATTGATTCCAGCACTTTCCAAAATCGCGAAAATTTTCGCCAAAAATGGAAAGGGGTTAGCCTTACTTTTTTTTTGGGCAAAAAACTATTGGTTTCAGATTCGATTTAAATGACCCTTATCCGACCAGTTGGACCCCCAGGAACTCAGAAATCGCAGCGAAAATAGCGTAGGACCAACAGGAGAGAAATGGCCAGCGAAAATGCACCTGCTGAAAAATGTCGAAAATTCAGGTTCTGGTTTTTCGGCTGTAACTTTTGATGCGTTGATCGCAGCGTATTGGGACTGCGCCCAATCGATTTCTCTCGCAAAATTACGTCCGATCAGTGCTACAATTAAATGATTCCAGGACGTTTCAAAATCGCGAAATTTTTCGCCAAAAATGGAAAGGGGTTAGCCTTCCGTTTTTTTTGGGCAAAAAACTTTTGGTTTTGGATTCGATTTAAATGACCCTTATCCGACCAATTGGACCCCCAGGAACTCAGAAATCGCAGCAAAAAGAGCGTAGGACCAACAGGAGAGAAATGGCGAGCGAAAAAGCACCTGCTGAGAAATGTCGAAAATTCAGGTTCTGGTTTTTCGGCTGTAACTTTTGATGCGTTGATCGCAGCGTATTGCGACTGCGCCCAATCGATTTCTCTCGCAAAATAACGTCCGATCAGTGCTACAATTAATTGATTCCAGCACTTTCCAAAATCGCGAAATTTTCCGCCAAAAATGGAAAGGGGTTAGCCTTACGTTTTTTTTTAACATAAAACTTTTGGTTTTGGATTCGATCTAAAAGACCCTTATCCGACCAATTGGATCCCCAGGAACTCCGAAATCGCAGCACAAAGAGCGTAGGACCAACAGGAGAGAAATGGCGAGCGAAAAAGCACCTGCTGCGAAATGTCGAAAATTCAGGTTCTGGTTTTTCGGCTGTAACTTTTGATGCGTTGATCGTAGCGTATTGGGTCTGCGCCCAATCGATTTCTCTCGCAAAATTACGTCCGATTAGTGCTACAATTAATTGATTCCAGCACTTTCCAAAATCGCGAAATTTTTCGCCAAAAATGGAAAGGGGTTAGCCTTACTTTTTTTTTGGGCAAAAAACTATTGGTTTTAGATTTGATTTAAATGACCCTTATCCGACCAGTTGGACCCCCAGGAACTCAGAAATCGCAGCGAAAATAGCGTAGGACCAACAGGAGAGAAATGGCCAGCGAAAATGCACCTGCTGAAAAATGTCGAAAATTCAGGTTCTGGTTTTTCGGCTGTAACTATTGATGCGTTGATCGCAGCGTATTGGGACTGCGCCCAATCGATTTCTCTCGCAAAATTACGTCCGATCAGTGCTACAATTAATTGATTCCAGGACTTTTCAAAATCGCGAAATTTTTCGCCAAAAATGGAAAGGGGTTAGCCTTCCGTTTTTTTTGGGCAAAAAACTTTCGGTTTTGGATTCGATTTAAATGACCCTCATCCGACCAATTGGACCCCCAGGAACTCAGAAATCGCAGCAAAAAGAGCGTAGGACCAACAGGAGAGAAATGGCGAGCGAAAAAGCACCTGCTGAAAAATGTCGAAAATTCAGGTTCTGGTTTTTCGGCTGTAACTTTTGATGCGTTGATCGTAGCGTATTGAGTCTGCGCCCAATCGATTTCTCTCGCAAAATTACGTCCGATTAGTGCTACAATTAATCGATTCCAGCACTTTCCAAAATCGCGAAAATTTTCGCCAAAAATGGAAAGGGGTTAGCCTTACGTTTTTTTTTGAGCGAAAAACTTTTGGTTCTAGATTCGATTTAAAAGACCCTTAACCGACCAATTGGATCCCCAGGAACTCCGTATTGGCAGCACAAAGAGCGTAGGACCAACAGGAGAGAAATGGCGAGCGATAAAGCACCTGCTGAAAAATGTCGAAAATTCAGGTTCTGGTTTTTCGGCTGTAACTTTTGATGCGTTTATCGCAGCGTATTGCGACTGCGCCCAATCGATTTCTCTCGCGAAATTACGTCCGATCAGTGCTACAATTAATTGATTCCAGCACTTTCCAAAATCGCGAAAATTTTCGCCAAAAATGGAAAGGGGTTAGCCTTACGTTTTTTTTGGGCAAAAAACTTTCGGTTTTGGATTCGATTTAAATGACCCTTATCCGACCAATTGGACCCCCAGGAACTCAGAAATCGCAGCTAAAAGAGCGTAGGACCAACAGGAGAGAAATGGCGAGCGAAAAAGCACCTGCTGCGAAATGTCGAAAATTCAGGTTCTGGTTTTTCGGCTGTAACTTTTGATGCGTTGATCGTAGCGTATTGGGTCTGCGCCCAATCGATTTCTCTCGCAAAATTACGTCCGATTAGTGCTACAATTAATTGATTCCAGCACTTCCCAAAATCGCGAAATTTTTCGCCAAAAATGGAAAGGGGTTAGCCTTACTTTTTTTTGGGGCAAAAAACTATTGGTTTCAGATTTGATTTAAATGACCCTTATCCGACCAGTTGGACCCCCAGGAACTCAGAAATCGCAGCGAAAATAGCGTAGGACCAACAGGAGAGAAATGGCGAGCGAAAAAGCACCTGCTGAAAAATGTCGAAAATTCAGGTTCTGGTTTTTAGGCTGTAACTTTTGATGCGTTGATCGCAGCGTATTGCGACTGCGCTCAATCGATTTCTCTCGCAAAATTACGTCCGATCAGTGCTACAATTAATTGATTCCAGCACTTTCCAAAATCGCGAAAATTTTCGCCAAAAATGGAAAGGGGTTAGCCTTACGTTTTTTTTGGGCAAAAAACTTTCGGTTTTGGATTCGATTTGAATGACCCTTATCCGACCAATTGGACCCCCAGGAACTCAGAAATCGCAGCAAAAAGAGCGTAGGACCAACAGGAGAGAAATGGCGAGCGAATATGCACCTGTTGAAAAATGTCGAAAATTCAGGTTCTGGTTTTTCGGCTGTAACTTCTGATGCGTTGATCGTAGCGTATTGGGTCTGCGCTCAATCGATTTCTCTCGCAAAATTACGTCCGATTAGTGCTACAATTAATTGATTCCAGCACTATCCAAAATCGCGAAATTTTTCGCCAAAAATGGAAAGGGGTTAGCCTTACTTTTTTTTTGGGCAAAAAACTATTGGTTTCAGATTTGATTTAAATGACCCTCATCCGACCAGTTGGACCCCCAGGAACTCAGAAATCGCAGCGAAAATAGCGTAGGACCAACAGGAGAGAAATGGCCAGCGAAAATGCACCTGCTGAAAAATGTCGAAAATTCAGGTTCTGGTTTTTCGGCTGTAACTTTTGATGCGTTGATCGCAGCGTATTGGCACTGCGCCCAATCGATTTCTCTCGCAAAATTACGTCCGATCAGTGCTACAATTAAATGATTCCAGGACTTTTCAAAATCGCGAAATTTTTCGCCAAAAATGGAAAGGGGTTAGCCTTACGTTTTTTTTGGGCAAAAAACTTTCGGTTTTGGATTCGATTTGAATGACCCTTATCCGACCAATTGGACCCCCAGGAACTCAGAAATCGCAGCACAAAGAGCGTAGGACCAACAGGAGAGAAATGGCGAGCGAAAAAGCACCTGCTGAAAAATGTCGAAAATTCAGGTTCTGGTTTTTCGGCTGTAACTTTTGATGCGTTGATCGCAGCGTATTGGGACTGCGCCCAATCGATTTCTCTCGCAAAATTACGTCCGATCAGTGCTACAATTAATTGATTCCAGCACTTTCCAAAATCGCGAAATTTTTCGCCAAAAATGGAAAGGGGTTAGCCTTACTTTTTTTTTGGGCAAAAAACTATTGGTTTTAGATTTGATTTGAATGACCCTTATCCGACCAGTTGGACCCCCAGGAACTCAGAAATCGCAGCGAAAATAGCGTAGGACCAACAGGAGAGAAATGGCCAGCGAAAATGCACCTGCTGAAAAATGTCGAAAATTCAGGTTCTGGTTTTTCGGCTGTAACTATTGATGCGTTGATCGCAGCGTATTGGGACTGCGCCCAATCGATTTCTCTCGCAAAATTACGTCCGATCAGTGCTACAATTAATTGATTCCAGGACTTTTCAAAATCGCGAAATTTTTCGCCAAAAATGGAAAGGGGTTAGCCTTCCGTTTTTTTTGGGCAAAAAACTTTCGGTTTTGGATTCGATTTAAATGACCCTCATCCGACCAATTGGACCCCCAGGAACTCAGAAATCGCAGCAAAAAGAGCGTAGGACCAACAGGAGAGAAATGGCGAGCGAAAAAGCACCTGCTGAAAAATGTCGAAAATTCAGGTTCTGGTTTTTCGGCTGTAACTTTTGATGCGTTGATCGTAGCGTATTGGGTCTGCGCCCAATCGATTTCTCTCGCAAAATTACGTCCGATTAGTGCTACAATTAATCGATTCCAGCACTTTCCAAAATCGCGAAAATTTTCGCCAAAAATGGAAAGGGGTTAGCCTTACGTTTTTTTTTGAGCGAAAAACTTTTGGTTCTAGATTCGATTTAAAAGACCCTTATCCGACCAATTGGATCCCCAGGAACTCCGAAATCGCAGCACAAAGAGCGTAGGACCAACAGGAGAGAAATGGCGAGCGATAAAGCACCTGCTGAAAAATGTCGAAAATTCAGGTTCTGGTTTTTCGGCTGTAACTTTTGATGCGTTTATCGCAGCGTATTGCGACTGCGCCCAATCGATTTCTCTCGCGAAATTACGTCCGATCAGTGCTACAATTAATTGATTCCAGCACTTTCCAAAATCGCGAAAATTTTCGCCAAAAATGGAAAGGGGTTAGCCTTACGTTTTTTTTGGGCAAAAAACTTTCGGTTTTGGATTCGATTTAAACGACCCTTATCCGACCAATTGGACCCCCAGGAACTCAGAAATCGCAGCAAAAAGAGCGTAGGACCAACAGGAGAGAAATGGCGAGCGAAAAAGCACCTGCTGCGAAATGTCGAAAATTCAGGTTCTGGTTTTTCGGCTGTAACTTTTGATGCGTTGATCGTAGCGTATTGGGTCTGCGCCCAATCGATTTCTCTCGCAAAATTACGTCCGATTAGTGCTACAATTAATTGATTCCAGCACTTTCCAAAATCGCGAAATTTTTCGCCAAAAATGGAAAGGGGTTAGCCTTACTTTTTTTTGGGGCAAAAAACTATTGGTTTCAGATTTGATTTAAATGACCCTTATCCGACCAGTTGGACCCCCAGGAACTCAGAAATCGCAGCGAAAATAGCGTAGGACCAACAGGAGAGAAATGGCCAGCGAAAATGCACCTGCTGAAAAATGTCGAAAATTCAGGTTCTGGTTTTTCGGCTGTAACTTTTGATGCGTTGATCGCAGCGTATTGGGACTGCGCCCAATCGATTTCTCTCGCAAAATTACGTCCGATCAGTGCTACAATCAAATGATTCCAGGACTTTTCAAAATCGCGAAATTTTTCGCCAAAAATGGAAAGGGGTTAGCCTTCCGTTTTATTTGGGCAAAAAACTTTTGGTTTTGGATTCGATTTAAATGACCCTTATCCGACCAATTGGACCTTCAGGAACTCAGAAATCGCAGCACAAAGAGCGTAGGACCAACAGGAGAGAAATGGCGAGCGAAAAAGCACCTGCTGAAAAATGTCGAAAATTCAGGTTCTGGTTTTTCGGCTGTAACTTTTGATGCGTTGATCGCAGCGTATTGCGACTGCGCTCAATCGATTTCTCTCGCAAAATTACGTCCGATCAGTGCTACAATTAATTGATTCCAGCACTTTCCAAAATCGCGAAAATTTTCGCCAAAAATGGAAAGGGGTTAGCCTTACGTTTTTTTTGGGCAAAAAACTTTCGGTTTTGGATTCGATTTGAATGACCCTTATCCGACCAATTGGACCCCCAGGAACTCAGAAATCGCAGCAAAAAGAGCGTAGGACCAACAGGAGAGAAATGGCGAGCGAATATGCACCTGTTGAAAAATGTCGAAAATTCAGGTTCTGGTTTTTCGGCTGTAACTTCTGATGCGTTGATCGTAGCGTATTGGGTCTGCGCTCAATCGATTTCTCTCGCAAAATTACGTCCGATTAGTGCTACAATTAATTGATTCCAGCACTATCCAAAATCGCGAAATTTTTCGCCAAAAATGGAAAGGGGTTAGCCTTACTTTTTTTTTGGGCAAAAAACTATTGGTTTCAGATTCGATTTAAATGACCCTCATCCGACCAGTTGGACCCCCAGGAACTCAGAAATCGCAGCGAAAATAGCGTAGGACCAACAGGAGAGAAATGGCCAGCGAAAATGCACCTGCTGAAAAATGTCGAAAATTCAGGTTCTGGTTTTTCGGCTGTAACTTTTGATGCGTTGATCGCAGCGTATTGGCACTGCGCCCAATCGATTTCTCTCGCAAAATTACGTCCGATCAGTGCTACAATTAAATGATTCCAGGACTTTTCAAAATCGCGAAATTTTTCGCCAAAAATGGAAAGGGGTTAGCCTTACGTTTTTTTTGGGCAAAAAACTTTCGGTTTTGGATTCGATTTGAATGACCCTTATCCGACCAATTGGACCCCCAGGAACTCAGAAATCGCAGCACAAAGAGCGTAGGACCAACAGGAGAGAAATGGCGAGCGAAAAAGCACCTGCTGAAAAATGTCGAAAATTCAGGTTCTGGTTTTTCGGCTGTAACTTTTGATGCGTTGATCGCAGCGTATTGGGACTGCGCCCAATCGATTTCTCTCGCAAAATTACGTCCGATCAGTGCTACAATCAATTGATTCCAGGACTTTTCAAAATCGCGAAATTTTTCGCCAAAAATGGAAAGGGGTTAGCCTTACGTTTTTTTTGGGCAAAAAACTTTTGGTTTTGGATTCGATTCAAATGACCCTTATCCGACCAATTGGACCCCCAGGAACTCAGAAATCGCAGCAAAAAGAGCGTAGGACCAACAGGAGAGAAATGGCGAGCGAATATGCACCTGTTGAAAAATGTCGGAAATTCAGGTTCTGGTTTTTCGGCTGTAACATTTGATGCGTTGATCGCAGCGTATTGGGACTGCGCCCAATCGATTTCTCTCGCAAAATTACGTACGATCAGTGCTACAATTAATTGATTCCAGCACTTTCCAAAATCGCGAAAATTTTCGCCAAAAATGGAAAGGGGTTAGCCTTACTTTTTTTTTGGGCAAAAAACTATTGGTTCCAGATTTGATTTAAATGACCCTTATCCGACCAGTTGGACCCCCAGGAACTCAGAAATCGCAGCGAAAATAGCGTAGGACCAACAGGAGAGAAATGGCCAGCGAAAATGCACCTGCTGAAAAATGTCGAAAATTCAGGTTCTGGTTTTTCGGCTGTAACTTTTGATGCGTTGATCGCAGCGTATTGGGACTGCGCCCAATCGATTTCTCTCGCAAAATTACGTCCGATCAGTGCTACAATTAAATGATTCCAGGACTTTTCAAAATCGCGAAATTTTTCGCCAAAAATGGAAAGGGGTTAGCCTTCCGTTTTTTTTGGGCAAAAAACTTTTGGTTTTGGATTCGATTTAAATGACCCTTATCCGACCAATTGGACCTTCAGCAACTCAGAAATCGCAGCACAAAGAGCGTAGGACCAACAGGAGAGAAATGGCGAGCGAAAAAGCACCTGCTGAAAAATGTCGAAAATTCAGGTTCTGGTTTTTCGGCTGTAACTTTTGATGCGTTGATCGCAGCGTATTGCGACTGCGCTCAATCGATTTCTCTCGCAAAATTACGTCCGATCAGTGCTACAATTAATTGATTCCAGCACTTTCCAAAATCGCGAAAATTTTCGCCAAAAATGGAAAGGGGTTAGCCTTACGTTTTTTTTGGGCAAAAAACTTTCGGTTTTGGATTCGATTTGAATGACCCTTATCCGACCAATTGGACCCCCTGGAACTCAGAAATCGCAGCAAAAAGAGCGTAGGACCAACAGGAGAGAAATGGCGAGCGAATATGCACCTGTTGAAAAATGTCGAAAATTCAGGTTCTGGTTTTTCGGCTGTAACTTCTGATGCGTTGATCGTAGCGTATTGGGTCTGCGCTCAATCGATTTCTCTCGCAAAATTACGTCCGATTAGTGCTACAATTAATTGATTCCAGCACTATCCAAAATCGCGAAATTTTTCGCCAAAAATGGAAAGGGGTTAGCCTTACGTTTTTTTTGGGCAAAAAACTTTCGGTTTTGGATTCGATTTGAATGACCCTTATCCGACCAATTGGACCCCCAGGAACTCAGAAATCGCAGCACAAAGAGCGTAGGACCAACAGGAGAGAAATGGCGAGCGAAAAAGCACCTGCTGAAAAATGTCGAAAATTCAGGTTCTGGTTTTTCGGCTGTAACTTTTGATGCGTTGATCGCAGCGTATTGGGACTGCGCCCAATCGATTTCTCTCGCAAAATCACGTCCGATCAGTGCTACAATTAATTGATTCCAGGACTTTTCAAAATCGCGAAATTTTTCGCCAAAAATGGAAAGGGGTTAGCCTTACGTTTTTTTTGGGCAAAAAACTTTTGGTTTTGGATTCGATTCAAATGACCCTTATCCGACCAATTGGACCCCCAGGAACTCAGAAATCGCAGCAAAAAGAGCGTAGGACCAACAGGAGAGAAATGGCGAGCGAATATGCACCTGTTGAAAAATGTCGAAAATTCAGGTTCTGGTTTTTCGGCTGTAACATTTGATGCGTTGATCGCAGCGTATTGGGACTGCGCCCAATCGATTTCTCTCGCAAAATTACGTACGATCAGTGCTACAATTAATTGATTCCAGCACTTTCCAAAATCGCGAAAATTTTCGCCAAAAATGGAAAGGGGTTAGCCTTACTTTTTTTTTGGGCAAAAAACTATTGGTTCCAGATTTGATTTAAATGACCCTTATCCGACCAGTTGGACCCCCAGGAACTTAGAAATCGCAGCGAAAATAGCGTAGGACCAACAGGCGAGAAATGGCCAGCGAAAATGCACCTGCTGAAAAATGTCGAAAATTCAGGTACTGGTTTTTCGGCTGTAACTTTTGATGCGTTGATCGCAGCGTATTGGGACTGCACCCAATCGATTTCTCTCGCAAAATTACGTCCGATCAGTGCTACAATTAATTGATTCCAGGACTTTTCAAAATCGCGAAATTTTTCGCCAAAAATGGAAAGGGGTTAGCCTTACGTTTTTTTTGGGCAAAAAACTTTTGGTTTTGGATTCGATTTAAATGACCCTTATCCGACCAATTGGACCCCCAGGAACTCAGAAATCGCAGCAAAAAAAGCGTAGGACCAACAGGAGAGAAATGGCGAGCGAAAAAGCACCTGCTGAGAAATGTCGAAAATTCAGGTTCTGGTTTTTCGGCTGTAACTTTTGATGCGTTGATCGTAGCGTATTGGGTCTGCGCCCAATCGATTTCTCTCGCAAAATTACGTCCGATTTGTGCTACAATTAATTGATTCCAGCACTTTCCAAAATCGCGAAAATTTTCGCCAAAAATGGAAAGGGGTTAGCCTTACGTTTTTTTTGAGCAAAAAACTTTTGGTTTTAGATTCGATTTAAAAGACCCTTATCCGACCAATTGGATCCCCAGGAACTCCGAAATCGCAGCGAAAATAGCGTAGGACCAACAGGAGAGAAATGGCCAGCGAAAATGCACCTGCTGAAAAATGTCGAAAATTCAGGTTCTGGTTTTTCGGCTGTAACTTTTGATGCGTTGATCGCAGCGTATTGGGACTGCGCCCAATCGATTTCTCTCGCAAAATTACGTCCGATCAGTGCTACAATTAATTGATTCCAGGACTTTTCAAAATCGCGAAATTTTTCGCCAAAAATGGAAAGGGGTTAGCCTTACTTTTTTTTTGGGCAAAAAACTATTGGTTTCAGATCCGATTTGAATGATCCTTATCCGACCAGTTGGACCCCCAGGAACTCAGAAATCGCAGCGAAAATAGCGTAGGACCAACAGGAGAGAAATGGCCAGCGAAAATGCACCTGCTGAAAAATGTCGAAAATTCAGGTTCTGGTTTTTCGGCTGTAACTTTTGATGCGTTGATCGCAGCGTATTGGGACTGCGCCCAATCGATTTCTCTCGCAAAATTACGTCTGATCAGTGCTACAAGTAATTGATTCCAGGACTTTTCAAAATCGCGAAATTTTTCGTCAAAAATGGAAAGGGGTTAGCCTTACGTTTTTTTTGGGCAAAAAACTTTTGGTTTTGGATTCGATTCAAATGACCCTTATCCGACCAGTTGGACCCCCAGGAACCCAGAAATCGCAGCAAAAAGAGCGTTGGACCAACAGGAGAGAAATGGCGAGCGAAAATGCATCTGCTGAAAAATGTCGAAAATTCAGGTTCTGGTTTATCGGCTGTCACTTTTGATGCGTTGATCGCAGCGTATTATGACTGCGCCCAATCGATTTCTCTCGCAAAATTACGTACGATCAGTGCTACAACTAATTGATTCCAGCACTGTTTGAAATCGCGAAAATTTTCGCCAAAAATGGAAAGGGGTTAGCCTTACTTTTTTTTGGGGCGAAAAACTTTTGGTTTTGGATTTGATTTAAATGACCCTCATCCGACCAATTGGACCCCCAGGAACTCAGAAATCGCAGCAAAAAGAGCGTAGGACCAACAGGAGAGAAATGGCGAGCGAAAAAGCACCTGCTGAAAAATGTCGAAAATTCAGGTTCTGGTTTTTCGGCTGTAACTTTTGATGCGTTGATCGTAGCGTATTGGGTCTGCGCCCAATCGATTTCTCTCGCAAAATTACGTCCGATTAGTGCTACAATTAATTGATTCCAGCACTTTCCAAAATCGCGAAATTTTTCGCCAAAAATGGAAAGGGGTTAGCCTTACTTTTTTTTTGGGCAAAAAACTATTGGTTTTAGATTTGATTTAAATGACCCTTATCCGACCAGTTGGACCCCCAGGAACTCAGAAATCGCAGCGAAAATAGCGTAGGACCAACAGGAGAGAAATGGCCAGCGAAAATGCACCTGCTGAAAAATGTCGAAAATTCAGGTTCTGGTTTTTCGGCTGTAACTATTGATGCGTTGATCGCAGCGTATTGGGACTGCGCCCAATCGATTTCTCTCGCAAAATTACGTCCGATCAGTGCTACAATTAATTGATTCCAGGACTTTTCAAAATCGCGAAATTTTTCGCCAAAAATGGAAAGGGGTTAGCCTTCCGTTTTTTTTGGGCAAAAAACTTTCGGTTTTGGATTCGATTTAAATGACCCTCATCCGACCAATTGGACCCCCAGGAACTCAGAAATCGCAGCAAAAAGAGCGTAGGACCAACAGGAGAGAAATGGCGAGCGAAAAAGCACCTGCTGAAAAATGTCGAAAATTCAGGTTCTGGTTTTTCGGCTGTAACTTTTGATGCGTTGATCGTAGCGTATTGAGTCTGCGCCCAATCGATTTCTCTCGCAAAATTACGTCCGATTAGTGCTACAATTAATCGATTCCAGCACTTTCCAAAATCGCGAAAATTTTCGCCAAAAATGGAAAGGGGTTAGCCTTACGTTTTTTTTTGAGCGAAAAACTTTTGGTTCTAGATTCGATTTAAAAGACCCTTATCCGACCAATTGGATCCCCAGGAACTCCGTATTGGCAGCACAAAGAGCGTAGGACCAACAGGAGAGAAATGGCGAGCGATAAAGCACCTGCTGAAAAATGTCGAAAATTCAGGTTCTGGTTTTTCGGCTGTAACTTTTGATGCGTTTATCGCAGCGTATTGCGACTGCGCCCAATCGATTTCTCTCGCGAAATTACGTCCGATCAGTGCTACAATTAATTGATTCCAGCACTTTCCAAAATCGCGAAAATTTTCGCCAAAAATGGAAAGGGGTTAGCCTTACGTTTTTTTTGGGCAAAAAACTTTCGGTTTTGGATTCGATTTAAATGACCCTTATCCGACCAATTGGACCCCCAGGAACTCAGAAATCGCAGCAAAAAGAGCGTAGGACCAACAGGAGAGAAATGGCGAGCGAAAAAGCACCTGCTGCGAAATGTCGAAAATTCAGGTTCTGGTTTTTCGGCTGTAACTTTTGATGCGTTGATCGTAGCGTATTGGGTCTGCGCCCAATCGATTTCTCTCGCAAAATTACGTCCGATTAGTGCTACAATTAATTGATTCCAGCACTTTCCAAAATCGCGAAATTTTTCGCCAAAAATGGAAAGGGGTTAGCCTTACTTTTTTTTGGGGCAAAAAACTATTGGTTTCAGATTTGATTTAAATGACCCTTATCCGACCAGTTGGACCCCCAGGAACTCAGAAATCGCAGCGAAAATAGCGTAGGACCAACAGGAGAGAAATGGCGAGCGAAAAAGCACCTGCTGAAAAATGTCGAAAATTCAGGTTCTGGTTTTTCGGCTGTAACTTTTGATGCGTTGATCGCAGCGTATTGCGACTGCGCTCAATCGATTTCTCTCGCAAAATTACGTCCGATCAGTGCTACAATTAATTGATTCCAGCACTTTCCAAAATCGCGAAAATTTTCGCCAAAAATGGAAAGGGGTTAGCCTTACGTTTTTTTTGGGCAAAAAACTTTCGGTTTTGGATTCGATTTGAATGACCCTTATCCGACCAATTGGACCCCCAGGAACTCAGAAATCGCAGCAAAAAGAGCGTAGGACCAACAGGAGAGAAATGGCGAGCGAATATGCACCTGTTGAAAAATGTCGAAAATTCAGGTTCTGGTTTTTCGGCTGTAACTTCTGATGCGTTGATCGTAGCGTATTGGGTCTGCGCTCAATCGATTTCTCTCGCAAAATTACGTCCGATTAGTGCTACAATTAATTGATTCCAGCACTATCCAAAATCGCGAAATTTTTCGCCAAAAATGGAAAGGGGTTAGCCTTACTTTTTTTTTGGGCAAAAAACTATTGGTTTCAGATTTGATTTAAATGACCCTCATCCGACCAGTTGGACCCCCAGGAACTCAGAAATCGCAGCGAAAATAGCGTAGGACCAACAGGAGAGAAATGGCCAGCGAAAATGCACCTGCTGAAAAATGTCGAAAATTCAGGTTCTGGTTTTTCGGCTGTAACTTTTGATGCGTTGATCGCAGCGTATTGGCACTGCGCCCAATCGATTTCTCTCGCAAAATTACGTCCGATCAGTGCTACAATTAAATGATTCCAGGACTTTTCAAAATCGCGAAAGTTTTCGCCAAAAATGGAAAGGGGTTAGCCTTACTTTTTTTTTGGGCAAAAAACTATTGGTTTTAGATTTGATTTAAATGACCCTTATCCGACCAGTTGGACCCCCAGGAACTCAGAAATCGCAGCGAAAATAGCGTAGGACCAACAGGAGAGAAATGGCCAGCGAAAATGCACCTGCTGAAAAATGTCGAAAATTCAGGTTCTGGTTTTTCGGCTGTAACTATTGATGCGTTGATCGCAGCGTATTGGGACTGCGCCCAATCGATTTCTCTCGCAAAATTACGTCCGATCAGTGCTACAATTAATTGATTCCAGGACTTTTCAAAATCGCGAAATTTTTCGCCAAAAATGGAAAGGGGTTAGCCTTCCGTTTTTTTTGGGCAAAAAACTTTCGGTTTTGGATTCGATTTAAATGACCCTCATCCGACCAATTGGACCCCCAGGAACTCAGAAATCGCAGCAAAAAGAGCGTAGGACCAACAGGAGAGAAATGGCGAGCGAAAAAGCACCTGCTGAAAAATGTCGAAAATTCAGGTTCTGGTTTTTCGGCTGTAACTTTTGATGCGTTGATCGTAGCGTATTGGGTCTGCGCCCAATCGATTTCTCTCGCAAAATTACGTCCGATTAGTGCTACAATTAATCGATTCCAGCACTTTCCAAAATCGCGAAAATTTTCGCCAAAAATGGAAAGGGGTTAGCCTTACGTTTTTTTTTGAGCGAAAAACTTTTGGTTCTAGATTCGATTTAAAAGACCCTTATCCGACCAATTGGATCCCCAGGAACTCCGAAATCGCAGCACAAAGAGCGTAGGACCAACAGGAGAGAAATGGCGAGCGATAAAGCACCTGCTGAAAAATGTCGAAAATTCAGGTTCTGGTTTTTCGGCTGTAACTTTTGATGCGTTTATCGCAGCGTATTGCGACTGCGCCCAATCGATTTCTCTCGCGAAATTACGTCCGATCAGTGCTACAATTAATTGATTCCAGCACTTTCCAAAATCGCGAAAATTTTCGCCAAAAATGGAAAGGGGTTAGCCTTACGTTTTTTTTGGGCAAAAAACTTTCGGTTTTGGATTCGATTTAAATGACCCTTATCCGACCAATTGGACCCCCAGGAACTCAGAAATCGCAGCAAAAAGAGCGTAGGACCAACAGGAGAGAAATGGCGAGCGAAAAAGCACCTGCTGCGAAATGTCGAAAATTCAGGTTCTGGTTTTTCGGCTGTAACTTTTGATGCGTTGATCGTAGCGTATTGGGTCTGCGCCCAATCGATTTCTCTCGCAAAATTACGTCCGATTAGTGCTACAATTAATTGATTCCAGCACTTTCCAAAATCGCGAAATTTTTCGCCAAAAATGGAAAGGGGTTAGCCTTACTTTTTTTTGGGGCAAAAAACTATTGGTTTCAGATTTGATTTAAATGACCCTTATCCGACCAGTTGGACCCCCAGGAACTCAGAAATCGCAGCGAAAATAGCGTAGGACCAACAGGAGAGAAATGGCCAGCGAAAATGCACCTGCTGAAAAATGTCGAAAATTCAGGTTCTGGTTTTTCGGCTGTAACTTTTGATGCGTTGATCGCAGCGTATTGGGACTGCGCCCAATCGATTTCTCTCGCAAAATTACGTCCGATCAGTGCTACAATCAAATGATTCCAGGACTTTTCAAAATCGCGAAATTTTTCGCCAAAAATGGAAAGGGGTTAGCCTTCCGTTTTTTTTGGGCAAAAAACTTTTGGTTTTGGATTCGATTTAAATGACCCTTATCCGACCAATTGGACCTTCAGGAACTCAGAAATCGCAGCACAAAGAGCGTAGGACCAACAGGAGAGAAATGGCGAGCGAAAAAGCACCTGCTGAAAAATGTCGAAAATTCAGGTTCTGGTTTTTCGGCTGTAACTTTTGATGCGTTGATCGCAGCGTATTGCGACTGCGCTCAATCGATTTCTCTCGCAAAATTACGTCCGATCAGTGCTACAATTAATTGATTCCAGCACTTTCCAAAATCGCGAAAATTTTCGCCAAAAATGGAAAGGGGTCAGCCTTACGTTTTTTTTGGGCAAAAAACTTTCGGTTTTGGATTCGATTTGAATGACCCTTATCCGACCAATTGGACCCCCAGGAACTCAGAAATCGCAGCAAAAAGAGCGTAGGACCAACAGGAGAGAAATGGCGAGCGAATATGCACCTGTTGAAAAATGTCGAAAATTCAGGTTCTGGTTTTTCGGCTGTAACTTCTGATGCGTTGATCGTAGCGTATTGGGTCTGCGCTCAATCGATTTCTCTCGCAAAATTACGTCCGATTAGTGCTACAATTAATTGATTCCAGCACTATCCAAAATCGCGAAATTTTTCGCCAAAAATGGAAAGGGGTTAGCCTTACTTTTTTTTTGGGCAAAAAACTATTGGTTTCAGATTCGATTTAAATGACCCTCATCCGACCAGTTGGACCCCCAGGAACTCAGAAATCGCAGCGAAAATAGCGTAGGACCAACAGGAGAGAAATGGCCAGCGAAAATGCACCTGCTGAAAAATGTCGAAAATTCAGGTTCTGGTTTTTCGGCTGTAACTTTTGATGCGTTGATCGCAGCGTATTGGCACTGCGCCCAATCGATTTCTCTCGCAAAATTACGTCCGATCAGTGCTACAATTAAATGATTCCAGGACTTTTCAAAATCGCGAAATTTTTCGCCAAAAATGGAAAGGGGTTAGCCTTACGTTTTTTTTGGGCAAAAAACTTTCGGTTTTGGATTCGATTTGAATGACCCTTATCCGACCAATTGGACCCCCAGGAACTCAGAAATCGCAGCACAAAGAGCGTAGGACCAACAGGAGAGAAATGGCGAGCGAAAAAGCACCTGCTGAAAAATGTCGAAAATTCAGGTTCTGGTTTTTCGGCTGTAACTTTTGATGCGTTGATCGCAGCGTATTGGGACTGCGCCCAATCGATTTCTCTCGCAAAATTACGTCCGATCAGTGCTACAATTAATTGATTCCAGGACTTTTCAAAATCGCGAAATTTTTCGCCAAAAATGGAAAGGGGTTAGCCTTACGTTTTTTTTGGGCAAAAAACTTTTGGTTTTGGATTCGATTCAAATGACCCTTATCCGACCAATTGGACCCCCAGGAACTCAGAAATCGCAGCAAAAAGAGCGTAGGACCAACAGGAGAGAAATGGCGAGCGAATATGCACCTGTTGAAAAATGTCGAAAATTCAGGTTCTGGTTTTTCGGCTGTAACATTTGATGCGTTGATCGCAGCGTATTGGGACTGCGCCCAATCGATTTCTCTCGCAAAATTACGTACGATCAGTGCTACAATTAATTGATTCCAGCACTTTCCAAAATCGCGAAAATTTTCGCCAAAAATGGAAAGGGGTTAGCCTTACTTTTTTTTTGGGCAAAAAACTATTGGTTCCAGATTTGATTTAAATGACCCTTATCCGACCAGTTGGACCCCCAGGAACTCAGAAATCGCAGCGAAAATAGCGTAGGACCAACAGGAGAGAAATGGCCAGCGAAAATGCACCTGCTGAAAAATGTCGAAAATTCAGGTTCTGGTTTTTCGGCTGTAACTTTTGATGCGTTGATCGCAGCGTATTGGGACTGCGCCCAATCGATTTCTCTCGCAAAATTACGTCCGATCAGTGCTACAATTAAATGATTCCAGGACTTTTCAAAATCGCGAAATTTTTCGCCAAAAATGGAAAGGGGTTAGCCTTCCGTTTTTTTTGGGCAAAAAACTTTTGGTTTTGGATTCGATTTAAATGACCCTTATCCGACCAATTGGACCTTCAGGAACTCAGAAATCGCAGCACAAAGAGCGTAGGACCAACAGGAGAGAAATGGCGAGCGAAAAAGCACCTGCTGAAAAATGTCGAAAATTCAGGTTCTGGTTTTTCGGCTGTAACTTTTGATGCGTTGATCGCAGCGTATTGCGACTGCGCTCAATCGATTTCTCTCGCAAAATTACGTCCGATCAGTGCTACAATTAATTGATTCCAGCACTTTCCAAAATCGCGAAAATTTTCGCCAAAAATGGAAAGGGGTTAGCCTTACGTTTTTTTTGGGCAAAAAACTTTCGGTTTTGGATTCGATTTGAATGACCCTTATCCGACCAATTGGACCCCCAGGAACTCAGAAATCGCAGCAAAAAGAGCGTAGGACCAACAGGAGAGAAATGGCGAGCGAATATGCACCTGTTGAAAAATGTCGAAAATTCAGGTTCTGGTTTTTCGGCTGTAACTTCTGATGCGTTGATCGTAGCGTATTGGGTCTGCGCTCAATCGATTTCTCTCGCAAAATTACGTCCGATTAGTGCTACAATTAATTGATTCCAGCACTATCCAAAATCGCGAAATTTTTCGCCAAAAATGGAAAGGGGTTAGCCTTACGTTTTTTTTGGGCAAAAAACTTTCGGTTTTGGATTCGATTTGAATGACCCTTATCCGACCAATTGGACCCCCAGGAACTCAGAAATCGCAGCACAAAGAGCGTAGGACCAACAGGAGAGAAATGGCGAGCGAAAAAGCACCTGCTGAAAAATGTCGAAAATTCAGGTTCTGGTTTTTCGGCTGTAACTTTTGATGCGTTGATCGCAGCGTATTGGGACTGCGCCCAATCGATTTCTCTCGCAAAATTACGTCCGATCAGTGCTACAATTAATTGATTCCAGGACTTTTCAAAATCGCGAAATTTTTCGCCAAAAATGGAAAGGGGTTAGCCTTACGTTTTTTTTGGGCAAAAAACTTTTGGTTTTGGATTCGATTCAAATGACCCTTATCCGACCAATTGGACCCCCAGGAACTCAGAAATCGCAGCAAAAAGAGCGTAGGACCAACAGGAGAGAAATGGCGAGCGAATATGCACCTGTTGAAAAATGTCGAAAATTCAGGTTCTGGTTTTTCGGCTGTAACATTTGATGCGTTGATCGCAGCGTATTGGGACTGCGCCCAATCGATTTCTCTCGCAAAATTACGTACGATCAGTGCTACAATTAATTGATTCCAGCACTTTCCAAAATCGCGAAAATTTTCGCCAAAAATGGAAAGGGGTTAGCCTTACTTTTTTTTTGGGCAAAAAACTATTGGTTCCAGATTTGATTTAAATGACCCTTATCCGACCAGTTGGACCCCCAGGAACTTAGAAATCGCAGCGAAAATAGCGTAGGACCAACAGGCGAGAAATGGCCAGCGAAAATGCACCTGCTGAAAAATGTCGAAAATTCAGGTACTGGTTTTTCGGCTGTAACTTTTGATGCGTTGATCGCAGCGTATTGGGACTGCACCCAATCGATTTCTCTCGCAAAATTACGTCCGATCAGTGCTACAATTAATTGATTCCAGGACTTTTCAAAATCGCGAAATTTTTCGCCAAAAATGGAAAGGGGTTAGCCTTACGTTTTTTTTGGGCAAAAAACTTTTGGTTTTGGATTCGATTTAAATGACCCTTATCCGACCAATTGGACCCCCAGGAACTCAGAAATCGCAGCAAAAAAAGCGTAGGACCAACAGGAGAGAAATGGCGAGCGAAAAAGCACCTGCTGAGAAATGTCGAAAATTCAGGTTCTGGTTTTTCGGCTGTAACTTTTGATGCGTTGATCGTAGCGTATTGGGTCTGCGCCCAATCGATTTCTCTCGCAAAATTACGTCCGATTTGTGCTACAATTAATTGATTCCAGCACTTTCCAAAATCGCGAAAATTTTCGCCAAAAATGGAAAGGGGTTAGCCTTACGTTTTTTTTGAGCAAAAAACTTTTGGTTTTAGATTCGATTTAAAAGACCCTTATCCGACCAATTGGATCCCCAGGAACTCCGAAATCGCAGCGAAAATAGCGTAGGACCAACAGGAGAGAAATGGCCAGCGAAAATGCACCTGCTGAAAAATGTCGAAAATTCAGGTTCTGGTTTTTCGGCTGTAACTTTTGATGCGTTGATCGCAGCGTATTGGGACTGCGCCCAATCGATTTCTCTCGCAAAATTACGTCCGATCAGTGCTACAATTAATTGATTCCAGGACTTTTCAAAATCGCGAAATTTTTCGCCAAAAATGGAAAGGGGTTAGCCTTACTTTTTTTTTGGGCAAAAAACTATTGGTTTCAGATCCGATTTAAATGATCCTTATCCGACCAGTTGGACCCCCAGGAACTCAGAAATCGCAGCGAAAATAGCGTAGGACCAACAGGAGAGAAATGGCCAGCGAAAATGCACCTGCTGAAAAATGTCGAAAATTCAGGTTCTGGTTTTTCGGCTGTAACTTTTGATGCGTTGATCGCAGCGTATTGGGACTGCGCCCAATCGATTTCTCTCGCAAAATTACGTCTGATCAGTGCTACAAGTAATTGATTCCAGGACTTTTCAAAATCGCGAAATTTTTCGTCAAAAATGGAAAGGGGTTAGCCTTACGTTTTTTTTGGGCAAAAAACTTTTGGTTTTGGATTCGATTCAAATGACCCTTATCCGACCAGTTGGACCCCCAGGAACCCAGAAATCGCAGCAAAAAGAGCGTTGGACCAACAGGAGAGAAATGGCGAGCGAAAATGCATCTGCTGAAAAATGTCGAAAATTCAGGTTCTGGTTTATCGGCTGTCACTTTTGATGCGTTGATCGCAGCGTATTATGACTGCGCCCAATCGATTTCTCTCGCAAAATTACGTACGATCAGTGCTACAACTAATTGATTCCAGCACTGTTTGAAATCGCGAAAATTTTCGCCAAAAATGGAAAGGGGTTAGCCTTACTTTTTTTTGGGGCGAAAAACTTTTGGTTTTGGATTTGATTTAAATGACCCTCATCCGACCAATTGGACCCCCAGGAACTCAGAAATCGCAGCAAAAAGAGCGTAGGACCAACAGGAGAGAAATGGCGAGCGAAAAAGCACCTGCTGAAAAATGTCGAAAATTTAGGTCCAGGTTTTTCGGCTGTAACTTCAGATGCGTTGATCGCAGCGTATTGGGACTGCGCCTTATCGATTTCCCTCGTAATATAACGTCCGATTAGTGCTACAATTAATTGACTCCAGCACTTTCCAAAATCGCGAAAATTTTCGCCAAAAACACAAAGGGGTTAGCCTCACTTTTTTTTTGGCCAAAAAACTTTTGGTCTCTGATTCGATTTAAATGACCCTTTCCTGACTAATTGGACCCCTAGGAACTCAGAAAACGCAGCCAAAGGAGCGTGGGATCAACAGGAGAGAAATGAAAAACTTCAAAACTTCTTATTAATATTGAAGTTGTACTCGTCAACTAGAAAACACGTCGGTCATCCAGGAAGAGCAATTTATTCATTGATTTCAACAAAGATTACATGATACAGTCATCGTAAATCATCATACATATCGCATTCCGCTGTAATTCATTCTTCACTAGTCCGGACCAGTAATTAAACTATACTCACAAACCACAAAAATAACTATCTCTCACGACATGTTACGTACATCCCCTAAAATAACGTGTACCGCACTATTCTATTCAAGACTTCACTTGCTCTTCAATGCCATGTCATTTGGCATTCAGTTGAAGCAGGACGCACTGGCACTACACTGCTTATGCTAGATTCAAAAATTCAAGACACACCGAATAATCTGTCACTAAACTGAAACAAAAATTTCGTAGTTATGACTTGGTCATTCCCCTTTCCCGTCTTTTCATTCTCCCGGTAGAAACCTGATTTTGTTGTCATGAACTTTTTATTTGTTATTCCTAATGATGTTGGTTTGGATTTCCTTCCACAATCTGTTGTCGCGCAACGAGTCTTGGCTTGAGGCAATCACATTTCCGTGATAAACTACGTCAATGTAAGGTAAAAATGAAGTTAATTTAAGGTTATTCAAACATGGTCGAAATTTCATTGAATCAATCCATGGCTCTGCAGATCTGCGTTTCTCATAACATCCAATTACACAATCTCGGAATGGATTTTCAGAACGATGCGTCGAATTTGAGATATCTTAGAAATATGTGAGTCATACTGCTCGTATTTCGAACTCAACTATTGTCTCATTGCAATTTCTCTTTTGATTCTTCAATATATTTTTCGAATCTTACATTTACTGTAAGTCACTAACGTACGTATTACAAAAATTATTTATGACTTTTCTAACGCTGCGCAATCACGTGACCAAACTTCATCTTCTTTCACTAAAGCGATGCTCTTGATCAGGGTAGACGACACATCTGTAATGAAACATCACATCTCAGATTAAAGCATCAAATTGTTACATATTGTCGGATTCAGGCACTTTTCAAAATTGAAAAATAATCCATGTGTTATACATACTTCCATCATATGGTTCACGTATCCCACGATAAAGATTAACTTTCTCTCACACGAGTCAACGAAAAGAGTAGTGAGATACGAGTAGACTCTGGTGGTTATCACCGGTTGGAAAGTAACGTGAATTTTGTTCAAGGATTTGAAAAATTGATAAATTTTGCGATAGCTTTGAATTCGCTGAATTTTCCGGAATCTTCACTCACCCCATGATTCATAAGACTCACGTACTACGAACTACGTGTGATGTTACCACGCATTTTCCGATACATCTTCTCACATCGCATCGCATGGAATGAAAGGATCCATAAGGGGTTTTTCCAAGGATATATTTCATCGGGCATTATTGGAGCTCCCACAAAGGAATTCATGAAAGTATTCGATGTATGGAAAAATCCTCGCGTAATAGGTTCATAACGACGGGTAAGGAGCTTGAGGCTCAGACACTCACATACGTAAGTTAAGCAAACGTATAAAACTTGCAGCGATGTAGATATGAAAGAAGGAGACGAAGAAACTCGGGGGAAGAGTGATTCTCGTTATACGTAAAAATACGTTGTATGAACGCGTCGTGATAAAAATATTTGTAAAGTTGCGTGTACGGCGTTCATCTTCTCTCCAAGTTTCGCTCCGACCACATAATTGAAAAATTTCATTTACTACGCAACAAAAACTCAAACTTTTTTTCTTCTTCTCTTTCTCATGCTGAAAGTTGGTAAATTGATCTCAAGTGAAAAGAATTATTACGTCGTGGTGTAGAGAATATTTGTATAATTATTATGCTCACGGTTGAACGATCCGTATACATGTATGTATGCAAGTATTTACTTTGCTTTTAATTTGGCCCTGCTGGAGTCCGATGGGAATACGTTTTTCTTCTTTTTTTGTATTATCATTGTTTATTCATTTTTTTTTTTTTTAGCAAATACTTTTCATCTCATTTTTATTCGAATAATTGCGGGTTTGCATGCGGTCGAGATTCATTCGAACCGTGGGTCGACCTTTTTTCACTGAAACACATTCAGTCGTGATTGAATAAAAGTGCAAATATAATTTATTACGTTTATAGCGCTGAAGGGTAACGTGTACAGACGATTGTTTAAATTTTTACACAGTGCACGCCTCATTCGCGTTTGGCCAGATCGTTAAAGTCAATAACTGAAAACAAAACGCAACGCTATGTTGTGACTTATGTTTTACCTTCTACCAATCGTAGATGGTAAATCTTTCAAAAAATTATTCCTCCTGAACCAGCACGTAAGAGAGCAAAAAAAGTATAACACTCACATCTTCCAGATGCTTACGGTTCATAAACGAAATGCTTTAAGCATCTTACGGAAACTTCTGATATCGTTCATCCGTTCTCTCGGTATTTCGTTTTCACTTATTCCTCGCCCCGATCCTATGGACGAGTTTTTTTTTTCAAAGATTAATATTTGGAATAATGTCATCGGTCTGATTCTAGACGCAAGAAAAAAGAAGTGGGAACAGAGGGTAAGATTCGGGAGTCGAAGAAACCATCTGGACAAAACGCAATAGATCAATGAAGGAGCGAAGCCGAGTGCCGCCTGTGCTTGGCAGTTTTTACGACTCGTCTGATCTTCTTTCACTCTGAACTTGATGTCGTCGGGAATTTAATTTTCGTGGGAAGAAAGAGCCGGTAACCTTTCGGCTGTGGCCGATGAAGGTGAGTCGCCACAGAAAGGTCACGCACACCGATCGTGAAGAAATTAAAGTTTGTTTGTCGGTCTTTTGATCCATCGTCGAATCGGAGTCGCCTTCTGTCGCTTACGTCGGTGAAAGATATAATTCTGGGCTTTCTCAAAGCTCTTCAACCTTCTCGATCGGTGCCGGCTGCCTGACGTCTCCAAGGGAGGTGAAGACCTCGATGAACGTTGTCGACGTGTAGAAATAGCGATCGGTGTTCTTGCAAGCGCCGATGTTGCGGCCCAGATGATCTGCCGGGATACGAACGTCGCAGTCGCGAGGCATCTTTAATATCTTTGAATGTCAATCGATGAAGTGTTCTTTTGAGTCGCAAAATAAAAGGCTTTGTCCTTGTCTGCCTTCGTTGGACTATTTAAAACCTCGTCGAGATTTTTCCAGATGGAAAGTGAGACTGACTTCAGCGACAAGTGATCTACTTTATCCGGAGTAATTAAAATCGGCATTCTTGCTTGTCTTTAAGCGAGCCTAATTTCTCATTCGCGATCAGATCGGTTATCGGGTCGTTATTTCGCGGCTCGGACAATCAAAACCGTCAATTTTCCCCGCCATGTCCACTTACAGCTTCTTTCTGACACTGATTTCCAGCCGCGTCATCATCGCTCCTCCCGTCACAGCCGTTGCTTTTCGAGGAGAACCATCTGAGTGAGGGAGTGGATGCAAGCTCTACTCTCGTACCGGGAATTCGTGCAACTTTCTGGAAAAAAATAAATAAATAAATAATAAAATGAAAATGGAAAGGAGGGTGAAAAAGTTGGAAACAACCTACGGATTAGAATTAGTTTAAAAAGTTCTTGGAACCGTTTTGAATATCTACCCTCAGGTTGAACATCACCGTGAGGAGTGTAGTAGTTACTTAGTTTCAATTTGTCGAGCAAATTCTATCACACTACATTCAACGAAAAGTTTCACGCTAACCGTTGACAGTTCATTTGAAACGGTTAAAAGTCATGGACGAGCTTTTACACCTTCTAGTCGCAGTTGGAGCGGCTGCGATTTGTCAGATGAATAATTGTTCAGTGGCACATAGAAGTTGGTCGGGAAAACGATGCTGTATTGTTGGAATTTCGAACGCTTTGAAGGGACGTGCTGCAAGGTATCTTCGGGGTACTGCACGAACGTCGCGTCGGTTGACTTTGACAAATGGGCGAATCATAATGTATAACAGTTTCGGCTGGGTACTCGCAATTGTGTTTTACACAATATCATTTCTCTGGCTAACGAAAAATTTATGGTAATGTTAATAATCCGTTCAGGAATAACGAAACTCGGTTTGTCGATCTTTCAAAATAAGAGAATGAAACTTTCTGGGTGTGAATACCGGACTGTTGTGAGGTGATCAATAAACTGTCCGGGATTAACCGAACCTCTGTACTTCTCCTCGATTAGTCAGAGTGAACTGGTGCCGGGTTCCCCATACGCATAAGGGAGCAACCAGAGAGAAGGAATTCCCCGAGCTAAGGGTTCGCGATCCTTTATCCTCCCGTCGATCTGAAATTTCAAGATTCAAATATTTACAGAGCCGCCACGCCCAGCGTTTCTGGACCTGAATCCACTACTTGGGGATTACACGGGGATGCGGGTAATCAAAAGTTCACTCGCTCCGAGGGGGGAGGAGGATCGGAAGCGCGTCGATGGATGAGGCGCAGGGCGCAGAGATTTGGAGGGAGAATAGAATGCGATAGAGCGAGAGTGGAGGCACGGGGCTAAGGAAGAAGGGCGAGAAGTGGGTTGAATCGTCTTGTAATTGATAGGAGTGTTTGTTCCCGTTTGTAAATACCATTCCATTAGTGTGAGCATGAACTGTGAACTCCGGGCAAAGTTTTGAGCTCACCCGACTGTCGAGGATGGCGGAAATCGCTGTTTCTCTGCAGCAGCGTAGGCAGACACACACACACACACACACACACCCATACATATACCCATCACGTGGCAGGAGGAGCCGCCAAATCCGGGAATAATGCTCCCTGCAATTTCTATAAAGTGCTCTGATTTTCCGCCCTGCGCCTTCCCGATCGGACGTATTATAATTCCTTCGCTCCTTTGTTAATCAACTGGCCATATTCCAAAATCAATTCCTGCCACGGCGGCACCGCCTTTCTGTGAAGCTTCCGGCTTATTGCCGAGAGGAGATAAACAAGTTACTCGGCTCCGCCACTTCGTGTCGATTCTGGCAAATCATCCCGCAGTCCTACGTCAGGGCTGAACAAGCTATTTTCTCAGGGTTAATCGTCGGTTTCCTCCACCTCCGGTATTAACTTGCAACTAACTCTAAATACCTCGTCCGCTGACTCCTCAACAATTAGTATACCCGATACCGAGTCTCATGGGTAAACCTCCTCTTGCGCCACGTGAGGAGATTTAACAACAAATTTTTTCTCACACGTCGGACAATCTGCTTCTAGTTTGCACGACTTTGATCCACTCCCAGAAGAGACACTGCTGGTTTCCCACGTACGGTTCGGACCGGGCTGTTCAAAGGTGCTCCGGCACTCGGTTGCACGGTTGCATTTTCCGACTGACCGGATATTATTTCATGAACAATGTTTCAGGTTGACCCTGACCCAAGAATTTAGAGCCAATTTCCCTTTCTGGGATGGAGGGAGGGAGGGAGGGGGGCGGGGGTTGTGCAGGTGCGCTTGGGATTAGCATTCAGCCAGTCTCTAAGCCATTCGCACCACTCAGACTGCGGCATATGTGCGCAGGGGGGGGGGATTTTGCAAAAACGCACCTTGGAAAAAGAGGATCGTTCGAACACGTAGAAATGCACTGAATTTCGTTGAAAGCAGGCGTTGCGTTTAGCGGCGCGGCTGTTTGTGCATAATTAATTAGAGCAGTTTGTTCGGCGGTTTGGTTGTACAGGGGCAGAACTACAGCGACGGCGGGTCGCCTGGTTGGCACAATGTAAATCTTGGCTGGGGTACGAGACCGTTGTTGTCCCGATTACGAGCTCTTTCGCGAGTAGGTGAACAAACGGTTTCGGCAACGAAGACGGTGCGAGAGAGCGAGAGGGAGAGGGAGAGGGAGAGGGAGAGGGAGAGGGAGAGGGAGAGGTAGAGGGTGAGGGAGAGGGAGGTGGCCGAGGGGGGCGTAACGAAGGGTGCAATATTCGCCATGGTAATGAGTAATTAAAATGCAAATTGCTAGTAGCGGGTAAATATATTTGTACAAGTCTGGTTAAATACACCAAGCGTGATTACGGATCACGCTAACCCCCGGATCTGATAATAACCCTCCCCGAGAGCCAGCCAACCTGCACTCGGCCGTAATTGTCGAGTGCAGCAGAAGTTCACGACGCCCTCGCGGCTTCTTCAACCACCGGTTCTGGGCGAAAGATATTCGGAGAAGGGGGGAGGGGCGTGATTGCCCAGGGTACGTAGAGAGTGCATTGCGCAGGTTGAGCTTCTTTCGTGTTTCGCCCGGTTCAGGGTGATTCGAGAAATACCCGTAAAACCGATGAACTCGCGTCATTATGCACTGGCACGAAGGTGCAAAGCGGATCATTACGCGGTTTATATCTTGAGCAGATGTACTTCGCGGACCACCGGCTGCGGAGGGTAGCAAAGCCGGCTGGTGATAAAGGAAGAACTGATTTGCATATTGCTTCTGTATGTGCACATCCGGCGTACGTGACGCTATCTGATCATTTAGCGACAAGATTGCGCAGCCCGACGGTTGTTTCGGGGTGAAAAAGCGCCTCGGAAGTCTGCGGAACCGGCGCAACCGCTCCAAACGGAAGGGAAGCGACTGCAGGGACCGGAGGCTGCGAGGGGGTCAGATCCCGGCGGAAATAGACCGGGTTTATAGTTCGCGCTCGGCAACTCCTCTAATAACTACATTGATAATTCACGGCTCTCGCCTCCGCATTCATGCCTCGGGACGGCCGAGGCTCGGCTTATCTCCGATTCTTCCGTATCGACTTCCTGCCCGAAATCGACCCCGCGCTCTGTACTCCACTACGCTTCATCGGCTGCAGTCGTCCTTCCCGTGGGCATACCTTGTACGCAAATTTTCGAGCTGTTGGAAGCCGCATTAAAGACATCCGACTAGATATTACTGTCGTTCGAAAAGGTCACGGTTCGTAATTTCCGGTTCAAACTAACCCGACCTTTGCCATTCACAGACAGCTTTTTGCTTCTTTCCACTCGTCAATCGAGCATCGGGTTAATCACTTTGGACTCTTCGAGCCATCGGCGATATCGAATGCCCACGCGATTCGACCCCAAACACAGCGCCGGGTTGAGCGTGTCATTTTTGCGAATGGCAGTGTTGACACGCGTCCAAAATTTCCCTGGAGTGTGTTTCATCTGTTTGCTCGACGGATGTTGTAACTGCATCTCCCCCTCAGCGCCGCGCGTTTTCCCCGAAACAGCGGCGAGTTTCAAAGTGTACATTTCGTTCGGAACAGTTTTCATTTTTTGCAAATAGTTTCACGGTTGTCGTTTTTGTTTCCGAGGAAAATACAGTATCAATGCGCCAAGTTATTTTTGCCACTCTTCGTTCTCACTCCCATACTAAAACGAGAACTGGGATGCGCAAGAAGCTTTTGTTTTTCGCAACTGGGTCGTTTGAATTATTTCAAGGTGAGTATTTTGAGACGTGGTGGGAAATTAGCAGCTTCCGTTCGACTCGAAGATTTACCTGGTCCAGGTGGAGGCCTAGCTGCCTAAACGCGTCGGTAGATTTTATACCTATAGAGCATCTCAACATTGAAACCGACTAAATTGCAAACGGAATTAATTGAACGTTGATTGGATTTCGGCGTTGATTGAGTTTCGCATTTTTAATTACATCCCACGGCTCTGCGAACTTCGCTGAATCAATTTTGAGGCAGGCATTGCTGGTTTTTCTTATATTCCGTAATTCTGCCTGAAATTTCCCTTTACTTTGTTGTGAAACAGGCTTTAAGTCAAAATCGATACTCATTTCGTCAGATTTCAGACACAGTGTTAGGTTGAAGTTTGCGCTGTCAACGTGTGAACTTTAAGTTTTACCTCAACACATTCAGCGTGTAACTTGATATTATTTGGAAAATAGTAACCATGGAAAATGTCGCAAATTGAAAGCCACGAGTATAATTCAGAACCGTCACATTATCTTAATTTTTTAAAAATTCAATTGAATTATTAAACCGTAACATTTACCACTCCATAAACATCTCTGTATTCAAATCCACACAAGGGTAAAAAATTATTCCGAACATAGGGATATTCGTTACAATGAGAGATATAACGATCCTCTGTGCATCGAGGATGCCTTCTACAAATACGACCGTGGATTATATACAGATCAAGAATTGTGGAATATTTACTCCTTTCATTATCGTCTAGGAAGAAGAGGTCAACCAAATTGGACGTGAAAGTTGCATTTGTGGACATGTATTTCAGTCGTACGCTCACATAGTCAAACCTGTGATTATGAATTATGTATACGACAAGCAGCAGAACTTGTACCAGACAGTTACTTACACGAGCCACGAGAAAGATTGCATTATTCAAGTATACAAGTATAGTCACCCTTGTATCGTTATTTATGCATGAGCAAGATCAGTGAATCGAATATTTCCTCTCGCAGGTTACGTATTTTCATTTGCTTACTTACTCTTCCTATTTTTTTAAGAGGGTTAGACAAGCGACCTCACATTTCACTTATACTCAAAGCCACGGTATTCTCCCCGCCTGCCTTATGATTTATGTAACGGTGTAGAGCCGAGCATACATATTGCATTAATATATCGGCATTGGTTCACAAAAGGAATACCGGGGATAACATTGACGGGGATGAAGAGCGAGCAAAGTGTGAGTGGCAGCCTCGGCTCTTATAATCTGGAGAAATTGTTGCAGGCCAGTAAATGGCGCGATTTCAATCAGAGCCACGCTGAGCTGCGGGGTAATTTACAAAATGATAAAAGAAAGTTGGCGAAATTTATTTTCTCTCCCATTTTCTTCTTCTTCCTCTTCTTCTACTGCCTAAGACGGGAAAAACCATTCAGATTTATCATGCTCGGCGCATTATTATAGTCTCGTGAAAATTTCTTGCAACGAATTTTACAAGGGACAAAGTTTTACCGAATGAAAGACGAACGTCCGGATATTATCTTCGCTATCGTAGGACTAGCGTAGTTAAAGCTTGCAAGAGATTATACAGCTTATTTATGATTGCAATTACTGCTTGTATCATACCGACTACAACGTCGAGATAAAGTTCCGTCTAAAATATCACCGGGAGACTATAATAGAACAGGCTAGGTGGACGATATTAATCTTTGAGAAGCGGGTGAAAAAACGGGTATGCGAAAATGAGAAAAAAAACGCATGAGGAGACACGCGTTTCTCGAAATTGGCGTCAAATTTTCATGAAAGCCTGTCGCAGGTAATCCTAACTAATGTCCTCATCTATTATGCGTTAAACTCTCAAGAAAAGCACTGCCGGTGACGGATGTCGGCAGTAATATACATATATATGTATATATTATATATATATAAAGGTAGCAAATTGGGAATTTGTCACGGCACTTCTTAAAATGAACCACGCTCTCCGAACGCTTCAAGGCATTACTCAATTATGGCACCAAGGAAACTTGAAGAATGGCTCGGCCCCGTAAGAAAGAACAATTCATATCTGTACCTCGTTCGGTTCCTCTCCCTTCTCCTCTTCATCTTCTTCCTCTCCGCCATACTGAAAACTCCGCGAGTCCAAAGCTCACGCCCTTGCATCGGCGGAACTGAATTTTCAAACCATTTTACGCCGATGGTATGCTCTCGGCATGGAATTGTACGGTACCCAAGCTGCTTTGCACGTACCGACGTAGCCCGAGGTATGATAGTGAACATCGCGCGGAACACGGTTAAGTCAACTAATAACTGCACCCGTTGCAACGTCGCAGATATTGCCTCGACTTTGCCAAATAGTAGCAATAAACGTTCCCCTTTCATACTTACTTCCGACACACCATTTTCCAACTCGCACCTTTCTCCCTTATCTCGTCCCGTAGTTTCCTCGCCTATTTTCCAAACTTCGGATCACGTGATACTGAAAATAATTCATTGACAATTCGTTTCATTACGGATGATTGCGTCAGTCCTGAATTATCTTTGCCGTTGCTCCTGCGGAACTCGGCGCAAATCGATGCAAATTAGCGTGATTTTAATCAATCAAATATGCGCTGTGCAATCATCTCGCATGGGTTGCTGATTTTTAACGAGTTTTACACGACGAAAGCGTGCGTGGTTGTATCACACGAACCCTGACGGGCTTGATGTGGGTATTTATTGTTCACGTGCACATACGAAGATTATAAAATTAGGGTATAAAACAACACCGATTCACTTGATACAAAAATGTTCCATGTCGGTCACCGACAAACGTCCGAATTGTCGGTTCGAAGAGAAGGGTTCGTTCGAAGCAAACGTCGACGCCTTGACAAGGGATTTCGCGGCAAGACTTCAGGTGGACAAAAACAAAAAAAAAGGGGGTAGGTAGCTGCAGCTGAACCGGGCGGACGAAACGAGGGAGAATCAGACAGAGAGGATAAGGGAAAGCCGAAGAAGACAGAAATAAGTCGGAGTATCAGTGTCAGAAGTTATTAGATCGCGCGTACACTTAACAGGATCATTTCGAGACTCGGTCGTCTCGAATCAGTTCACCGAAAGGGATTCTGACGAGTTGCGGATTAAGACGCCACCGCCACCGCCGGGTTTCCTATTCCTAGTCCCATCGCCCCCGATGAATCAGTCCTCGCTCGGGAGGATCAGGAACTGGATTATACTGCAGGAATCCTTAACCCGCAGCAGAGAGAACCTGTCCGACGAATTAGCGCCTCAGCCGTTGGGAATTAGCGACTATAGCCAGTGTCTGAACAGACCACGAAGACTGGCAGGCGACTGGATAGTCCTGCAGCATTCCTCCGCGATGGATTACAAGCCGCGTCCTCACCCTGAAATCGACCGAGGACTACGCCTCGGAGCGCAGGAGAATCGCCAGGGCTGCCACCAGGCAGAAGAGAGGAGCCGGCGACGAGGATGAGGAGACTTCCGTAATCCAGTCGACCATCACCGAGACGTTTGCATAGACCCCAGGGTAGCCGTAGGACGAACAGGCGTAGTCCCAGGACGCGATTCCTGCGGGAGTAAAGCGACCTCGTCATGCTATGGTTCTCGCCGGCTGGTCGTGAGGGGGGTGGGTGGAATACTCGCCTATCAGGACTCCGTCCACCACCGCCGCTGCCCCTGTATCCCCGATGCACATTCCCACGTACTCTTCGTACGAGCAGAACATTCTATCGGTTATGCGATCGAAGTACACGGTCTGGCACAGCTCGGTTGTGATCGTTGGAAGACTTATGTACTGTAGCTGGGTAGTCATGTCGCCGAGAAACTATTTGCCAAAGTGGTTTTTGGTTAGCCTGTGATACGCGTTAGTCGCGCTTACCTCGCAATTTTTACGAATGACGTTTGGAACGGTTCACTTACGACGGATGCACCCCAACTGGCCATCGAGAAAATTGTTCCTTCTGGATAATTTTGGTTCAGACTCGGCAGCTTGACTGCCTGAACTGAGTTGGACAGCGTCAGACTGGTGTTTAACTGAGGATGAATAAGGTACGTTTGAATAGAAAGCAAAGATTTTCAAGCCATGGAGAATCGAGGTAAAAATTGTGGTAGTTAACCCTCAGCAAAGCCAGGTCGTAGTCCTGTGTGGTCTCGTTGAACTCAGGATGGAAGATGGCGTATTCGATTTCGTGAACTGTTCCTCCCTCGTGGAAGTAGTCGCTGCCGACTCTGATGGTCACGTTCTCAGATTCTATCCTGCAACAAAGGGATAGTCGCCAGTGATTCGAGCCCCAAGTTTGATCCAATTCGGAACGCAGCTACGGGGTTCGCTGATTAATCTGCATTATATGGATACGAACATTCGTTTACAGACTTGTAATCAACGGGATGGAATTGAGCGAGTTTCACCTGCGATGTAACTGAGATAAATTGCCCGCGCGTGAATTTATTGATTATTTTCACCCGTAAACGAAAAAAGAGAATATTTATTCGGTTGAAACGAAACGGGTTTCTTTTTTTTTCTTCCATTTTTGTAACGGGCGAATGAACAAAATTAACGCGTGAATTGTTGAACGATTGTTTGCTTCTTACATGAGAGCGCATACTCCCGTGGCCAGAATCCAGTCTTTATTGATTATGGTGCCGGTGCAAAAATGGATCGTGTCGTACGTGTATTCCTCCCATTCGTGCTGCAGGGAAACCTGAAAGGAATAAAAATGAAATTGAAAACCAACGAAGTAATTAATTCGACGTTTACTAGGTACTTGAAATCTTGCAAACGCACCGCCCACGGATAATTTGCTATCGTTGTTGTCTGGCCACCAACGATTCGCGATTTCGGCGCGTCATTGGTTTTCAAAGGTAATGGTTCGACCGACCCTTCCGGAAAAGCTGCAAGTGCAAATACCGAGGTTTAAAAATTTCTCACGGTTCATTTGATTGATCTAAGCATCATTGTAATTCCATTCGTATATCGTCACTAATAAACATTTTTATTCAGAATCACTTGTTATACTTCCAAATCCGCGACACAGTGCCAGGAGGCTAACTAGCGTGAAGTAGCGCAGCATGTTGACTACTGTCAAAATTTTTTCCCGGATGAAGGATCACATATTTATGTAAATACGTACACGTATAAATTCCTCACTTTTATCTACTCGTCACGATGATGATGAGAAGATTATACCTGGGTTGTATATTATACAAGACGAGCAAAATTAAGCAACGGACACGTGTGATATCCCTGTTGTAAAATTATTAAAGAAATATCTAATCTTGATCCTCTCGCAAGTGAGTTATACTTATGTACTCGCGAATCTGTTCATAAAGGCGATTTTTTTCACAGTTTGTCCTACATTTACGAAGTACGGGATCTTTTGTTGGTGTTGTTTCGTTTTAGAGTGGGTGGGTACACTATTGCTTTGAGTCTGCGCCCGTCTCGTTGCGATTTTTTTTACCCTCATTTTACGTAATTGAAAGCATGAAAGCATGAAACTCTCGAGTTCTCAGTTCAACACTGAATGCGCTACTCCATCTAAAACCTAGCGAAAAGAGTATTTCGTCTTTGAGAAGAATAAAGTGTGCGAAGAGCGAGGATAAGTGGAAATGGGTTAACAAGAAGCTTTGGCCCAATGCGTAATTTAGAAACTTAGAACGCTTCCGTGTACTTATCTAATTTCACATTCCATTAGGAAATTAGAGATTTGGGGAAAATTGAGTTATGAGAGGATGATTGCGCCTTGAGAAAAGTTGTATTTGCCGATAAGCTGCAAGTTATCCCCGAATGCCGGTAATCAAGCATCAATAATGGATGTAATGGTTTACGAATAGAAAAACAAACATTGGTGCACGCTTATAGATCTGCCTTATTTATTGCTTTAAATCTTGACTCGTCGACGGTCACGTTCGGCGAGACGACCGTGCGACATAAATAATGCCTCTAGACGTATAATCCAGCCGTAAATATCGATCAACACTTCAGTAAAGATCTGTAGTTAAGACCGTGATGCGTGTTCGTCGACTCAACATTCCATCCACCGTCGTCAACGAATTAGGCATAGACACCGTCTGGCTCTGTACGAATACCTACGTCCTTAATCAGACGCAGATCAGATGCACATTGAGGGGGGCTACGGCTTGGACGGTCTAAAATCACGTCCATTATTTTTAAGAGTTCTTTTTTTTTTGTTAAAGAAAGCGAGAACACTTGGAGCAATTTGAGTTTGAGGGCTTTATTATTTATAGTTTTAAGAACGTCTTAGAATTTTTTCATTGAAATTAATAACAAGATGGTGGCACGGCGCATATAAGTAGCAATTTTAGACCGTCCAAACTGAACCCCCCTCCCCTCTTACGGTAGGCGCGAGCAACGCCGTTATTCGCGAAAAAATTGTCAGAACAACAAAGCGGTGAACAACAATTATGGTCATCGTACTTCTTGACGGTATATAAACGATAACGTAAAAGTCAATGTCAACCAACAGTCGTAAAACGTCGCGACAAGCATTACGATTATTAACGTTGTCAAGTATCTGCGATTGGGAACTTCCAAGGCTCTTTATTCCGAATCTTTTATTGTCTTCTTGTTTATCCGCTACTTCATTAAGTCGAGACTAAATCAGGATTTTGACGCGGGATTCTTGGTCTACGGGGAGCGATTCATTTATTTCTGTAAAAAGAGTAGCTGAGCAGTTCATTTTTCGCAGAGCTTATTTTACGCGCTAATGGACCTTGTTTTTCCTGATATTATATAATATGTTTTGCCAAAAATTTGCTATGAAATTTTCATTTTATAAACATTTCACGTCTTCTGTAATTTTCACTCAATCGTTGAAGGGTTCAATTTCAGTTCTTTTTACCTTGTAGCGTTGTATCTGATGAATGCTGTATCCGTTCGTTTTTAGTTAACCTGAAAACCTGTTTAAGCCCCTGTTAATGACTATCTTTAATTCCTCCATGATTATAGTATCGCATTGATCCACCCCACTGAAAGTCACGCCGTCCGAAGCGTGTCTATCCTTACGGATTACGATTGAATATAGAAGAGCAATCGATGAGCCACCCATAAAATGCGATTGCCTACTGCCTTAACCAAATATATAAATAAACGAACATGATCGTTTCTTAGAAAACACGATATCCCACACCGACAGAGAGTAACAGAGACGTTCTGATCATGAACAGACGCATACATGTATATATTTGGTCAATATTTGCCGGGATTGAATCCTCCGACAAGTTTCCTATCAGCCGTATTCCTAAATTCAGTAGGCCTGTGTTGCCGGCAAATTGGATGATTCGAACAACGTTTCCATATTCCAGCCAACAAAGAATTGGCGATTAGCACTGATTGGAACTTTCAAGTTTTTCTCATGTAATCTGTCTATGGGTGCAAAAATTCGTTTACAAGCCTGTAATTATCAGCATGAAATTGGGGTGGTCAACACTCCAATGTAATTGTCGTTAATTGCTCGCTCGCTGAATATTCCCTGATTCACTGCTCGGCTCATCGACAGGTTGATTGTTCGTGTTTATCAATTCAGCTTCAGACTTCTCTCTTCTCAATTCACTTTTCATTGGATGTTGCTGGTGAAGTTTCCTAAATCGTGACGAAGTGAAATAGTGTTGAAGCAACTTCACAATGAGCTCGAATACACCCGTCTGTTGAAATATTTTCTGGAATCCGCTTCCAGATTTTATCTTTTGTTGTTTTTTTTTTTGTTCAACCAAAAGTGCGGCTTCGCGTTTGCACCCACTTTTTTACGAGGTAATTATGCGAAAATTTCGAAAGCACCGAATGCTTCTTCATATCCATCCGTTCAATTTACGAAGTATGCAGTCAGCCACTGTTTGTTTCTATGAGACCGAAATTTCCCATGCATAGAAGAGAAGGTCGCAAAGGAGGAAAATGTGAACGGTGCATGCACCTTTTAACACGATATATTCTACAATAAATATGGAAATGGCGATTCGTTATACCGTACACTTTTTTTTTCCCACTGACCAATTTATGCATCGAATTGTGCCGAGTGCTGTAAAACATGCCAATAATAGAAGTGAATGAGAATTATTTCGGATGTGGGTAGCTGGCATGGCGACCTCGGTTAAAGTGTCATTAGCATATAAATCTGGTGGCCACTTCACCGAGAATATATACCTATATACGTACATTTATCAAGGACCAAGTTAAGGTGCAGAAGATCCATGGCTCTTCTAGCTCTTGGCCACACAATTCGCCGTGGAAAAATTTTAAAGGCCCATAAGGGCACGGATTATTGATATTGTACTTGGGAGGTATTCAATGACGAATATACCGCAAATTCGATCCATCGGCACCCTCATTCACCTGAGGCTGAAATCACGATTTGCTAAATGTATTTCGAAGGGTTGCGCGACAGACAAGCTGGTCTTCCGAGCTTCCCGCGTGTTTCGGAATGCGGCAAAGAAACGTTGACATCTATCTTGAAGCAATATTTGACTGGGGTTTCGGTTCATATTATTTCTCACAAAAGTCAAGCTTCGTTGTTTATAATAGGTTATGGAGGATCAGCACCGTTTCAGCGATCGAAGCTCGAGAGCTTCGTCGCGGAATCACAAAACCGAATCCCCGCACGTACAGGTATATTCACCAAACTGACAACGCTCGTTTTTATTTACATGCCCTCGAGATAAAATGTTGCAAAATATTGATACGTGCCTCTGAAAATATCTAGCGAAATAGGATATTGGATCGGTATTGCAATTAGGCGGATATCGGCCGGGCTTAAGGGGTGCCCTAGTCGATTTCGTCGTTGGTGTATATGTCTCCGAATATCGAAGTCCGCGGATTTCCAACGCGAAAAAAGGCTCAACAGCCTCATTCCATACACAATTCTCAGCAAAAATATACACGAGCACGTTTTTATTTGACGCAGAAACAAAGAAATGGTATGAATTCTAGGAATTTATTATTGCGATTTCGTAGAATCCGTGCCATTTCTGTATTTCTGCGTTATTATTATTATATGTAATTATACATAGATATATACATTCCTCAACGTCAAAATCAACCAGGACACCCTCTTAAACATCTGCCGATCCTCCCATCCCTAGAATATTCCACACTGGGTCTGCTCCGACGTTTTGTTTTTTCGTTCTTGATAGGTAATGAGGTAACGATCGAGATCAAACTCGCTGATTGAGCACCTTGAGTAACATCAGTGTTCCCAGACATGCGGCTGGTGCCTTATCAAGATATAACTCGACTCTCACCAGCTGACGGGAGAATTTCTCGAACAAGTCGGTAGGTTTTATCAGTTTGGCTATATGTGGCTATTAATTCGATGCGATAAGGTTCGTATGGATAGATATACGTGATATTTACCATTTGTCAACCGCCGGAAGCGATGAAACGTGAACTATTGCTGGGTGTAATTCTCGCGCTTGCCGCCTGCGGTAAGTGAATCGAACACCGTTTATAACCATTCATAAAACCAGTGTGCAGTTAAAGTTTCATGGTGGATATACAAACAGGCTCGAAAACAAATCAAAAACATATTCCCAAAAATTCTTTTGAACTATAAATTGAATGCGTGCGATTAATCCATGCGAGAAACGGTTGTTGCTCATTTAATTATCACATAATGTCTAATCCATCGTTTTCAGGCGCGGAGGGCGGTATCTCTCGCTTTTCGGAGGGCAGGATTGTCGGTGGTGAAGCGACAACCATCGAAGAACATCCTTACCAGGTTCGAATTTCACAGAAAAAAATTATTCTTTCGTGCTTTTTCCGTTGCTATTCTATATTACTCTTTACAAGTAAAATTTTTTCCGGCTTCCTCACAGAAAGCTGTTAGGCACACCTCGTAACTTTTGCGGGAAAATTTTGAAACAAGTAATCGCCATTCCTGAGCATAAAAAATATCTCTTATTATTCGGGTGAAAATCCATCAAAATATCATCAAAAATATTCAGCAAAATTCATAGTATTTTTTTTTCTCATTAGGTTCGACGAGCTTACTGTGACAAGCTTATAATACTGATTATTAAAAAACCTTGCACTTATCTTTGATGAGATAATACACAAGCGTTCTGCGAGTGTTGACACCAGTTAACAAAAAGATAGATAACGACCATGTATTTACAAGAAACTGTATAACGCCCAGTTTTGACACTGCAAATTGCTTTATTAACTTATTCCTCTAAAGGAAAATGAACAATAAGAAATTCACGGTAAATCATGAATAAGTAACGCAAACAATTTGGCAAATTTTGACAAATTTCGATAGAAATAAGAAGAATGTTTGTTAATTTTGAGAAAAATTACTCTACAAATTTTCCCCGAGTTTCCCAAATAGGACGAAGAAAAAAAAAATACAAATTTCATCTCACGGCTAGAAAATGGCTTTCCTTTCATTGAGCAGATATCGCTGGTGTACTTCAGCTCGCACCGATGCGGCGGTTCCATAATAACGGAGTACTTCGTGGCGACGGCGGCTCACTGCGTCGCGACGCTTTCGACATCGCTGACAAGCTACCTGCAGATCAGAGTCGGAAGTTCGTACCGTAACTCGGGAGGAACCCTATACTCAATATCCTATTTCACATACCACGGTTCGTACAGCTCGTCAACCTACGATTACGACATAGCGGTGATAAAGGTGACGCTGCCGTTCGAGTTCAGCTCTACCGTCCAACCGATCGAGATCCCGACCTCGGACTTCACCCTGGCCGACGGAACCCTCGTGGGGGTATCAGGGTGGGGAAGATTGTCCGTCAGTATCCGCATCCCTTGAAACTTTACGCGTTTTCAAAATGCTGGGGGTGATACGCTAATCCCGCTCCCTTTCGACTTTCTTTAGTCCGGCGGAAGCCTACCGACGGTTCTCCAGGTCGTCGAGGTGCCCGTCTTGAACAACACCTACTGCGCCCAGCTCTATGCTAGCACGAATCCCGTCACCGACAGGATGATTTGCGCCGCTTACGACGAAGGAGGAAAGGACGCCTGTCAGGTAAAACGTTGGCGATGAATGGTGAACCGTACTCCGAAATGACGCCTCATCGATTGACTTTCAGGGAGACTCTGGCGGTCCGTTGTTCTACGGAAATATCCTCGTCGGAATCGTGTCCTGGGGTGACGGATGCGCACAGGCATATCAGCCTGGCGTTTACAGCCGAGTCTCCGAATTCCGCGAGTGGTTGGTCAACCAAACAGGAGTGGACTTTAACTAGCCTCCGGACCACCTTCAACCGCAACGCAGATTGTCACGAATTTATTCTTTATATCGAGCAACAGAAGCTGTTTTTAAACAATGATCATTGCCTCATTCTTTTACCGGCATGACTGCAGATTTTCAGAAGTATATGAAATTTTTCATAAGTTGTTCTTACGGTGGATAATAAATAGAGGCTAAACATTTCAAGTGTCAGGTATCAAAAATCGAACAGCTGGTACTACCGATCATTTTTGTGTGGCGGAGGGATTCGAAACAGGAAACTTAGTTCGAAAAGTGATTATTCACTAGCCTCATTCCGAGATTTGATGACCGCAATCGTTTTTTAATCTGGTGCTGCCTGAGTGAGTATATGCTGACCAGTACCGAAAAGAGGATCTTGGTCATGGAAGACGGAATCAGGAAACGTCGAAACGATATAACGAGGCAATGAAGAATTTTTATGTACGGTTTCAATCCTAACGAGTTTCAGGCGTTTCAAGAGTCGAGGTGAGGGGTGGTCTTGTACGTATTTAATTTAGCATGACAACGGCAGCTAATCACCACAGAGGCGAATAAGTTGAGTGAAAATTCAAATTATCCTCCTTCAGGTAATTCAATTTTCTGCCCGTTTAGTTGCGCGATAACAGTCGGCTTTATCTCCGTGGTTTTAAAAATCCCTGAGAACAAACGGGGCTGTACGTAATTGTGTAAAAGGTGTCGCGGCGTTATTGAATGACTACCTCGAACCACCTGCTGCACCTTATCGCGTGAATGACGAATAAATCTGATGCGAAATCGTTCGCGATTATCACTGAACATAAGGCACTCGTTTAAACGTTCACAATGGTAAAACATCATCGCCGATTAATCAAAGGGAGAATCAGGAAAGGTTTATCGAGCGTCTTCCGTTTATCGCAAACCAATGTCGAAGGTGAATATCGTACACACTTCGTCAGTTCTGGTTAAACAATGTTTCGCGTAGCAGTGTTGTTATTCACCTTTATCATCGCGGTCGGTTCCAGCCCAGCGAGAATCGTGGGAGGAACTTCGACCACCATTTCCAGTCATCCGTATTTGGTAAGGAGATTCATTTCACTCACTTACTATACCTACGCAATTTGCGGAAAGAGTCGTAATTTTCGACGAAGATTAAATATTCCTGCCTTTATATGCGTAGGTGTCGATTATTTACAACAACGAACACGTTTGCGGTGGGTCACTGATAAGCAGTCGATGGATCTTGACTGCTGCGCACTGTATCGATGGGTCTGTAACAGCAGTTTTCAATGAAGATATAAAACCTCAGTTACCGTAATTCGGTGGTTCTCGTTCATAAGACCGTAATCGGTATTTGTCTTTAAGCAGTGCTGTACTTTTTTATCAGCTTTACTAAAACGAAACGCTTTCCTGTTTTACGTAATGTTCGTGATTGATGAAATCCTCCAATCTCTTAACAATCAACTTTAGAAACTGTATTCTGTCTCTTAATTATCACGTATTCATAATTGATCGATTAGTGAAAATATTCAGAAGGTAATTCAGGGGTCTCTGTCCTCCTCGGTTACCGTTTAATGTAGTTGATAAATCGATGGGTCCTCATAAAACGTGATTGTCGACTTGCCTAACCAAATATGAATACTTGAATAACCAAACATGATCCTTCATTGCTAGAAAACATGACAGCAGCTGTAGATAGTTGCTCAGATCGCAAATGTACAGATATGTATAATGCTCGTGTTCGATATTTACCGGAATTGAACCTCACGGTCAACTTTTTGTCAGCGATGTCGCAAACCACACACTGTGTATCTAGACTGCTGTTAAATCTAGCAAATCATCTAACCCTGAATAAAATGGTAAAAACATTCTGTGTTTGTTACAAATTTTAGACTCACCACAAGTCTGTTGAATGTCCGGGCTGGAAGCACGTACAGAAGCAGCGGAGGGACTTTGATCACTTCAATCTCCTCGGTGATCATCCACGAATATTATGACGAGGACAGCTACGACTATGACGTTGGATTGATGCAGGTGAGCACTTGGGATAAAGGTGAACTGTGAACGCGAACGTCGCTTTTCTACTCGCTGTATTTTGCTTGCAGTTGACATCCGCTCTGGCATTGTCCACGACAGTAGCCACGGTCACTCTGCCATCGTCAAGCTACACCATAGATATTGGAACACAATGCACAGTGGCTGGATGGGGAAAAACGTCGGTGAGTAATGGAGAGCACTTCTAACCGTGAAATCAAGCTCCGAAAGCAATTATATCACCGTTTTTGCAACAGTACGGAGGCACGCTTTCGGAGACTCTGCTTTACTTGACCGTTCCAATCGTCAGCCAGACGTCCTGTTCAGCCACTTATATTTACCGGAACACCGTCACGGATCAAATGATCTGCGCTGGCTACACTACCGGTACCATGGATACTTGTCAGGTGACCAAAGGAACCATGTTGTCATTTTGCATTCTTTGTTTGGGTCTCAGGCACCCAATTGCTTTTCGCCGAAACGGTTAGGAATGTTCCAGATGTCAACCTGATTTCAAAGTCGATAGAAAAAAAAAAATTATGATAAAACAACCGATAACTTTGTACTTGATAACATGAGTCATCGCTATGCCTTATCGGGCAGTACTGTCATTCTTCTCTTTAAAATGTTATCGGGCCACTTCAGTAATTGTTGAATGAACGTGGCCTCGTTTCTGTACAGGGTGATTCCGGAGGGCCACTTGTCTACAACGGTATCCAGGTCGGGATCGTTTCCTGGGGAGCGGAATGCGCGACCGTTGGTTATCCCGGGGTTTACACGCGAGTCTCTGCGATCCGAGAATGGATCACAAAGCGTGCCAGTATTTAGGGCTGCCATCGATATCAGGGAACATTTGTGTATTCTGTATCGAATATTTGGAATACAATCGGTACATCGCCCAATCAATGTTATCCCAGCTCTGCCGTTTTAATTCCGTTTTGAATTGCTCCTAAGGATTACGTACCAACATCATTCGACTGGCAACTAACGGTCTAAGACAACGTAGACGAAAAAAATATGAGATTAAAGTGACTCGGCACAGTTCGCTTCATTACTATGTAATTACGAAAGATAAGCAAAGGTTTTGCTTCTCGTGATGCAAGAATAGTATCCAGTACCGAAGTTTCTTTCACAGATTGTTAATTTGCGATTCAGCGCACTTTTACCGTTACCGTTAAGTGTGAAAATATCTGCGATTCGCTCTCGTTCATAGGATTATAAATTGCAAAGTGTCAAACAGAGCAACTGACAATTAGGACAATAATTGAGTGCTGAGAAACTGGGTGAGAGAGAGCGTAGCTGAACGTTGCGGCATGTTGTGAATACTAAATGATTCAAACGGCGGGTGTTTGCCTCCTGATATATAAATATACACGAAGAATAAGACTGTCTGACAGTTATAATGAAATCTTAGTCATAAGATAAGCTCGTGGCTGAGACTACGCTTGACTTTCAGATCACTGTAAAAATTGACCTGGTATCAATGAGACTTGGTGGAAAAGGTACACGAAAAAACTTTGTAAATCTTTTTTCGGAGAGTTCTCTAGACTGCAGTTTGCAGTACCGAAAGATAGCCATAAAGTCGAGTAACTGAACTTGTCGATGGAAGACTTTCACTCTACTTACCTACGGTGACCGCTACAAATATTCAGATAAGGATCAAGAGTGCCGTTGTGCCACCGTACGCTCAATATATTTGAAGTATAGTACTTACTGTGCGGTGTAGTCAGTGGTTTGATCCTCTTGAACGTTGAATTGTCTCTTCTGGACGTCGTGAGTTAGTATTTGATAGCCTTGTGCTCGATCACTGACCTTTCCAATGATACGGCAAAATAAACATGGTGAGACTAATGACGAAAAAATAATTCTTCCGTAAGTGAAAACGCACATGAATTGCTTGTAATAAATAGAAACAGTTGTGTGCAGGATTCGAGAAAGTTTGGAAAAATATTTAATATTATGTTAATATAGCTTTAATCAAATTAGGCCAATAATATGAATTTGATCGGAATGTATTATCGTCTTCGATAATTTTGTGGAAATTTCCTATTTCTCTGGAAGCCGTTGACGGGCATTTTATACTTGATTTGGAAAATCCACATCGTTAAAAGACAACGCCGTTACGATGTATCTAAATAGTTTATTCACCGAGCTGACGATGATCGTCCGCTGCTTCATACTTCTTGTCAGTTACACCGGCTATCTTCAAGGTATGCACAACTATGAGTAAGAACTTACCTTAACATTAGTGTAAAGGGTGTTCACATAATTTCAAGACTCCACTGAAACCAGCCAACCGTGAAACTCTTGAAAAATTCACACAGAGCTTACTTTAATCGTATCATTTATCCAGGCACTGAACAAGCCAGTCGCATTGTCGGTGGAAGCTACACATCCATAGAGCAGTATCCTTACCAGGTAAAAGATTTGAAAATAAAAAATCAACACCCACTCCACACTACGCGCGATCGATTACTTCCAGGGTAATTCCGGGCGAGATGGTCCACAGTATAGTTTCTCGTGTACTTTGCTGTATTGGGCTAATACTGTGGGCCTTCTTCTACCTATAACCATCTCAACCGGAATTACCTTATTGTATGATTAATCTCTAGGCGTCCTTGCAACGTAATGGTCATCACGTCTGTGGCGGTTCAATCATCAGTAACACTTGGATTCTGACCGCCGCGCATTGCATCCGCAAGTATGTACTTTTCATGATTACTTTTCAAAAATTGTTTTAATTAATTACTGCACGATCGAATTGTCGCCGTTCCAGCTACAGCCACACCGTATTCAAGGTCAGGACGGGGTCCTCTTACTACGACAGCGGCGGAAGGCTGACTTCCGTGGCGTGTATTTTGGTGAACGAGAACTTCGATTTGATCACCCTTGACTACGACATTGCGGCAGTAGAGGTACGAAACGGGTTTCGAAGAATCGATCAATAACGTAGACCTAAGTGAATTACGTATATTATCACAGAAATTGAAATCGAGAATCAGGAATACACTAAAGCGTCGGAATTCCCGTCAACACTCGCATCGTTGACTAATGGCATTTTGATTGACCGTTCAGCTGACCAGACCGCTGGCGTTCAATAGCCATACACTTCCGATTGCTCTCGCCACGAGGGCACAAGTTCTTCGGGTCGGTCAGGTGGCTACAGTAACCGGGTGGGGAACGACGATGTCCTCCGGAACTCTCTCGAGGCGGTTGCAGAAGGTCGACTTACCGCTGATAGCCTGGGCCGATTGCCTCAAGAGCTACGTGGAACACCCGATCACCGAGCGGATGTTGTGCGCCGGCCATCTTGATACTGGTGGCCGAGACGCGTGTCAGGTGACCGACAAACACAGTAGCACCTCACTCGTTAACCGAATCATTCTTCCCCACTCCTCGCCCTCCGAAAAATGCGCGCGCATTTCGAAGGCGGGGCTGAAGAATGGAACGAGTTACGTATCGAGGCGATATCGGCAAACGTTGCTATTTGCAAGACCGTGCGAAGTAATTGAAATTTTGCGTGGTTTTTTTTTCTGTGCAGGGCGACAGCGGCGGTCCTATAGTTCTCAATGGAAAATTGATCGGTATCGTGTCTTGGGGATTTGGATGCGCTCTGCCGTCTTATCCGGGAGTTTATACGAGAGTGTTATACTTCCGCGACTGGATCGAGTACAATACAAACCTGTGATGAAAAGCCTCTGTATCTCACTCCATAATCCACTGCTGATCGATTTATTTGGCTCATTTATTTAGACCTCGAGGATTGATGCAGTTTGGAACGTCAGTACTCGACCAAATCATTGGACGCAGCTTTCCCGGGATGGGATTATCATCCATTGTGGACATTTTAACTGTACATATCTGTCATTATATCGCGTATGTTGCTTTGTATGATCAATAAAAAACAATCGAGTTACTTTAGATATTTTATACACGATGGATAAGTAATTTTTCAACCACTTACGCAGCTGATTTGATTAATTAATTAACTGGTAAGTTTGTCCAGCAGTGACAAGGGATTGTTTGTGTATGAGGTATATGCAGACTCTGCACGCTCTGTGCATTTTCTGCAATTAGCGTAACGCGGTACTAATTGACTGTGAATCAGAACAAGGTATTATTTGGTGTATAATTGAATTAAAGGCGGATCTGATGGGTAGGCGTGTGTAAGTTATTGCTAGCCGAGTGATCAACGGTATACGAAATAATTGATTATTAGTTCATTCCAATGCCGGGTCGTAATGAATATGAATTAGTCCGCGAAATTATGAGCTCTGTAATTGTGGAAATCGTTGCGCTTCCTGCATCGCTGCACGGCGCGCTATACATTCCTGCATGTTCGCGTGCAGCGGTGAATTCGGATCCCTGTGATCCGGTTTAACTATGATTTATGTAAATCGTACGCACCGAAAATCCCCGAACAGATTTCATAAATTTTGCTATCAATTCAAATCGGGTAAAAAGCTTGTTTAGGTGGACTCTTTCTGCGTTGTTCTGATCCCCCGATTCATTGGCTACGGTTTGCGAAGTAACATTGTTTACACCGGCTTGACGATTTCAGCAGGAAAGAAAAAAATTATTTATTTTCACCGCAGCTACGTCCCGTAATTCTCGACATTCACCGGAAGACACCCTCACTCAATTCAATAAATTATAGTCCCCGTGTGGTCAAAGATCCATGTGACAAAACTGTCGATCCTCGTGTAGACTGCCGGAAATGTTGGAACTGTGCAACCCAATCCGTATGACAAAATTCCGACTAAAATCTCCTCGTGCACCAGCGGCGCTCCCAAGTCTCCCTTTGTTACCAAGAAGCAGAGTAAAATGAGGATCGAGCAAACGACTTGACTCAAGAATTCGAAATAACGATAATGACGAGCTGATTTAACCCACCTGACAAACCTCCGCGTCTGCGTTCATGTGCCCAGCGCAAAGCATCGAATCCAGAAGATCCTTGAAAGCAGGTAGGCTGGATTCGCAGATCGTTTGGTTGACCGTTGGAGTCGAAACTACGGTCAACTGGGATGCTGGATTACCTTGCTGAAAAGCGACGGTTCAGTGTTGGCGATATTTAAAAAAACTAAGCCTGACGTGAATGGATTAGTTCTTTCTCGGGTTGTAATTGACAGCTTACTGGTCCTCACCGTGTCCATGATCCAGCCCGTTATGTTGGCGGCTGTTTCATCGGCGATTTCATATTCCGAAGAAGGCAGCACGATCGGCAGCTTACCATCGCCGAATTGCAGCGGGACACGCAGCTGGAATCACCGCGATGATAATGAATTTTTCAATCGTTCTCGGATGTAGCAATACGCACCTTCAACAAGGCGATATCGTAGTCGTAAGAGATCGAATCGAAGTCCGGGTGAACGATGACGGATCTGACTTCCAACTGTTCTCCACCAGTTGACGCAATCGTCGTTGCAAATCTGACGGTGAGATTCGTCGCGCCATTTCTGGAAGTAGAATTGACGGTGTTTTCACTCTTGACCTTGAACGATAATTGAGCCACTGGGTTTCATTTGACGTACCGGTGCACACAAGAAGCTACTGTCACCACCCAGAGTTCGGTTATCAAAGCGCCGCTACAGCTGTGAGACTTATTGTACTCGACGGAAACCTTGGAATATGTTTGAAACGAGTTGAGAATTTTTTAGCAACGAAAATTTGGTTCGTTTGGCATTAAAATCAACTCACGTGATAGGGATACTCCGATATGTCCGCACTCTCGGAATTCGCGAAGGCGATGCCTGGGTGGATGAAAATTACACATTTGATTAAACGAGGCCGAAAAATGACAGAGTCTTATTACACGTTGTATACACACCGTAAAACAGAACAGCAATTATGGAGAGAACGAGCTCTGACAATGAGTTGGACATCGTGAACCTATATTAACGGCGTTTTCGGTTTGACTGTCCGAAGCCAGTTTGCTCCCAGCCGGGTGTCTTCTAATCCATAAAGCCCATCCGATCAACGATAGGAAAACCGAATATAGATAATTTTGCCATATTATAATCCAAGGATTTTTCCGCGCAAATGACGAACGATATTCTCAACCGTTACAAAGAACATCCATTAACGGGACGCACACACGCCAGTCCGAGTAAGTGCTCGTATTTTATCGGACATTTTTGATGTATCGTAAATTATTTCCCCGCACCGATGCATAACACGGATTTCATAGTCATGATCGCGTGTGGGCAACGTACATTATATTTCAACGTTCCGGTGCTTTCATATTACATTACATGCTTTATTTAAATTCAACAAATAATCTCCGTCCACCCTCGTTTTCGTACATATTAAGTTGTGTATTGTATAATATTGCTATTCGTCAAAATCACAGCTGAAGGTTGTCACATCCCGCAATTCATCCAGTCAAGAGCACTGGATTCGACGCGCGCGTCTCAGATACCGGTCTCTCCTCTGATCCATTCCCGAAAGTCGGCCACGTTTGTGTAGACGCCCGGAAAGCCAGGCTTTGCGCAGCCGTATCCCCAGGACACGATGCCGTAGAGGATGCCGTCCGCGACCAGGGGACCCCCTGAATCACCCTGACAGGAGTCCTTGCCTCCCTCCGCCATGTCGCCGGCGCATATCATCCTCTGAGTTATAACGTTGAACTCCTTATAGGCCTTGGCGCACAAGTCTCGGGGGACTATTTGCACGCTGACCCTCTGCAGCGATCTTGCGGCGCTTCCGCCTTGCTGAAAATTGAAGTCAGTTTGAGGGTGATCGGTGATTTCTGGGTAAACAAAAAATGAACGTGTCCTTTTCGCACCCTGAGCGCTCCCCATCCGGTCACGTTGACAATGGTGCCAGCCTCGACCTCGGAATCAGGTAGGGAAACCGGCTGGACGGTTTCGTGGAATTCGACGTCGCTATCGAGCTGGATAATTCGGTGAAAAATTGAAGCTTAATTAGCGATTCAGGTTAGTAGAAAAGATAAACCGACATTTGAATGCACAATGAGTTTCGGAGATAAAATAATGAACAAATCTCAGCTTGTGTTAACGAACCTCCAGAAGAGCTAGGTCGAAATCAATGGCGTAAGAGTCGAACTTGGGATGACGAATCATGCTGGCAATCGCATACTGTGTGCCATTGGATTTGTTCGAGCTTCCGGCGCTTACGCGATAGTACTTGGTGGATGACCTGATAAAAAAATTTAAGGATCAATTAATGTCGTGGCAGTTCAGAGTAAGGCGACAATGTCGTTTCGACACGTGTCAATGATTTGGTCGATCAGCGAAAACTGTGCTTCTAAAATCGACTTCGTTCACCGATCATAATTGATCGATACTTCCCGCATTAATTATCGACTATTCATATCGGTGACGGTATTCGTTATGTGTAATTTGGTTCCCGTGTTCTGGCGGTAATTACGCGATAACGAGGAAGACCGACTCGTAGGTATGTATCGCTGCGTGGCTTGAGTAGAATAACAAGACAATAACAACACCGCGAGGCTACTGATACAAATGGGGGTTAATTAACACAGCAGCACAGGAATTTACCCGATACAGTGAGCGGCGGTGATGGCCCATTTAGAACTGATCATCGCTGCTCCGCAAAAATGCTGCCCGTATTGCTGGAACGACAATTGGTATGGATGATCCTCGATCTTCGCGTCAACACCGCCGACGATTCGCCCGTCGAGTAGTCGCGGCTTCCGCCACGATGCCGGGGATCCTGAAGCAGAGTAATTTTCATCAGTTGTTCATCGATCGATCCGTCACACAGAGAAAGGATTTGCTGAATTTAGCAAATGCGGTGATGTATTTAGAAACGTATTTCTGCAATTCGAAGAAACGGCTTTCGAATCAACGAAAAGCTGGTAAGTACAATAATTTGTGTTCTTACGATAGAACCAAATTTATTTTATTTAATAAATCATTGGTTTCGCCATGTGTGATCGGCCTACTTGTTGAATCGAATAATTTCTTTTTTTTTGTATGCAGCTCACGGTGAAAATTGCGCACAATTTGGCCTACGATTTATTTCAGCGAATTTCATATCGAGTCACTTACCCAGGCCGCAGGTAACGAGAAGCGCGCAGATGACAGCGAGTTGAAACATTTTAGGAGTTTGTGGTTCAGTCACGTTGCAATTCTTGCTTATATACGCAGCCGATAATCTAGTTTGATTTTATCTACTTTTTTAAGCAACGTGTTCTCTTTCTTCGTCATTCGGAATGCAAACTCTCTAAAATCACTCGAGGCTAAAGCCTGTGACCAATATTCGAGTGCCACTTATCTATCAATTTGCGCAATTTTCTGAAAACCATAAAAAGCCGGCAGTCAAAGTAGTATGTCTTTCCTGAGACGATGACGTATTTATCTTCGTTATTTTGTCCGGCGCGTTTTTAATTCCGCTGGGTAAATATTATCGCGGTAACGCGATCTGGTTCCGTTGTTGATAAAGTAAAAAGGAGCCACCGCGACAGATTATAATGAAATTCCGTATTCTATAAAGTGCATATTGTGACATCTTATCTTATCTATTTGGGTCACTTTTCAATCGCGGCGTCTACGTGATTTCCACATAATACGTGATTTCGATTAATTCTCGCTATTCTCGCTGGAAATGTCAATATTTTTCAAATTCACGGTCTAAACTTTGCCAAATAATCAGTCAAAGTGACCGTACAGAAAATTAAAATTCACCGAATAGTTAGCACAGAGTTGTGAGCTTTTGTGGGTTGAAAGTAGCGTCTGATCATCGATCCATTAGATTTCGGCAAGAGGCAAGTTTGCAGCTGCTCGCTGAAACTCGGCCGGATTGTATCTACCGGCTCGAACTTGAGCCGACACAGTTTTTAACCAGATCCGATAGGTTACTTGCCTCCCCGGTTAATTCTAATTCCATTACCTAGCGTCCCGTGCCTCGGATGAACTTTTTTGCAGCCGGCCTGGACCGTCAGGATTACGAAGAGGAGGACGAGGATCGTTGGTCTAGCTAGGGCATGGCCGATGTTACGCACTGGATGAAGTTGGCTCCGGGATAGCGGTGACGGAATTTGGGAGGGGAGAAGGCGAACTTAAACGAGTTTCCGAAAGTTTCGTCTGGAGGGGTGGCGCGGCGGTAGCGGCTGGAATTTCATCAATATTATTGTTTAATTACTAATTAATTATCGCCCCTTTGATAGACACTTTAATTGGTCAAATTTTAACTCGCCTTATACCCTACGAATATCGTGCCGTAATTACCCGAGCTGTTCTTTAGCACTTCGTCCGTTATAAGCATCAATCATTCAGCCTTCAGGGGTGATTGAATTAGATACCCTATTTCTCCGCTCCGAAAACTAGTATGGTTAACAAACACTTGCGTTTCAACGGGCTGCGGTTAGATTAGCTTCGACAACGCCTAAATAACGTTGGAAAAAAAGCTGATTCGCTGTTTCGGAATGTCGTTTATTCTGGGCATTATCGGCAAAATCGAGTCCAGAAGCATTAACCGAATTTCCTCCTCTCCAACCAATCGTCGAACGCGGATGATTCCCTGTTTCGAAATACTTTGTTATTCAAATTAACAACGGCGCCTGGGATTTACGAGAGAATCTACCCGCCGGCTTAAACTTGACTTCTGTTTATTTACCGCGGACATCACTAGTGCCATATGTGCAATGTATACACGTCGAAACAGCAGTCTCCGGTTCTCAATCCGAATGGAAATCCGAATGGTAAATAACCGGCACGATAATTTAGCCTTCACCGAAAATCCGTTCGATATCCCATATCCTGATATAATAATTTTGAAAACGGTAAACAAATTTAATACGTAAATGGAAATTTGATTCAATATTTCCCTGCGGAACGGACGAGAGAAATTTACATTTAGATCCCGGTACGCATAGACTAAAATGACATTCCCTGATGTCCGTTTCAAAAACTGGAATGGAAGTCGAAAAAAACTTATAAAAAATGATGCGTCACCAGAGAATTAACGCCTGCCAAGGATCGTCGGACGCGAGTCACGGAGAAGTAGAAAACCTCGATCAGGATCACCCCGGCATGGTATCGACTACGATTCCCCTTTAGCCCGGGAACGTTGTACGTACTGCAACCGTGACGGCGAGTAAAGGATCTGGGTCATTCCTGAAAATATAGCTAACGGAAGTGGCCTATTTATTCGTATTACATGTCGCGAGTTCGAAGAGAAGTCAGAGTTATCGTCTGGAGTAGCTGTATGTGAAATGGACGGAGCCTGGGGTGGTACGAAATAGAATACGAAAAGGAAGAAGACGAAGAAAAGGTTGAGGTGGAGGAGGAGCGAAGCAGAAGAAGAAGAGTACTCTGTGCCAGGCGATCGGCCGCGCAGTTGCGAACGTCGGCACGACAGCTGTCTGCCGATTAACATATAAATCAAATTTCCACCGGCACACCGTTCGGTCCCGTCGGTTTTCCCATCCGTGAGGGAGCATCTGCCCAACACACCGCAGCTACAACTGTACAACTTCGCTGGTTGGGCGACGCTGTCTTTTCGAATCCGGGATGCATGCAGCACCCTCCGCCCGAAACTCCGTCGCACGGTTAAGTTAACTCAACTCTGCCAATGTAAACACAGGTCGGACCCCATCGATATTCCCATAAATTAGAGGGGAGCGTATTCCTCCAGTTTCCGGAGCAGCTTTGAGCCAGCTCTCCCCGATCCATATGCTCGATTCCCGCTGGAACGCGGCATTTATTGTTTCGATGTAGGTACGACGATCGTCCCGTGGCGGTGAAAACCTCTCCAGGAAAAAGCGACGCGCGTCACTTTTCTCGTTCGCAATCGTGACCGTCTGACCAGCCCAACTTAAAGTCGCAAGTCGTGAGTCGTAAGTCTAACGTTGCAGGACGAAGCTAACGACCCTTCGATCGGACTGCAGGGACTACGAGTCTAACTGGCTACTGGAGTCCTCTTCTCCTCCTCGCTCCGGCGTTTCCTGCGCCCCTCGAACAACGGGCGAAGGGTTGTAGTTCCACTCGCGGTCGAATTGCAGGGCGAATGAAACACAGAAACCGGAGACGAATCCAGTGATCATTTGGAGAGCGGCGCGATCGTTGAACTTCTTCTGTATCCTCCATCCAAGTTACGGCGTAAAATTTTTCACCCCCTCCAGCCGATAAGTCCAGGGAAAGAATGACTCTTTGGCTCGTTGTGCAACCTAAACTGCAGCTTCAACTGCAGTTCGAGTTCGGTTTATCTGCAACTTCTGCCTTATAGCGTTTGCATGGTTTAGGATAAGGGACAACTTTGTTGCTCCGTGTATCCGCGCAGGTGTGTGGGTATTGCTGGGCAAGTTTCTTGTACCCCCAGGTAGTTTTTCCTGATACATGCCTGTTCTGTGCCCACTGATCTTACCTTATTTATTTATTTCTTTCTTTTTCTTATACCATTTTTATCACTTCGTCGGACTATCTTTTTCCACCTCTCCCACTCGTTCCAACTTTGTCCTTTGTTCTTCGGCGTGACTGTGCATCCGTGCAAACTATACGTTTTTTACGCTACGTTAAACTCTGCGAGTTAGTTTTTACTTTTACTGTTTTTGTTTCCACCTCTCTGGCACTCTCTCTACTTCGCAGATTCCTCTTGACCCGCTTTGATTGTATTCAAGTAGAACGAAGTAAAAAGTATACGGTCGTGGTGCAGTTAATTAGCAGCGCTAAAAACGATCGGGAAAGAAAATATCAGCAGCAGCTAGACAATGTGTAATGTTACAATTGCACAGTACTTTCTTTCTTCGAGTTTCGTCGAGGCCGCGCACACGTGTCAACGGGGCTTGTACCTACACGTATAATAATTGGCAAATTAGTTGCGCAATTTTAATAATTACAACATTTAATCCACGGTGCGCTGCTGCAGCAGCCCTGCGATAACCGTCACGAGCAAAGCTCATGTATTATATTTCACCCGTGGCGTACATGCCATCCACCCCACACCTACTACGCAAATTCTGCATGATGCAGTGCGCGGACAAGCATCGTTTCAGAGTTTTAACGCGATTATGCCGGCACCCCTGCAGCACCACGAGGCGAGCGTAAACTAATAAAATAATGAACGTCCGCGGCGTTATTCGCGAGGTTGACTCGATTTTACATTTGACACTCGGGTTGGAGGGACAGAAAAAAAGAGAATCTCAAAAAATTGCCGCTTCACCAAGTTTTTCTTCGCAATTATCTCAAGACAATCGTGCGTAATGGTTGTGGGATTTCCGAGGGATGAAATTTTTTGAATAAATTCGAGTAAGTAAAGCAGTAACATGTAATTGCGATAAACTTTCCACTTCGCGTTAAATCCTGAGCTGGAAAGTCTTATTACAAATTCAAACAAACTGTAAAACGATGAGTAAATGAGGAAACAACGGAGAACGAGGAAAGCTAGTGGAATTCGGGAAATGAAAATTACTTCACTGCGTACGGTTAGTATGAGAGATTTTACCGTCGGCCCCTGACTCACCTCGGGAGTTGGTGGCGGGCCACTACTCACTTGTCCGACAATATATATGTACCTCTGGCGAATAGCTACCTACTCACTGGGAAACGTCTGCCGGGAGCAATGAATATTATATGTTCGGTGCCCGTTAATATTTCATTTTGAGCATTGTTCGTTGATGAGACAGGCCGGCGCAGCGCGTCGAGGCGCCCCGAGTGGCTCCCGGCTCTGAACTGCGCAAAGAAGAGCCGGAACGCGGAGAAGGTGGAGTAGGAAAAAGATACCCGGAAAGTGGGATCCCCGTGTCGCAATTACGCCCAAGTCCCTAACGGCTTCGTCGGAATCGGAATGACCTCATCGAACTTGGGTACCTGCCGATAAAATCTCGCAGCTTTTTCACCTCTCGAAAACCGGAAGCAGTTCTGCAGCCCTGCCAAAGACAGGTGATGTAAAAGCTCGGAGTCGGCGCGCGCTTCGGTCCTAATCCTCATCCCAGAGCTTTTCGCGTTGCGACGGGAGAGAATGATTTAAGAGGGGAAAAATATTCATCCCTGATAATGCTTGCAAATGGAAAGATTCGGCGGTGAAACCTGGGTGAAGAGTAGAAATAAGATTTGTTTGCCGCGATGCTTTGTTATGCTTTCCAGATTAACATTTTTTCTTCTACGTTATGTAACCGTTCGATCCTCCGTCGAGCTTTTCCCAGTCCGTTTATCCTCAGAAATTCAACAGTGAACAATCGCTGCGAAACGGATCATCACCCGCTTATTGTTAGATGTTATGCTTGAAAAATCGAGCGGTAATCTGGATCCCGGGCTGCAGTCAATAGTCAAATTTCTTGTTGAATACCGGGTGCGAATCTATTGCTCCAGCTTCGGTGACAGTGCCAACTATTAATGCATACCCTGCTAGCTACCCGTGAGTTAGAAACACATCCAGCTCTGCCTCGTTCGCTCTGCGTGTCCTCTCCTTAATGCACATTCCGTTCCGACAGGTAGTCACTGGCTGCAGTCAGTGCATAGCAACAACTCCATCACGGCATGGGAAGTTCGAGGAACGGGAATATGAACCTGCATATCTATAAGCCTGCGGGCAAATCTCCCAGACTCTGTTTGCCAGTTCTGATAAGCTCGTTCAAACTATCGTGCAATCCGAAACGTGATACGAACCGAACGATGGGACTGCTACGCCCGACTTGTGGTCAGAATTTGGAGTCTCAGCTTCGAACGTATTTCTTCTCCTCTTGGCTTTCTGTTTCCGGATGGATTTGGAACAAGGCTTAAGTGCCACGGTGCAATCCAGGCCATCGAACCAGATGCCAAGCGACTAGTTTCGAGAATGTGTTCACAGTGATAGCTGGATCGGTACAACTTGTTTCTAATTGCGAGGAAAATCTTACGTCGTCGGTTCAAACGGAGCGCTTTCACGATGAGAGGAAATTTTATGATTAATTTTAAACTGATTTAGGTGTGATAGCGTTAGATATTTACGAATTAGAAGTTGCTGGGTATGACTGAATGAACTTTTTCTCCATGGCATCTGCTTCAGGTCGCGAAGCTCAGTGTGCTCAGCGAATGCTACACCATGACAATTCCCGTGCACTGTCAAAGTCCAACCGAAAGACGCGAGTGACAGAGTTCATCGGTTGAATATTCATCGCTACGCGAAGCTGCTTTGCGGAAACGTAGGATGTTTTTACATCGAAAGACCGTCTCGCGGAATATTTCCGTGTTTACGTCTTCGCCGACTTTGGCATGTAGTTCGGCTATATCGTATATCGATGTAGCTCGAGGTTGACAGCCGACGATTTGAACTCACTTGAAGAAAAACAGAAGTATGTAGGAGAAATGAGGGAAAAACAGAAATAAATGAATGCTAGTGAAGGGGGAAAAAAGATGGAATACGGTTTTCGTGACGAGGACGAAACGGCAAAAAAGTTCGCCTCGTTCTTCTCGATTCTCGTCCTTGCCCATCCAGTTTCTGCTTCTCTTCTTCACCTTCTTTTTCTTCTTCATCTTCTTCTCTCTTTGACTCTTCGTTTATTTCGTTATCAGCAACAGGAGTCGTGCATCTTCATAAACCACGCATTAGTTTCAAGAACACGACGTCATAATTTGAAAAGTTCCTTGCTCTGTATTATTTATGAACGTATGTAGTAGGTAGCCGGCTAGGTTGCAGGTAGGTATGAGGAGAAGTCTGTTACGAAACTTTGCTAATACAAGATGGATCGGCCAAGAGTTGAGTAATTATGTTTTATGGATTTCAGATGCCCTCCTGTATTATTTATCGTGTATAGGGAAAAACGAGGAGCAAGTCGCTTGGTAATATCAGGGCGTTACGGGTGCTGTATAAGTACGTCACGTACCGTAGGAATTTCCGTTCTTGTGCGGAGAGAAAGAGAGAGAAATAGAGAAAGGGAGGGAAGGAAAAACGGAAATCATTGAAAGGTTTACCGTGTCCTTGTCACTCGCGTAACGAGTCTGGTTCACTCGTTCGATCAATTTTACCCCTACACACGGTACGTGTATACATTTATTGTAGACGTACAACCATGCCGCTCTTTTACTTCGTCTGCAAAATGTTCGTTTGTTATTTTTGTCTATGATGTCCCGCGTAAGAAATCCATCGGCGACAGATTATTTATCCACGTCAGATTCAGGGCATTACTTAGGTCCCGGAGACCGGGGAACCACTATCAACTATGAGTTGTGTGTTGCGGGGGAAACTTTGTTGAGCAGAGGGGCTGGAGGATTGTGTGTTTCTTGCCTGTCGAGTTGTGTCTAACCTAACGCAACCTCGCCAAAGCCTCAATTACACACAAAGAGACCCGACGCCGTTGTTACCAAGTTGCGACGCTTTAAATCTTGTCAGGATCTTAGTCGTGCTAATTATAATTGAGCAGCGGGGCTCAGCGGCAGATAGTGTTTTAGATACAGTGAGAGAAGAAAGGATTTAAGAAAACAAGAACAAGGAAAAATGCAAACGTATGAAATAGCTCGACATCCGTCCAGAAGGAGCACAGTTCCGCAGGGATTCTTCTCTTTGAATTGTTGCGACAGGAAGAGCGTTCAGCGTTTTTTTTTAACCGCAGCGGGCATCAGCTGCGCTTCGTGAATAATCCGGATGGAATATGCGCAAAGTGTATAAAAGTAGACAGGCTCTGTTACATCCGCGTATTTTCCCCCTCAAGTGGGAGGAATAAAATTCTCCGTATGGGATTTGCATAGCTGGGTAAAATGACGCGTTACAGAAAGCTTCATGGAGTGAATGATCCGAATTCGCTTCTAATTAGTGGATGGCACAGTCGAGTTGCCTGTGGTCACTCCTTCGTGAGGCGCGTTTGAGCCGATATGATGACGGCGCATTTCCATGCAATTACAAAGCGCGTGTCAAGCCAAGTAGTACAAATTCCGTGAAATGGAGTTCGCGCTGAGCTGGTCGGGGGCTGTTTTGGATATTATGTTTGAGTTTGCCGTCATACAACCGCGTGCTGCATAGACTTCAAACAGCTCGGTGCCTCGATCCTGGTGAATGCGAACACGGCGAAACACTCGTTAGTCACGGTCGGTGAAAACACATATTACACAAGCATATCTGCAAACTAGTTCGCTTCTCTTCAAGTTTGTAGCCCGTAGCAGTTCGTTGTTCGCTGTTTTTCACCTAATCGAATCAACGATTCCCCGATTGCTTATCCTCAATAACGGACATTTAGAACTTTCAAACAACACGTTCACAGAGACAGATTCAGAGGTTGCATCACATTCTGCGCACGTGCATTCTTCGGAGCGAGGCGTACATTGTTCAGACACTTGTCTAATATCTCGCGATTAATACTGGAGATACCGGTATCACAGCTGCAGACCGGAGTCTGCGTGATCAGCTAATTATTGCCTCGTTGGTAGAGCGTCAGGGGTTTCCAGCAGAAGGAGGCAGAACGAAGCGAAACGAGGAGAAGGGTGGCTTGAGGGAAAAGGGCGGAGTTCGGAAGGGGTAGAATCAGGTTCTGGAAGAGGATCCCTCTCATTCTTTATTCAGATGACCACGTTAAAGAGGGTCAAACTGTTGTTATAGGCTGAGTCTTGCCTCTCGTTCCCTTAGTTACGATACCTACCAAGTCTTACCTTCTCCGCAAGAGCTTCCCCTTCACGGAGTCTGTTTAACCACGTTCAGGAGCATTAAATTGAGCTGACATTTAATCGGAGGAAGACATCTGCCTGGTTTCCCCCTTTGAGTATTCTTCCCTTAGTTTTTTGTGCTTTTTCTGGAACCATCGATCTCGAACGGTCAGGTGACTCAGCCGGAAGGCTGGAAACTATCAAGTGGCACTAACAGGGCGCCCTTCAGGGTCGCGTGGCTAACAAGGTCCAGTGGCGGCGAATCCTTCTCTTTACTCAAGTTCCGTTTCGTTGAGACCTGGACCCCAGTCGTCTTCATCAGGTACTCGTCTCGCGGACTGGAGGAGTCGTGTCGTCGACCGGGCGTCTTTTGGCCCCAAGGCTAACCTTAATTAAACAGTTCGAAGCTGAGCTTCGCCGGCTGAATATAAAGGGCCGCAAGCTCGCTTATCCCCAGAAATGAAGAACTTGTACCTCTTGATAATTGAAATTAATTTTTACGTGTACTTGCGTCAAAAATGTCGCTTCGCCACAGGGGCTGCGTTCATTCGCGGTCACGGAGAGAAAAATATCGAGACACGAACGAAGGGAGGGATGGACGGATAGATATTTTTATTTTATTCATAGCAATATTGGATAAGGTGTCGAATCAGAGCAGGCATACTCAACACAATGAAAAAGTAATAAAATTGGCTGCAACCGCATAGTGATGGTTACTGATCCATCCCCCCCTTCCCCCGTACGAGGGATTATCATTATTGTTATTACTAGTAAAGGGAAGAGTGCAAACAAAATAATGAAATAAAATAAAATTAGAAAATAACAGGAGTTTAGAGAGCGTGGCTTACAGATAGAAGTAACTAATAACGAAAAATTTAACAAGATTTAACAAATTTAAAACAAAATTAAGGTCAAGATAATTAAAGTACAGTAAAGATTAAAGCGAGGGCTAAGTAGAAAGTGAGAGAGATAGGATGGGTATTGGATTACAATGGAACTTCGAATCGAACGGGCTGGTACTGTTATTAGAACCCATGTTTATTATCTAAACCCTTCATGCGATGTACGGCTTGGAAATAACTACAGCCTGCAACGTTTCGATTATCGATCCAGTGTATTGTAATCCGTTAATTGGTGGGCAGAGTTTATTTCGCGAGCGGGGATAAAACCGCCCGGCCTGTAGGTAGGCATGTACCTAATACAGGCATACCAACGTGAGCGGCGACCAGGTGTAGAATATCCCGTCAAAGCCAAATGTTGTTTTGTGCCAGAGGCGGGTGGGTGAGCTGTGGGTGGGGTGATGGATAATAATACACAATAAACGTGAGACGAGACAATGCATGCTGGGTATACGCTGCTGACGCGAAGTAAGCAGCTTAGTGTTTACACGATATGGAGTTACGCTGTGCTCACAACCATGTGCAAAGCAACACTCGAGCCGTAGGTATTACAGAATAATTGGCAAAACGGCAGACTCGATAAGTTCACTCCCTGTGGTATATAATGTACTTGTACAATATTATATTACGTCAGCGAAAATAAATGTTAAGTGAAAGAGTGATGTTTTTACATCCTGCACACCCACGCCTCTCGCAATGCTTCGTATTTTCGTTTACTTTTTAAATGTAGAATTATCATATACAGGCTTGAAAAAAAATTTTTATATCTTTCGACTAAATTACGAGGTGTTGTACTGTGCGGAATTTATACCCTCGAATTTTTCATCCGTATAAACAAAAATATGCAAGGTCCGTTTTAACGTTATTTTTATTTATTTAATTTCTCTTTCGTCGTTTTTTCATTACGCAGAGATAAAGTAAGAACAGAAAATCAGCACCGCAAATTACCAATTCTTCGGGGATACTGATGGTAATGTTTCAGGTTCGCGCATGCTAATTGCCGTACTATAAAGTCTCAGAATTCGCTCATTCAATTCATTCAATTATGTTAGAATAGTATATTCGGTTCATCAACAAAAGGGCCGAGATTTAAAGAAACGCATTTGAAGAAACTTCCAAAATCGGATCTGACTCTCCATATCAGTGTACAAGTGAACTTGAAATTGCGTTAACCCGCCAACAACCAGCACAGCTACTCCAATGATCACACATACATATATCCTGTACCTACCTACCATTATCCTCTTCACTTTACGAATGAATAAATACTCGTTCGTTATCGTACGTAGCTAAAATTATCTCGCTCCTCTCGTGAATTTATTATCTTTGATTTTCTTATCGGGTAAAATCGCACAGTTTCCTTTATTATAACAAGACTTACGGGGTACGCGTAGAAGACGGAAAATCTCATTGTCCCGTTGGCCGATGTCATTTCCTCGGCTCGGCGATATACTTCGCGTCGCGGTGTTGCGGGGGCGAAAGTTCACCTCGGTTAACGCAGTTTGTATGACTGGGTACATAATGATAATAATAATAATAATAGTAATATCAATAATAGTAACAACAACAACAATAATAATAATGACGAATGGGAAAATTTATGTGAATTATGGAAATTACCTCCTACAATTCGTCCCAACCTCTTCTCTCCCTATATTGAATTCGTTATTCCCCATTTGCGCTTTTCTTCCACGATAATATTGCGAACGTAATTTAAATACAAGATGACAGAACTGAATGAGAAATGTTGTTGTCACTGCAGAATAACTCGAGTCAGGGGTCAGAGAAAATGAAAAACAAAATTCAAAATATATTACGCTCTTTAGTTATAGTTATGTACAACGATTTCGTTAATTTTCCGAATGATTGCAAGCTCAGTTCTCATTCTTAATCAGTAATTTCGTAAATCACAATTGCACGGATATGTCTGGACTGACGAACGGATTTTTACGAATTCTACAACTACGAGGAAGTAATGAATTTCTGCAATTCCAAGGAGAGCAAGAATATGCACACGCGACAAGGTGAGTCATACATACACGCGTGTCTACTTTGAAGCGCTATTTATAAACGAGGAGTTTTTGGCCATTATCTCGAAGCGCGTGTGACTCTCGCAGAGCGATGGTCTGTCTCAGACTCGGCGAAGACGTGAAAGCCTCGTTTTGTTTTCGTGCCAATGCGGTGGGAAGGAAACAGTGGAGAGAAAGGGAGATTTATGGGGGCGTTGAGAGGGGGATCTATACCTTATCGACCAAGTCCGCGAAAATATCTGCGAGTCGGGGAGCGGAGGTAAAGGGCGAAACGATCGGAGCCCCGCACGTCCTGTTAGATTGGGTCAGCGGAGGGCAAACGATAAATCACGCCTCTGTAATTACCTGTCTCGTACGCACCTCTCGGCCCGGAGTTGGTTGTGACCAACGCAATACGCGGTTCGAAACGCCGAAGCAGTTCCGGCTGATAAGCTGCAGCCCTCAACCACTCGGCCGTGGAGCGCCGCGAAACCGAAGGACCTCCCAAGGAGGGTTTTCCCCAAACTTAAAACAATTACATCGCGGAGAGAGAGCTAAACAAAAATGGTTTTGAAAGACGTTTCATTTTTTTGCGGTCATTACAGGAAGTTACGGGGTGGGGTTGAAGTTTCGAATTCGAAAAGCTCCGAAAGCGTCTGATTCCGAATTATTTGCTAGCGCAACTTGAAGTAAAGGAATCGAACTTTGAAGAAACAACAAAGTTTCCAATGGTTGGAAACCCGACGGCTCAAAGTTTCGAAATTTAAGATTCTGAAAATTCAAGTTACGATAGAGCAAAGTTCAGAAAATTAACAGCTAGGAATTTTTCCTGATTCTCCACGGAACTGATTTTCTACGTCACCGTGGTTTAGAGTTACGCATGAAAATTCGCTAGCAGACACCGGGTATTCAGTTTTTTTTTTTTTTTTTCTCTGTTTCTCCTGAAAGTTTTTATCCTATATGAAATTGACAATAGCGTGAAACACGAGCTTCCTGGGGTCTAAGCAAGGGCATTCTCACGTTTCGGGGATTATAACCGACGCACTTAAGAGTCCGTGACAAAGAGAACGAGGGGCGAGAGTTTCGACGTCACGGCGCGTGCCTAATTAGCGAAAATATTCGGTGAGAACGAAGCAGAAAATAAAAGGTACAAAACCGTAGAGTAAGAGAAGTGAAAAAGGTAAGAAAAAGGCAAATGCTTTTGTCAGGATAAGTGTGGCCTGAAAATTGTCGGGTTTCTCCGAGCACGCGACTAAATCCTTAATTTTTCCAAGTTCAGCAAAGGAGCTGACGGCCTCGCGGTTCCAGGAAGCGTTTTCATTTATACCTAGAAAGGATCGATGTTCATAGCGAATGGACTCTGCGGTTGTACGTGTAGCGCGTATAACGCAATATATTATTACTTTGCAGATGCCATTGTCGGTCATTCATGTCCGTTAATGCGAGAGCAAACGGAACTTATACCTCCGAGAACTCGCGCCCGTACCTGGATATATACCGACTGCTGAAGGCGGAGGAGGAGAAAGCTTGATGGAAGCCATTCCTCATAATGTATTCCGTTTATTTCACCGCGAGACATAATGCCGCGCCCTTAACCATTGTCGTTGAAATTCTCCGGAGACCGCACGATTACCTTCAACGCCTACGGCGCATCGTACACCGCTTCCTATGCGGCTGCAAGAAATTCCACATTCATCCACCTAACCTCCACGATGAACCCACAGTCTGCTACGACCATTTTTCACCTGCCCTGCGGTGAACGCACCTTACAATCCCTTTTCAGTCACTCCATAGTCCCGTTCCGCGAATTCTCTGACCCGCGCGAAAGTGAAGCTCATGTATTTTTCGAGTACGAAATTCCGATCGCTGATTAATCTGAATATAGTGATTCGAATGAAGCAAAGAATTTCAACTCATTGGGAAAATTTCGGATGAGTTGTTGGATCGCCTTGAAGACGGGTGAAATTAGCAAGGTACAGCCGTGAAACAAGCATTAGACTCGCCTATGTTGCATAGGTATTTTTATCGTTCTGTGAAATCGTAATTTCACACCGTAGATAAGAGCCAGCTGGTCGGACTATCCCGCGGGGAATTAATCCTCGGCAATTCTAAAAGCTCGGGACCCGCTGTGTTTCCTGTGTAAAGATTGTGGCGAGACATGCCAAGTATAGAAAGTTGGGCGGGGGGGCTTATACGTCCCTGTGAGATCTCTGCGCCCTCGGTTGGTGCGCTAATTTATTGGGCCAAGCCCAACCGCTGACCCGATTGCAGGAAAAATTAATTGCCGGGCATGAGTACGTGTGAACCGGTATACGATGTTCCACGTACACGTGGATACGATTCTGCCGGGTAGTTTCGGGAAGAGAGGGAAAATAGAGAAAGAAAACAAAGCAAGAGGATAAAAGGAAGGAGAAAAATTCACGCTTTGTGTTGGTGTCGGGGGTGAGGATTGAAAAAATCGATCCCACCCTCGGCGAGGGAAGAGACAAAAATACGCGTGAACCGAGAACGAGAGAAGTGAGACGAGATCGACGCATCATTTATTTATATGCCTCTACAATTCGTAACAGTTCGAATGGAAATCAAACCTGATATTAAGAGGGAATCAATGATAAGAAAGAGGAATAGAGAGATAGATAGATAGTTCTACGATATTTATACTCGTGCAATGTTGAGTGAGGCATGCAAAGGTCAAAGATATAAAGAAGAATAAAACACAGTAGTACAAATATTTGAAGTAAGATACAAAGAAAAGAATGTTGTGTAGATACAGTTAAAACTCAAACGAAACTGATAGATTGAATAAAGAGAAAGTAACAAAAGTAGAAATAATAATAATGATAGTGATAATAATAATAGCAAACAAATAAAATAAAAATAATGAAGAACTCAAGATCGCTCGTCCTCGGAAGCAAGCTACCGTTGGACCAACCAAGGACTGCGTTGACATCAGCATTGATCCGAGCGATGGTATCTGAGAGATCTGCTGGCTCACAATGCAAGTAGATTTGCAGATCGTCTGTGCAAATGAAGTGATCTGAGTGGTTGAGGCGTCCCGTAAAAAAAAAAAAAAAATAAAAGAAACCGATAGAGAGAGGAAGAGACAGAAAGAAAAGGAAGAACACGAAAGAAGAACCGAAGCTGTTGTTACTCTCGTAAATATGCAGGAGAAGAAAAGCTTGGACCCTTGAATTGGAATAGCTGAAGTAAGTCGAGGACGCGAACCAAATTGGAGTAGCCAATAATCCCGGATTGTCAAATATTATTCACCTATTTTTTACCACTCATGTCTGCGTGGGAATATAAGGGGAACAGGTTAATCCCACTTGGAGCGGGGTGGTCTTTTGTTTAAATATTTACGAGTAACTCGTATGCGGAATAAACCGGTCGCGCAAACGAAAACGGGTGAATAAAATATGCGAAAAAGGACGGAAAATGGAAGAAAACAAAAGATGAAAAAAAACAAGAAAAAAGTTTTGATACCGCAGGGATAACGTGCGGCTAGTTTAATTTACGCTTTATACCAGCGTAGCTTTACTTCAACCGATACACGACCAGCCAGCGCCACTTTTCATCCCGAACAGTCCGAGTATCCATACGAGTGAAAAAAAGAGAAGAAAGAGAAACAGGGAGGGAAAAACCGAAAATAGACGGCAGTCACACTGACCCGGGACTATAATTCATCATTGATTCAGTTATTAATAATTTTCTACTGAAAGATAAATTACTGAAGTCAGATACAGTTTTCGACCTCAATGATCTCAACTTTCGGATGTTTCAGACGTCTGTCGATCCATTGGTCCGGCTGAATTATTTAGCGAATAGCTGAAGATAGAGACGTTGTTTTTTTCAGCGTATACCGAATTACCACCGAAGCTGTGAATTTCTCCTAACGGATTTTATCTGACTTCCGGTTACCCCAGAAATGGCACGAAGTGATCATCGGACCGAGTAAAAATCATCTTTCGCCGAAAACCAATACGTTGCTTTCCACCAAAGTGATGGAGTATAAAAACAGTGAAACGGACTTCGCGTCTAGACTGATCGGAAAGAGAAACAATTATTTGTAAGTGAAGAAAAGACCTGCGACCGACAGGCGAACTTTTGGTCATTATAGACACCTACTCGCCTCCTCGGCAGAGGTTTGTCGAAGGGTGAAAATGTCAGATGGCGCAGGGCTGCAGCGGCCTAGCTTCAAGAGGGTATAAGCTGTGGGGCGGTAGGCCCAACTACGAACTGAATGAGTAATTAATCTCTATTGATCTCTCTATTTGCATAAGCTGGGCTTACCGACTGCCCGCCGGCTCCGGGCGCACTAACACGCGGATAGCTGAGCCGAGCCGGGTGAACAAGACTGCGTCAGGGTCGCTGCGTGGGCAACTGTCTCGAATCCAGCATCCCGACAGGAGCAGAAGGTGGCTTCTCCGGTCCATGAATTAGGTACGGGGTCTCGGAAGGCGGGGCACGGCCGGTGTCGAGGTCTTCGTGATTAGCGGTTCACCCGGCGAAATTCGTCACGACTCGCGAAAAATTCGCGCAGACTACCGCAAGCGAAAAGAAAAAAGCATTGGAAAAAAAAGAAAAAAGAAACGCACCAATCAAGAGACTGCACATGCTGATTACCGCCGAAAGCCACCAGCAGCACATTAATCACCCAGTCATTTACTCACTCACACTCTCCCTTCTCTCTGCTGCCCTTCCACAAAAGAGTTGAAGGTGTGTTTAGGAAATTTGTTTCAACTTCGTAAACGGCAGATGCTAATGCCCGCCCGGGGATGCAATGAAGACGCTCCTCAACTTCTGGGAACATTTTACTTTTCGTTTAAATTAGCCAGATCCTTAAATCGGTGAGATCCGTTCGTCGGCGGAGAGGTATTTTTTGGTCACCGTGAAAACTCCGTTTCGGATGTCAAGTTGAGTACAACGTTGCGTAACTTGGTGCAATCCCTGTTTTGGTAATCCGGGTTCCGCGGAATACTCTGATATAATGTTATGCCTGCAGGATGTACGTGGAAGGAGAGTTGCCCTTGTCGCACGGCTCAACGGTCCGGATAAATCGCGGCGGAGAATAGAACACGGTGTGGCGGATTCTTGGCATCTTAGGCATACATCCAGTGCTATCTTCTACGTGCAGCTGCAGCTTCGTTCCATTGGTACGCGCATGCTCGACCCACAACACAGACACAAACGGAGCAAAGTTTTTTACCCCCTTTAAGAGACACCACGAGTGTTCTTTTCCACCGGTTTTCCATTTCACGACGGAACCGCAGTTTAAACCATATTAAAAACCCCAACGACTCCCAATCAGAAGCGACAAGAATGGTCCTAATTTTTCTCGGTGTAAATTGTCTCGGCGGGGAATTGACGCTTTGTTTAGTTCATGGTAGCACTGCCGGTCAGTGTCATTAATGATTGTAACATTGACGAGACGTTCCGCACATTTTTCAAGAGAGTTTGAAGCGTTCTGTGGATGGATCAAAACGAAGTTGTGGTGTTGAAATTGGTCCAAGATTTATTGACCTTTGTGTGTTCGGAATTGTAAAGCTTAGACCGTTGCTTTTACCGGCCACCATCGAGGTCGTATACAGTCAATTGTTTCGTTGCATGTTCATGTCTGGCTTCAATTGCGTATTTATTCCTGGATTGTGCGGACGTCGTTGGTCCGTCGTTAAGACTTTCTACGGCTGGCACGCGAGGGAATTGAGCACACGATGATTCGTACTGTTCACAGTTTTATTGCCCTACGACCACGGCACAGAGAACGAAGATTGCCCCTACCTTAGTGTAGTTTTTAGCAGAACTGAGAACGTCGGTCCGAACGTATGCGCGCATTGTCGTGCATGTACCGCGTCTGCATAGAGCTGCAGTGTGAAATTTTCATTACGTGTTTTGCATTCGTCGGATGGAAACTGAGCGACACACGCGATGGAATAACTCCGGGACGTGTGTAAGCCCGACGGTTTCGAGCTGCATGAATTTTCCAGTCTGTCACCCAGCTTCGGTGGCCATATCTTAGCTTGCCCGCCATGCCCTTGCATTTTTATCCCATTCTCAACTACGTCCGGGTCTGTCCGTTGTTCGGGTCTGTTTCCCAAAGCGGGTGACTTTCCTCTACGGAATTTTTCCTTATTCTTCATTCTCCCTTTTTCCCCGCTGGGTGCAGTCGGTACACACCATCCATATACACGAGTGGGTACGTAAATCAATAGGCGAGGCGGATTGTGTGCTGTGAACACACCCGGTACATACATACATAAACGCGTGCGGTGGTACTAACCGGGGAACGTTTCAATTCTACGTTGCAAATCATTCGGTAAGTGCAAACTCGTTGACTGGCAAGGCAAACAGAGATGGTTGATCGAAGATACGTCTTGCAAGCGCTAGCGATTGGTAGACGTTATACTCAAGAAGTAGATTCCGATGAAAACGACGTAGTCATTGGATATATCGTCTAATTGGTAGCTTTAATGCACGATAACTCTGAGATGGTGATAACTGAATGGGGAAACTAAACATCAGCGTTGAATGCAGACTCGGCAGTCGGAACAGCCGGCTGCTATCGTAACTGTTTCTGAGACGAATCTCTGAGGCAGAAATCAGAGAGAAGGGAGAGTAAGAGGTGTATATGTATATTTATACGAACCCAAGATCTTGGCTGTGGTGTCTGGTGGAGTAGTGAATGCAACGCTTACAGCTGAAAGCGCTAGCTTCCGTGTGCAGTGGTTGACGTTACTATGGGGTGGGGGTTGACAGTCGGAGCGATAACATTCACAGCCCCGGTCGCACTGTTTACTATTAACACCGGCGTAGAAAGTTGCCCGCGACGAAAGGACTTTGAGTGGAGCAATAAGCGCTGTCATTTGCCGGCGTCACGATCTAGGATCTTGAATTGCGGGAAAATTGCTTTTACACTCCAATTAACAAAGGGTAGTCTTTTAGACGCTGTACTCTGGAGGCCGTTTGAAACTGAGAATTTGAAATTCGACCTGAAGAGTCCCACTTATCACTAAAGTTCGGATTTTACCCTCTGGACAGTGTCCACTCGTCCCATCGCTGTCACCAATTTTACGTTGAGTCAAGATTCGAAGCTAGAGGTTTCCGTTCTTCACAATACCCTTTCTTTTCCGTGGCGGATTTTTCTCGCAAAACCAGATCTGCAGCGGTTGTTGATACGTGTGTTCCATTCATCCGTCCATTCGTTAGTCCGTGGTAAGCTGAAACGAAGATTAGGGGATTTGGAGCTATTCTCGGCTCCTTCGTGGTGGTAGACGGGTATGTACTTAGCACTGAGATAGGTTCGTAGATAGCCGAAAGTACACGGACACACGTACCAGAGAGTTTCGCGCGTATGCGTTCGCCCTTTGTACAACCGCGAGTAGCAACGGCACCGAGGTACAAAATTACAACAGGAGAGTAATTAACGTTTGCTGCACCGACGCTGGTCCGCTGGCACTCGCCCAGCGATTTTGTAAATATTTTTGACGTTCCGCCTAGGTTTACGATGCGTACCTAGGTTCTCTTGCCCTTCGCGAATACAGCGTAACGTGAGCGCGGAGACGTCTTTGTTTTATGTCTGGTAGTAAAATGTTACGCTCTAGAAATGAGATTCGATCGCCAGCTGTGAAAGCTACTGCACCTGTCCACGGTCCTCAGTCACGTCTGCAAATAGTGCATTATGTATAACGTGAAAAACTCTACGAAGCGGTCCGAGGAAAAAACTGCTATTTCTATCGGTGATGGGAATTCCGTAGACGACAGGTGACGAAAAGAGTAAATTTCATGCGGTTGGACGGTGTTCGAGCGAAAAAGTATATCGTTATCAATTAAGCCTCGCGCGGCATCTGGACCGGACAAACGCAAATAAATTGTTCCGCTGTCTGGACAAACATTACCTTTCGTAGGACACGTTTCGTAGAGGCAATATATTTCGGAGCGAGCCTAAACCACCACCCTTGGCGTCAGTCACAGACGCACTCCGGGACGATTGCAGTACTTTTATGGTTCATTTTTACGAGCTCAGCATCAGCCGCCGCTGCTACCGCTGCGACCCCACGGCACACTGTGTAAGGCGCATTCATATTACGTTTACTTTACACGCCATATCACGAAGTGCAGTGTCGCCGTTACTCGCCTCGCGTAGGTTTGCTTTTCAAATTCCATTCGATTCAGATGCAAAGTGCCTCTTGTCCCGACCCCTCGAAATTCGCGTCCCACCGAAAAAGTGAGAGGCAGAGTATCGCTTCGACGAATTTATCGATATCCCTTATTGTCTGCGGGCATGAGGGAACATCGTACCGCCGACTGCTGATTACCTGCAGCACGACATTTGACATCTACACATTGCGCAAGAGACGCGGGTTTATCCCCCGGGGAATCCGAACCGATTTGAATCCCTCGAAAATCTACCATCTCGATTCTCCCTATCCCATTCTCAGTGTCACCAGACGCTGGAGACACAGGTAGCTACACAATTTATCAGCCCTATGTCTTGTCTCCCTCCGAATGTCTGTAAAACTTTTTCACTAGCTTAGCGTCGTCTTAAACTCCACCGACGACGATCGAACCGTCACTCTTCAGGCTATTTAAAAATTGGCTTATCACTCGCACTATTGGATGATTGGGTCGCAGACGGTTCTGCTGTCACCACCACTTTTCATCCCCTTTGTTCCGATCCAGAGAGCTTCCATCTCAAAAGTCGTCTCACCCGGTTGAGCGACTGGAAGCTGTCGCATTGTACCAGAGTTACAAACGGACTGCACCAACGGAATAAAACTGAGTTTATGACTTTCTTGTGACACGCGCGACGTGCGCTGTAACGTGGTCCGAGAACAATTCTACCTCTCGGATATAGTTGCTACCTTCGCCGATCGGAGCTGGGCTGCAGAATGCAACCGTATCGCTTTTTACTGCGAGGCTTGACACACAGCTTGGATGATGCAGCTGTAGGTGTACAGACCTTGGAAAGCTGGAAGTAAAGAGGATTGAGAATTTCAGACAGCTTGAAAAGTATGGGATAGCCGTGCTCAATGTGCTGGGTAGCTGAGACGGTAGCTATTTTTTTTTTTTGGTCGTCGAAATCTGAACCGAGGTTTTGCCGATGTCGTGACAGGCTGAACTGCTCTAATAAGCCAGCCATGGTTCTTCGGTTGGTAACAGGTACTGTACATTACAGAATCACCTCGCAAAAAGTGAAGCCACGAACGAGCAACGCCGAGCGGACTGAAGATGTACCTCGGGCGTTATTAGAGCGGACATTTGACGTGATATAATACCCGTAAGTGCCTTCTCCATTAGCAGCTCGAGTTCCTTATTCAAATTATGTCTGTTCTGCCCAGCCTAACCCGCCAAGACAAGCCCTATTAGTTACACTCAAACTTGCCCTCTTCCCCTTTCGCGGCGGCTTGGCTGCTGCGGGAAATCGTCGCTTGTGTATGATGAATTATACCTCCAACCACCGTCAGCCTTATTGCCAGAATTGAATACGCCCTGGTTACTTGCGTCGGCTTGACAGGAGGCCGAACAGCACCTTCAACCCCCTAATTGACGTAATTCCTTTATAATACGTGCGTAGTCCAAATTAACGCTCTAAACTCATCGATGGGCTGCGTTGCGTCAATCTATTTTCGGATCCTCAGATATACGATTCATAGTTGCTGAATGGAGTCTGGCGGAGCGGAGGGTGACGTTGGGTCGGAGTTGGTTAACCGCAAAAGTTGTTCTCGACATCGGAACCTACGAGTATGTTTCGCTACTGTAACCACAAAGCCAGGAAAAACGGCTAAGCAAAGCAGTTTCTAATTTAGGGATGGTTTTGTCAACTTTTTATCACGTGGAACATAAAAATGGAACTACAGTCAGCTAATTCTAGATATGCCCAGCTGACGCATCCTCGCACTTTTATCCACGCACGAGTGGCCTCGCTGAATTCTGTTTGCATTATTCTAACGAAGCTCAGCACATCGTTGCGCCTGGATTTCAAACACCCAGAGATAGATATCGCACAGCACCCTCGTAATTTTTTTTTTTTTGCTTTACAATTTTTTCTGCTACCTTTATAATTTTCAGGAGGTATTTAGCGACCCGCAAACGAATCTCTAAAGCTATCTTCTTCCTCTTCGTTAAATTACTCTGCTAGAATAAACAGACACCCGGATGAAACGTATAATTGATTGAATTACGCTTCGGCTGAGTGTTGCTCATGCCTAAGACAGCTATTATTCAAAAAGCGAATTTCTCTCAAGGCCTGTAAGAAAGCTGGTAACTGATACGCTCCTTTCGCTTCGTTCGACCAGTCAGTTAGCGAACTTATTACGATAGGTTGAATAATTCAGGAAAATTAGGGAACGTCACGGCGGTAATTATCCGTCACTCGTTGACTAACTAAACGAACCTACGCGATCTCGACGCCACTCTTATATTTCGAGTGAAAAAACCCACATCCTCAGCTTTCAGGTACGAAGTTATTTTAGCTCATAAAAATCATCAGTGTAATTTTGGCTGCCGGTTATACCGTACTGCCAATCCCGTTAGAAAGTCTTTCCGGGAGCTGTTCAGGGTTGTCAAGTTTTATTGGATTCGAACGGTGTGTTGCGTGATAAATATTTTGACCGAAACTGGACCGCTGATTAATTGTTTCACGCCGAGAAGAGTGAGAGAATGAAAGCGGGACGGAAAAGGGGTAAATAACCAAATTATTCTGGCAGAAATTGGCGAACCAAATCGCGCTCCTTCTCCTCGATCCCAACGGGGGTTGAACGATGTTAGTGCGTGTCCAGGACGGACTAAGATTAATTACACAGATCCAGAAGTATCGCTTTTCTCGCACTTCGTGCCCCTGCTGAGAGGAAAGCAGCGTCGAGTTCTGCTACTCTGCGTTACTGAAAAACCCCTCTGCATTACCGGAATCACTGCTGGTTTCAGTAAAGGTTTTTCCGAGCCAAGACACACGTAGAATTTATGCATTGCTTGTATCGAACAGAGCTTGTGTTACAATACGAGCTCGAGAACACGAGCAAACTCAAATTCGCGAAGCCTCGTCGAAACGCGGACACGAAAAAAGTTTGAAAAACTAAAAAGAACCAAATTGTAGAAAATTACTCGGCATTTGGTATTCCTCCATCTTTTCCCAGGGGTAATCATTTCGTAAAAATTTTCTCAACAACCTGATGAGCGATACCCACAGGCGTGGATCGCGAAGGTTTCGAGATGAAATTACCCTAGAATACGTATGTTTTTACCCCGCAAAAAGAGAGTACTGGAAAAAATTTTACCATTTTTTTGACCAGTTGATGCGCTTTACCCACAATGTTGACGCTTATCGTTAGCCGGAAATATTCAATGTGCTTGACGTCGGATGATATGGGCTCGTGTATAATCTAATGGGACTAATCAAAGGGGCATTTCCGCGAATTAAACGTTTCTATGCCAGAACAGCCGCCGTAATCTCTAGTCCTAGACGAGATTACAAGCGGCTCGTATACATATACAACATCAGCTATGCGAAACTCACCACCCACATACCGTGTACACGTATCTTGTGGTTCACCCTTCACCTTGTCCAAAGTTGTGATTTAAACTCAGAGGATACGACCACACGTTCCCTTTATCAACTTTATACGATATATCAATGCGCTATCGACTTATCTGGTATTTGGCAAAGGACACTTCACTCTGACGCCCAAACGTGTACACGTACAAAATTGCGTTTTTTGACAGGTTAAACAGTGGAATATCCATAATCAGGATACTCTTTCCTCGAGTGATTTAGCCTCTTAGCCCCGATCTCCCTTACGATCTTCGGAATTGACACCCTCGGGGATGAACGCAGGGAAATGGACGTACGATAGCGAAGGGTTGACACGATGTGAGGTTTCTAGTTCAGATCTCTTCGCTGATGAATCGACTAGCAATCCAAGGCCCGCAGTGAACATTGGCGGCAGCCCGCACAAGTGCAGACCGAGGTACCGCAGTCCATTCGCAGATCTCATGGCGCTTAATAATAACGTAACCGGGCGGGATCCAGGACCGGTGAATATGGAATTGAATGTCGATGGAGTGGCCGATACCCGCGGGCTCTTCTTGCGGAACCAGCTGAGTCCCATCCCGCTGCATTTTGGTATCTGATGCTCCAGTTACCCAACTTACTACCCACGCCTAGAGCAGAGCAGAGCAGAGCAGACACACAGAGGGAGAGAGAGAGAGAGAGACTTATCTGTGTAATAGATTCCCACCCTTCCAACCCCCGGGCAACGAGTGCAGCATTCGCTGCCAGCCACCCCGTCATTCGACTTATTATACGTGCAGCATGCAGGATCCGAGCCAAACGACGTGTGCATCCTGCGTCGATATGGTGCAATGCCTAGTCGATCGCTCGATGGATGGATGGGTGGATGGATAGATTCTCGTTCAGAGGAGTGGTTATTAGTCATCCACACCACGGTTATTCCCCCGTCAATCAATCACCCGAGAGATCCTAGCTACGGCTAGGAGCTACCGATTCTCCTGCATATGACGATGAGTAATGCATTTCTATTCACCGTATGTAGTCCCGCAAATAACTGACAGTTTAAAAGTACGATCTGTATTTTTTTTCCTTTGTTTTACTATTATTTTTGTTTTTCAACAGAATACCTCCGATATATCAGCGAGCGATTTATTGCTGATTTGGAACAGTGCGATTAAGTTGTAAAACCGTGTTTCTCGATCAACCTCGCGAAAGTTATACCGTTCATGCAAAAATTGAGCATTCGTGAAGAGATGCGAAAGCGCAATATTTGGCGTTGCGATGCGTTGGCAATTTTTAACAATCGTTTGAAAATCACACCTACAGCCACATATTGTAACGACGGGTAACGGAATTTATGCGCGATGCAAAGGTACGGAGGAATTACCGGGCGAAAGGGAAGACTTGTACATCCGACTCTCGAGGGATAGCAAAATGAATCCTCGAAGACCGACTAAATAGGGAAGCTGAAAGAAAGAAAAAGAACTTGAGGATGGTAAAAAGAAGAAGAGAAAGTAGACGAAGAAGAAGAAAAAGGAGTTGGGAAAAAAAAGTTGGCCAACTCAGCACCGCGAAAAGGAACAAGTAAAGTCCCGAGATTTTGATCGGCAACTTCAGTCACGTTAACGAGGAGTTTTCCCCGCGGATTCACCATTGATTTCCAACTCGATGCAGACGTACGTATTTCGAGGGTTAAAGGTTGTGCCCAAAAATTTGGAATAACGACGGACGAAAATGACCGAAATGAAACATCGGAAATGGAAAATCTAATTTATAGAATTCAAAAGTATAGAAAATCGAAATATAGTGGAGTAAAAAAATGTAAAGGTTAGAATATAGAATGCTTGAATACAAGACCGTAAAAATTCGTCTCGATGATACCAAATCGTATACAGATTTTAGATTTTTTCGTTGTATATTATGACCTTTCTGTATTTTGACTTACTATATTTTCAATATTTTGCACCCGGACTTTAAACATTTTAATGATTCGAAGAATTACATTTCGGCGTGATTGAAAATTCGATATTTTGGTCCTTCCATCAATCGGCCATTCCAACCACCCGAAAAATCTGTGAATATAACAAGTACCTCGACATGACGAGGAGGGAAGTTCCATCGGTGGCAGCGAGGCACGCGGAGATCGGGTCGGAGCAATTTAACGGTGGAATTCGTGGCCAAAGAGATGGTGAATTTAAGGCATAAACTTTAGCAATTACCGAATGTTCCCTATCCTCGTGAAGTTTTCCAAGTACCGGGAGCGCCCGCCATGGTGGTCCAGAGGCTGGATCCTCCTCTCCAAGCGCGTCGAGGGGATAGAGAGACCCGGGATGAGCGGCGGCCGAGGGCCAAACTGGGACGTGGTGAGATGCAATAGCCCGGAAAAGTTTGAGCGAGTGCATTGCCGCATAAAATGCCGGGTGGCGAAGGGGCGAGGAGGCTTCTTGTAAAGTGGAAACCAATGTCACTGTCGCGGCGGAGCGAAATGCAGCCGCAATATATCCGTTCGGCTTTATATTCAGCTAATTCCATTTTCCGTGCCAGCTTCTCTTCGGAATTTCCTTCACCTCGACTGCCAGGCTTATTACTCGTGTTTTCTTAGGTTTTTTCCTATTCTAGAGCGGCAGCTTTCGCCATCTAATGTCGTCTTTTCTGGTTTTGAAAAAATTGGAAATCGTTCTTAATTTTTTATTTCTTTTCTTCTGTTGCGACGACGTGAAAATCACACTGGAGACTTCGAGTTTCACCTCACGGAATAAATGAACGACGAAATGGTTCATTTATTGTCAAAGTTTGTGTCTCACTACAGCGAATTTTGTGGAAAATGAAAACGACAGATGGTCATTTAGGTAGATCGAAGGATTGCGTTTGTGGATACGACGGTAATGCGATTATTTTGGCATCTACCGGATAATATTTAAACCCCGTACGTTACGTAAGAGCCTGTGACAAGGTTGCGCCGTAGATACGATTTGGTTCATACTTTTTAAAATTCGTTTCAATTTTTTTTTCACTCTGTTCTTTTGGGACCGGTTTATTTTTCATTTGTTTTTTTCCCGATTCCACTTGAATTTTTCATTTATTTTCCTTGTCTGTTGCTCCATCGCTGTTCCTCTTGTTCCTCTTTGATCAACGTATTGATCCAGTATCTCATTCACCGTTTTTCCGACAATCGTACAATTTTTATTCCTTTAATGTTTTATTATTTTTTATTTTGTTCAAACCAGGTCATCCGCTAGGTGCGAATGAGAAGCAGAGGTAAGAGAACCGCTGGACACTCGGCAAACAGCCACTCGCCGACGAGCACGAAAATTGATAGTTCTCTCATTCCACACTTGTCGAAGTTTTGTAAATCCATACTTCTTTCCATTAATTCGATATTTAGTACGAATGAAAAATTTAGACTACGTAGTCTGTAACGATAGCAAAATTATTAAACAAAAACTTACGAACTGAACCAGAGACAATTACATGCATGTTTATATAAGCTGAAATTATCTCACTATCAAATTTATATTTTTAGTGACTGAGATTTAAAGCAATCAACAAATTTGCCCAAAATGAAAAAAAGGGGATTTAAATCTAGTTTGCAAATCATTTAACGGATTTCATTATCTGACTTGCCCATACTTGAGATTTCATAAGTCACAGCCGAAAGCTGGAAAAATTTCGTTGCATCTTTGGATCGGCTGTTTGGTTTCTCTTTCAATGGTACCTTCTGAGTCTCTGATGTCCTGATTAGTCGGTATAGTGGTAAGGTATCGGTTTCTGGCGAACAGAAGTCGATCTTGCGGAATCAGGTTGAAATATATAAAAGCTGTGGCGGTCTGGAGTGCGGAAACAGAGTGTAAGGAAGGAGTTTTTTACGGAGCGTCGGTTGGTCCTCACAGCGCAAAAACCGGCCGTTTCTCAGTCCGGGGTATAATAGGGAAGCTAGTTTGAAGAGTGCGAATCACTCGGGTTTATCCAGAAGCCATTGGTACATCCTCTTCCTCCGTTTCTCCACCTTAATTCATACACGAGGAGAAAACTTGAACAGCAGCAGGCTAATCCACCGTTTCAAGCCACTCGAAAAGTTTCAACCAAAAGCACTATAAAATTCAAAGCACTAGCTTACTCGCAACTGGATTATCCGCCATTGAAATCTCTCATAAACACTTGCAGAAGCTTCTTCATAATTCGCAATTTCTCCTCACTGCAATAATTATTCCGTCTCCCTTTCTATTCGCATATCGTCGATGTAAAAAAATATTCTTCTTTTTCTCACAAAAAATAATTACGCGGCTGGGTTGAATCGCTGTATTCCCAGTCTGACAAGGCGTAAACTTCCCTTAAACTCGTTGTGTATATAAATACACGTGTATGAACGACGGAAATTGAAAAAGTTTGGCTAGATTCGTCGGCGGTCTTTTCAGGCCGTTTCGACTTGCCAAACACACCGACATGTTGAACAGCCTACCAGTTACGAGAAGTCTTTCCGTGCACGGTCACTGAATTAATTGCAAAGAGAATATTATTCCGACTTTAAATATGCATTCTCGAATTCCCCTACCATGTTCCCGAAATGCTGCCACAATTTTACAATTTTCAAAATAGAATAAGAAGTATTTTTTCAACTGCAATTAGCATCAAACAAGTTCGCTACTCGAATTGGAATCAGTGTCTGTTAATTAATCTGAATCCTAAGATTTTTTAGCAATCACCCGAAATGATGGGGATGAGAAGTACAGAAAGTCATTTATTTCGCTAAATGTGTCCGGGTTAATGGTCCACAATTGAACTTTGGCAATTTCGAGCCTGCAGGTTAGTGTTGTACAGGAATGCAAGAAAAGCAAGAAACACTTGGTGAACAATATTTAAACGCAATATTCAAATGATTATGAGAGTATACAAGTGCTTGGGATGACGTTATAACAATTGCGTGTATCATCAACGGAATCACTTCTTTCATTATTTTTGTTGTAACATCCTAGCATCCGCTTTCAACCCTAATCGGTCACACCTTAGTAGAATCGTGATGATTTTTTGCGTCAAAAATGAGTTCTAAAAATCTAAAAGAAAAAAATATCCAGGTATTGTTTAAGGATCGCTGAAAAAGTTCTCTCAGTTTTACCAGCCAAAATTGATTGTTTAAATATTGTAAAACATCGGCAAGGTTAAAGAAAGTGCTAAATATGTCGAAAAAGGACTTTATTGCGCATGAAGAATGGCGTGACGAGGCCCATTTCCAGGACTAAAGGTTTCTAGGAGGAATTTGAAGAATGTCCGGGGTGAAATTCACCGATTAGGGTTAAAAAGACCTTGAGCAGTAAGTCTCGTTCCGTCCTTCCAAGCATAACGTGATCAAAATAGCGATGCACCGACGTATACGTACACGCATACGTATGAACGTACATATATAAATGGATATAAAGTTTGGTGAAATATGATCCAACCGACGGTTTCTTGGCATGGTTGTATTATTCGAATGATTGATAACGACGAGGACTTAGGAACCGCGGGTGGGAGAACTGAATGTGGAACATTTACACTGCGGCATTGATATTATGGTCTATACGACCGTATTTCTGGGTTCAGTCGAAGTCCGACGTTACGTCGTGTTAATAAAAATAAATACATGAAAAATACGTCCCCACACCTCTCATGTCGGGTAAATATTCTACGCTGCAATAAAGCATCTCGGTATGAATGTGTGTATGCATGTGGGTATAAGGTACGTTGTATGTGCGGATAGCAGACTGGCCGAGCGTCCCGACGCCCCAGACTTACCCCGCATATTGTAGGATTTATCATGCTTGGATTTGATGCCGCAATAAACGACGTTATAGAAAACTGCCTCCTGATCTCTGCGAGCTGCTCAACCCTCGTACAAACTTTGTCTCCTACGGTTAATCTCGAGAATGTTCTGTGGCGGAAATTTAAGCATGAAATCCGGGCCCGCGGTACGGTTGAAAAAGAATCGCAAATTGCATTTACCGAAATTTATGCTCATAGGTATTTCGAAGAGAACACAAGATCCACCTCTGTAAATTTTCTTACTTATGATACGTATGAAGTTCGGCCATATTGGAGTTACATTTGTGATAAAACTGCCGTAAAATTTACCGCCTTTTTCACGACCCTTCGCTTCAGTTCAGGGCCGAAGTTTTTCGAACTCCCGTTATGAGGTTTCAATCTTTGGGGAATTCACCGAATGGGATTCTCAGTCTTGTAGCATTCTCAAAACAGACGATGAGCGCGCTGCTAGTTTTTTCGGAAAGTTTTATAATTATCGATTCAGAAAACACTCGTGGACAAATTCTTTGCCGACAACTGATTTATCAGAGTTCTGCGCCATAGTGAATAGCTATATTTCTGATCATTGATTATCAACGTGAAGTGGTTTTGACTTGATAAAATTATCCAAAAATTTGATGCTTAATGGGTTACAAAAATAATTCCAGACGCTCAGCAAGGGCAAAAAATTCAAGAACCAAAGTCCTCAATTCAATTCTTCTTCCCGCCCAAACAAAAAAAAACAAAAAAAAAGAAAAATGTTTCCCACATACTGAAATACGTGAGACACTACTAAACAGAGTTGGAAAAGAAGAAAGTGAGCTCCTATAGAAATATTTCTTCTAAAAATGATTATTTTGAACCATGTCTGGGCCGAATTTACCTTTCGAATAACACCGTAGCGGATAAAGCGCGTTCCCCTCGTAATCCTTGAGTTGTCAGATTTAAGAATTCCCGAGGCTTACGGGGTACATTATGTATAAGTCCGCTCACCAATATCGGGGAGAAATCGTGCCTGCACTGTAAAAAATTTGGTGTCAAAATCAACACCATTTTAACACCACGCGTAGTCCCGAAAAGTCCACTCCGTTGGTGTGCATGCTTGGTGTTAACAGACGGTGTTAAAAGTTTGGTGTTCCGAAGTAACACCGATTGCAGTAACACCCGAAACCTGACACCTTCAGAATAACACCAGAGTATTGACGCCCAGACAATTATGACACCATAAAAATCAGCACCAAGGAATTTGAACCCTGCGAAATAACAACATCGAAATGGACACCATAAGAATCCGCACCGCTGAATAAGCACCTTGCGAATGAACACCAGCGGATTAACACCCTGGCAATAACACCAAAAAACTGACACCCAGTTGATAACACCAGAAAATTGACATCCGCAATATAGCACTATACAACAACAAAAAACAACTCCAAAAAATTGACACCATGGTAATAACACCAGAGAATTGGCAAACCGACTATTTTTTCTTATATGAATATAGGTATATGCATATATGACACATGAGGTAGGGTTTAAAAATAAAATACAGTGATTCATAAGATAATCCAAGTCAATATATAATTTCTATTACATAGGTAAACACCTTACATGTGCTTTCAAATATATACATATATAAACTTATTTTTGCTTATACATATATATATAATATATATAACCACATGAACCTTAGAATAATCTTACATATTATATATTTGATATCAAAAGTACAAAACTTATTTTCTCTTTAACAACAAATTGGCTAAATAATAATTAATCATTATTGTTTGTACTTTCCGTTCTGCGGGATAGGAACTTTTAAATACCGTATGCATTTATATGAACATATGAATTGAGTGACACGAAACGGCGTAAAAACTAATAGTACAATATACATATAGATTATAATTATGATAATGATGAAAATAGTAGCATATAGGTACGTTTAAAAAATATGACATTTCGGCACTACGAACGTAGTAGTTTTGTGATAACTTTGATGAAATTCATAGGCATATTTATGATCCAACAGATTGAGATCGATTAAACTATAGGTCTTTATAATTTTGGGTTCGACTACAAAAGCATGGTACTCGTCACTAAAATATTTTGTTTTACATTTGGTACAAATAACGAATGGTACATTGCGATGTACAAAGATATGAGTGATGACCTGAAATACGGGTAGATCCGTCTGTTCATCAATATGGGTTGCAATTGAAAATCCGACTTTATAAAGAAATCCAGAAACTACTTTTTTCACCACGAATATTCTATCGGATGGATTAAATTGAAAATCGCTTCTCGCTAACAAAAATTCAGATATAAAATTGTCATACCTATCAAATTTGCCTCCGCCTGTGCCAATAAAATTTCTTTCTTTTGTGTCTTAGGACAGGCATTGCGGAGGAAGATCAACTGTCCTTGCGCACTTTCCTCATTGTGAGGGTACACATTTTTGGGGGTCGAACGTTTTCTTTCTGCTCAATTTTAACTTCTTTACTTGGCACCTGACGACGTCTATTGAGGGTGCGCAGTCTCCAGGAGATGTAACCTGACCGGCCTTCAGGGTCATAGAATATTTCCTGAAATTTAAATCAGTAAATGCTAGATAGTTTTATTAACACATAAATAATTCGCTACTGTATATGATCCTGTAAAAAATATCGGGCTAAAGTTTCACTTATATATAGATAAAATATGTTAATTCAAAATTTTTTTCAAAGCCAATGCCGACTAGAATGTGGCAGTATTTTATTCCAATTTAATAATTTATTTCCAATAAATTCACCAAATGGAGATAGGTTAGTGTACACCGAGCGTTTTGGTAATTCAGTACGCGGAATGAAATGATAATGCTTGGTTGGTACTCAATTATACAAGTCAGCACCAAATGGTTTAAAATAACACCATAGAGCGTTGAAAGAACCCTAGATACTATTCAAAGAACACCAAATAGTGTTAGATGAACAGAAAATAGCATTTAACGATTTATTGGAAAATATTATTTATTAACACTTACCTGTAATAATAAAATCATTCTATTCCAAGGGCTTGCCATTGGGAGTGAGCACTTTTATCTATTTAGTCTCCCCGTTGTATCGTCCCTTTCGCAACTGGAAAGATGTCCCGGTAACAATGTCACCACTATCCGGTGCATCCTGCACATTTGCTGCTTGCTGCGCACTATCAATCAACACATTTTCCATTTCAGGGCCATCCATATTAAGCAAAGTCACGGTAAAAACATTAACAAAATCTGATTCCGACATAATTAGAACCATACACGAGGCAGACAACACGTTTTACCTGAAATGCGAAGCGACTGCTTGTAAGCGCGCGTGGAGGAAACTGAGCTTCTCTGACTGCGGGCTAAGGACTTGCGGCATGTTAAAACTTGTACGCGTAAGAGCTTTCGACATCAGATTGACACCATCGGTGTCAATTCAACATTATATCGGTGTCAATGCAACACTGTGTCGGTGTACACGCAAATCTGTGACAGACTTGGATTTTGAGGTTGACACCATCGCCGTCAAACCAACACATTGTAAACAATCGACGGTGTGAACTTCTATAAAACTTCTATAGACTGCATTTCGGTTTGGAAGCAACACTATTTGGTGCTTTTTAACTTCCCGTTTCTCCATTTTCGGAGAAAAAAGGAAATTATTGTCATCACCCCGAAAATGAAAAGTTAGGTGTTCACTAAATCTTGACGTTTCAAGATCCAGAGAATCATCTCCGACCGCTTTCGGACGGACGACTGTGTGTGTGTATGTGTGTATGTATATACGTATCTGATCAATTTTTTTATCCGACGATATCTCAAAAACGAGGCACCGCATTTCAATGATTTTGGTCCCAATCGACGCGGCTTTTCAAAACTTAGAACTGATTAGATTTTTGCTTTGATCGGTTCAGTACTTTTTGAATTATTCGAACAACAAATCTCCGAAAAATAAAATAAAAATATCCTGAGAATGGATCAACGGATTTGAATGAAAATTGGTACCATGAGATTTCTGGGGTCGTTGATCACGAATATGGGATCAGATTTGCAAAATCTAAAATGGCGAATCCAATATGGTGGAATAAAATCTAAAAATATTCGGATTTTGGTAGAAATTAGTAGTCGGAGGTTTTTTGGGTCACCGATAACAAATCCAAGGTCAGAATTCCCAAATTCATAATGGTGGATCCATTATAGTGGTTCAAAATAAAAGAAAATCATATTATCTTCATGTAATATGGTATCCAAGGACTTTCGACACATCAATCACGAATCTGAATTTGTAGTTCGAAATTCGAATTGGATATTAATATTTTTTTATTCCGTCAACTTGGAACCTGCAGTGTGATAACGGGAAGATCGAGGGCTGGCTCACGGTCAGCTTGTTAAACACACGCAACTCGTCATTTTCGACACCATATAGTGCTAAATTTTGAATTAGCGAATAAATGTTGCCCATATAATATATACTAATTTATACATACATGCGTATAATCTGATATAATCTTATTGGATCAAATACGAATTGTAATTTGTTTGTTTTTATTTAATTTTATCGTGTTAGGGCGGACTATTTTTTTCCCGAGTAATCTCGCGCACGGTGAGATATAATCACTGAATACAATTCTCAAGTTATGTACGAAGATTTCCGACATCTAGACAGTGAGTATACCTCGTACCACAGACGAGGCTCATTGTGACTATGAGAATTTTTATTTTGAAGATATACTAACTTCTGAAGAGGGTAAATCAACACCTTGATCATTCAAATTGCACCGAAATGTGTCTGTTTGAGTAAAAAACTGCAGATGGTGTTGATTCACGTAAGATGACATCATTTTTAATCCCAACAACATTGCCGGAGTATTTCATAAACTTTATTGGTGTTATTCGTGACACCGAAATTCCCAGCCAATAACACCGAGCTTGCTTACTAACTTCTGAAGAGGCTGAATCAACACCTTAGTCATTTAAATTGCACCAAAAGGTGTCAGTATGAGTTAAACACTGCAGATGGTGTTGATTTAGTTAAGATAACACCATTTTTAATTACAACAACATCGCCGGAGTCTTTCATACACTTTATTGGTGTTGTTTGTGACACCGATATTCCTAAACAACAACTCCGAGCTTGTTTACACCGCAAATTTTTTACAGTGTGCACGTCCCCTGAATCTCACAATAATTTTCCAGCAGATTCTCGTCGCTCAGGATCCAGCCCCGCCCCCCCGCCCCCGGTGAACACAGCCACCCCGCCAGTCTTCGGAGGTAATGCGGTAAGACAGGGTAAGAGTGTTCCTAATCTGGCTTAGCCGGCATTCCCCGCCCCGTTTCCGTTTGCTCTAGCCATTTCCCCTCCCCAGTTCCCGGTTCCCAGTTTTCGCATCCCCCCTTCTTCCGGTCGGTGCTATAACGACGCGCCAAAGTGTCCAAAGCCTCTGATCCAAGATTGCGCCTCGCGGTGACCAGGCGGCGAGTCAATCCCGGCAATGAGGAGAAACGGTGAATTTATCAGGCGAGGGTCCGGGACTCGGGGGCTCCTATATTTCTATTTAATCATCGGCTACTCGCGGAAAAGACGGAAATCGCGGAGAAAGTGGCGCGACTATGTGCTCCCGCTTTTTGTACCGTGTAAGCTTTTTCGTTCTTCAGACACCGCGTGGATGCAAATAGCCGCGGAACCGGGAAACGGAGTTCGAGGGAAATAAATAGGGAAGGGAGAGGTTAGAGTTGTTAATTTTACCCCCTCGTCTTACCGGCGTGTGGAGGCGCATGTATTATTCCGTAGTGCGGCGGGTTGATCTTCGCTGTTTTGGGACCTCCGCAGGTTCCTCGGGCGAATAAATAATACAGGTGTTGAACCTTGCTTTACTGCTCTCATTTATAGGGCTTGTAGCTACTGCTCGAAAGCGCACTCGTTAAAAGTTATCTACTCTACCGCGCTCGGTATCAACTCGAGATATGCGGCAGCTTTGCTGCATGCGAATTGTAGAGAAGAACATTGTAGAAACTTTTATAACTGTTGCATTTTTCTTTCTCGTTGATCGAGAGCGATTTTCATTCGCTCGTGAAATTGTTCTCCTTAAAAAAGTAACCGGTTTCAGATATTGCGGTGAAAAGAGTTGATCCAAGGTTAGTAACCTTCTTATCATTTTCCGAAATACCCCAATTTTGCAGGGTATTGAAAAATTTATCGGACACGGATACAAGTAATTCAGTTTCAGACTTTCTGAAACTGGTTTCCATTACGGTTTCACGGGTTTTTTTTTTCTTCTTTTTATTACAAATTTACAGGTGACAATATATTCAGATAAATTACACGGTTAACTTGTGCATGAGATTCAACCTTTAGGCATCATTGCTATAAGTAGGTGCTTTGGAACGAACCATTGAAAACAACGAACCTCTGCACGGTTAGAAAAAAATTTAATTTTGGTGGACAATTATTTTGAAAATGAAAGATTAGCCACATGTAATAAAAAAAATGGTGACATTTCGGAACGCAACTTTGTTGAGAACAAAGACGTTTCATCGGTCGTTCAGACAGTCTAAGGGACGACGAACCGTCCGAACCCGACGGACATGACCTACTGCCGCAATCGCTGCTGACTAAGCACCAAAATAGTAGTGCTCGACCCATTTTATCGAGCACGCGGGTCTGACCCAACCCGCACCTCCACCCCTAGCTCGCGTCTTTCGCTTCTTAGTCGGTCCAGGCCAGGATCGCGTCTACGACGCGGTCGAATCCGCCTTTCGCTTGTAAGCCACGGTTTATGACGCAAATGCTACGTGAACGGATCGGACTTGTTCTCGAAAAATTCCACGTCCCAGCAGCGGTCAGCAGCCCATTTATTCGTCCCTTTTTCTATTCAACTTCCCGCTTATCCGTATTCAGAAAAGCGCGGAACTTGTGATAATCTCACTACGAAAGTCAAAAGTCAAGCTTTCGCTGGATGTCCATGTTTCCAGGCCTGGAAAATGAATTTTAAGTGAACGTCTCAAGGATCATGAATTTTTTATTACCCGCTTCGTTTCAATCAATCGGTGAAATTTTCATGAATTCATAAATCTGGAGATTTAAAGCAAACTATCTTAAAGAGTCGCTCCCCAATTGTTTGCGAAAATGCACATTTATTCTCGTCTGAAAATACCTTAGAAACGGATAGATTGAATCAAATGAGATTTGCTCCCTTGGTTTGGCTTCATTCGAATTACAACCGATCAGAATTTGAGTAGAACCAGTTGATATTCATCTGTAAAAATAAAGACGCTTGTAAAAAATTCTCATATTCGCAAATAACGGAAACGACGTCGATTTGGGTGCTTGTTCTTTCAATTTGTTTTCTCCATCCAAGCGTAAATTCCTTCCTAAAGTACGACTTCAATTGTGTTCCTCTCGAAGCGATTCACCTCTGCCGATCAATTTCCACGCGATTTTTACGTGCACCTAAACCGAGTTTCGCTATTCAGGGAAGAAACTATCGTATAAGACATTAATCGCCGATCTTCAATTACCCCCTGTCCCCCTTCTCCGCCATCCCGTTCACCGCCATACCCTCTTTAAGGCCGGGGGTGCAATTTCCGCGGAGAGAAAAACAAATGTAAACATTGGAATGCCGATATGGGTGCCATGCACCTACAAGAGCCCGGGACATTAGGAAGGCACGTTGAACGGCGAACGCTGCGGAGGAGCGCGAGGCGCCCTCGCCGACGAAGAAGATGCGCGTGCGCCCGCAGGGGGTGAGGGTCACAATACGCCGGGTATATAACCGGGCGGATGCCGTCGGCCTCTAGTCTCGCGTTAACTGGCGTCCCGACGCCCTGCTGTAAGACCGCGAACCCCCTTGGTGCGATTTTTTGGCTGCAGTGACGCTGGTTGGATTTTATTTGTTTGTTTATTTTGGTTGTCCACTTTTCGTACGCGCAAATGGTGCGAAATTGGAACCGGTGGAGCTCGGAATGAGGAATTATTCTCGTTGAAAGAAACCGCGCGGTAAGAGGAGAACATGAGATAAATTCATCCCCATCTGTATATGGTGCGGCCGATCGGTATGGCTGTGGAATCGCTCGGTCAACCGGAGTGAACTTAAGTTTGTGACGCGACTGAAATAATGACAAAATAAATGAAAAATACAACTACAACGTGTGATTACTAATTTTTTTATAATCATACCAACCTGCGTTTAATCTGTGTAAAATATTTGCCGCATGATATACGAGTAAAATATTTTAAAACAGACCAGGTATAATATATATATAAAAAGAAAATATGTAATTTAAGTTTTGAACCGTACAGGTATAGCACAACTGTGATTAGAATCGTTCTAGCTAATTCCGGCTGTAAAGTTGGTCGATACTTTTTCATAAAAATTTGTTTTTCTTTTCATCCTGCCCGAAATTTGTTTGCATATTACTGAAGAAGAGTAGTTGAAAATTTTTTCCGAAAACGTCTTTTTTTTCGGCTCGTTAAATAAATCGGTACACCAATTCTCAGGCTCTTCTATTATATGCGGCAGACTTATGACCCGAGTGAGTTAAACTGTAGACGCTTTTCACCCCCTGGAAGTTCCGTTCTTAATGTAGGTCATGCTGCAGCTTACGCCATCCCGGGTAGTCGTGCGACCGGTTTCTGATTTACGGTTTCGCGCGTTTATTCTCGGCCTAGGTTCAAATGCATCTTAATTTTCAATCAGCACGCTCAGCGTTTGGATACGGGGGTTGCACAATTGATGACCCACCCGCAGCTACGATCAGTTCGTCCGGTATGCAGAAGCTTTATTTTTCCTCAAACTTCTTGACGTAAAGCGATAATCAAATTTCGAAACCGCTCTCCGAATCGATTAAATACGCCACAGGAAAGTAAAGCTTTCGGTGTCGTTGAATACTGTCGTTGGGAAGGAAAGATAGAGGATTTACGGTTGGATATGTAAAGCGAAGTACACGTACGTATATTTCGTTTAAAAGAAAGAAAAACCATAAAAGGATCACGCTTTTTCCTCTAAGGGATCCGGGCGGCGCATCGTAACCACTCACTAGGTTCAATCAACGTGCATCAGGGATGGTGTATAATTAAAAAGTGAGAAGATTGATATGTGCGATATGAATCCTAACCCGGATACACACGCCAAACCGGTTCGTTTCATCGGGCGGGAATCGATCCGCGGGTGTGAGAAATAAAAGAAACGAATTCAATTAAGTTCGGAAGTGCTTGGTACACGCGGCTTTCCCGCTGGGGTATTGAAGGATCAGAGGATACACACGTATCGGGGTGTATAATCGAGAAGTAATAATTAAAAGTAAAATAGTGGAAATCACGGAACATTCGAGCCGACACCGCGGCAAGGGTTGTAAAGTAAATCGAACCGTTAATTACAGTCGGCGTCTTTAATTCGTGAGAATAAATGAAACGAGTTTGAAACCTCGGGGGTGATAAGGGATATTCAAACGAACCGACACCGTCGAACCGCCGTGCGAATATTACGGTCAAGTTCTCATCAAGACTTCAATCGACGTCCAAAGGTCACCGTTCAATTCACGAGGGTGAAAAATCCACCCCACGTACGAAAACCGTGCGGAATATCGCGCCGTGAGAAGCATGAACGGTTCTCCGGTTTGCCGTTTCAGTGTCGTGTTCGGCGAACGCGGCGAGCAACCGAGTGTCGCGCGGTAGAGCGAAAGATGAGACGCAGAAACAACGGGTGCTGCTGCCTCCAGGTGAAGAGGTCGGCACGCTCCCCTTGCGGCGACCCCGAGAGCGCCGAGCCACCCGGATGGTGCGTTTACGTCGCGGTCGCTCTGGTGGCGACAGGGTGCTACCTGAACGCGCTTGGCGGCGACTTCGTGCACGACGACATACCGGCGATCGTCCGGAACAAGGACGTGCTGGCCTCAAGCTCGGTCGCCAACATCCTGAGGGACGACTTCTGGGGCACCCCGATGCAGGACCCGAACAGCCACAAGAGCTACCGACCTCTGACCACTCTGACCTTCCGGTAAGTCGACGGGACGAGGAGTCTTTTTTGTATTTCCAGGTGGCGATTTTTCCCGAGTTTCACAGAGACGTTATCCTCCGCGGTTTAAGATCACACCTTTGTTCTTGCAGCGTATCTCTTCTTAGAGGGAAAGCACCTAATTAACGTTGAAGCGGTCTTCCGTCGTCGAGTATATTGGGCTTGGTTTTTAATTAATCCTATTTATCAGGGTTTCGAGTTCTCCTCAGCGGCAGAGAATGAGAGAGAACCTCGAGAATCACGACTTTGTGTGCAAACTGACAGGGCCGTGACATAGTCGTAAGTTTGTTTGAACAGGTACGAGTGCCCGGTGCGAGGCGCAGAGCGGGGTATGAAAGTGGCGGGTTAAATTATCCTGGTCACTTTTACAAAACTGTTCTCCTATCGGAGGAGGTATTCCGTTCCCTCTTGGGCTTAAGCCGACTTTCCTCCTTCTTTTGCTTCTTTTTTACTCAGCGGGGTCTTTTTTTACTCCTCATTTTCCTCTCTTTCTTCTCGGCCTCTTTTGATCCCCGGCATCGTGATCTCTTCCACCTAGTTGAGTTTACTACGGAAAGAAAGACTGTTTGCGCGTTTACTTTGTGGATCAAAAGTCTCTGTCAAGCGACATGCGCCTTTTTATTAGCAGCATTAGATAAAGCTCGTTTGGCAAGGTAAGCTCGCTGATCAAGATCGTTTTGCTTTGATGAGTAATTGGCATTTGCGCTTTTCACACCGGTGAGCCGAAACTGTTCTCAATCCCCGGTATCATTTTTACGAACCGTTTCACGTGCTTTCCAAATATTTCCCCCTCGAGCAAAACACCCAGATTAGTCCAGATATGTCCGTGTAATTTCTTTTTCTCTTATTTCTCGTCAGGACACTGAGAGCCCTCAAAGTTTTCTCTTCGTTGGTCCGAGCTTGATCGGCTGATCTCAAAGTTCAACGGGATCAGGACGTCAGAGACTCGAAGGAAAATGTCGCGTCGCTTTCATCTCAGAAGCGCGCTGCTAGGTTCAGACTTATGAGCTTCGGGCGTATTATGACAAAGGAGGAGGAGGGGGAGGAGTAAAAGGACGGAAGTTTCGGTCATTCGAATATGTCCGAAAAATATCGCGTAGAAACACCGTAGACGTGCCTTGAGCGTCTGGTTTACCGTGCAGCTCAAACTCGTTCCAGCTGAAAATAATCGGAATCACTGCAGCCACTGTACCGAGTGTTCGCAGAAATTGGCCTGAGCAGAAGCGTGACTTGCGGCTGAATTGGAGACGCCCCGAAACTTCCGGCCTGATACACAATAGCGTCGTATCTCTTCTTCCCTTTCTCCGATCTGCTCCTCGACATTTCTTCCGGTTGGTGTAACACGACGTGCGTCATACAATGCCTCGGTATAAGTAGGCACTGCGTGCCACGTCCGCTCGCGCATTGTCAACGAATAGACGAAGCTCCGTTTCATCCGCCAAGTTGAACAGAAACTAGACATAAACGGGACGTACGGCTTGTTTATCGTTCCTACTACCACTCATTACGGCAGCCAAAATATCGTTCGGGTTTTTTCATGTTTGGCACATCAGCCAGCGGCCCGTTCCGGAAAGCTCAGGCCAGCAAAAATCCCCCCAAGACATTCAACCCCGCGAGCTACATGCCTGTGACAATAAGTCTCGTGTAGTGTGACCCCGAAGATGAGTATCCGTTCATTCGAACTTCACGACGTGACGCATAGCTCCACACGACTCGAATTTTCATACGAAATATCTTCCGAACGGATGTCGACCCGCAGGGTTGCCCTTTGCATTACGAATTCCAAAACGGAAGTCGCGAGGATCATGCGCATTCTTACGTGCTGGGATCCAACAATGTACTTCGTACCGCTTCGGTCTTTTTCGCTTTTGCAGATAGATGGAGCCTGCGTTCTTCGTTGCGTACTTTTTCTGGAAAGTGAGACGCTTCGATTGGCAAGTTTAATAATTGGCTCAAATTGCATAGAGGATAATTTCCACAGTATTTTGGAGTCGCTGGTGAAGAATTTATTGTCTAAATTGATACCAGACGTATTTTTTGAAATGAACTCGTTCATTTTCGGTAACTAGTGCCTCAACAAAATTTTTCAACCAACGTTTTAACGTAATCGGATGATGAGTATTTTTTTCTTCTTTGAACGAAGCATTTTGAATTGGAAAATTTTGAGGTTGAATTCTGACCGTGCAGCCTTAGAAATCTTCGAGGTTATGGTATTATAGTGAGAGTTGCATTTGTCATCCGTAATTCTGAATACCTGATTGATGATATTATTGCAAAAAATTTCCCGTGAGTTCATACCACTGCCTGCGCCGCGGTTTCAGTGAAGAAATCTCCACACTTTGCCGCCTGTTCCTCAGAATACGCAGGTGTAATATCCTGAACCTCTATCAAAATGTGCGTTTTGGCTCCACAAAAAAGGGAAACCAAAGCCTAAGCCGGATGCTAGAATCGCATTGAAGTTCAGCTCGGGAAAGTTGTGCAGTTTCAGTGGCATAATATTAGGGGGATGGTGGTTTGTAGTAGGTCAGGATTTTGCGAGAGGAAGCACTCTCGTTATTAACCTGAGGCCCCTCTCTTTTTCTACCTATACGTATATCCGGACCCGCGGTGGATGTAAGCCAGTCAGCGAAGACCATCGCTCTTTGCTGGGTTTCCCCGTAACCCCCTCCCCAGCATCTCTTCTCATCTTTCTTCCCTCAGTTTTCTTTAAGACATACACCTACTTCCGTTTAGTACCCGGCGTTTCGTAGTCGTTGGAATATCGATATGTTCGTACGGTTTACGTATACATACAGACTACATGCGGAAAGTTCTGGCATTTTAGAAACCCGGCAGCACCGAGTTCCAAGCTCGCTAAATCCTCGGAGATTCGAGAAGACAAAACGGTCCTCTGAGAATTGACGCGAATCGTTTCTACCCGCTGTCTTATTAATGGAGGCCCGCTTTTTGCCAGACAAAGACGTTCTCCGAGCACTGGATACAATTTTTTCGAAACGTACGCTTACACGCCGCTTCTGATACGCAGATATCGTGGATAAAAAATCTTCAACAAGGATAAAATTGCAAGTGGTATTTTCTCGTCTCCGCAGTCTTCCACGTTTAAATCCACGATATTTCAGGGAATACGGTACATGTATATCTCCTGACTCTCCGGGTAATCGTGCTTTCCAGTGCCGCCAAGGGTGCCTAACCACCTCGGTAAATTTAGGAAAAGATTGGGCGACCCGGGACGAGTCAGGGTCGCGGGTTTCTTCGCGACGGAATTATAAACGCGGTAAAAAACTGTGGGTAGAGAGACTGAGAGAGGTAGGCTAATTATTTTGCAAGAAGTGACTCGGCAAATTACAATTAAAATTGTTACCATTTCATGCGTACTCGAAAACAGGGTCCGAGACTAATATAATATGACTTTGGAATATTTACAGAAATAAACAAAGTTTAATTTATGCCGGGTCGTAGCGTCACGGTGAAACACGAATCTTCATTTCATTTAAGAGGCTCGGCTCCTTTCAAGCTTCGAGCCTAGAGAACATTGTCGCACCTTTCGAAAGCTCTTAGGTTTGACGCACCCGCCTCCCCTTTTCTTCAAGTCGCATTAGTTCAACAAAAGAGATGCGTCGAGGGTGCAGCGTTCGAAGAGCAAGGCGAGAAATCAAACCGTGGCCACAAAAGGTATGCAGAGGTGTATAATACACAGCCGACTGCAGCCGGAGGCGGACGTAGAGAAATGGCACCGGATGCACGCCCCGAATCGCCGGATTGCCGGTAGGTTCTCCGGATCCGGGATTTTATTCAGGTCCCGGCGTCAGAGAGTCGGCGTTTCGCGCTGCATCCATCGACAAGTTCTTTCGCCGAATCAATATTTTACTAGACTGACTCGTGAGCACAATGCCCAATGGCCGATCCTCAGAAGAAGCGCGGAAGTCACTCTCTCGCTCCGGACTTTGCAGACTTTGTCACGTTCGCGACACCTTCGAATTCAAAAGCGGAGATGCTTGCCGGAGAGTTGAAAAAACTTTTTTCAACAAACCGAAGGTAAAAATGTATGTTTCGAGCATCGTCCGCTCCGCTCCCATCTCGCCAGTTTTATTCACGAAATTTCATCACCGTATTCCTATTTATAGAAACTCATTGATATTTGCAGTTTTCAATCGGTCGACTTTTTCCAGGAATTAAATACTTTGAAATTTATACATACGTATACGTGGCGTATGATGTACGTGGTTATTGGAACAATTCCATAGCCCGGAACTTTATCAATTTGTACCCAAAAGACAAACCTCACGATGTGATATAATCCTAGCTTTGTGCTAATTGTAAGTATGATTTGTTAGAAAGTGAAGTTCGTAAGGGATTTTTTCCTGCTTATTGCGTGCAATCCCGTACGCGATTTCTTATTATCACAAATGCGCGCTTTCCAAGCACGCGATCAATTTTCGTATGAAATATAAGTACACCCCGGCCGCAACTTTCACGCAGAAAATTATGCCTGTGTACGTCGCTAAGATTACACGTTCAGATATTATCGAGGGGTTGGATGGAAGAAAATAAAAATTGAAGAATACAAGAAAAAAAAAATAGAAAAACCAATTTAAAGCGGGAAAAGTGAAAAAAAAAACCTTTAATTACTGAACCACAAAGGTGACCGACATATTTTCATCTCAGTGACGGAAAATCGAGGTCTCTTAGTCGATAAAATCGATAAAATCCGAGTCACTCAAGATGAAGAAGCTGTATTTCATCCGCATGACCAAAGAATTCACCAAGGCCTCTAATTGGATGAAGTTGCTACTTGGTAATCCAACGAGCGCACAGAGTAAGCAGCTAGGAATATTCTGCGACTACGTGACGATACGCGTGACATACTAGCTCCTTCTTCGACCGCTTCTATCAACGAGGCGAGGTACGGTTAATTACTTAATTACCTTGACGTAATTAGCTAGAGTCTGAGGGTGAACTTGAGGCGTTGATTGACAGATCGTCAAGTTCCCACACCTGTCGCTGTAGCCGCGATTCTTCCTCTCTTGCGAATCAAAGTTTATTCCGATTAGTTCACGAAAAAAATGGCAGCAAAAATGTTTTACTTTTTTTTTTTTATATCGTAAACGAGAAAACATTTCGTATTTGTATTCCCCTGCAGAGTCACGCGACCGCATCTTGAATATATGTATTATTTTTCGTGACTTTGATCCCTCACTAAAGCCAGTCCCTCAGTCCCTTCCACGACGGAATAACTTCATATTTTCTGCCGGGGGAGGGAGCAAGAAGCTCCGTATTAAATTCAAACAGCATTCCGTTCCTTTTTCTTCTACCCGTCATGCGTCCCACCGCTGCCACCAAACTGCAGGAAAACGTATGAATAATAATACGCGTAGGCGAAGGTATAGAATTAACGTGAAAGCTTTCCCATAACAAATGTAATTTTCACCAGAGAATGAAAAAGAAAATGGAGTAAAAAAGCAATGAACAAGGGTTGAAAAAACGAAACAAAGAGGGTCGCGCTCGAAACCGAATAACGCCTAGGCAGAGAGAAACATCGTCTCGGTCACGAAATGAGCGGGGCTCTCATTTTCCGTATTTCGAACGAAGACAACGACGCAACGGTGGGCTGGTTTATTCAATTTCCAATTTATGTACCTCCATATTTCTCAGGCTCGCGGTTTGTTTGCGAGGGGTTGTTGGGTCCACCTTGAGGATGCTGCGTAGGTTGCGTCTTCCTGTTTTCTTTCTCTCTCCTCCTCCCCCAATCTTCACCTCGGTTCCCTTACGTCCGCATCTTATACTCCTCGTGCTCTGGGAAAAAGGACTCTGCGGGAACATGTTTCCGTTAGTTGATTTCTCGAGTGCGTACGTGCGTGCGTGTCTCGCATGCGAGAGGAGGAAAGTTTGGCCATACCTGGTTACACCAACGCTCTCCACCTTCCCGTATAACTCTCCGTCCCCGCGTTCTTTCTTCGGACGAACTTTCCCAAAATGTACCGGCGGGTCAACAAATCCTATTTTCTTCAATTTCATTCAGTTATACCTACATTTTTATTACTTGCGATAGCATATTGTCAAATTTTGCTTCTGTTCGTACGATCATTCTATTACGGTGTGGAAGTGGCTGAACAAGAAATTTGCGTGATCGAATACGGAAGGGAAAAACTTTCACAACGATGAAAAGCAAACACGATTAAAAGGCTGAGAAGCCGTAAGAACAATAAAAATTTCGATCTGTAATTTCTACTCTGTACGAAATAGTTACCAAGCCGAGCATGAAGCCGGGTAATAATTCAGTTGAATTTAGTTCCCTGACCGCACAGATTTCTTTACGACATTTTTACACGAGCTCAAGTTAAACACGCACGCGATTCTTTCAAGTACACACCGACCGCGGCATATCGGCCGTATCCCAAAGTCCCGCAGAGCACTTTGCTCGGGCGTAAAAGATGCGAGAGGAGGACAAAACAGGGCGCTCAGGTCAGACGAGACAGTCAATTTTTACCCGTTTAACACCTTCGACCATCGGTTTTGATCATAAACTGGCGCGTGTCCTCTACACTCATCATTCATTGCCGGATGTCCGGTTCCGATATATACGTCACGTAAGATATTACGACGTTGAGGACCGACTTGATTAAATCATGTGACTGAACGATCGATTACACCGTTTGTGGCGAGCGGCAAGACAGCAGCCGGCGAGATGACGAGACCATTAAAGGAGCAGTTAGCCGCCTTTAGTACCTCAATTCAATGATTTGTTACCACGGAACCTGCAACTTTCGCTCGAAGAAGAAGAAAAAGAAGGAATTGGCTGTGTTTGGTACCTTGATACAATCGTTTGATACTGTGGCGGCTGCACTTTCTGCTAAAAAAAAGCAGTCGGCTACTCTTGATACTTCAATTCGGTAGTGTGGTACCATGGACGCCAATGTCTCAGCGGGTTGAACGCGACGAACGCAACTACAAAGTTGCGGTCCATCCGCGAATCCGATCAGTGGAAGAGAAAAACGTGGCCGTATCATACGGCGCGAGGATTACGGCAGGGGTTGAGAATGAATAACGAAGTTAACAAAAAAAAAAAAAAGGTGGAGGGAAGGTAAGCGCGAACGCCATTTGTCGGGAGACCGCAACCGTGTCGTGTAACAAAGTCGTTACAGGAAGCCCTCATTAACCGGGAATAATTTCAGCCCGAGTATAATCTGCGGGGCCTGTACGTTATGCCGCATTGAAATCGCGGACACGGCAGGCACCGAGGCAGTTATCGTCTGCAGGGGCGGCTTTTCCCCATCTGACAAACACAAACAGCACAGCCAACACGCATATTTACTCGGCATCGGTCGGTTCCCCGCCTTTTTCTTCTTTTGCCAACCCCGCGTGGCGGCGATTACCCGGTGAAAAATTCCGGCCTTAAACCCCCGCGAGATAGTGTCTGCGGTTCGTGGTCCCTTTGAGGTCGCGCTGAGAGCAATCTGCTCAGCCCTTCGGGGGCTTCCAGTTCGTTCGGTAGCCAACGGCGAGCATTGACAGCCAATAAGCCATCCATCTAGTGGAGTTGGGGTCGGGGCCCTATTAGAGCCGCGTCTTAGCCGAGGCAGTTCTCGGCTCTCTCGCTCTATTCCTCGAGCGCTAAACGAGCCCAAATAAATTGCCGGTCTCGAAATGTGGTCGCAATTTTTACCCCGTATTTGATTTTATTTTTCTCTCTGTTTCCTTGTTTCGTCTTATACGTATTTTATCGTCTGGGCCTCTGCACCAGCTTGCGGATATACGCGACAATTTCGAAGAGGTGAGAAAAGCGATACATTTTTTTTTTTTTTTCTCTTTTCTTTTGCCAAAGTTTCGGTAACCTGGTTTTCTCTCCCTCTCTCTCTCTCTCTCTCTCTTCCACCTTATTCACTTTCTCCTCTCTATTCCCAGGCATTATTTGTCGGTAAGTGAATCTCGCCGCTTCTAGATTGGATATGTCAAGCTTAATCTTTATCTGATTTGTTAGCGTCGAATGAATCGAGTTTCTCGATTTATCCGGCGCCGAAAGGGTGCGTACTTTTGCATTATCATTCCTCCCGATATTTGCCTAACTCGCCAGCTCCTCGTGATCGAATTGCCATTACCGTTCAGCATCGAGAATCACGGTCCGAAATTTTCTACCCTTGCGAAAGTTTTCTCGACTCTCACCCAGTGCGAGCGCAACGCTTATAAAGTGTACCGCGAAGGTTTGAAAAGTTTTTTTTTTTCTGTTTATTTTTTCTTGTCTCTTACAAGGAAATACAACTCTGCACATCAATATTGATCCGACGAAATAACGACCCGAATACGTGTAACAATTCTCGAGCGACTGTGAAACCGTGAAAAATTATCATTATTATCATCATTATTTCGATATCATCCACTCATTAATTTAACGCGACAGTTAGAGAGGTGGAGTTTCGGGGCTCGGACGTAAAAAAAATGAAGTATCAATTTATTCCAACTGTTATTATATACGCGATGCCTTTCATTCGCAGATTGCACGCATGGGGTTCGAGTATGACGGAGCTCGAGCACCAGTCCATCGATATTTGTCAAATGCGAAGAGTGCGCCGTTGTATCGAGCAGGTACTCGAACGGTCGCGAAATAATCTTTTCAATTCCACCCTCGCCTCGCTTCGCCGTCCCTCCATCCCTGCTGAACCCGGCAGATAACGAGGCAATATGTATCTACATTGTTCTGGTGTTCAGGGAGTTTGAACGGAGCCGAGATATGCGCTGTTCAAACCAAAATTGGTACTTTAACCAGCTCATCACCGCTCTTCATGCTGTTCACGGTCAGTTCTATTCCCTCTAAACTCTCAGCCCCGTAGTTTTTGCCACCGCAACTAAGCTCCCTCAAAGAACTAACAACCGGCTCATCAACTCGCTGCCCGGAATTTGCCCGCACCAATTCCCGTCCCGTAATACAGCGGGTACGAAAAAAGGTCCTGTTATCATGCGTGTTATCCTTGTTTGGGTTGGACTTAGTGCTTGGAGTTTTGACCGGCTGAACTTTGGTGGCCATTGGTACAGGAAAACCGCTGTTTATTTCACGGAACAAGCGATCGGATTGCAAAGAATATCCCGAATTTGTCGTATTTCATTACAATTTATGAAAAATAAATTCGCAGCCGTTCGTCCGATTTCGGTAGTTCTTGTAACGCATGAAAATGAATTTACGATCGGTGATTATAATACTGAAGGACTTTGCCGTACATATACGGTGTTTTATTATACCTCGTTGGTATACTAAACGAGTATCTGTCACCGGTATTATAGGCGTAATAAATTTTGTATTATGGGGTAATAGATATTCATGATCCTGTGATAAATTTTTATCTCACAGTGGAACAGTCGCAGGTACGCAGGCGTGACGGTGTAACGGTCGTGACGAAATTCGAGAAAGAATTCACGCGCGCACCGTTCAATCGGTGAATTTAGTGCCCGATCCGCGAGCGTGCATGTCTACGTACGTAAAAGTTTAAATCTGATCTTCCGATTGATACGCACAAACACGAGAGGCAGGCTGTATTAACTCGCCCATTAAACCCGAAATGCGCAGAGTCCGACAAGCGCTGTGCTGCAGACACTCGCATGTAATAGCAGCGGCACTGAATCACTGCCAGGTATAATACAACATCGTTCACAAGTCGTGGAGGAAGTTTAAGATAATTTTAACTCAATGTTTCCGTGCCGGTGACCTTAAACACGAAATTCCTCCTCGGTTTGTGACATTTAACTTAACCCGGCACGCACCTCCTCCCCCTCTTTCCGCAGAACGTTATACGCCACTACGCAGTGGGGTAATTATTTTAATACTTCGTTTGACAATTATCGATGGTTTGGACGCCTTGTTGTCGCCACGTACCCTGAAGATTCGTCATTCGATAAACAGTGCGTAACACGCGGAAGCGCGAATTAGGTTAGGGATTTACGGCTACTCGGTGGTCAATTACATATTCGAGGTTTTGGAAAATTTCCAATACAGTTTCGGGTGTTAAGTCTCACCGGGCTTCTAGGACTGCATCGAATATGTACGAACCCAGGGGCTCTCCGGAACACTTTTGGTGAAAAAAAATAACTCTAAAAGCGTTGGAAAGAAAAATTTCTAAAAAAGTGATGAGTGTGTTTTAGAACTGAATCAGTAATCAAATCGGAGATGCGGTATGTGTTATAATAGATTTTTAACAGATATGAATAAAAAATGAATGATTAAAAAGTAGAGGTGACGATGAAGAAATTTTAAAAATGGACAAACAAAAACGAAGTCCCGCTTCGAACCTTGCGTGAAAATGTTTCATTTCGGAGCCAAATGTTTTTTTTTTCTTGTTTGTTAAAATATCGATTTGGGTGTTTTTGGGATAGGTTTAAAAAATTATAGAGTGAAGAGGAGTGATTCGAAACATTTGAAATAAAATTCTAGGAAGCTTTTCAGGGGTCGTACTAACGTAGAAAAAGTCCTTGGTGAAATTAAAAAATGTCATGGTCAACCGTTTACTGAGTCGGCGTGGAAAGCCGAAAAATACTCGACCTCGTTTCAGTTTTGTCAGCAATCTGTTTGCCCATTTCAGATTGAGATAATCGACCGATGAATTGAAAATGGGAGGCTTCGTATCGCGACAGCCTGAAAAAAAAGACATTACGCTGCGTGACACGTACATACGTGGGCATGTGAAGGTTACATTTCACCCCATCGCGTGATTTTGGTGTATTTGAAAAACAGAGATCTGCCCGATTCGGCATATCCTGCTTATCTGCGAAAACCGGGGAATTGGAATTCCAACCTTCGAGCCTAAATATCCAGATCTCCGATTCGTGCTGTATCGCCAGTTATACGTTTCCTGTTTGTGTTCCCATTTTGCTTCACGTTATCTCGTAATTCCTCCGTTTTCCGTTCACTCGCCAAAATTTACGTCCAAGTTTCGTTTCTGTCACCCAGAGAATTCTGTCCGCAATTACAACTCTCCAAGCACTATTTCCAGACACGTGGCACCGAAAATCCCACGACTTCAAATATCAAATCGGAAATCTCAACATGGGCCCCAAGCACTTTTCCTTATTAGGTTGAATTGCAAAATTCGCGGAATTCCGGCAGGTTCCACGTAATAAAGTAATGCGGGTCGCATAATAATGTCGCATTTACGTAAGTAAATTCCGGCTTGTTACTCGATGAGAAACCGCTTTCTCATTCTCTTCCCGTTTTCTCTCTCATCGCGGAGGGTCGGCGGGGAGTCGGAAAGAGATACGTTGAGGGGTTAAGCGCAGGGGGGGGGGGGAGGGGGAAGGAAGAATTTGCATTTATTTAGAAGTAATAGGTGGATTACAGCTGCTTGCCAAATTTCGAGCCTTTTGATGTAAATGGAGATAATTACGCCGTCTCCGGGACACCAAACCTTGTTACCTGCGGAGTTACGGCTCAAGGTTACGTATCGGGGCGAGCTCAACTTTTCCCGTTTTTTCCACCCCTCGATCATGTCCGTTGGTTACGAGATGCACGAATTAACATCCCTGGAGGATGAAGAGCTGGAAGCAGATCTTCGAGTTGATTAGGAAGAGCACAATTTAGTTTAAAATCCTGAAAATATACATAACAGGTCCTGCAGAACTGAAGATACAATTTGGTATCCTCTTGTGGAGCATTGTTGCTATTTATTCCCGATCGAAGCAACGATCTCTTCCCCGAAGGAAAGGAGACGCGATTTTAGTTTACGAATCTCAAATTCGTGCGGTACGTACACGTACAGCAGGGTGTGCACCTATGTTTATGCATACCTCGTTAACGATTGACGAGAGTACACGAGAACGGTGATGGAAATGACGCTGTAGTCGTTACCGGGAACTCCTTTGAATCAGTCGAGACGCAGGAAGCGCCCCTTGATTTGTATGCCGTAACCGAATTCTCCAGGAATAGGCGTACAGACAACCTGCAATAGTTCAAAGACGGTTCTTCGCGCGCCGTACCTGAAACAATCCGAGTGTTCGCGTATTTTCATGCCTCAAAAGTGGTTCAACCGGAGTTACGTAACCATCCCGCTTCTCGTTCGAAGAGAATCATCATGGTCATCGAAACAAGCGTACGGACGCGATACAAGAGATGAGATAAACGGCGAAATAAATCGCGGGGTTGAAATTGCTCCCGAGACTGACGCAAGAAACCGTTGAGTGAATGTTCTCCCCTGTAAACAAGGGCTTAAGTAATAAACTTGGGCGAAGACAGCGGGTCTGGGATTAAGCGGCAGGGTTCACCTTTAAATCATGGAAGATCGCCAGAGGAGCGTTATATACATACATACATACATATATATATATATATATATAGATACATACGCCTTAGGTATCCACAAATCTCAAAGGCACAGTTTCACGGCTATCTGCACTGTCTGGAGGCGTGGGGTGCAATCGAGGGGCCGGCGAAGATAACCTCCGGCAACTACCTTAGTTAGCTAAGCTCCCTGTCACCCCCCCTAAGCCCGTTTTATCTCTTCCGGCACAACGTCTGCGAGGGTTATTCTTTCAATGATAGTAATGATAGCTTAGATCGCGTGATATCGCGATTCGCAAAGCGTTTTCCTTTCAACATCGAGCGATAAATCCATTCTCAACTTATACATTTTTCCCTTTCTTATTCAATTCCGCGTTGTTCCTCCTATTTACGCTGTTTCGGAAACAAAGTCCCTTCGACACGATCGTTGTTCCACTGCCGTGTATTTCCGTCACACGCAGCCGTTTTGGTTGAGTGGAAACTGCGGTAGTTGGGTCAAGTTTCCTGTCCTACTCTTCGGTTTCATTTCCTTGGTTTTCTTACTGCTTTTGTTTTTTACTTTTCAAGCTTTAGCGAGGGAATTACGTGTATAAATATACATCAATATCCTTTCGGTGCTTGTGTACACGCGTAAAATCGTTCGAAGGAAGTCAGAGAAAGAGATCGAAAGAGAAAATCCTGCTGATTTCTCTCTCGCGAAACTGGCAGAGGAAGTTCCAACTTTTTGCTCGTCAGCTTCGTTAGCTCGTGAAATTATAGCCCCTTACGTTGCAGTCCGTGAGGTAAAAGTTTACCACTGAATCGGACTAGTGTACGAGATGAAAAAAGAGAAGAGTAAAAAAAAAAAAAAAACAGAGGAAAAAGTTACAGTGGAACCAAAAAAAGGCAAAGTGAACGTAGTAAAGAAGAATGGAAATAAAGAGAATCGCTGCTATCGGTTTGCATTTTGACTAAGAATCTGTATAAGTGAGTTAAAAGCATTGTGAAAGATTCGTTCCTCCCGTCGCATTGTGGGAAAATGATTCTCAATTACTGATCCTTCTCTCTCTGTTCAATATTTTAAATTGTTGCATTCTTCCGATTTTTCTTCAGGCACAAAAGAACCGGCGTGAGACGAGAGAATGTAACGAAGCGAAAAGCTTCAGCCGGGAGTTAAATTTATGTATATGTATTTTAATGTACCGGGCTGAAAATCGGAATGAAGCTGAAAAATTAGAAGAAGAAAAAGTAGAAGAAGAAGAAGAAGAAGAAGAAGGAGGATCGCTTTTTTCGAGAATGGACAAGAGCGCGGAGAATCGCGCTTGCTTGCTAGTCTGTATGGTCAATTAATATTAATTAAGAGACTCCGGGAATAAAGAATATGCCGCCGGAACTCAGAGGGAGAAAGAGAGAAAGAAAACGGGGTAATCTGGTCACTTTCCTCGTGATTATTCATCGTTTTAATCTCACTCACCTCGCTTGGTAGGAACAATGGGACTTCGTTGTCTCCTCATTATCATCATCGTCGTCATCCGACTCCTCATCAGCTCTGCGGAATTTTCATTCAGCTCTTCCGAGTTCCGGGAAACGGGATTTCCTAGTTTGGAATCCGGGCTGTTGTCGGGCGGCAGCAGCCGAATCGAATCGTGAAAAAATACACAGATACGTTCGGCGAAAGGACGCGACTGTTTGAATTGCCTCCGGTTGTAGTTCCGACAAGATTTTTCCAGCTTTAGGTAGGATCCTTTGTCCAATTCTCGAGTAGGTAATCGAATCAACTCTCGTCAACTGTTGCGTGCCCGTATCGTCCTGGGTTCTTGTGTCAAAGGCCTTCAAAGTGCTGAAATACGAAACAGTAAATTCGATTTTCACGTTACATGCGTTCTGACGTATGAAATAAAAATTCACCCCCTCTCAAGATCGCGCCGAATATTTCGAGCTACTGGAACGGGGTAAATTTTGTAAGTGAAATAGACACCTTATATCTACGTACAGACCTCACAATTTGTCTTGAGACAATTTGTCGACCACTCGAGTGATTCGAAACTAGTATAATATAATAAGGAGAATACCGCGTACAGATCCCGATACCCACATTTTACCGGCATTTTAACTCAGACGCAAACACTTTTTTCGGTGGGGGTTATCCTCTCGCTGGTCGACTTTATCAATCACTAGAAAAAATCCTCCGCGTGGTGCTCTACGTTATCATCGTTTTTGGTAAGAAACCATTTCGGTGTCGGGATCTGTACGCAGAACTCTTCGTATTATACTACTTTCGAACGTCGACATTTTTCCCGAGGTTAAATACGTCAGCCTAAAGTTTTGATGGAAAAATCTACACTCGTGCCACAAAAGAGAGAAATAGGAAGAGAGCGAGGGAGTCGCGTTACGTATTCGTTAATTTGGAACGGACACGGAGTGTCAAACGGATCTGAACGAGCTGTAATGAGAAATCGATGCGAGGTAGCCGTGGGGATAAAACGTAATCGCAAAGGTACTCGAGCTGTGTTGCACGTAGAATTGTTGAATGGTTTCAAAACTCGAGTGGAAAACCTCGAGGACGCGTTTACACGCGTGTTACACGAATAAATAATCACCCCATTTGGGGTAAACGGATTCGCGCTGCGATCCGACGGAATCAGAAGCCGCGACTGATTCGAAAAAAATTTCCTGGGAACGATGGAACGGAGAAAAATACACGTATGCTTTTCACTCAACCATATATTTATATTGCCGTGCATCGATACTTCATGGCTCGTAAAAACGCCTCGTCGAACCAGAGGAAATGTATTTTTCGCGTCATGGCATTTCATCGCAGGCATTGAATGTAGTGATTTTAAAAAGACATTTGCGAACGAATCGTGTTCGAAAAATGGCGACGTAGCGCTTTGTGTGGCGCTGTTTAAAAATAGAAATATACAAATACGCTTCCTTGTGAAAATGGAAAATTTAATCAACCAGGAATAAAATTGCGTCTGTGAAGAGGTATAATATGAGTTTACTCTGAGAAACGCAGGTTCATTTACGTTATAATAATTTTGTGAAACGCTCGATTCTGTGAAACGGGAATCAAAATTACTTTATGTAAACTCACTTTAGCTAGTCGATCTTTGATATGCGATTTCAATTATCAGGGTCCATGACTGTTCAGAACGAAAATTGAAACCGAGTGAAAATATTTTCATGCTCAAATCTTCTGATCTTCAGTTCTAGTAGTTACACCCAAAGTTATTCATTATATTTATACTATTCATCACGTTATATTGTATCGGTTCATTTTTAATGTGTACCCACGCTTGAGAAATCTGTGAAGTTGAAAAGGACCGGAATTCTTATAGGAATTGGCAATCTAAGGAAATCCGGCTTGTCAATAAACTTGGTGCAAGCCGGTGTTATTTTTGAAAAACCAACAATTCATTAGTTGTTTACAGTTCTCGATCTCGAGGGCCGCGCAATTTTTCCCTCTTCATCTCGGCCCCTTTTTCCCCGCTTTCTTTCGCCCCTTTCCGTTCCGTCACTTTCTCCCGTTCCTCTTTCACCCACTCAACGGCACACGGCTGAACTCAAAGTGTACTTCTCTGCGGCTTCGTTCTACTCTCTGTATCCCGCGGGATGACACAAAGCCGTAATCAGCACCGGCACTAGGAAAAAGGTCCGCTCTTTCAGTTGACCACCGAACACGACCGCCGAACCAGCCGGACAAAAAGGCAAGAAAAAAAGCAACTGAAATACAGGGGTAAAAACACCGCACCATCACCTTCGCGTTTAACACGGACAAGCTGAGCGCTTTATTTGACTGGAGTGAGATTGAGATAAAGTCCGCCTAGGACCGGAAATTACCGGGGATTCGTACTTATTCGTATTTATTCTGTTTCATGCCAGCCTCGGCTGCTTAGCTCCTAGCGGGTAATTTCTCGTTTCATTAGAGAGAACGAAGAATTCTGACACGCCTGCAGTGCAGTCTGGGCAATGTTTGATAAATTTCTGAACACCTCGTGGACCAGCGGAGCAGAAAACGCCGGGTTTCTCGAAGGGTGCGGGTCAGGTTTATCTCTCGATAAAGTTGAAATTACGTTTCGCAGTTTTGGTCGTTTGCGTCATTTGGCTTACACACCTCTCGACTTATTCTTGTCGAGTATTTCTTCCAGGTTTCCGTTCGTACGAATGCCGCATGGTAACTTTTCGTCATTTATAACTTTGCGATAATTCAGGAGAATATTGGAAAGTGAACTGTCACGTTGTCAGTCCATGTATATGTATATTCCATCGCAGAATAACTAGAGCTTCCATTTTTAATTCTTCTTTCGTGTAGACCGCGAGTATAATTTTAAGTTCAGACAATCTTTAAAGGGGAGTGCGGCTGAGGAATGCCTCTTCTATTGTTTATTTTCACTTCTAGTCAGGGTGGAGAATTTGTAACGACGGTCAATGGAACACAATCATTTCGGAAATCGAATATCGCCGACTTTTGCCCTCCTATCCATCACAATCACCGTGACGCGTTGTCATGTTACGTGTCAGTTCCCCTCTTCGAATCGAACTTATTTTAATAATACACACCTCTACATACGTTGGCCGAAGTGAATCGTCAGTCTCGATTGATGGACGAAATGAATCATATAACCTGAATCGTATGGCGGAGGCGACCTACACAAAAGTTATCGATCGTGTCGATTTCCTGAATTCGGATGAAAATGGCTTTGAAATTTGACCAGTGCTAAAAATAATTATTATACAGGATCGAACAGTCGTTCAATTTTTTTCAGTGTCAAAATAGTTTTCTTCAATTCGAAAATTTTGGATAAAAAAATGTGGGGGATAAATAAGGATCAGACGGCGAAGGAATACGGAAACGAGGGTCCGATGATAGACCCGAAAACGAACCTACGTCGTCGGAGTTAAGTCGCGTCACTGTATGTTTTACCAGTCTTTGTCCCCTTGATTTATGAGGCCATAAGATGGGTGGGTTCAGATCGAATGCCCGCAGAACGACGAGCCTCCTTCATATATAGGAGCGCTTGAATGGGAAATGGTTTCAGTTCAAAGGGCACCGATAAAGAGCGTCGCTACTTGGGCTTACGTGTACGTTCGATGCTTTTACGCCGAATCGTGAGCAGCTCGAGTCTCATTCAACAGCACAAGGCCTACGAAACGGGAAATAATTGTCCTTGTTTGATTTTTCTATCAGCAGGTGGTATCCGTCACCGTTGAACCGAAGCGAAGGCTGCAAAATACACACACCGAGTTGTTCAGCGTATCGGAAGAACGGGGCGGGGTCGACGTTCGGAATTTGAAAAGTTCCGAAAGCGCATGATTCCAAATTATTTGCTGGCGAAATTTGAAGTAGAGAAATTAAACCCAGTTCAAGTTACGATAGAGAAAAGTTCGGAAAAGTAAAGTTTCGATGGGGTTGAATTCCGAAAATTAAAACATACCCACATATATTTAGTCAACGAGTAAGAAAATCAGATGCCAAACATAAAAATATCGAAAATCTAACACTAAGGAAAATTAAATTTTCAGCGTCGGATTTTGCACCATCCGAAACCTTGATGTTTCTTCGCAGTTTAATTTCTTTACTTTGAGTTTCACTGTTAAAAAATACGGAATTAGGCGCTTTCGGAACGTTTCAGATTCGAAGTTTCAACGAATAACGCTGTTGGTCTTATTGTTCATTCAGCTCCCTCGATCCTGCAGGCACACTTGTACGTTAAGTCAACGAGCTTGCAATTTCGAAATGGTAATAACCAGCTCGCTGCAGATGGGATCAGTGGCGCAGAACAATGCCAGGGCGCAGGTTTAATCGTATAATAACGCATTATACATCATGCCTAGCGATAATATGAAGCCAAAAATATTCTCACAATTATGCTGTAGGTGTATATGTATTTGGCCTACCTGTCGCCGGCCGTGCCGCAGGCGTACAATTTAGCTGTAATTATTTTATTTTCATATCGCACGCGATAATCGACCCCCCCCCCCCCCCCCCTTCCTTTTGAATATAGAGATATTGTGTGCATGAATTATAATGCGGAGTTCTTTCAACGGTCTCACGTCCCTTCAGCGTTGATCGTTAGCGTGGCTATACAACAAACATTTGACGACTATTAAAAGTGAGTTAAAAGTTGCCGGGGGAAGAAAAATGTATGCATGGAGAGGAACCGAAGAAGGGGGGAAATAATATAAATGGGTAGAGAAAAATGAATAAATGATGAAATTCCGGCATGTGCGCAGGATATTATACGTATAACTGGTCATAGGTATATATGCGTAACTGGAAATGTGAAAATTAGGAATTCCCAGGCGAATCAGCCTCCGTTTTATAATATATGCAAAAAAGTTTTTTCCTCCGTACGCATATATATTGTATACATTCAGCTGGGACGTCTAATACTGGAACCGGAATCGACGAAAACGATTTCATTTTTGTATATTTTTATTTCATATATCTCGCACTCCGGAAGTCGCCGCATGGAATTTTGATGACCCGATGAGATTTGAAACTGCGTCAGTCTGATCGTTTCGTGGTCAACTCACAGGCTAAAGTGAACTCACGGCTGCTTGAACTCGAGAGAAATGTTTCACGAGTCACGTTGTTTTGCGTGAAACGATTTCAAGGAAGGAAAAAAATAGATACAATTTTAACGATTAATATCGAACCGTGATATTGTAACGCACCTCAGGCACATGTAGGGGCGTGATTTAATTCAGCGGATGAGCGTTGCACACCTTCGTGGACGTTTTGTCAGTTTGCAAAATTGAATTCGTCCCTTCATTTTTCATCTGGATGGAAAATAATGCCGGCTTTTGCCGAGGGACGAAAAGAGAAGAGAGGAGGGGAGCTCTCTTGAATTTTTCATCGAGGCTGCGCATATTTTGGCAAGTCACCCACCGCCTGCCGCTGCACCCGGCCCGCGGTTCAATCAACCGAGCTCCGTTTTGCCTCTTCGGATTTTCAACGTGTCCCCGAGCGAGAACAAGGAAAAGCAAAAAGGCAGGGAGAAAAGGATAAATGAAATGAAAAAAAGAAGGAAGAGCTAAAAATGAAAGAAAATCCCGGCTGAATTCGAGGACTCCACAAATAATTCTGACTTCGGATCTACGTATATGCATGGTAACTCGTCGCTTTTCATAATCATCGCGTCGCCACGTGAACCACACTTAGGTAGGTATTCCGTTTATTCTGTGCCTTCATTCCTTGACAATGCAATGCCCGGCGTCTCTAATAGCGCTTGACGATGAGAATATTTTTACTTTCTCTCTCTCTCTTTCATATACTTATCTCATTCGCATTATTCCTCTGGATCGACGACCCGCAAATATTTCCCAGTCTTCAGCAAATCTCCCGAATAAAAACGTTGGCGAGAAAAGTTTTAAGCCCCTTTGTTTTCACGCAGACTTGGTATAACATGAAATTTATATTACCGTCAGCAGCTAATCTACATGAAAATCCGGAAGTAATGAATGTTTCTTCACAGTGCGAGTAAGTTGGAAAAATATATTGGGCGAGAGAGTGAGAGAGGAAAATAGAGAGAAAGAAAGAAAGAAACAATCAAGAATTCTTGCAGAAAACAGCTGGACAAGGGTTTTTCTATGACCTTAGAGGACCTTGCGTGCGCCGAAAATCAGACGACGGTGGTAAATCACGCCTCCCAAAATCCCGCGAATGCAGGGTAAGAGTTTCTTTTCTCGATAAGATCGGGTGGTTCCACCCCGCAATGCACATCCAGCCCTTCTGCGTCTTCTCTGGCGAGCAAACAAAACGTCTCCGTAATCCGCATGAATACGGGGAAACTTGGCAGGCAGCATTGTGGATGAGAACGAACGACGGAGTGAACGGAGTTGCACTTTTCCCGAGCAGACGTAACGCTGGGCTTCGCCGGCATCGAGTCTTACGGTTGATGAATTGACGCGGCGCAATCCTCCTGCCCGCGGGTCTGCATGGAGTTTCTTTTTCTCCTCTCGACTCTCACCCTCGCTTCGCTGTTCCATCTTTTCTCTGCTCTTTTTCCCCAGAGGGTATAATAATTCTGATGGCAGACCGATGTACAAGAAATATCTTGGTCTTCGTTGATAATCGACCGGCGAAGGGAGCTCTCCGTTCGTTTCTTCGCTTTCTTTATCCCTCCCTTTCTTTCGTTCGCTCTCATTCCTCCTCCTCATCCTCTTCCTCCTCCTGGACTTTATCCTAATGACCGAGAAAAAAGAAACCTGCAAGAACTAGCTGGAGGAGAGGGATAAATGCCGGATAAAGAAACGATACACGTGCAACTGCCAGCGGAGTAACTATACTTTGAATTAGAGGTCGGTCCGTTCTTCTGCAGGACCTCTGGGAATTGAACTGTCAGGTCGAGATTCCGCGTCAAGATGAACCGGTGGCCTAGTAAACGAAAGGAGCAACGATGAAAATGTATTACAGTTTATAAATTGGCCCGAAGACGGGGTTTGTCGATCATGCACGTTTTTTTTTTTTTTATTGTATTACTTTCTATTCATTTTTTTCTCTTTTCATTTACCGCACGTTTTTCCATTTTCTTACATCATCTTCGTCGTATCAATCGAAGAAAGTTTAGGAATGTGCGAAAAAAAATAAATAGAATAGACTTTATTATCAGACACCTTGAGGGGAATTCAGGCAAGACAGGAGAGAAAGAAGAGTCGAAAAAGTGATATGAACAAAAAACATGAATGGGAAAAGATACAGACGCGACAGTAGAAGGGTACGATCCAGGCATTACACATCGAGCTTTCACGCTCGACAAGCCTTTAATAATTCCATACCCATGTTTTTATCACTTTTCGCAATCTGATCCCTCACATGAGGAAAGATATGCTGCAGCATCGTACATTCACCACTCTCACACTGGAGTGAAATACTTCAATTCCACCGCTTTTTAATCACATCTCGCATTCAAAAGCTACGCGAAATAATTTAACGACGAATGGAGCAGCATTGTTCAAAACGTCAACGGAATTTTTTTGTTTGTTTTTGATTTATAATTAGTTTGTTATATGTGCAGTAGCTTTCCTCCCCCTCTACTTCAACGGTAATTAAAATTATATGAATAATATGTTGAGTAGAATTGAACTCGTACACGCGGTTAATTCGGAGTTCTGATATTATAAACCAGAATTCATTTTGATGAAATTCATGTCTCGAGAAACGATGCCACAATTCTATTTTCGATCAGCGATAAAGATTATACGTTTCTCTGTCCACGATCATAAATGAGGATATCCGGTAATTGTTGACACGTGCTTTAAACCGATAGTACGATTTGTCCCTTCAACCCCGTCCGTTGAGATTCAAAAATATTTGTTTACCCAGATCAAGACAATCGAGTGTAACCAGGCGGAAAAACGTTTCGGCGAAATTTGAATGCGTAGTTAGAATAGCTCGAGTCGCTATAAAGGGAAACAATTAGGAAGTGGAAGGGGGCGATTTGAGTCGCGGGATTCCTCGGCAGTAGCCGGTAACGGCCGGCTCTTACAATTAGTGAGTTTCGAGTTTTACTTGAGCTCCACGAGCGAGCTCAACGGGATAAGTGCAGAGGCTCACTCGGTGGGCGGAGACAACGAGGGCTAGAGATCGAATGGCACGTATCATCCCCCAGCTGGGGTGGAAACAACTGGAATCTGAAACAAGAAAGCGATGTGTATAAGGGGCAAAACGCCAGGGGATAAGCGATAAGCTGCACGCCGCTCTTGCCGGCGCGGTGGTCGGAAGATGACGGAAGGCTGGAGAACTGGCGAGGATAATGCTCGGGGTGAATGAGAGTGAGAGGAGAGCCGAGATGAACGCGCAATTAGCCGGCAGGGCTCGAACCTCGATACGATCGGCGTTTACCTCGTCGTCTGTACGTCACTTGATAACTTGACAGTAGATATAATGATCGTACCTAACCATTTCCGAAGGGCGGTTTCAGTTTCGATTTCTATACCGTAGACGGGCTTACGGCTTCGCGTGTTTCCGTCAAATTTCCTCGCTCGCGCTCATAGCGGGTGAAAAACATCACTCAAGTCGTACCCGTACCGAAAAAGTGCATGTGACGAATGTTCTGAAAAATCGTTAAACAAATCAGCTTCACCTTCGTTAAGTAATTTATAAATAGTATGTATTTTATTGTGCGATTTGTTGTATGAGTTATCAGCTTGATGTAAAGTATATAATTAAATATCTGATTTGAAATACAATTTTTCATACTATCAGATTTCGAAGGAAGGAAACAAGATTTGTGACCGAATCGAATCTCACTGCTGTCGAAGTTCGAGTCGCTCACTTGACCACTCGAGCCACTGCACTCGTATAGCAAAAATCAATTTACAATAATTGTCATTATAACAAACAATATTATGACATAATAAAATCGGTATTATTTTCATCGTGTGAATATTTCAATGTTTGTCGAACCTATGCCAAGTTCCCTCAAAGCGGTTGAGATTTATGATTGTAAAACTGAACCTTTGTTGTAACAAGTGCGTGGCTCAGATGATAGAGTGACTGGTTCGATTTCAACCCGAATCGTTTTCTCATTCTCCGAGAATATTAAAAACAATACAGTAAATCAGATATCGAATGATATGCTTTGTATCAAGCCGATAACTCTTGTAACAAATCACACAACAGAATAGACGACAAGTTACCTGATAAACGTAACGTTGAACTCTTTCATAATTGCGTACGATTTATCACATGAATCACTTTTCAATTATTCAGAACATTTATTACATTAAATTCTTCAGTAAGAGTGCTCCGAGTTCTCCGCCACTTTCTAGCGGTGGCGTGATCTCGCGGTCATTACGAAGGGACGGTTTTCGCAGTGTATCAGACATTTCGAACTCTAATGTATCATTAATGTCTCCTCTCCTCATTTCCATTACAATCAGTTGAGACACGCTTTGACTCTAAAGCGGAATAGATGTGCCCGATTTTAATCTGGTTTCAGCGACTTGGTAATGTTCATCCCGGGGATTGGGACAAGTGTTCAAAAATGTAACGACATTCTCATTAACCAAATCGTAAGAAATGGTAGTTTGAGCCGAGGCATTCCGAGGCCGAGGAATACGAGGAGGGAACGCGGCTATAATGAAGACTGGGATTCGTGATAATGGTCAGCGATGAACGTTTATTCTTGGTATTGTTGGCCGCGTTATTAGTACACGTTCTAATCTGAGACCGCAGCTATTTATACGAGCAAGTGAATAGCGCGCGTTATACCTACAAAATGCATTAGCGCTCCAATTTCCGCGATTCTTATGGTAATGGTAAGATTTTTCCACCTGTTAATATAGGATAACAAACCGAGCATACCCACTCGGCTCCTGCATACTAGGGTGGATTTTATTTGGGTCATGTCGGAATTTATTCACGCTCACCCCCAAAAAGTAATCATGTTGTATAGAAAAAAATCCGGCGAAATCCAAAAAAAAAATTACCGAAAATTCTAACACAATTTCGAGCCAAGTAGTCGAAATTTTTTTTTTTTAAGAAAACTGTTACTTTAAAACCATACATCATAAAATCAAAATAAATTTGCTTCGCCTATTCTGTAGGAAATTTAATGCTCTACAAAAAAGATGTCTTGTAAAATATTCGTAAGCCTAATATTTATCAGGTTATCAGTGAAAATGTGATCTTCTGATTACCGATTAGTTTTTGGGGGTGCCACCCTACTGTATACCCTTCATCAGTTTGACACATGATCCAACCCTCCAATTCGTAATCCATACGCACCCTCGGTGGACGGGAGTAGGTAATAATGTTGATGAAACTGTAAAAAGGCGCTTGGAAGTCACGTTTGCTTTGTGACTGCACCAAGTTTACCGTAATACAATTAATTTTTCTTCTGGTCTTTACGGCGAAACAATCGGCCATGTGGTCGGCCATCAGGATGAAGTGAATTCAACCGGTGAGGGGTGGTCCGTTGTTTGCAGTAACTGTAATTCGGTGCTACCCGGATGTCGATATGGTCCTCGTTGTCGTTGAGTCGCCGGCTGTGAAACGGCCACGGAACTCGTTGGTCTCTGCCGCACGGAATCGCGTCGAGTCGTTCAGTATTATATAGTTGTAAAGTAAAGCCTGGTGAGGTTGAAAATTGTACACGTGTCGCCTGCAGCTGGGAGCTCTTACGATTTCCTCAGCGTTGCCTATTATACTTGCAGGCTTCTTTACCGACTCTTGCCTTTACTTTTGTTTCTCTTATTTTTATTTATTTATTTTTTTTTCTCGATTTCATACTTTATTTCCTCTTTCACCTCAAGTCTGCCGCTGATTTTTTTCCCCTCTTCGCGAAGGAATTCATACGCCCGTATTGTTTTTACCGGTAACAAAGAAGTCGCTCCACTTGAACTCCGTTTCGAATCACGAACGAACTCTGGCGCAACGGCTAATTACCAATTAGGCTTTTCCCTCACTTCGAATTCATTATCGGGCCTCTGGAAGTTTCTCTTTTTTCCCCTTTTCAAGTCACGATCGATGTGCCACGTGATTTCAAAACTTTTGGATACGTTATTTTGAGCACAGCGCTATTGAACTCAAGATATCCAAGTGAGCGTTGCAATAAATTCGCTGAATCCATCACGTTGGTAAACTGGTTTTGAGCGACTCCAATCATCAATCATCGAGATCTTTGATTAGAGAAAGACGCTAACAGAGTGAGATGAGATGAAGGTTTCGACAGGCCTCTCCGAAATGAAAGAGTGCGAAGACCGTTCAAACAAAGTACACCAGAAGAGCATCAAATTGGAAATTTCGTATCCCCATACAAGCTTGAGTCTAACCAATACAATGTATTCAGAAGCAAAACTTTGGTCAAATGATATTTCAACACGTGTCATCCTGTCTCGCTTTTATTCGTTCAAAGTCTTTCAACCCTGAATGAGGAGGTGTTCCAACCGAGCCGTGAGTCCACGACACGCACTGTACAGAACCACCGGTATAGCTTCATCCAACTTGCCTGTTTTAAACTCGGTATAAATTTTTTAGAAATAGCTTATGCTCAGGCAGTTTAAGTGTCGCGACGAGACGCAATTGGGGTGCTCTTGGTCTCGTCTTCTTCGTTGTTTCTCGGGCAAAGTTGCCGCCGAAATAAGTTTAAGCGACGATGTTTCTATAACTCTCATTCGGTTGCTACACTCGTCGCAAGACTCCGACCGTGTACTCGGATCACGCGAGGATCCCTCGTTTCAGGGGTGCGAGTACAAAAACGGGGAAAATGAGTAGAAAAAACCAAGAAAGAGATCCACCGCAGTTTTCCAGAGCGAGAGAAAAAAGAGAATGCCGTGTTTTTGCCTTACCCGCAGCCCGTTCCCCAAATTGGGTTAGGTACAGAAGTTCATGCGATGAAATTTTGATAACATCTAACAAACAGGATCCTCGCCGACTGCGGTTGAATCGCCCGAATTTCACATCTCCGCATCGCGGTGCGTGCCGACATTTGCATTCAACTCCGCAAAAGTAATTTGCACTTTTCTTCCCAAGGATGCGCTGGGTGCGAATTCGACCGTAGTTTATTCGTTTTTGTTAAAGCTACTCGTGGATCCGGAATGCGAGTTTGAGTTTTTATTCGACTGTTAGTAAAAAAAAAAAAAAAACGGAAAGCAAACTTACGTACGTGATATTTGCTGGAAACGATGTTTGCGGTTTCTAATTAATGGATTCATTTCAGGAATTAAATCCACCGATCGATAGAACGCATTGAGCACATCCACCTTTCATTACATACGGAAAATATTTTCACCTCAGCCGAGGTGCGGCTGCAGCATTGAGGGGTGGTTTCATGTACGTTGGAAAGTATGCGGATACCCATGTTGTACCATACACGCTGTACGATCGTGCCGGGCAATTGAAATGAGTTTTGTTAACGAGGGAAAAAAAATAAAGCCTACCTAACAGTTTCCCTCCAGGTCTACATATAATTATACCGGCGAGGTGAATATTCACTCGCCTACTCTTAACCGGGCAAATCAGGCCGTGATGATTATCGTATACTCGTGTGGTCGAGTAAAAGCTTGCGATATAATGAACACAACATTATGAGAACATTTTTATAACCCTGATGAATTAATGCTGGAATTAAGAAGAACCCAGCTACCTTATTTTAATAAATTATCAGAGCCTTGTCGCAGGGATCGATAATACGAAAGCACTACCTCAATTTAACTACGGACGTCCTGATACACATATCCTAGAAGAAACGCGAACGGAGTGAATTAGTCGAACGAAATTTGAAACAATGGCTGGCCAATATCTTTACCGCGAATGTTACGGGTTCTTTAGGGCTTTAGAAATTTCGTCGTGGAATTAGATTGCGAATACATCGAAGACGCTGCGCAGCATGATATCGTTCAGAAGTTACCCTGAGCAAAAATACACGCCTCAAGTCATCCATCCCTCGAAACCGCAGCATACTTGCTTGATCCTTCGTGAAAAATTCGCGAACCTCACCAAATCGCTGTCGCCCATTCATTTCCCCGTAGCTCCTCCCATCAGATTTCCGGAAGATTTGCGTATTACGGAGTGACTTTGTAATATTTGATATGGTATATTTGATGCGGAGCAGACGAGGCAATGCGCCATCGCGAAATCCTCGCACAGCTTTGGCACCCCTTTCAAAAAGTTATATTTTCCACAGAGTTAAATTTTTCACGAAGTCTTCGGCTAGTTTTGATCCACAAACGAATTGGCATTCGAACATCACGTTCACAGCGTTTCGTTGGTGAGCTGATTACTCCACCAGTCGTACATCAACACACACATAGCATAGGGGCTGAATCAGGACTCCAGGCAGTTAACCAATTTTGGAGAGTGATTAATTGAGGACGAGCTTACCGCTAACGATTCCCCTGCGACTTGCATTATACTCTGTGGTTCAGGCTCTGCAACACTTCCAGGATTAATTTGGACTTTGAGATTTGAACCAGCGTCAGCTTCTCGATCAGCTGATCGCGAAACCTCGAGGCTCTATAGGAAAAAGCCATGATTTCGAAGTGGGTAAAAAATCGGTACGCACAAGGCGCGATGTTCGAGGGGTGCAGCATCATAAATTTTAGAAGTAGAGAGTAGTGCCAAAGGAATGACGGTTGATGAAAGTGAGGATGAAAAATGCCGGGGACCGAGACGGAAAGTGAACAAACTCGAGCCTTGTAAAATGACGAATGCAATCCCCTGTCACAAGGGTTGGTTATACACACACGCCCACCTATGTATGTATGTATGTATGTATGTATGTATGTGACTCTGGGAGTTATACAGCCTGGAACCACATTTCTACGGGACTTCATACATCACTTGTCCCCAGTTTCATTCCGCGTTATGAACCCATGGCTGACTCGGTATACCGCGATGGGTTTGAACTGCGGCCAAGAATTCGGTCGATCCTGCACCGTGGTTGAGTCGGTGTTTTGCGGCCAGAAACATGGCGGGTATAAGGGCCGCGCTCTCCTCGGCGAAGAGGCGAGCCTTTCGGTTATCCGGGATGAATTTCATTCGTCCCGCCGAAGCTCCGGGAGCTTCCATCTTATCCCGTCCTGTTTCACCTTATTCGGTGGCCAGCCAGACAGCCAGCTTGGAGGGTTGCGGGGTGAGGAGAGGATGCAGGGGATAACCCACACGAGGCAGAAGTGATTTGTATTCGTCAGACGCTGAGCAACGTGGAGGTCGCTGCATTACCAACTGCGCCACATCCCTACCTCAACTCTGTCTCATATCGCCGTTTTCCCGGGACCCGGGTTATCATTCATCACGTTAATAAACCGCCCCCGCCTGGCTGCCAGCCGGGCCGACATCGGTGTCTTATTACTTAGCTCTTTGACGCGTCCAGAACCCGCATGCGTAGGTACATCTAGCGCCGAGCTCATGAACCTATGAACCATTTGTTGCGCTGAATAAGAAACGACGCGAGGCTTTGGAGTCCGGCTGATCACGTGCTTTCGTGATCACAAACCGGCGCCCCGTCGACCCCACTGTTTGGGATCCGCCGACCACCGGGGGTGGCGCATCAGCCTTTATGTTCCCACAAAGGGATTCACCCACCCCCTTCTAGACCCGGGCATGGTAAACTTCTGGAAACACGAGATAATAGTCGGTACTTAGAGCTGGTACTACTCCGGCACTAATACAAAGCTTCCCTTCTTCCTGCTCCTTCTTGCTCACCCCTCAATCCACACATCGCGAAGGTCATTAGTCAAAACCCGTTGAGGGGTTGTCGAAAGCTTCGCATCGTTCTCAATCTCGCTCACGTCAAACCTTCTCTCTATTAAACCTCCCCTCACGCCTTGGTATTCGGTGTAACTTCGTATTCCCGCGAGTACCTGCAGCCGATGATCGATGCCGGTTCTTTATTTCGTCGTCCCGAAACTGAAGGGAGAACGAAAAATGGTAAATTCTATACAAATATGAGTGAAAATCAATCCGTCAACGAATTCTTTCATCGGTTTTTCACGCTGCAAGGGATCTGGCCATATCCCAGTTGGATACTCGCGAATTAAACCGAGAGGCTCGGCTTGTGTTGAAGTTGATGGTGAACCCGGTTTTCGCCGCCGGAGGCTTCGCCAAATAATTAACGCCTCCGCAAGGCACGTGAGGTGTGGAACCGACGTGGCAAAACACATTTGGGCTTGTGTAGACACGCTTCGAAAGTGCCCGATCCCCTCTCGAACATCTTGAAACCAATTGGATATCCTGCAGTTGAAATGAATATTCAGGATCAAGGAGCTAATTGGTTTGATCGAATAACAGATTTTGGAGCCTAAAGATTGATCTGGGTATATTCGATTTTCCTTCCCGATCCAGAGTTTTTACTGTATGAAAGTCCTCCCCGATCGGCGTTGGGTTATAAAACATGGATGCCCCGGTTCAAGAGAAGGAAAAAGTTGTATGAAATTTGAGTAAGCTGTTACCGGTTTCCTTGTTCGCCGGCGGGGTAAGGGTAGTATCTATGCGTATCGAATCGGGACGGCAGCGTGCGATACGTGTCAAGAGATATTGAGACCGCGGAGGAGGAAAAGCAGGAGCGGGCAAGCGATTCAAGGTTATAAGTGGATATGTGGGCTGCACGGGCATGTGCAAAATAGAATTTCACCAACGATAAGAATTTTCATATGAGAAGCGGCAAAGTTTTGCGTCAGCTGGTTGTAAAATATTGCAAAGCCTTGGGGTGGATCAGGCGAGTGACGTACCCCTTTTAGTTATTCATCATTCGCCAGGACTAGAGGCTTTGGGTGAAGATAGGTTGGGTTACACTTGCCGTTACCGATCGCGAGTTTCGCACCTTCGTTCCGAAACTCATTCCGCACCCGCGACCGTAATACTGGTGGATAAAAACGGCGAATGTTTTATTTTTCACTTTGGAACCGCTGGGATTGCCCTGCTCGCAAGTCACGTGCGAAGAAATTGACGTCGTTACGTACCTACGTTCGACAAATCTCTGATTCGGTTTAACGTATGACAGGTTTTGTCGAATCGGGGAGGGTTTTTCGACACCTCACGGTTAGCCTGTATTCCCTTTTTCCTTCCATCTCGTCAGTATTATACCAATTATTTCCTTCCTCGTCGCGACTTGTACCTCTACTTCTTTCGACTATTATTATACTCCAGTTCCGGTATACCGAGTAACCGGATATCTCCTTCCCGACCGTTAACAGTGCTCGATCATGAGGGTTGATTGATTACAGACCGGTTTCCTCACTCGAGGGTTATAGACATTGTGCAAGAGCTGCTTTGCCCTCCGTGCCCATACGTCTGGGCGGCGGTATGCTTACGTATATCTGTGTACCGAATGTTTGCGGCCAGGATCATTATCATGGTGTCCTGGAAGTCCTTGAAGTCCTCGAAATATCCTTGAAATTTGCTTGTGCTTAAAAAGTCCTGGAAATATCCTTGAATTTCTCATGTGCCCTGGAAATATTCTATTTTCAAGTTTTGCTGCGAATGATATATTTATTTGCATTTACTGAGTAACTGTTTTTAAAAAATGGTTTCCCACCTCAATTCGCGTTTTTTGTTTTTGCCTACTCACAGGTCTTGGTAGAAGTATTGTATATGTCCGTATTTTTATTCATTCTGAATGTCCTTTAATAACCTTGAAATGTCCTCGAATTTGCTACGAATTTTTCACTGGACACCATGGTTGTACTCACAGGTGATCCTGATCCGTTTGTGTTTCGCTTCCTGCGTCCCGATAAGCCGCTTCCTCCTCCTCGACCCTCGGCCGAAGCGTGGAAGAAAGGAAGCCGCCATCGTGACGAGGGTTGGATCTGGATTGTTTGATCGATTGCTCGCGACTAATATTTTCGAGTCGTATGTTCCCTGACATCTGCACGAGCAGCCCTTAAATCGTGAGCGAAATCTGCTCCATTTTCGGTGATCCTCGCATTTCTGGTTATGCAAATCCGTTTTTCTCCGATATCTGTTATAATTTTTCCGCGTGCTTTTCGGAAACGCTTAATCCGCAAATTCTAACCGAATTCACTAGAGGGAAAACCACTTTATCGCCGTAGTTAGCAGCGCTGCGGGCTGGCTTTCCCTTAGTCTAGATTCGCTATATCGTCCTAATTCGACGTACTATTCCTGTAGCTGTGATTATAGCTATTGGCCCGATTATATCACTATTAATACCGCAATTAGCGGTAACCAATTACATACTCTCTGCCAGCTCTGCACGTGTTCCGCAAATTTCCATGCCGTGTATCGTACAAGCCTGTAATCGGACCGTGTAACGAATTGTGAGAAAGCTCAATCAGACGATAATCCCTTTATGTGATTATCAAATTTGATTCATCGAATTACATTCCCAATTTCCCGATGTTCTATGATTCATTTGAAATCGAAGGATTATTACGGAAACCAAAAGTCGTTGGCCAGTTCCGAGAATCGATTCACGCCGGTTATTTTATAGTGTTCGAGTTCCGGACGGACGAGGCGACGAAATTGATGAGCACACCGTATTGAATAGGTGAAAAAGGAACATGTATCAGAAAAAGAATCTTTGAATCAGCGGTGAATAGACCGAAGTCACGCTGCTATATTGTTCACTAATGGGTCCCGAAGGAATGAGCTACCCTGTCACGATCCCTGGTCGGTTCTGCGTCCGCGGCGCGTGTCGAAGCAGTATAATTTACGATTGTTCGAATACAATCTTTCTGAGCGAAAGTTCATTTTTTGAACAACAGAGGAGAAATTACGCAAAGCTTTTTCCATTCTGTGATCGCATCTCCCGATCGATTTATCTCATCGATTCGAATATTTATGAATTTGCGAGACACGTTCGTCACGATCATGATATGTTAACGTCAAATCAATGATAAATCAGAGAGACGAAAAAATTAACAGAGAGTAAATAATGAAAAAAAAGAGGATAAAAGTGAACTTGTACACCCCACACCATCCATGCGAGAAGGCGCAAGGCGAGAGTTTGAGAAAATGACGTGATGGATCATGTCACGCCTACTCTTGGGCCGTTTGAGGGCTCCTAAGAAATATTCTTGGCAGTAGATAAGCCTCTGCTTAAAAACTTTCTCAATCTTCTTTCTCCACACTTTCAAGGGCTTATAAGAAGGAAGCCGCGGTAAGCACGGCGGCGAACCGGGGGGGAGGCAGATCGAAGATACGATGCCGTTGGTGGAGAGGAAAAGAAAGAAGTAATCGAGAGAGAGAGAGAGAGAGAGAGAGAGAGAGAGAGAGAGAGAGAGAGAGAGAGAGAGAGGTCGGAACGATATCGACGATTCCTCGAAATCAAGGGACCCCCTGGAGAGCTCTTTTTTTCTCCGCTAAATGATCATCCCCATATTTTTTCCCCCACTTAACCCATCTCAGGGTAGGTATGTAATGTATACATATACATATATATATGTATATATATATATATATATATATATAAACGTATATATAATATATATGTATGCACATACTTTCTTGTGTTATTGAAGGTGGGATTGATTTTTCATTGTCTTGAACATATTTCTTACCAAAGTCTCTGTTTCCCCGACCCAATTCCGCATCCCCGCATCCTTTTTACTCCAGTGATTGAACGGTTGGATTAAACGATGGAATAGACGAACTAGCTGAATAGCAATAATACGACGTATTAATACAAACTGCATCGGAAGTTGGATTATGCAGAGATTGGGAACGATCACCGTGCTATACCTTCACCGGTTGGTCAGGAATTGAATGGAGCGGAAAATCCTGCTGCACGTACTGCGGTAAAAGGGAACGGATTAAGAAGAAAATAGTTCTTACGTATCTACATTCCCGTCTGCGTATGAGAAGCGGTGAAAATCCCTCGTCGTTTCGCGTTCGCAGGTTAGTATTATTCGGGCGAGAGAAAATCATCGGTAATATAGAATCCCGATTTTTCTCCACGCTTTTTTGCATCGTTCTGTTTTTTCCCTCTCCGTTCCATTTCTTATTCACCTGGAACGAGGACAGGATTTTCTCTCTAATACCTCCATTTGTTGGCCAGCGTGCACCCCATGAAAAAAAGTCTCGGCAGCCCCGTTTTTCCTGTTTTTGCTCCCCCTCTTATCTCCCAGAAATTTTCATTTCCAGTCACGGAGAGGACATCATCGACGAAGGGGTCTCTCCACGACACTCCGTCTGTATATAGTCCGAGACCGAGGAACCTCGGAGGTCGGGGTAGCCGAAAAAAGCTCGATGCCGATCGGGTTCCGGGGTTAGGGGGAGGTGAGGGAAGTATAACGCCCGGTAAACGATAAGTACCACGAAAAAGTCGGAGTCCCAGGCGAGGGCGGGACCAAAATTCCCGTACATAAGGTGCGCATCACGGTGTCGGGAGATTTGTATTCCATTTGCGGCGGACGTTTGCGTTCATATTTAAAACGGACCGCGCATCGCATAAAAGCAATATGTGCGGAATGTGTGCATTAGAATTCCCCTCGCGGACGAAGAGTCGGTGGCGGGACGGCGTTTGGTCGTTGTTTTGGTGCAAGCCTGGCTGGCACCCGCCGAAGGCCGACTCCACGACTTTTTCGTTTCACTCCGGGGTGGTTTAATTTAAAAGCGGGCAGCAAGAAAGGAGTCATCAGGTGTGGAAGCCGTGGATCGGTGATGCGAAATTAATTGGAATTCCAATCGGAGATTAGAAGGCGAGCTAGACAAGGACCTTGGATCGAGGTTTTCCAGTACAAAATAGGACATGCGCTGCGCTGTATGAAACATGTGAAGTCATTGTGTCGACAATGAAAAATTCCTCGATCTTGTATCTTCGCGACATGGGATCCAGGCCTTCTTCTCCATCCCCCGGAACCCTGAAACCGGTACTTTGATTTGAAATGCAGGAGAACCCTGACGCTTCCGTATCCGGAAAAGTGGGGTCGAGCTGCCTCCCGGGATTCCTTGGGGATGCGGGTCGACGGTACCGCGGGTGTAAAGGTCGGGGCGCTGGTGCTGAACTCAGAAATTGATTTACCTACTTAGAAACTACTACGATAGACCGACAGACAGTCAGACAGGCAGATAAACGCACTCACACTTTTTCCAGGCGGTGAAAAATCGACGCGATCTTCAATTGTCAACTTGAACCCGACCGTGCAGCCGTCAATCGATTTTCTCCTCCTTATCCTCCTTCTCCTCATTCGAATACTTACTTCGCTATCAAACTTACTTACCGCCTCACTCCGCGCCACGTACATTCTCCATGTACTCTCGTTTCGATCCTCACGGTTCAAGGAACGCCAAGAATACGAGCTGGATCCTGTTTCCAATTACCAACGTGCCGCCTTCTGCGCTCAGAAACCTCGAGCCCGAACAACAGCGAAGCGGAGTGAGTGAATTTATGTAGCGTTTGTTTTTTCTCCCTCAAATTCGAGCATTCTGTAATATGTAAAAAGAACCTATAAGAAGGTGAAGAAAGCACTCTGAATATGTCAGAAAATGGAATCGTATTTAGAAATACAATTTCGACTAATCGATGACGCGGCCGAAGTGTCGAGCCAATAATTGAGGATAATTAGAGTGAAAAAAGGAGGTGAACAAGTCGGAAGAAACAAAGGTGAGAGAAATTCAAAGAATAAGAAGAAGCGAGAGAGGGAGACGTGCACTTAAGAGAAGAGTAAATTAATTAAAGTCGGCACAGCTTCGGCGTATATAAGACGCTGAGTTGACTGAAGAGAACGAGAGAGAGAGAGAGAGAGAGAGAGAGAGAGAGAGAGAGAGAGAGAGAGAGAGAGAGAGATAAAGGGACAGCGAGCGTATGTGTCGGAGTTGAAAAACGCGACTCCGAGACGTGAAAGATAAGATCCGGTAAGATATACGTGACAAAGGGCAAATGGGTTACGTATCTTGTTAATTAAGCGGAACAACCGAAACGGGAATGTATTGCCACCCGAGTAATTGGATCGCTTCGAGTGCCACGAGACAGTCTAGGCTCTCCTCTGCCAGGCCTCTCTCTTCGTCAACTGGGCGAGGAAAAGAGGCATCGAGGTCCTACGCTTTCAAAATATTTGCTCGGAGCGGGTCCTGCAGGGCGGTGCAGAGTGCTCGATCCGTGACAAAATGCTCAAGGGATTCGGAAATTCCTCTAATTGGAGCCAATATCCGCTTCGATACCTTCGCTCCTTCACCCCCTCGGTCACACGTTCCCTATATGTCCCTTCGCCCTCCAATATACCGTCGCCCAATCGGTACAGGGTCGACCGTTAACGGGCCAACAAACTCATTTACCTCCGCCTAAACTGGTGCGCCTGATCCTTGGTTATAACGCCGATTCGTACATTGGATCGTCCAGATTTCCGATACTTCGCCACTTTCTACCCTGTCGTTTACTTCGTTATCGTGCAGTTATTTCGGTACTGCCGGAAATTGCGTATCTCAGGAGCAAGCAACTGTCTGAACTCTGGTGGAAATATTTTCCTCAAAGTTCCCTCTAACGCCGGGAATAAATTTTCTGATTTGTAATTTTCAGTGATACTCATGTCGGGAGACAGCTGAGGGTCGCATAATACGGTATGAAAATTTTATCGGAAATAATACAGACGTTATATCATTTACAGGAGGAGGGGGTAACCAGAAATTGCCAAATCAAGAGTTTGCCACAAATTATTGTGATGAGAATATTTAAAGTGAATAAAAATGTCTCACAGAAATTTCTAAGCAAATATTTCACGGTGCGATCCTTTGACGTTTATCTATTCATCAATCGCTTGGTCGCGGGAATAGTTTCGTTCGTTACAACATAGAAAGAAAAAACCTGATAAATATGTTCGAGAATTAATAGGTAGAATCCGTGTGCAACTTTCGGAAAGCATTGAGCGTCTGAGCGGTGAATTTCGCTCCGCGTTATAACGAAATGGCGACATTCAATCGGGGTAGGATTTTGATTGGGAAATAAGTTGAGCAACATCACCGTATCTCACGACTGTCAGTCCGCCTTGTCTATCTGTCAGGTTGACACAAATTACCTTTCTGCCTCGCAGAGACAGGAGATTCCAGCGACAGACGTTAACCGTACCAGAGGCATCGGGGAAGGTAACGAGCTTCCACCGCCCCCGCCTGCACCCTTCTGACCTCACGCTCGAAATTGCGAACCCTCCTCGATGCGGTGAATAAACGCGTATGGACGCTTCCGTTGCACGAAGAGAGCTTTTACAGTTCTTTCGGTGCCGCAGAGCTGGCTTGAGGCGTTACTCGCAGAGATGAAAACGGGGTTTAAGGAGGGGGAAATTTTACTTCGGTGCAGCTTGCGTTCGTTTTTTCGATCCTTAAGCGGCGATGATAAAGAAGCGAATAAGAAAGCGAGACGCGTATCAATCTGCCCTCTCCGGTCCCGCGAGTATCGAGCCGAAACTGCGGCGCACGCGAAGACGATCTGTTCGTCTTACCCGGGTCCCCGGGCTCAGCGACTATAACGACCTCCCGAGGTTGCTTTATCACGTGCAGGGTATTCGCTGTACCTCGAGAAAAGAAGTTTCACCGTGAAAAAGAACAAAATCGCACGTACCGTCGTTCAACTAAAGCGGTTAGCCTCATCCAGCCTCTCCCTCCTTTTCCTCCCTTTCCTACCATCCCAGAAAATAGTTTCAATCCCGTCACTTCGAAACTGCGCCGGTGCACGATTTTTAAATTCCTACGTTCTTCGCCATATCCCAACGCTGTCACCAATTCATGAAACTTCAATGTTCTCCATATCGCAGAGTTTGGGCAAGTTAATTGAGCTCGACGAATCAAAATTCTTTACTGGAAAACTCCAACGCTGTCTCAAGGAATCGGGTTTTCAGCGTCTTTGATCTCGAGAGCTGCCCGCGGGTGGTGCTTGAGAAATTACGGGGGGTAAACTAGCTCGCGGTGACGCCTCACAACAATTGATTTCCCCGGGCAAGCACCACTCGGTACACTGCGGCAGCGGTTGTGATCTTTAAATTTCACTTTCGCTATCCCTTTGAGGGCGGGGAGCATGAGCGCCGCTTTTCCTTTGTGAAACAAATTAGCCTCACCGGTAATACGTACGCGAGCAGGAAGCGAGCCGCCGCCTCCCGCCCCCCAATTACGGAGTACGAGCCGCGCTCCACCCGATGTCATTAACGTTTTTTCAATTTTCCCACCGACATTATGTGACAATGGACTCGACGCGGGTACGCGTGGGCGTAACGACGAAAGCGGGACAAAACATACTTCCGCATCGTCCCTGCGGTGCGAGGCTCGAGTGAGCGAGCTTTTGTCAATCAAGTGCCTGTTTTCCACGGCAAGGTGTCAGGGCTCAGCCACTCACCCACTTACCAATCAAAAGAATACCCTTGCAACGAACGAACCCCGTGTTTCCAAATCGGACGCCTACGACCGGCGGCCTGCGGATATTAGCGTCGCACCACCGTCTGGGTAGCAATTTTCGGGAGGACCGACCTAAAACAATACGCAACCCTCAAGACAAGAGGCTCAAACTTTGGCATAATGAGGGTGCCCTCTGCGCCCCGCGTAACCTTTGCAGCTCGTGACCCCGGGATGCGGAGTGGGAAAGAGATAGATATGGAGAGAGTGAGAGGAAAAGTACGAGATAAGGATGGGGGAGGGCAGAACGCAGAGCTTGACGAGGGTCTCACGAGGCGTTGTCCAGGACGGATGGGTTGTGTGCGGAGAGTCTGTCCCGCCTTCATCTCGCGTGTGGATGATACAGGTTTATTGTACGATTGTTGTATGGGTTTACATTTCGGTCCTCTTGGGGTTCTTTTCCATGCCCGCCTCGTTTTCCTTCGTTTTTTCTCCTTTCCTCTGACCTCTTTCTTTCTCTCCTCTTTCACCGCACGTGCAAATATTGTCTTTCATACGGTAAGGTTTGAGGTACTCGTACAGGTGACGGATACAAAAGGCTCGACCTTCCGGTTGACGTTTCGGTTGTTCGAAGCATTCCCAGGAGTAGAATGACCTGCAGAGAGGAGTTGGGGGAGCGTGTAATCTTCTATTTTTTTCTACAAGTTATATTACGTCATTTGCGAACCGCTAACAGTGCGGCTATTTTCGCCTTGAAGTAATTTCTTTCTTAGACTAAAATGTTTTTCGTTTGACTTTATAAAAATGAATTGCCGGCAAAAAAGTTACTAAGAAAAAGAGCATCTCCATACGGACAGTGAAAAGATTTAAAAAAAAAGTGCTTCTCAGGTAATTCGCAGAAATTGAAAACAGAAAACTTGTTCTTAGATATGGATGAAGTAAAATGTTCAGCCTAAATGTTTACAGCTCTCAGTACAACGTCAATAAAACTATAGGACATAAACACTCAGCGCGTGCCTGCGTGCGTGATAGACGGCTGTACTTCGGTAGACAGTATAATGTTCGCCTATCCTACGGTTGATGAAGATTCGTACATAGATAGTCATGAACGAGAATAGAAATAGGGACGTACCTATCAACTCATCTACATTCTTGAACGCGCAGCTGGATAGCCAGATATCGTGTTAAGTTTATCGTCAAACCCGAGAAGATTGCTTTTTCAATATAGATAGAAGTTTTGACGAGAGAAAGGAGTGGTGGGGTAGGGGGGAGGGGGGGGGGGGGGGGGAGGAACACGGAAAACAACGCAATATTGACAAATAAGCCTTTGCCAAGTTTCCCGCGTCTTTTCGGAAACTGTATTCATGTGCCTTATACCCACAATACACCCTCTTCACCCGATTAGTTTCACCGAAAAAAAGTTGCGTCGCAAACTATGTGCGGTATGCACACGGCTCTGTTTTTTCCTCAGGCACCAACGTTAGCGAGCTTGGTATTTCTTTGGCGTATGGTCGGTGGTGAATTGCTGGATTCAATCGTCAATCAATACGCTCAGCATTCACGAAAATTAACGTGACATCGTTCGATGTATATCGCTGCCATTATCTGCCCATTAGAGGGGTCGATATTACGTCTATTATGCATTTACTGTACATTGACATCGTTAACGGTGACCCAAACGAGGCACATCACACTTATGAACATCGTTTCGTAGTAATGTTAAGGAATTTCTACAAACTTGTATATAAAACGATTACGCCGTCTGTTTAAAGATAGGAAATCATGGGGTGCTCTGCTTTTATTCACGGACATGAAATGTCGCCTCGCTCAATCAGTTTCGACGAACATTTTTCGCTTATCCTTTAATGACGCTCTCAATTGCGAAAGCTTGGCATTTCGGAACTCGATGGTTTTCCAAATTATCACATTACTCAACATTACATTTGTGCAAAATACATCAATAACAAGAGATGAAAAGCTCACAGATAAAACACCGGCGAAACGATCGCGAGAAGAATGATAACCATGGAGAAGAGGGTAGAATTTTATTGCCTGAACGGTTAATATAAATCGACGAGCAGTAAAGTGAAACGAAATAGCCTCCTAGAACCTGCAGAACTCCCGACACACGTTCAATCATCCAACTCGCTGCTTTGGCTCGGGTCATTGTGCGTGTTTATTACCATTATTATTTATACACGGGGAAGGAACGTGAGTTGACTTTTCACGAAATCCAGAATTCACGAGTCTCTTCCTCGCAGATATATTTCGCCGGCAGTCTGACATAACTGCGGGTTTCGGTGAGATACACGATCTCGGAAAGGGCCGGGAACGAGCAATAAAGACAAGACGGTAAAAATTCGAATTTTTCTCCATTTCTCCAAAACTCTTTTCGCGTAATAATTTAAATCGGATTAATTCATTTTGATTGCTTATGATTGGACGGCTGCTTTGATAAACGAGAATAATTAGTGACTTAAGTTCCCTGATAACACAAAATGGAAAAAATTTCATGCGGACGTTTAAAAATATAAATAACGCTGTGAAGAATATTTTAAGAACTCGGAAAAACTCGGAAAGAAGAATAAGTACACAGTAGGATTTTTACTTGGAACAGTCTGAACTCCCGAGCTCGTGCGGCAATATTTACCGAAGAAGAATACCGGCAGTCTTACAACGGCTCTGATTATTCCAAGGTGCGAAACACGGCGACGTTTTGGGAAGAGAATAGCCTGCACAAGTCCAGAATCAAGTACGGATAAAGTTTCCCCTCCAGGGGTAGAACTGAGTACACGAGAAGCTGGCGAGTCGAGGAGCTGGGGTTGTATCGGAGTTTGCTTCCATTGTCCTCGGTACCGACGAGTCCTTATTGTCATCAGCGAATCTCCGGTTTATAGGAAGGCCGAGCAACGCTTCCAGCGTGTTTGGTCGATCAGGGGTGAGTCGGTCGAGATGGTGATGGAGGGAAGTAGCTGAAACGATTCAAAGCTCGAGGCACCCGCAAATCGGGACCCTGACTCCGGCTATTAGGCGTATTGTTTCCTCTGGAAGCTATCTTAGCTTATGCGACGAAACCTTGATCTGTGATTTACCGCAACACGGTGACAATATCGGAACTAATTCAACGTGGTGCTGGGTGGTTAGCAACATATTCCAAGGTGCCTTTTCGGGTCATTTTTAATCCTGATCAAAATTTCTTCCCCTCTTCCTCCTCATCCATTTTGCGAATCGCATCCAACGGACTACTGCCCCCAATTATCACGTGTACTGTTTAAAGCTCCGCGAGGCTTCTGCTCGACTTGCGGGTGACGAAAGTTCAAAGAGCGTCCTGATTCTCACCCCGTACAACAGTTTATCGACTTCCCTGTTATTAGACGACAACCCCTTTCGCACCCATGGAAGATTTAGTAGCGACAAGTGGGCATCTCACCCTCTCAAAGTTTTTCAGTTTAGGGTTTGGCCCGGATTGCATGGGGTGGTTTGGTGGGCGGGTGATACCCGCAGACTGTCACCCCGGTAGAAACTCGGAGAGAATTCGTTCCCTCGGAATTTTTACCTCCGTTTGAAAGTTGCGAGTTTTTCGGCCCGGAACGGAAGGTGACAGCAGTTCCCTGAAACTGGTAGGTATATGAGAAAAATAGGGAAATTTTCTCCGGGAACTAAAATAGGCGACGCGAAGTGACGCTGCCGAACATTTCGGCTGACGCAGCGCCCCTTCCAACGCATTCGGAAAACTTTTCAAACAGAATTTTAAAACACTTTCGAAGTAGCTTTCTCCACCGACGACAAACGCGATACCGTTCTTGTTTTTCCACTTTCTTAGTCAGGTCCACCGATTGCCATTTTTTGTCCTCGCGGGTTTCGCAACGTTCACAACGACGAATCGCTTCATTATTCGTCAGCAAAATGTACACGTTCTTCGTTCGAAAGGGGTTTTTTGGACATGCGGAGCACGTCAAATGCTCGATATAACGTCGCGGGTGTCGCTGGAAGAATGTCGGAGGGATTCATAGGGATGGGGGTGAAAGCTGGAGGCACAAGCCACGTGACCGAGCGTCCTGGTTTTGCTTTTGGTACCGGAGTACGAGGTTCTGGCCGAGTGGGATTCTTCCCTGTGTCAGGTATTTGTACATTGGCTGCTATGTTTCCGTCGATTCGACTTTTCAACCCCCCCCCCCCCCCCCCCCCCCCCCCTATTGCATTCGATTTCGGCAGGGCAACGTGGTTTTTCAATAAACGTGGTGCGAGATTAAAATAACCTTCGTCCTATCGAGTTTTTAACTTTGGACAATTCACAAGGGTGATCTTCGTGCCAAATCCTCGCCCCCGATTGTCACGCCTTGTAATCAAACTGAATGTATTTCGATTTTCCTCGAAAGATGTGTTCAGGTTGGGTGTAATACAGGTTCCTACGCGTCCTTTGTTTCGCACAGACAGACAATGCCGTCTTGTCCAGCGCTCGTCATTCGCCCCTATCGGATTTTCTCACCCCTCTGGTCTCTGACCCAATGTCTAACTGACGAGGATCGTGAAAGCGAATATTCAAACGAAATACGATTCTCCTGCTTCCAGCTGCTGGCAAATAACAGAGAGATAAACAGAGGGAGAAAAAAAGGTTGGGAAATTTTAGTACGACGGAATATGAATAAGAGTAAATGAAAAAAAGAGAAAAATAGATCAGCAAATTGGCAATTACATCATCCATGTCAGAAAAAATATAAACGAACGAAATTCCACTGATCTACCTGTCCTCGTAATTTTATTTTCTGTTCGGTCGTTCGTTAAAAAGTATGGCGACGGGAACGACGAGAAATATGGACAATGAGTCGGATACACGCCCGGGTTTTTCCTTCCCCGGTTTTGTCCGGTTCAAAAATCCGGGACAGTTGAATTCCGGAAGCGGATGCCAGACAGGCATCGATGTCGGATTATATACGTTTATAAGCTCCATGCAGGCTCAAAAACAAGCCCGGATGAATGCCGACGGCGTGTATCCGCATTTAAATCTGCCATAGTCTAAATTTCCGCGCTCACTTACGCATTCCGCTATCGTACGCATTTAAATGCCTCGAATAACGGGGAGCCGCGTGGCATGCGGTTCTCCACAGATGCCGGTGCCTTCGCAGTAACGGGGATTCAGCGAAGGGGTGCAGCTTTCGCGTACCGGCATTGTTGTTATTTTGTACCTGTTTTTTATTTATTTTTTTTCATTTTCGCTAACCTTCATCACTATCCTTCCAATTACTGACAGCCTCGATCCGCGATCCTCACCGTTTCGTTTCGTTCGGTTCTTCTCCGCTGTTTATTTAGTACACCCTGCGGGCTGCGGAGTAGCCAACAATCAGATCGGCCAATCAGCCTTTACGGCTCACGGATTCCTAGTTTTTGTGTTCAACCTCTGTTCCGCTGCAGGGGCGTTATCGCGATTCTTTCAATCGTTTCAACTGCCGCCGAGCCAAATTAAGGTTCACGAATTTTTCCGAGTCGTTAAAAAAAGGTTCAAACGCTGTTCTGCTCTGTCCTTCAAACGCCACAGTGGCCCCAAAAAATAAATTCGGAACTTCGCTGGTTACGGCATACGACGACTGGAAGATTTCAGAACCATACAAGCGTCCCAAAAAGGCCGCTCCCAAATGTTTCAATAATACGCGAAGGTTAGATTTACACTCAACTGACTTCATATAACCTATGAGCGGAATCGGATTGGCCAGCCAACGTCGAAGAGATAAGCATCTCTCCGAGCTAATGGCGTCGGAGTGAAAATCCGGTAGGTACATCAAGTCGCTTCGGTGGGCCGCAGAAGCCGGATATACGAAGTGCGCGAACCCGCGGCGAGGCATTGATTGGTGGCCGCGTGCCAAATTACCTTCTAAATCATCGAATCGGACAAAAGCTGCAGTGGAATTGGCTAGTTAGGTACCTGCAAGACTTTTTTTCTCGACCTCGTGGAAAGAGGGTCGAAAGAAAACCGACGACCATCCAACGGCCGCGTTTAACCTCGGCAGGGTTTTCCGTCAGATTTTATTTCCGGCTATTCGATCCCAGGGATTAGCAGCTCGGCTCGTTCGATAATTCGCTATCGGGACACAATATCATGGATATTCAACGCGCTTTGCGATAACGTTTGATATAACCCCACTCACGCCGAAGCCCGTCTGTTTTCTGATTGTGTTTGGGCTAATATCAATAATCGCGACTCTAATAACAGGCAATCGCTTCGGTATTAACGAAATTAGTCCCGTTTGGTTAAACTGTTAATCCACTCTATTCGCAGACTGCCACTACCTATTAAACGCATTCTGCAATGTGCGTCATCCGGATAAAACTCTGCCTCGAACTCTGCGCATCATATTTTAACACTGGATAAATTTCATCGCCGAGTAGTAATGTAATTTATCCAACGGTACAGGGTCCATAAAATCTGTAAAAAAGATTTCTACCATGCCAAGTCGTTTCGTTCGAGTTTGTCAATTGGCAACTTCAGGCTTTTACCATTCATTCCATGTTGTCGATAAATTTTTATTACAACTGATTTCACAGAATTCATAGTCAAAAGGTCATCCAAGCTTGCGCTACCACGACTGATATCCATTGCTTTTTTGAAGTTTTCCACCTGATTGGCACCATGATTCCAACCGATTGAATATCCGTTATTCCCGAACGAATAGCCCAGCGTTTTTATGTGAAAATAAACCTTGACACTAACCGTTAATGATATTTAAAATCTGTCGGAGATTTTCTCGACAGCAAAGAAAAAGGAAATAAAATCAGTCGCGGTGCAATTACGCCGCGGAAGCACGATTCCCTTTTTATACTGGGTCAGCATTGTACAGTCGAGGAAAGGCGGATCGATCGGTGTTTCGATGTTGTCTGAGGTGTTCCGCCGGAGAGTTGCGAGCGGATGATAACTCTTGTCAAGATTTCAATCGGAGGGGCACAATGCTCATATACATACATATAGATATATAATGGTGGCCGGACCGGCAGGAGCAGGGGTCCATATCCTCGGCGTGTATAAGCGTTGCGGATATGAGGGCAGAGAAGAGATCGGACAGCGGCGGAGGAAATCCACCTTCATCATTTCCGACGTGAACGGGCACCTACGCTCGGTTTCTTGCAGCCCCGCCCACCCGCCGACAATATTTCCCGATACACAATCTGCGAAAGAAATAACCGGCTGATCCGGAGACATACGAGCGGCGTTCAAAGTGTATAACCGCTATCATAATTCACCGCATTATCAAGAGAACGATGCTGGGGACTCGCGGGGCCGGAGGCGCAATGCTGCTTTTTTTCGCCATTTACCCCCCTTTTTTCGTTTGGGACGCGTGGATTTCACCCGCGTTTCCGTGTTTTGCGGACGGGTGGCGACCCACTTAAGGGTGGTCGATTTGCCGGTACGGCCGCGTTATGGCCGGCCGGCCGGCCGCCGCGGGATAACCGCTGACTCGTTTTCGCGCCGCTCGCTATTGTGGGGATCACTTAAGCTTTGTAAGCCCGCGTGTCCCGTTATGGAGATGGAGAGGGCGGGAGAGAGTCCTGTGTGTGCTTTAAGCTCGTAGTCAACGGAATAGCCTCGCCACCATTTTTGTCAGCCTACCAACCACCGCCCACTTTTCGTGTCCCGGTCGCAGCGCCGTTCAGGGATCGTTCCACTCGACAACGTGATGCGATGAAAAGAGGAAAAGGAAGGGAGCCAGGGGAGAAGAAATACCCCCTGGAAATAGAAGGGTCAGACGTAACAAGAAAACTCCTTATATATATATGTGTGCCGACTATATTTGGACTAGTGCCTGTATCGAGGGTCGCCTAGAGGCTGTTGTAAGAACACGTGAGATGAGCCCTCATTTCGCGGTTTTATGTTTTTCGATTACGGGTATTTTCTCTTTCTTTCTGGTTTATTTATTCATTTTTTTTTTTTTTTTTTTTTGATCTCTTTTTGTCGCATATCCGCGTTTTGTGCGTTTCGTCATTTTCCCTCCATTCTATTTATTCTAGGATTAATTCTCCATCAATCTTTATTACGGTTCTCGTTCTCTCACTCTCTCTTTGTTCTCGCGAATTAATTCTTCGTTCCAAATGAATGATACTTTCAACCGCTCAATAAACACCTGAAACCATTTTCTCGAATGATACAAACTCACCAAACATGCTTATCGAGTCCAACTATTAGGACACGTTTTTCGGGAAATGAGCTTGTGGATAAGCAGTTCGGTGAAGAAATGAAAATCATGAGAAATCGAATTTTTTCTCAGTTATTCCACATCGATCCGGATGTAGAATGTTACAGGCGGAAAGAGTGAAGAAAAAAATGAAGTGAACTACGTTCGCGTCATTCATATTCAGGAAGTTTTCATCCGACAACTACTCGACTTACAGTCCTCTCGCCCCCGAGCTGAAACGAGCTTGGATAAGAATGAATGGGATTTATAAGCTGCAGGGGTTGAATCGCGCGGTGTTAGGGTAGGTGTATATCGAACGGTTCGAGCTACTCTTTATGGGCAATATTCGTCGAGTTCCTCTCCGTTCGGAGTTAGGTACCGGCGGTAAACGCGGCTTCGTCACGCACTAACCTCGACGCGTCAATGTACAATAGGATTAACCCTTCGTTAGCGATGTGGTTGAAACGAGCCCCCATGTGGTGGCAACCGTGAAGAGAGAATTCAACGAATCTGCGCAAAATGGGCCAATTATCATCATCTGGTGAACGATGCTGTCGCGGTCGATGTTGGCGCGGAAAAAAAAATGTTTAACACATAGTATGAAACAACCAAGATCCTCGCTCTACCTCCGCCAACAACAGGCCATAAACAGCGCAGTTTTTTCAACTCACGAGATTTCCTAGGCCAGTGGTGCTTGTTCCAACACATGCCCGGTAAATTGGAGGTACACAAGCCTCGCAGCTCATCGAGTTTAGTGTGTAAACTCGAGTGTGTACCGAGAAAGAGAGTCCACAAGTGGCTGACCGAATTTAATTTATTTGACTAGTGCCAGACACGCGCGCCATTACGTCGAGGACTTACGCACCATTCAGCAGCTATGTCAAACATTTTTATGTTTGCCTCGGTGGTTGGGGATGCGAAAGATATTGTGCTTATGCTTGCGAGGGGCTGCAGTATTAAATGATTCACGTGGCAGGGAAATCTAATTTTTCTTTAAACAAAGTCAGGCTTTCATCCTTTGAGAGCTTGGCCTTCTCGAAATGTCTCTGACAAGAGGAAGACACACCCTGCCCTGCTATCATGCAAGAATGCTTTTCATTTAGACAATACGGTTATAAGACGGACGAACTAATCTATTTTGTTACACCGCTTTCTCTGGAATGTTTATGATCATTTATACACAGGCATAATACACGTGTACACAGAAAAGTCAGGTGGATTTACGGTTTCAAAGGTAGGAACGGAGGAAAATTCTTTGGGCGAACTGTTCTTGAAAGGTTATTTCAATTCCGTTCTACCTTTTGATAATCCTCATTTAAGAAGACAGTGAAAGCTGTCACTCCCAGGGCAGCTTGATTCGGGCATTACTGTTCGTTGGAACAGCCTGAAGCTTACGAGTGGAAGTAACCCTTGCCCACCATGCGGTTGACAGTTTGGATGACCTGGTTCTGGCGGGATCGTCAAAGTCCACGCTGTAGATACCGAATTTGTCTCTAGGCGGTATAAAATTGTCGTTAGACTCGTTGCTGACCACGAAGACGATCAAGCAGCGAGTTGTTACTCACGCAATGCCGTCTTGCCACTCGAAATTGTCCATCAGACTCCAAATAGCGTAACCTCGGATGTCGCATCCGTCTCGTTTTAACGCAATCAGCAGTTCCCTCAAGTAGTCGTAGAAGTAGCTGATTCTGTCGTAGTCTTCCAACTCGCCTTTGTCCGAGTAGCCGTTCTCCGTTATCCATACAGGCGGGTTGTCGTAGTAGTCTCTGATCTGGCGAAGCGTGTATCCAAATCCTGGAGGATACACCTACGGGGATAACGAATGTACAATCGGGAATTGATACTAGCTTGCTCAAGATTCGCAATAGATTTACGTATAACCAGCTGGAGGCTGCCCGTGACCAGCTCGAATTGGCTTCGAGTATGATACCGCTGTCCGAGTTGTAAATACCGAGTTCCTCGTCAGGGTCAGGAGAGGCGAGTACCGACGTGTACAGGTTCGCACCAAAAAAATCAGAGCTTCCGCTGTGAAACAGAAAAAATGGGTCAACCATCTTCCGGCACTTACGGAAGTTCGTAGTGAACGCACTTGATGATGGCGATCCAATCGTCCGTCAATTCGAGGAGTCGGGACCTTGGGTAACCTTGAGCCTCGCTGATCATGGCCACCCTGGTCTTCATGATCTCCGGATAATCTCCGATGTATATGGGATGAGTATTCCATCCTACTTCGAATTGGAAGCCTACGTCGGCCGATACGGTGTCACTAGAGTTCGCTGACTGTATCGTAATAAGAGAAAATGCCATGCCAATAACGCCCTGCTGGACATCCCGAAACTCTTCGTCGTACATTCGATAAGTTTTTCCGTGCGCCTTCAGGACGTTGTGCATGCAGAGGTATGCCCCGATGCCAGAAATCACTTTTCCTAAGAAAAATTAACAGCGAAGACTCGAGATACTTAGTCGTCAGCATTAACTACCTACGTTCATCATCGTCCGACTGATATTTCTCACCTACCCGGGGCCTTTTGCGTGTCTTCGTATCCGAGAAGGCAGAAGCTACGAGGTTCGTTGATGGTAATCCATTTTTTCACGGTATCTCCAAGTGCCTCGAACAAGACCCTGGCATAATCGACGAACCAATCGACCATCAGCTCGTTCGTCCATCCTCCCATATCTTCTATGACTTGGGGATGATCCCAGTGATATATCGTCACTATCGGCTCGATGCCGTTCGCCACCAACTCCGCGGTCAAGTTTTTGTAGTACTGGAGCCCGTCCTCGCTAATTACGTTCGTAAAGCCGGTCGGAAGGACGCGTGACCAGCTGATGGAAAATCGATAGAAGTCTAACTGAAAAACCAAGTGTAAGCGTATTATCATGCGTCCTGAAAATGTGTTTCTTCGAACTATTTGTCATCGAAACTGACTCCTGCAGATTTCAAGAGTTGTACATCCTCTTCGTATTTGTGGTAAGAATCGCAGGCAATGTCACCGTTGGTGCCATCGGCAATGTATCCTGGGTAGTTGTGGGTCCAATAGTCCCAGACATTTTCCCCCTTGTCTGGAAAATGGTAAAACGTATCGACTGAAAAGTGTTCAGTGATTTCAGGTGTCAATAATCAACTTGTTAATACCGCTGACATTCCAGGCCCCTTCGATCTGGTACGAGGCAGTTGCGGCTCCAAAGCGAAATCCACTTGGAAAAGTTAGCTTGACGATATCGCAGCAGGATACTCTGCGGAAAAAATTATTATCACCAACCGTGTTAACGAATTACAGATGGTTGAAATAGACGTACGTCGCAAGTACCAAGCAGATAATCAACGCGACAAAGTAACAATCCATCGTGACACTACACCTTCAAAGTGATTCCTTCCAACTGCTGTGTTAAATTCTAAGATCATCATCAATTGACTCTGTTCGACGCTGCAGAGCTAAGAGGCGTTGAAAGTGTTTTATCAGAAATGGACTAAGCGTCACCTCTAAGCAATACTATCAACACAATCACAATGAAACGTATTTATTGATCCTGAATCGCGTTTGATATTTGGAGTACGTATGCCGAGATACGATAAGGTGGCAAAGATAATACAAGATCATGTGAGCAAAGAGAGATTCAGATTTTTTGGAATATTTGGTTCCTTATCCTTGAACAGCTTAGCGGGTCTCATCTTGTCAGAATCATCAAAAGTCACGCTGAAAATGTCGCATTGGTTCTGGATTTAATATACGAAATAAGTATCAAGTTTGTGAGAACTTTTTTCTCGCATCGAAGATATTCGCTGATAATTTATTACACATGTCATGCTATCTTGCCATACGAAACGTTCGTCACTTATCTGGATAGACCCTTAGCAATGAATGTAATGAAGCGAAATCGATACTCTCTTCGACGTGAGATTGGATCTACTTTTATCACACGCTTAGGTTTAACCAGCTAAGACAAACTTGTATCGAATTCCGATATCAAATTATAGTCATTGTGTCAATTCAATGTCCAATCTGAAGAAAAGTCTATAGGAATGATTTGCTGGTTAAATTATAATATAAAGACTGATTGCTCGCATTTGACATCAATTGAAGAGAGTGCAAAAGTTACCTGCTCTATCTATCTATATAACGCACTTTTGTCACAATATTTTCGCATGTTTGGAATAGGATTCCGGTGTCGTTATCAATCCAATCTATACAGTCTGGTTACTGCTCTATACCCCCGTCACTTCTTTCATTTGTTGGATGATTTCATGACCTGAAATATCGTAATCATCATCAGCGACCGGACTAACGGTAAAGTTTTAACAATACGGAAGCCAATCCTTGCTAATTACGTGCCTGAGGAAGGCCATGAATACTGTCAGCGTCCAGCTAACAAAGAGAACTTGAATCAAGTTAAAAACCACGTAGAATGTGCCTACCTTTTTATTTATTCATGCAAATCACGTTTCTCCTGTTGGAAGAAGCTGAGTGTAAAGCTGAGTAAGTCAGACAGCGATGATGACGAAGGGTGGAAAATTGTTTGGAGAAAAGTCTTGACATAGATGGAGCGGGGCTTTAATCAAAGAATAACGGCGACTCACGAAACGGGTAATCCATAGTCGTGTATAGGCATTATTACGCACCGGCGGGGTAGATAGGAGGAAACGAGGCTCGGAGCTTTGCTGCTAGGTGAACTAATCGCGAGGGTAATCTCATTGCCAGCTGTGGACTCATGGACCCAAAGACCCCGGGGCGCAGAGAAGGGTGGCGAAGGCGGCATCCCTGCCTGGGTCGATGATTAATAGCCGATGCGCCGCCGAAGCTCGCCCTCACCCTCCACCCCCCTCGTTGCGCCGCGCGTCGCGCCCTCTTGACCCTCGCCGCAGAGCGACCTTATACAACCCTTCGCGCTCGGCAGCCGGGCTTCGGTCTGGCTGCTCGATTGTTATTTAATTTGTTTGAGATTAATATTGGTCGGCGATAGCTCACTTTGCTTAGGATCCACCGATTTAGGGGCCACGACTGTGATTTATCACCACTCGATGATTCCACCCTACCATGTTTGAGGGACTCGGTTCAGCTTGCTTCCCCGCGCGTGTCACGGGATGTAGAGCCAGGTCGAGTGATATAACTCGGCGAACAGGGGATCCCGGCACTCTCAGCCCGATAAATCAGAAAATTTACAAGTACCGCGTAAACTTTTGCCCACCATTAGTTATATGCGTATCTACGCCGTCACGCGACCCCGCGCTGTCAGGAGAAATTTTAAACATCGTAATAAAAAAGGAACAAGCAGCAAAAAGTGGGAGGCATGGAGAGTGAATATGCTCCAGGTTGATTAAAGCCATCGTCCAAGGGGTGTGATTTCGAAAAATCGTACCGAACTACCTGCACTGCTGCAGTCTCGTTCGAGGAGTTAATTATCACCCGGATATTGCACTAACGAGTGATGTGCGTAAAAACAGGAGCTTGAAGAACGACGTGAAAGACGAGTGTCACGATGTCACGAGTGTCAGAATGTCTTGCTCAGCTGCTCAACTTTTCCTCACGCATCCTTTCACTCTTTTAGTCACAGAAGCCACTATAACGGCACCCTTTTTTTCTTTTTTTTGTAATTTTTTTAATATTCCATGAAGAATTCTGAAATTTTTGTATTTTCACGTAAAAATACACTGAAAGAAATTTTATTGCAATATTTGGTTTTCCGCATAGCATTTTAGTGACAAACGAGGTACAGTCATAAGCATTCGTAGAATAATGGGACATTATACTATTTCTATATATATATTAATATTATCTTGACAAGCAAGAATTACTATATGATCTTTGAAACGTTCTTATAAATGTTGTGCATTTCGTTACTCACTATTGTACTTTTCACGACTGTACTGCGATTGTCCCTAAAATGCTATATTTTATTGTACTTTTGTGTATGGGGAAAAGCAAATATTACAATAAAATTTCTTTCAGTGTACTCAAACTTTGGATTGGTTAGGACTTCGTTCGAATCCATAATTGTTTATAATTGTTATCAATAAACATATGCCGAGAAAACATATTTTCGCGAGTGTAATTCGATAGCGGAGAAATTTGATAATAAACGTGTACTAAAAACGCTTGGAATCCATTGTTTTACAAACAAAGGTCTCAGAATGGCCATTAGATTTACAAAATTGAATGCATAGAGTTAGTTTTCACCCTCCTTAGGGGTGCATATAGATAATATTAGGGTTTGCACCTATTCTCGGCTTGGAATTGTACTATCTCAAAATACATCCATTTTCACCCCATATTAGGAGTTGTTTTTAGTTTTATTAAATTCATGACATTAGATTCGCATTCAGCGTCGAAAAATATATAGGTAACGTATAATTTCACTTCTCTGCCGAAAAAAATTGAATTGCGTGACCGAAAGGGTTATCATTATTTCAAGAAAGTGGATTTCGAGTGTTCCTGCTGTACGTTGAAAGACTTTTCATCACCGACCGAAAGTAGTTTCCAGTATAAAGAGAACCAAAAGCTCGATCCGCTCGTATTTTCAAGCTTATACTCGTACATACATAATCATCGCGTATCCAATACATCGTCAAAGGGACCGGACGGCCACTTGAGTCAGTGATGTTTAAAGATGAGGTTTTAGGTACTTGGCGAATCGCCTTTGAGAAAGTCGCTGGCAAATAGTCAAGGTATTATTTGAAACTGGTCTGATTCAACGACTTTCCGGCAGCTGCGTTTGCCGATCGCAAAATTTTATTTCACCTTCTCGAACTTTCAGAGCTGCTTTTTCCCGATGCCACTGCGGCGCTCTTTTTGTAAACCGTAGATGCTTGTACAGGCTCACTGAGTCTAGAACGTTAAACCTTTTGTTGGTAATTTATGAAGCCTAAGGAGAGACGATAAAACATTTGTCAACGTTCTATAAAGGTTTTATTACTACACTTAATTTCGAGATAGTCGTCGCACAGTGGCGATGAAATTAGCGAGTGAACATCAACTTTTTGCAAATACATAACTTTTCTTCCCTCTCTTTTTCCCAGCGGCGGTAACTGTTATATATTTACAACTGCTGCAGAGATAAGTCGTCTTTTCCTCACGTTTCTTCTTTCGTTTTTTTTTTCTTTCCTTTTCTCCTCTTATTTTTTGCATAATAAGAATTCAATCAACCCAGATTTCCCTAGAGTTGTAACATTTTATAGGTCACGTTAGGGCTGACAGCACTGCTTTTAGACATTGTTGTCAGCGAACAAAGGATTCCAAAGAGAATGGGAGGAAAAAGAAAGGGGGAGGGGGGGGGATGGGCAAGGGGGCAGCGAAGAAAGAGAGGGCAGAGGGAGGAAAATCGCATGAAAGAGTGAAAAAAAAAAATAAAAATAAATATATATATTGCGAGAGGAGTCAACTCTTTACATCTACTTAACACCCGTCGCAATCCCGGGGCAGCTCGTCAACAGCTGAATGCTACCTCGTAATAAAGAATATCTTCAGGCCTCGGAATAAAATGCAAGGGGCGGCGGAAGGTGGGAAAAAACGAAATTAAATGATTAAACCTGCAGGGCCTGAACCTTGCCGACATTAACAAGGTGCCATTGTCGATTAATGTCACTTCGGCACGGGGGAGAATGAGGATGGAAAAGAAGAAGGAAAGGAAAAAGGAGAAGAAAAGAAAACGAAAATTAAAACTCGATTTCACGCCACGGGAAAGAGTCGCTGTTCTACCTCGGGCAACAAAATTCAGCATCCGGTTTCCAGAACTCGCGGTATTTCCTCCACCTTCCCATATGCCGCCCGTACGTAGGTAGGTATCTACGTATGCACAATATGTAGCTAGCCGCCATTCCGGCGTGGAGCTCGTGTTTATTCAAATCCTTTGCTCCGCACCCGAGTTCGCCTTCAAAGTGTCAGTAATTTAAACAACACGAGTTGTGTTTGTGAAGTTTCTCAAATCTCCGGGGAACAATTCGCTTCTCACGAGTTTCAAATAATATCCTTACCCCATTATCCAGATAAATGTCCTTCCTAACCCTCCACCACCCCCACAAAGTACGGGACTAGAATACATTCTCGCCAACGTTTGCAATATCTAATTCTCACCCCCAAAGCGACGCTCGATATATTTTCGTAACCGTTTTTGCCGTTACTCGTAAGCCGTGAACTATGGTAATTCATAATTTTAACACTGGCTGGCGAATTTCAGGCTATTCGAGTGGTCAAGGCCGCGGAAGAGGTGTTCAGAAATTGGATTTTGTCTAGAATCGGAAGATGGTTGATTTACAAAAGCTCACATAGCTGCGAGACATTCTCCCACAAACTTCCCACTGCGCATCGGGTATCATTCCGCGTCTCCGAGGCCAGTTTGTGGCGGAGAACGTGCTTCCAATGATTCAGAGTAACGGGGTTATATCGGGGTGTTATAGCCGGTGGCTAAGTGAGTTACGAGATTCCGGAAGTCCCGGCGGTGGCTCGGCGTGATCGTTGGCACCTGGAACGGTGCCCAAAAGTCCAGTTGGTCCGGGATCCCGAGGGAGAGCTTTTGCCGTTATCATCCGAAATCGCGATTCCGTGGTGTCAGCGGTGCTTGAGATTCGAGACTCCTTTCTCCGTAGAAAATCGACGCAGTTCGGCATCGTCTCCGAGCTGGACTTCCACCGATATGAAACATCGAAAACCGCAGACGTAGGTGACCGGAAATACCACAACGGACCGCACGCTCCTTCGGATTAACAAAGGGAAATTCAGTCTCCGACTGCACAGATTCACGGTACGGAGGAAAAGCGGCTTCGACGTTCCTCGAATGGTCAAACGGTTGCTGACCACTCGCCGGAATACCTTATCTCGACTTTCATCCCTCGGCGCTTCTTTCCGCCGATTTTGTTTGCGCGCAGCTACAATTTCTATTCTCATAATTCTTACTTAGTATTCTTCGCTGGCTCATTTTCATCTCATGAATGTACATTCGCATTGTATACGTGTTTTATAGTCAGTTCAGGGTGCGTATTGCACACGTATACATACGCGTTTTTTTTTTCTTGTTCTTTTTCCTTCGGGTGAAATTCTTGTCTGGATTCGCGCACTTCGAGCATCGATCGCAATCGGTCAGAATGAAAGTGCATTTTTTCGATCCGATGGCCGCCAAGCGATCAGTGGTCGCGAGTCAACTCAACCTACGGTTGCAACGATTGGTTTCATTCCGGCTCGATTGACCAGTTTCTCTTTCCCAGCAAATTGAAGAGCAATTTTTATCCGCTATTTTTACATCTATTTTTTCAGATTGAACTACCTTACCGCTGGTCTCACGCCGATGTGGTTTCACGCGACGAATGTAGCTCTACACGCGGCTGCCTGCGTCCTCGTCACAAAAGTTAGTCTCGCCGTTGCCTCGCTTCGACCCGGATTTGCAGCTTTGACTGGCCTCCTTTTCGCAGCTCACCCGATCCACACGGAAGCGGTAAGTGTTTTTTAATGAAATTGAATTAATTTTGCTGGGTAGCGTCGAAGCAGTAGGAGGTGAATATATTAATATGAGAAGAAGTGGCAGAAAAGCAGGGTACGGATCATGTCACGTGAAAACCCCACAAAGATCAGCAATCAGAAATTTTTCACCGGATCCTTCACTCTGCCTCCAGCACTTTGTATTCGTGTTCATCGTTCCTTGTAGGGCGTTTTCTTTATTTCCCAAAGTACAACCGAGACGTGCAAACCCTGGCGTCAAAATATTCAAAGGGGAAAATTCAAATATACGAGTAGTGTACGTGTATACGTGATTTCGAAGTAATCCGGATGTCATCCTCTTTTCTCGTATGAAGATCTCGTCTTACGAGTAGAGCGGTTCAATTCAAATCCGTGGAAGTGCGGCGAGCTTTGGAATTCAATTTGAAAAAAGAAAGAAAAGAGAATGAGAAAAAGAAAAAAAAATCTAATTCAAAAGAGAATAACAAGAATAGACAATTTTATGAATGCATAACAAAAAAAGAAAAACGTAATTGTTTTATGTCACTCCGCTTTCGCTCGCCTCGCAATTTTACGCACGTAACCAAAATATTATTGCGTACTTTAAAGCGGTTTTAAAACAGAGTGGTATCAAGACTGGCCCCCGGTAAGATCGAGAGAAAAGAAATAATATCTTTCCGAAAAATATAACCACTCAAAAAAAAAAGAGAATTTGATGAGATTTACGCATAAAGTGGTAGGTAGTTTCACAGAAATACGAGTTTCATCTCTATTATCCTCCAAAGCCGATTATACAGTATCGCATTACTACTCCAACTCGAAATATATGTATAATTCCTGTCTCATATTTTACTACACAAAATGACACCCTCTTGCGCGTGTATATTCGCACGAGCATTCGAAACAACCCGTGTTTCCGTCTCTAAAATGACACTAGATAAAAGCATTCAACTTTGTTTCGCTTGGCAGTCGCTTTCACGGATTTAACTAACAAAGAATTTGTTCTTTTTTGTCACAAAAACCAGTATTACAGCGAAGGGGCTCTTCACTTACAGATTAAGTGACACGCGATTAAGAACCATTTAAAAGAGTTCAAAAATAATTACAAGGTGTTCGAGACTCATTTCAAAGAGTTTCGAGATATTTCGAAGCGATTTCGGGCGCTTACGAGATGACTACAAACGGTTTCAAACTAACATTCGAGTTATGAGTTTCGACTGATATTCAACCGGAAGTGATTTTAACGGATTTGGAGCGTTTGAAAACTGACTGCAAACAGTTTCGTACTAATTTGAAGGGGGTTTAAATCGATTTCAAAGTGGTTTCAAGCAATTCGAAGCGGTTTCAGGCGGGCTTAAACGAATTTCTAAGTAATTTCAAACGGTGTTATGGGTTCTCGCTACGATTTTGTAGTAAACGTAATAAAAATTGGTTTTCGATATGAACGAGTGAATAGCCCTTGGGTTTCAGTACCTCACGAGGGCAATTCAACAAGAATCGGAGTCGCACCCTTATCAGAGTGAATCTGTTCGCGGGACGGCTTTGACGTTCCGTTAAACTAGTCAAACCATAATTGGCCGAGTGAGTGGTGGAAACGCGAGCGGGTCGAACCCGCAGGATGGATTTGCACCGCGTGGCGGGAAGTGGGGTGAAAACCTCGACGGCAGATGTACCCGTAGTGTAAGGATATCGGCGGATTTCCCACGCGGCCGCAACCGTGCCGCAAGCTCAATCACGGCCTCCTTCCCCCATTGTGCGAGGGTATTTGAAAGTAAGTCGTAGATCCGGGCGGTGCCAGCGAATGCTGGTATCGCCTAGGTTCAGCCCTAGTCGGGAGGTGGAAGGCCGCTTGTCGCGGTTTCGACGTCAAGCGCCGCGCCTCGTGCCCCGTGTCAGGTACGTGCGAGCGATATAATCCCGCATAATCGGGCACACGCGGTCCTCTCGACTCTCTGAAATAACAGATACGCGGTTTCGCCGTACCCGCGACACCCGATTCCAGCCCGCCCCTTCCGAGCGTGCGAGCATAGGCGAGGATAGATCGGCCACAGAGCACCATTCGAGCGTGTACGCAGACCTGCGGGCTGGTATTATGTTGAAATTCGTCCCGTATCGCGGCATATTCGGTGTGTTGCAATCGAGCGATCCCCAGATTTTCCGAATACGGTCTGTTCTGTGACCAAAATCACATTGTACCGGACTAGGCGTTACTGAATAAATAGAACAGGTTCGCGGGCTTACGAAGTACAGATAATATGATGATAAACTGAAAGCTCAAACTTCTTTTATCTATCATGACTACCTGACCATCAGAACATATATACATTGCGGCGAGCACTGTTGCGGAGATAATCGCGAAGAGAATTTTATGAACATATTCAGATCGGTTATTCGCAGAACAAGAATTTGGAATTGAAATGGAAATGAGCGTCCCCTCTCGCCATTAGTAAAATAAATTTCAATCCCGTGTTGGTTTCGAATTAGTGAATTTGAATTTTATACAGGCAGAGTACAAAAATTTTTTCAACAAATTCAATTCTTTCTACTCAATCAATCGAGTGTTATGAAAAACTCTGTATTCATCGAGCCGTTTTTCCTGGTCCAGTCTGGATCCGATATTTATTCACAGGGTCCGTTGAACACGCGTTCTCCTCGCCGAAAGGGAACAAAAACCGTGTGCAGGGGAATAATGTTGAAAGAGATTTTCAAGTTTGAATGGGGAGAGTAAAGCGGTAGCAACGTTATTACATAGCTGGAATGCTCGATGCTCGATGTTTCATGGAACGTTGGCGATGGGATGTATACGTGCCGCGTAGATGGCGCGTGGTCCTTGGCGTCTGGCTTTCGAAGGCGTGAATAGCGCTGTGGTAGTGGACTGTGAACGGAATTCTTGAGTATTTCCTACTGTGCAGTGATCGCGTGCCAATTCGAGAAGGTGCCTTGCCTATCCCACTTGCATCACCGTGCACAACCAATGCTCAGAGAATGTAGTTTATGGAGAAGGGGACAAGGCGGCGCAACATGCCAGCGAGATATTTCTGCGGAAATTAGAAATTCCTTAGGGTCGCAATTTGCTTCGAGATTTCCCTCGACAGATACACGACATTTTTTTCTTCTCCCTTCTCGTAACAATAGAATGAAATATTGAACTGACTGACTGCAGGTCAACGTTGCGGCATAACGAGAAATACTTTTCTGACAACCCGTGGGGGGGGGGGGGGGGGGGGGGAGGGAATCGATCATGATGAAAACGAAGAAAAAAAAAATTCAGGTTCTTTCGGAGCTACTTTTATGGGTCGTCAAAAGTGTTATACATAGTAACTTCTAGTCAGAGGGTGAAGTTTAACCAAGAGGGAAGTTGCGGTAGCTGCTGCTTACACATATATGTCAAGGTGGATTATATGGAACCTTTTGATTTCCGAGATTATACGCGATTCCTCGATTTAACCTTGCGCAGAGGTCCACGGATTCAGGACGTGGAATAATTTCTGATTGATGGTAGCCGGAACGTACCTTATACCTTTGAAGGGGAAAAATTCCCAGCTCGTCCTGGAGCTTCCCCCCTTTCTCTCTCCCCCTGACGAAACGGAGTTCGCTTCTGTTTTGCTTTCGCTTCGCTTACCGCAGCGGAACGCCCAGTTCGGTTAGACGGCCTCGGGCGGGGCGAAAAGAATTCTGATTTCTTTCGGGGTAACCGCAAAGTCTATGAAACTCACCCCGCCCAAGCGGCGACTGTAGGAAAATAAGTGGTTTTTTTTCTCTTTCCATTCACGTTTCGTTTCATGCAGATGAAAATTTTTGAAAATTATAAGAAGTGAGAAGACGCCGTTTACAATTTAATTAATCGTCGGTGGAAATAGTCTTGCAACCGTTTCCGCAGAGCGACGCGAATTATCTCGGTTCTTTTCAATTTTCCATTTCTCACTCCCCTCGAGGGCGGTGGCAGCTGCAGCGACGGAGTCGGAACTTTGTAAAGCAGGCCCTTTGAGGGGAAGAAGCATATTGTTCGGCGCCTGGTGTATCTCGGAATACGGGGCTTCAAGGGTGGAGGCGTTCCAGTGCAATATTGGCGTGTAAACACTTGAGTTATTCGATAACAACGCCTCCGCTCTCTTCCTACGTCGAGTATAAGGCTCTATTCCTCCCTCACTATCCCACCCAGTCATCTATTCTTCGGCTCGATATACCGGCTCTGTTCTGCTACGAGGTTCCCGGTGCGCGCTGTTTTAAAATCGTTTCACGGGTTGAGGTTAGAGGCAAAATAAGCGCCCTGATTTTGAACTGATTTATTTTTCGGTGTGTTCAGCCAAGATTTAGATGCTCGTTCAACGCGTGAAGTAAAGCTTCCGTCCAAATTTTGAAGTCGTTTGAAGCTTTAACGTCGTGGATATCGTTAGTGATGCTTCTAAATATGGGTAAATTTGGAAAACATCTTTTAGGTCAAAATGAATCTCCTGATGTTCATGTTAGGAATCAAAACCTACTTTGTAAGGCAACCAAGTTAAGAATTTGTACCTTTCGGAAACAAATGAAATATCGAATTTCCGACACCTCCGTCGCGAAGAGGTTCGAAATGGATTCTGGGGTAGGTATAAAAGACGCAGCTGGTAATTTCCATCATTCAAGGAGGATCAGCCTGTGATCAGATACTTTTCAGGTTGCGTAGCTGACGCGGTGTGTATCGGCAATGCCTGGGGAGGTCGGTATAGCGGCGCGTGAAAAAGGCTAATCAATCGGAAAATGTAATGAGTTTTGTGGCAGATTCGTTGAGCCCCAGCGGGACGCCTGGCTCGGGGCTTTGGAAAGTGGGTTTACGAGCAGAGGCGGAGCAGGGTGATGGTTTACACGTACTTGAATCCTGACGAAATGCCCGTGCGTCGAGATGATGCCTACGACGTAGCGTGACGCCGACGGAAGACTTGCTGGGATTATGATGTGTGCTTCGTCGGAAATTGAAGCGGAAAACCAGGGCGAGTATCGCGAAGATGATTCGCACTCCCTGATAAGTTGAATTGGGGAAGGAACTTCACCCTGTATACTCCGATTTGGATACCCTTGGCGAAATTGAAGGGGGGTCGGGGAAAAACAAAAAAAGCAACACCGAAAGAAGGGACCGAATGGATCAGTGAAAAACGCGTCGCGACGCAATTTCCGCATCATATTTCACGCACGTGGTTCTCATGTCCAACTAGTTTTAATCCAGAATCCGGTTTTGATACATCGAAACGAATGAATCATGCGCTGATACATCCGAGGGGTACGATATGGGTCACACTCTGCAGGGGATATGTTTTGAATTGTGTGAAATTCCGGCACGTCCACAGAATGCTATAGTATCATTTGTACGAAGCATCATCTGTTCGTTGATCCTAAACAGCTTCACAATTCGATGTCACGCGTCCATCGGCGTTATTGTTTTTTTTTTCTCGAACAAAGGAAAGAGCTTTTACATACCATTGAAATTTTCGGTGAAAAATGATTTTTTTTTCACCCGCACATCTCTGTCCGCTATTCTCTTTTGCTTGTGACATTTTTTTTCTTTCCTGCGCTCTCTTGTTCGAGCATTAAAAATGCTGTACCTTGCGTGTCATTTAAAAACTCGTTGAATGTCTGCGAATTTCCAAAATTGGAACTAAAACCACATTGAAGCTAAGAAAAAACGGAAAATATAGGCATTCTTTTTCTCCCACAAACAAAGTGGACGGTTAAGAAAACATATGACGGAGAAAAATGGATAAATAGATGGGGGAAAAACGTAAGAAGCGAAACAACAAATTTAACGTTTCGGGTCCCGCAGACGGCGGAAAATATTTGAAGCTGAAACAGAATACGTTTTTTTTCCGCTGGATTTTACGTGACGTATTCAATGGCCCGAGTCTTACGCTGGTCCAACGGAGAAATGGCCCCCGCGGTTTGACGTTTCACGTTTTCGTGTATTACTGAAATGTTGTCGAGGGTGGCAATCGGGGTTTTACCGAGGGGAATTTGTGTTAGAATTTCACCAAGCCCGACACACGTGCGAGCGGCATTCCTGGGTGAACTGAAACGAAAAATCACCGCGCTAGAAAATTCACGATTTGAAATGTGTTTTGAATTGCGCGCAGACGCCGCGCGCCGCAACGCCGAAACTCCGAACGGAGGTCGCGCGGGTTTCGACCCAGGAAAAATCGATCCTGCGAGATTAAACGCCGGCTAAAAACACGCTAACCGCTATTTTGCGGACTGATGACACTCACTTGTTCAACCCACGATTTTCGCTCCCGGCCCTTTGCCGTTAAAGGCAATTATTTTCGGAGTGGGTAGAAAAAGTTTCCAGGTTCACACGATGCTCCTACTTTATTCATTACACCCTTCGTACCGTCGTCGTACGCTTTAATCGCGCAAAGGCTACCTTTAAAAAACACCGGCCATCTCAGAGCGGCTATTTCTTCCCCTCGTCAAATAATCTTTCCTACGAGAGAGAAATAAAGCGGATAAAACTCCGTGGAGATGTTCGTTTAACCACGAATTCTCAAAACCTGTAAACATATAACAAGCATATATTTTTTCAATTTCCGCGTCAAAGTTGTTGGTATTTTTTGAGAGGAAAATTTTCGTCGCCTCATAAGTTTTTAAAACCGCATCTAGCACGAGACTCGTATAAAAATTCTTCCTTCATATTTACTCTTCAATCCCGATCGCGATCGGTAGCCTATATAAATATACATACATGTATACACATTGCCGTCGCACAGGTATCCCTCAGCCATTCGTTTTTCACCCCTCGGTGATGTTTACGAGCCAACTGCAGAGGGTGTACCGTTGATGAAATTTCAGTTTCCGAGAGCTGCGATTGCCCTCCACGCGGCCTCGTCAATCCTGACTGAAAAAAATATTCCCGGAGGGTGGCGAAGCGCCGGATTTCGAAAATGAGTAGCGCGTGGTTTCCTCGCTGCGGTTGGATATAGCTAGCTTTACGAAAAGGAAGAGAAAACAAAAAAGAAGAGAAGACTAGACCCATACACACATCACTGTGACTCGCGGAATAGATGAAAGTTCCTATCCGATGTAATTAATGCACGTGTATCTTATCTTCGACACAACCTTGCACAGGAGTGAAACAGAAAGGTCAAGATATCGAACGAACAGGGGCTTGCAGCCCGATTGACGTTGTAATAAAATTAAATACCGTGTAGCATAAAGTCACGTTTACGCGACGAGCTGCTGCAGGTTCAAGCCACGTTGGGTGGTAAAAATCAAACCGTGGAACGTCTTCGGAATAAATCTCGGGTAGAAAATAAAACTTTTTACGATGTCCACAAGTCGGTTTTTTCCCTTGCAGCTTTTCGATGCCACCGGCTCAGCTCTCGCCGGGTCAAGATTAACTCGCCTTTCTTATATTGTTAAGGGGTCGCGGTTTCGTCGGAGGGAGTCGCGGATCTCGGCTTGGTAACAGGTTAACGAGCCTCGGGCTCCGCTGTTTTTTACGACTTTTATTATAATTAAATACTAGTTCCGCTCTTCCCGGGGGTGGAAGTGAGGAGAGAGAGAGAGAGAGAGAGAGTGAAAAAGAGCTCCGAAGTCGGTCCGCTGCCGCTGATGCTACTGCCGCAGACTCCCGGAGTTAACAGTGCGAATTTAAAGTGATTTATTTCTGATTTATGAACTGAGCGCTGAAAGTTCCCGGCGTCCCCGGCGTCGTGGGCGTTCGCCCGCGAAAGAAGTCCGCTGCAGCTCACTGCGCTAGCTACGGGCCAACTTTAACTCGCCGCATGTGCGCGCACATTCATGCCCGAGATTATAGATTGTTTTCAATACGGAAAACCGCTGCTTCGGCTGTTTTCGATATCGGGAAACTTCGATTGAAATACGCCAGCCTACGTCGCTTCGAGAATAAATTATACCTCCGTTGCCGAGTCGCGACTTATTGAAGAGAGGCTGGTGACTCGAGTATCCGCCGATGCTTTTTCGTTGATTCGTTTATCGCCGGATATAGTCGCACTTCCGGTATTTGTCAGATTTATGGATTGGATGAGCAACGAAAATGTGAGGACATCTTTTTCTTCCATAATTATAAAACCCCCCCTCCCACATCTTGTAGTCTTGGAGCAGACTGTAAGGATTAAACTCCTTCAACCTTCACTTTTTGTTTCTTGTTCAGTTCAACTTAATTACTTTCATAACTCAACCATTGTATGCGGAATTGTTTGAGCTTTAATTTAAACAAAAATATCGCTAGCTTTATTAGAAGCTGAGATATTTGAAATTAATTTCCACTGGGTAATTTTTACACTCATTGCCACGACAGGTGTATACGGTTTGAATGTTTGCCTGTCAGGAGTTAATTAAAGTCTTGTTCGCAGGTTCGGTATTGTAATTTTACCTTTTTCTTGTATTCACGCTGAAAAATCATCGGGGCCTTCGAACATATAATTGAATACACAGTTTGAAAAACTGTAATAAACGCAAAGGAATGACGCAATGAATCGCGGAGCACAGCTTCCTTTCAACGCGTATACAAACATACGTGTATAGTACGTATGAAAATCACCGGCGAAAGCGACGCAGATCGCGAAGTTGGAGGAAAGAAACTCTATTCCCGTGAACGTAGAAGGTGAATCGTAGGCGAAGCATGGCCAAAGCAACTCCAGGTACTTCAGAGGTTTCATATCTAGGAAGCACTTGCACGATAGCTCATTCACTTCTCTCCCAAGTCCAGTGGGAATTCTCCTTCTTTTTGCCACTTGTAATTACCGGCTCATTCGCACCAGCATCTCGCCTCCGACTCTTTCCAGGCGTACAGAAGTGTGGAGTAGGGTGGCGGAGCTCTCCATCGGCCTCATCGCACCAGGGCGTTATTACACACCACAAAAGGGTCGCTAGCCACGGCCCCGTTGAAAAGTTCGTTATCCTTTTCAAAAGTTGATTAAAGCCAGTGCCACTCCTTCAGCCCTGCTGCAGAAGCGCTGAGACGCGATGCTTTAAACTTTTACCCGATCATCCAGGAACCGAGGCAGGGGTTCAACGGATACTCGTCCAGCTCTGCAGACGCGTGTAAAGCAGAGCCTGCCACGGATAGGCAACGAGAGTGGGGCGGATCTATTAGTCTACAAAGTTCCCGTTCGTCTTTGTAAAATTTATTCAATGGTATAATAGACAAAAATTATTGCTTCTTCGCGTAAAGAGTGCGAGCAGCTTTTTACTCTCTCGTAAAACGTGTAGCTCGCACTGCGGCGCTCTTCGTTTTCGGTAGGCGGGCAGGAAATTTTTTATTCAGTAGCCGGACTTTTATATTCTTTATAATGTATATCCACTCCCGATATCAATCATATTTCGAGTCCATTTATCATGAGCGAGCGAGCACACGATAAACGATGTAAAATGTGAGCGTGACACAAAGAGAATTTGAAAAAAAGAGGATCAAGACAATAAAAAAGAAAAAAACAAAATTAAATTAATGGTAATTTAAAAATTGAATTACAGACCAAGTGTGGGTAGATATATTATAACTATACTCTGGCAAATGTATCGCTACCTCAGAGAATATATGTATACGAGGGTAATCATAAAAAAGTAAAGCAAATTGATGAATCGTTTGTACGCGTACATAGAGAAATGTATCTACGCTCTGATATTAATTGAAAATACATTTTATGGTCGATCAATTTGCCCACCCTGCCTGTGGTCTGTAAAGCATTGTGCGATGCATTATAGGTGTACGACGCGTCGAGATCGATCCATCATACACAGTCGTCTGGGGTTTTTTTTTTTTTTTATCTTTCCCTCGTGTATGTAATACACATTTCTTTTTTTCATTTGGGGTAGTGTTAATACTAGTCAGCCATTGTTATAGAACAATGCATGGCTGCACAATCTGCGACAGTTTATATACGGAGGAAAAAACGTTGAAATGTCATTTTGAAAGGTATACGTATATTAATATATACATACATATATAAATATATGCACACTCGTGAAAAGCCGAAACGCAACGGGATTACAAATGATGGAAAAGTTAATTGTTTCGCAAGCCACGAAGCCCATTCGTACGTTCGCTCGTTCGCCCTGTGCAGCGAGGCTAGATATACTGGGAATATAAATTGCTAAAGTCATACTATGTTTATCATAACGATCTGCCAGGCGGACGTGAAAAATTGTACGGAAATATGGTGGTTTTCGGCGAGGAGTTGGTGATCCTCTTGGGACGTAATGATCGTACGTGTATATGCATAAAAAAGTACGCGTACGCATCAATACGGTGAGGTATAACATCAAAACGCTTTTTCAATTTTCAAATCCCCATTAAGCTCACGGTCAGTTGGAATTATTCCGATTGCACGTCACTCCGGTCGGCCAATCCTGCAGCTACACAGTTCAGTTGCACTCGTTTGAATTATTCCAAGGATTAAATATGCAGCATCGATTATCGAAGAGTTTGAAAACGGTAGGCAATTGGACAAGACCCAAAAGAGAAATAGGGATTTTTTTCGTTCAAATAAGAAAACAAAACTGTGACTAAAAATTGCAAAGGCAAAAAGTTTCACATACATCCGTCCGATAACTGCAGCTGCGTGCAAATAAATTCGCAATATCCTATACGTATACACGTACACATGTGTGTGTATATATATCTGTACATATGCAGTGTATTCACCCGCGATTCCACCCATATTTGACAGCGATTCGGAATTGAGGGGAAGATAACTCTGCGCACTCGATTCAGGGATGCGTTTCAAAACGTGAACGAGGCGCGCGTTTATTTTTATTGTTCGGGCATGCATTGGACTAAACTTAGCAAACCGAAATTCTGTGGGGGGAAGCTTGAAGGAAAACGAAAAGTGATTGCGGTCGACAAGAAATCGGATTAACGTGTGATTTTATCGTTCGCAAGGATCGTGGGAAACATGCTTATGAAAAGACGTGAAAAAAATCGTAAACTTGCACCGAACGAATTACGAGATCCCGTATTTCACGAGTGAAGAGTCGAAGAGAGAGGCATGAAATAAACGTAGGAAATGTAAAGCGCTGAGCGGAACTTACAATTAGACGCAATTTCTGCGAGATCGTGGCTTTTCACACTCCGAACTGAGACACGCGAGTGGGATAATCCGGCAACCTCATGCAGCTTGGTATTCACTCTTAAATCCCGGACGAGATTCGATTCCGGGAGTGGCTGCAAGCATACGGGGAGATTCTTCGCGGGATTCCTGACCGCGTTGAATCCCCCCAACCACCCCGTCGCGCGCATTAGTCGATGACTTTGATAACGCGATTCATATCCGCCCTTACGGGCGGAACGCGGAGCGTTCGCGGCGCGAGGATCCTCGGAGCCTCGAGGAGCGTTGTTTCCGCAGTAAAGGATCGCCGGGCGCATTGTGTCACACCCGACAATCTCGAATTTACGGAAGGATGAAAGGCCACGCTTGAGTGTTGACTGCCGCTCGAGGTGAGCGAAGACCCGGGAACAGGAACCAAGAGAAAGAGAAAGAAAGAGAGAGAGAGAGAGAGAGGGAGGAAAAAAGAGTGGGGCGGGGGAGGGAATTTACGCCCGGTGACAAGCGCGGCTTGTAACGAATCCATTCATACCCCTGCAAGCCTTTCGAGACGACTTCCCACCCTTTTCACCTCTTTCACCCCGTTCGCATCTAACTAGCTACCGACTCTGGGCTCCGACCGACGACGAGCTTTTACGAGAGCTTTTGCCTGCACCCGGGAAAAGTTTCCTCTAACCGATTCGCCGGTCGAATCTTTCTTGTGAAAAGATCTCCTCTCCCATTATTCATACACCTACGAGGTTAGAGGTACTTCGGTTGATTGCCTCCTGCACTTTTCATCATACCCGATCAGCAATCCAGCGGCATCGCGAATTCTTACGCGCATTACAGCCTAGCTGCCGTGGAGCACGGAACCCCGGAACTGCGCGGCTAGGGCTTCGGAGTTTAGGTTACATCGATCGCTCGGAGCCAATCGGTTTAGCGACGGCAGATTGCTTTCATCTCCGACGATCTAGGCGGGCCTGGATGGAGCCTAATCGTCTACGAATATTCCATCCGTGTTGTACCATAAATATGCATACCCAAGTAAGCATATATGGTAATGCCTCCTCGCTTCCCGACAATGTACAGTAGCCTATCTCGCTAACGATCCAACCGTATACCTAATGTGCCACTCTCATGTTCCCACCCGCCACGTTCCATTGCCCCTGAAATACCCCAGGGTATCAAAACGGAAGGCATCGCCTAATAGGCACGTAAGATTCAGGGGCTTTATCTGTATCTGTTTGTCAATTTCAATGGAAGATCTCGAGTAGAGAGACTCGGGACTTTTGACGGCAGATCGAAAAAGTGACTCCGACTCCGAATTCGTTGAAGTTTCCCTCATGTTCGAGCGTTGCGATCTATAATTCAGTAGTCAGCGACCAAGTCGGAGGGTCATTATATCGCCTCGCCTCAACCACACGGTGTATGAAATGTAAATTCCGAGTCCAACGGTAAACCTATATTTCCGGAGATTTTTCCGCGTGACGAGAGCGTGCGCCACGGATAGAGGGGGCGGTAATCAAGGGTGCTAGGTACACGTAAATTGTACATACATATTTCATCGTGACGCTTATGCTACATGCTACTCGTAAGCTTGAATCCAGCTTAACTCTTCGCAAGGCCGGATGGGGACGGAGGTCGTTTCCGGTAACGCGCGTCCAGGCGCTAAAAGGGTCCCGCATGCAGGGCGCGCAGGGTTGGTCGGCGCAACACCGACGCCCGGCAACCGTGGCGAGGAAGCAGCGCATTAGTCAACATAACTCACTTGCTATCACGGGCGGAGCAGTATGTAAATGTTTGAGTTGTTAGAACGCCGCGGCCTTCGGTTCCAGCCCCGCAGGCTTCGCACCGCGAGCCCTTACTCCAGATAACCATCTCCACTTCCACTTACACTGCCACTTCCACCCCCAGCGCAGCCCGACCACCCCGACTCAGCCGGCACTCAGACAGCCTCCAGCCTGCCGGCCAGGCCGCGTCGTAATCAGACGCCATAGTCGACGCGGTTTACGCCACTCCGCTTCTGCAGCACATAACCGCGGTTAACTCGGCCGAACCAGGTGCTTACGCCTCTTTCGGTCTGACGAGCAATTCTTATAACGAGGACGACACCTCGATTGTTTTCCCCAGTCACGGTGCCGTGCGTGAAAGTTACTTTTCCGTATCCAATTGCGTTTTCAGCAATTTTATGATTCGCGCCGGCACGATGAATCAGCCCTGGACTGTAAAGATTTCGGACGAACACCTGCTGGCAATAAAAAGGTGCGGGAACGCTTTTCTCAAGTTCCTCTAAAGTCTCGAAGAATCCGAGCCCAACCCTCGAGAATTACCCCTTCCTTGGGTTGTCCCGGTAAGTTCATCCGACCAAGATCCACCGGGTGCGGGGAGTTTAGGAAACCCCTGGTGGTTTCGAACCCCTCTCAAACTGGCCGGTTTTCATACTCCTCGTAACATTTTTCTACCCTCAAGTATACCGAGCAATTTCAATTCACCGGTTCAGCGAGCTATAAGACTTTTCCTTCCAAGGGAGTTCTGAAGTATAGTGGCTAAATTTTGGCATCAATTCCAGGCGATGATTTCGGGCGAGTTTTAAATTTGAACGGTGAAAAAATTTCCCCAGACACGGTGTACGACACAACGGGCAATTCGGCACAGCCGTGTAGCGTATGAGAATAGCGCCGTGAAGCTCAATTGGGCAAATAATCAGTTTGATCGGGCGATATAAACGCCTTTGATAGCGCGCTATTCTTGAGTCGCGACACGCTCGAAGTGCAGGCCGAGTATCCGAGAGTCAATCCCGAACAAATGGAGAAAGGCGTTTGATAGCTGACCAGAGTGGTCGTCGCGCTGTCCATTACCTCTAGTTGGACGTTTCATTAACGGATATTGCTCCGGAGAAGTATCCGGCTTGTTTCCCCGCAGGGACCGGACGACCCGTCCCCGCTCAAGAAAATCGTCCTCTTTCCTCAGTGACGCGGTGCACTCGTCCTCGTTCGAGTAGCCGTCCACCCCGGGAGCAGATCCCGATAAAGCATCGTGCGGGGATTTCCCGATCGCTTTGGGCATTTCGTAATCCAATTCGTTCGTCTATATCCCGCATTTTTATTGCCCTAGTATATATTACCAACCCCCCACACACCCACCTCATACGTACAGGAAGAAACCGCTTCGAGGGGGGGTGAGATTCAACCAAAACAGATTTATTCCGCCCGAGAATTCTGGGGGAGGAAATGAAACTTGAGGCAGATTTTGTCGCATTTTTTACACGTCATTTTTCCGCAAATCGAGATCCACCGCGGCACCGTTCCGCAGTGATGAGGTGGGATGTGGCTGTACGGTTTCACCTCGGCACCTTACCTATTTCGAGGTAATTTCCATTTTGACGACGGCTTATTACTTTCGTCTTCTTCTTCTTCTTCTTCTTCTTCTTCTTCTTCTTCTTCCTCCTTCCTTCCTCCCCCTCGGTTCTTTTTTCTTCTTGCTTTTTATTATTCTGCTTTTACAACTGAAGGGGATATTGTGGCTAAATTTCGTTTACGAGAAGGATTCACTGCCAGCATTGGGGCGCGCCACCCCGCTAAATGTGCCCTAGCTTTCGTCTTTACGATAGAAAATCCCCTTCAAGACGAGAGCTTCCCCTCGTTACAGACACCTTATATTTTCTCCCCGACACAGATTTTTTGTTCTTTGCGTTCAACCATCTCTAAGATAGTAAAGGCTCACCGACTTTCGGACAATGACCACCATTCCGATTCAACTTCTCTGCACTTCGGCACAGCCAGACTCAACCAGAGCTTCACGGTCCTAGATTTCAACCGGTTTTAAGCTGTGCTAACAGCCCATTCGGCATTGATCAAATGTCAATGATCCTCGAAGACACTTATTGACCTCAACCGAAGTCGAACACCTTAATGCTCAGCACGACTTGAAGCGGGACAAAATAGAAATTTTTCAAGCGATAGACACATCTCGAGTGACAGGCGCAGCGAGACTTCGGGGTGGTTTCAGAAGTAGGGCCTAAACCGTCACCCGACTCTAAAGTCGCCATCGCGCCTAGTTTATAGCCATGGCTGGGTACCCGGGAGGCATGGCAGGGTTACGGGGCTAAGACCGCGGTCGCCCCGGACAAAGGGCAGTAAAACCTTGCGGAGAGAAGTTTCTTAGCCTAGCCTCGTGCGCGGCGGGGGATGAGTAGGCCGAGAAGACAGAGCCGGAGAACCTTGAGACTGAAGGTCGGAGGTTGCGTTTCACCCTCGGGTATTATTTACCCTCTTTAGAGAAGTGGCTGTAGCGGTGTCGCGTACATATAATTTCGCGTGTCTTCACAAGGCCTGTTTCCCGATTCCAGGAACCAGCTGGTCATTCCCTCTGGCGCAGGCTGGGCGGTAAATTCACACATAGGTAATTGCGCGGGGATTTCTCTCTCTCTCTCTCTCTCTCTCTCTCTCTCTCTCTCTCTCTCTCTCTCTCTCTCTCTCTCTCTCGCTTCGGTCGAAATGAACCGTCGATCCATCTATACGCTCTGCAGGCTATGGCTATGATAGCGCGAGGCCGGTGAGGCAAAATCCCCGTGGTCACGTTAGTGTATCAGCTCAGGATTTACGCGTACTATACATGATATCCTTTCGCATCCCTTAAGGATCCCGCCATTACGGAAGGGGATGGGAACGATAATCTCGACCGCACCTGCTCAGTCATTTCCTATCCCACGGGCCCTCTCCAAATCAAAGACGGATAAATCTTTCCCCATATGTTATATGGCATTGTCAGTACCGCGGACACGTTTGGTGATTTCGATACGTTTCAACTTATTCACTAACCCAACTCGAAAAAAGTCAACGTGAATTGGTATTATTCGTGTTTCATTCAATCTTCGCTTCAGGGAAGTATATGTCCACTTACCACAAGTTTAATTGCGTGATAATAATGCTCGCCTCTTTTATCTCTTCTCATTCTAAAGGGGTAATCGTTTTCCTTCTATATAAACTCGTGTCGTGAACTTCTCAATCGCTAGATGAATAACTTTGATGAGCAAAGTGAAGACATTGGACATGATAAAAGGGAAGCATTTGGATGATGATCATTTTGTTAGCAAGAAACTTGACGAAGATGCTGGTATATTAAGCTATTTAATAGATTCACATTCTAAATGCCATAACTAATAAACATAGGCCATTGCACGATGGTTTCGTGCTCTCCGGATGAATTTAATACCAACGTTACGTGATCGCGTATCGGTATACTTGAATTAGGGTGATCCAGAAAAAAAAAAAAATAAGTATTTCCATTTTTCCACCATAGCACTCCTTAAAAACTTCATTTAGGTTGAAAGAGAGATTCTGTCAAATATTGAGAGTTTTGCGTTATGAGGCAAATCGCGCCCAATTAATTTCCCACTTTTTTACATCTGCTCGAATTTATGACGCATCGTAAATGAAATGTTTTGTTCATTGCTTACATCAGTCAGAATGTCAATTAACGGCGCAAAGAAGACCCACACTTGTAACATTAAGTCTCCATTCGATGTTTGAGCGTTGTATCTCACAACTTTTTCATTATTAATTCAATCTCATAGAATAATTATAATTTGATAGGAATTTTTGATTCAGAAGAATGAGATTCCCGGTTGAGATGTCGTTATGTTATGAATCGCGGTCTTTGGCTTGAGTATGAATGTCAGGAAATAAATAACAATCGAAGTGGTTCAACGTATGTTCGAGAAAAAAAAGTATGAAAAAGTGGAAAAATCAAATGTGCGCGATCTTCCACCTAAGGTAGATCACTCACCCTTTGACAGAATCTTTCTTTTGACCTGAGCAAACTTTTCAAGGGGCGCCACGGTGAAAAATGGCAAATTATTTTCATCCGAAACACCCTACGTACATCCTCGTGTATAAACTTCGTCCCGCACGTTCCGGGTACGGACAGCATCTACTTAACGCGCGTTCGCTGAAGCCGGGCATCGATGGAGGTTTCACGGTTTGTGATTCGGAGCATGTGGGTTTTCCTGAGGCCCGGACGGCCCTGCAACCCTTTATCGTCGTGTCCTCGGCCGAGCCCCGAGAAGCCAAGAGGACCGTAAAGGAAACATTCCGTGAACGACCTGTGGCAAGCGCCGGTTTAATTTATCCTGAAACCACGGGCCGCCGCACGCTGCCTGGCATCTGGCCGTTCCTTCGTCGTCGCTAGTGAGTCGCGAGCGAGAGTAACGGCGAAGAGAAGGGAGGATGGGATGGCTGGGGGGGGGGGGGAGAGGGCACATCCCGCACTCTCGCAATATACGCTGAATATACACACCGATACGGCAACGACATCGTAACCGCGAAATGGCCGGCGGGTTGGCTAACCTCCCGGCGTCCCGACCTCGTACCCGTTAGCCCTCGTCGACCCGCCACCCTTTCCATTTCGACTCGGTCCCTTCGGGCGGACCGCCACCCACCCCCTCCCTGCCAATTTTCCTCCTTCCTCCTCTCCCCTCCCGCCGTCGCTATGCCACTTAATATTGTAGCAGGATTTGTTAAACCTACTGGGTTATACACCTTCTATACATATTCTATTCCAGCTTATCTCGGTTAGGCCATCATTCGAGCCTTTGAATTGGGTCACGTGGCTTCGACCTGCCCACCTTCACCCCCGTGATATCGCCGACCCATCGCTCGCGGGGACACTTTTCAATACCGCGATACACTTGCCAGAAATATTATTACACCCTTCTTTGGATCTTTTCATCAGATTTCGAGACTTCCTTTGAGCGTCGCGGTGTAATGAAAATTTTTCTCATTTTCGAATGATCAGCAGCCTTGAGACGGTACCTTTTTACCGCATTTTCGCGGTACGAGCCTGAATTATATATTGGACGGAAAACCCGAGAGAGTACTGAGAGTATGGATGGTAAATCTAACATGGAATTACACTAGATTCGACGACATTCTCGATCCTAAGACAATCTGAACAATGTGGAAGTCGTGACCTAGTGATAAGATATTATACATACATATACATATAACATAACAAATGTATTTCCAAAATTCTCGTCAGTTTCAAAAATAGCGTTTCATTAAACCTTGACGTACTTCTACGATAGTAGCTTTCACTATTTCTTTCCAAATGAAAAACCCTGAATACCAGGGAAGCGAAATAAGACCTGGAAAATTGCGGTGAACATGGTAGTTCGTAGCGAACGAGGATCGGGGGTGGGTGGTACAAGGATAGGTGCAATATCCATCGACACAGAACAGTATCTAGGCCATCGCTAGCGAGTATAGAAGTAGGAGTAGAGGATTCGAGCACAGGATACTTCGCAGGAGGCTGACATACCTCGATCGTTCGACCAGAACCGTTGTCGAGAACGAATTCCGGAAAGAGAAGAGACGAGAAGAGCAGAGAAGAGAAGAGAATGAAAGGAGAGGACGGGGAGGGGAGCGGATGTCGCGGGAAGGTGGTGAAAGGGGGGGGGGGGGGGGGGGGGGGGGTGGCAGGGTACGACAGAGCTTTGTCGGTCCACGAAATTATTTGAAACTCGTCGCCGTTCGCACCGTAGGTATACGAATTCGTACCGTTTTCCCCGCTTTCCGCTGCAGTGGTACTCGAGGATGTTAATGGAACGAGGAATTTCATTTTGCGTTTCGTTTCCTTTTCTTTTATTTTGTTTCATTTTGTTTCATTTCGTATCGTATCGTTTCATTTCATTTCCAAACTTCGAATACCGACCCGTTGATTGCCCCCTTCCCCCATCCTCCATACCTCGTAACTATACGTATACACACGTATACAGTCGAGGACCCAATCTGCGAAACGCGACCTCCAACCTCGCGATGAAATGACCAAAAGCTCGAGTGCGCCGAGATATTATTATTCAAATTTCATTCGGGATATTCGGTACCTCAACCAAGGCAAATGGGACAATGCCGCCTCGCTCTCCCTTTGTCATTCGATCGCTGAGGGTGCTAGAAATTAACACGAGGGCGTAGCTGCTGCTCAGATCGAGGGAGACAAAAGTGAACGCAAAACGTAACTGACACACGCATATTCCGTCGCGATTCGGCAAATTATCGATTTAAAATATGTACATCCTATACGAGGCTAATCAATGAACACGAAACCGTTCGGTTCCGAAGCAGCCGCGTGAGTTTCGCACCCCAGAGTCAGTTCATCTTCCGAATATCCGTCTCTAGGCTTCGATGACGTTGCGCCTGGGCGAGTAATCCAGATCCTGGCTTGACCCCAAGCCGATTAATCCTGAACCTTGACCTGAGCCTATCCCCGATTTCATCTCACCCTAGAACTAGACGCTTTTTTGCCCGGATTCTCTAGCCGCCTGAAGCGCCTCTTCAACTCTCGATCAACAGATTCGTCGATACAAGGGATCGTTTGTCTTCCCGACTAAATCGCGGGCAAGCAAAACCCACGATTGTGGGCAAACGCGGTAAAAGCTCTGAGTTTTCATTCAGCTGTGTTGACATTTTTCCTACATTCATGATCGTTTCCTCGATATATATTCCACCGCATTAATCTAGTTCGACTTGAAAATTGTACCCACTTATGGCTGCATTTCGAATAGACCGTACATTAGTAGTAGTTTATATATTTTCTTTTTCCTTCCCTTTGTTCCCGAGCACGAGCTTCGGTTCGGATGTCAAAGGCAGGCCTGCGTCGACCAAACGTTCAATCACTCCGAACATTGGTCTGTAATACAGGGCTCCCGTACTTCGCATCGTGAGAAATAATGACCGGAAGAGAACGAAAAACAACAGAGCACGATACTACAAAAGAGCCGCCGTAAAGTACTTCGAGAGCTTACTAATGTTTTTATAAACGCGGAACAACTGAACGAAGAAACGTTGCGGGAAAACAGAAAAAATTCATGCATTATATTACCACAGATCAGAGATCCGTGTATTCGCAACAATGAAACAAGCCGTCGGTGAACGACACGTCTCCGCAATGTACGTCAACCCCCTGCAGATGCCAGACGTGCAAACAATTATTTCCACGAATGTGCCTTATTTGAGGGATGCTCGGCTCTCAGTATTTCCTCACACCTTCGACACCTACATCCGGCATTCCTTCTCAGCCATAAATATTTGTTTGGTTGAAAAAAGATATTCCTCGTTCTCACGATGTTTTCCGCGAGGTGTTATTATTTCGAGGGGCTTAGCAGACTCGCATCACCCGGAGAGAAGGGAAAAAGTGAGGAAGAAGAAGAGAGGAGAAAAAAAAAGGAAAAACACTTCCGCGCACGAGGAATTGATTGCACTTGGCACAAAGGCGCTTCAAGAGTTTAAACAACCCCGTTGCTGTTCGAGGAGCGTGCTGCAAGGTAATGAAAAGGATTCGGCGACTAGGGCGAAGAGGGCCCGGAAAGTCAAGAGTCAAAAGTCCTTGTGAACGATCTCGCGTTTCGAAACCTGGATCATAAATTAACGTCACCAGCTATTTTGGAAATTGGATCCCCGGCCGACGTTGCCGCGATAAATCTGCCCGGCCGGTTGGAAATTTATCAAAGAAGAGGCAGCAATCTCTGTTATCTTAAGTAGAAGCGGGAAGAAGCACTTTTCCCGGGGGCTAGGCATGCTGTCCTCCCCCCTCCCCCCATTCCCTCTTCCTCACTCCCTCCCTCCATCGCCCCTTCTCCCTTTCGACCCCGTCGACGTTGACGGAGTACGAATGCTTGACCGCATCCCCCGGATGACCACGCCACCCTTTTTCGAGAGTGCGCGCGGCCCCGCATGAGTCGTAGAAAATTCAGAAAGGCAATCTCTCCCCTTCTGCAGCGACGTGAATCAAGGATCACGGGTGTTTCAATTGAAATAGGAAAAAAAGGATGTATCAAAAGGGAGGGGAAGATGGAGGGAAAATTTCGGTGCGAATATCTATCCAAGGTTCTTCGATGCGGCAGTGAAAGAAACAAGCGGCTTTAGACTGACCATGAAACAGCCCTCGAATTTCTCATTCTCACACTGCAGGTGCCAAGTTTATAGAGAAAAGAGAGAATCGTATTTTATTCGAATTTTGAACTACGAATTCAGATTCGCGATTAACGCCCCATAAAACCTCACGGTACCAATTTTCATCCAAACCCATTCATCCATTATCAAAATATCATAATATTCACATGAGTTCTCAGAATTTTGTTATTTAAATAATTGAAAAAGTAGCGAACCAATCAGAGCCAAAATCTAATCAGTTCTGAGTTTGAAAGAACCGCGTCGATTGAGACCAAAATCATTCAAATCCGGTAATTCGTTCTCGAAATATCGTCGAGCAAAAAAATTTATCACATACGTTGAAACATCGAGATCTAGTGATGACTGAACTTCTCATTTTCAAGGTGATTACAACAACTTCCTTTTTTCACTGAAAACAGAGACATAGGAAGTTGAAAAAATGGGGGAAAAATGACAGGACACGTAGGTATACGCCAAAGGCGAATGCAGAGGGGTGGTGTAGTTTTTGGGGAATGCGGAAGAAGACTCGGCCGCGATTCGACCCTCGGCCCAGCTGTCCGGGGTTGAGAGGTCCTTCGGTTATCACTCACTGGTGGCCCGGCATCAATAATTCGGCAACCCCTTATCTTGTCGGCCACCTTGTTTGCCGACTGCCGAGCACACCAAGCCGGGATCCGGCTCGCCGGGCTTTCCGGGATTTCCTTCGAATAGGATCCAATTTCAATCTGTCGTCCCGTAATGCCAGACGTACGTGGCGTTATTTTAGGTCCTCCCACGCCCTCGCCTATAACCCTTTACAGGCGCCCCATACTCGAATCGTCGATACTCGTACGTGTCGGCTTTATGCGCGGTGCGGAAAATTCTCGGACAAAGACCGTGACCCGCGAAATATTGCCGCGTAAAAATATGGAAGTGCGAAATTATCGGAAATTTTCCTTGATTGAGCCGACGGTTATCTCGTTGCGCCGTAACGAGAATTGAAGATTGAAAATTGATTCGAATTCGTATTGATATACTTTCTTTTTACTTTCAAACGAGTCACAAATAATCCGAATAGAGACGAAATGTGTCAGACTATAGATATTTCACTCAAATCCGATTCGCTATACATTGATAAAAAATCCCTTTTATATACAAGTCTGAAAAAATATATCTAGCCGAGGGGGGAAAAAGCACTTATCCGGAAATAAGAATGACTACGCTGCCATCCACCTACGTCGAAGTGATATTCGCGTAAGAGGCGCGAGACGTCGAATTGGCAAAGGTGTACAAATATAACGTACGTAAGTACATGCAGATGGTTCATATTTAATGTCACGATCGATCGGGAATGTGTCTCGCATACGTGTGTTTAGGTTGGTTAACACCCGGGCATCTGCCGTAAGCGCTAGGAGGAAGGGCGAATAGAGGTGAATTTGGGGCGGGAAGTACCAGCTTAAAAAACGACTCTCGAGACATTTTCATCATGCGCATGTCCTTTTACGCGTACCTATACAAACGCCGGCGTATATCTTAGAGGAAAATCTATTTTTGTATGGAAATTTACCTGAAAATGTATCCTCGAGAAATGTGTATTACAGGTACATGTACATGTGTGCACCTGCGTACATCTCAGGGGAATTGAAAATGGAGATCTGCTTTCAATTTCTCCGACACATATATTCCTCCGCGATACATCTTCTCGCGTATACAGTGACTCTCCCTCCTTCTCTCCCTCCCTCTCTCTCGCCGTGCCCCTCTATCTTTCTATCCAAACTGAATCCAACGGATTTTCAACGGAAGTATTTCCAATTCTACATGCGACGTGGCTGACTTGTGACATTAAATTCCAGCCCTCGCAATTAGCCAAGGTGAAATCTGACCGAACTCATTTCTCGCACCCTCATCGATGGCTAAATTTTTTGTTATTTCTGTTCCAGGTTACCGGGATTGTCGGGAGAGCGGACGTCCTCGCCTGCATTTTCTTTCTGCTGTCTTTTCTGGCCTATCACGGGTGAGTAAATTCGAAACGAACCGGAGCTACGCAGATAATTTAATAACCCATTTTCCACCGGAAAGTACGCTGCCGAAGGATTTTCCGGGGTGAGACTAGCGACTGTGGGGAAAACGCGTAGTCAATGTGGATTTATCTCCCGAGGGCCGTCAGCCTTCGAATAAAACGGATTTCCAAGTTTTGGCTATATCCATCCACCTTGTTCCTGAATAAATATTATTTACCCAAACTCGAGGGCAGCGCCAAGAAATTTTGTTCAATTCTCCTTCTATCTCTATTATCCTTACTTACATTTCCTTCGCCGGACAAAAGACACGCGATACAAATCGATGCAACATTTTTTGAAAAGCGGTAAAACCAAGGCGGTGACAAAACAGGCCACAGCACAAATAAGGATTCAAATTCATAGAAAAGTCATTTTGGAAATGATTTGCTGTTATCAGGGCGGAAAAAAAAAGTTTCATGTACTTACCGGCGAATCCTCGGTCAATTTTCCTCCAGTTTCCTGACGCAGAAGACGCACAACACAGGTGACATTCACTTTCGTTTACAAAAACACTTCACACCGTCACTTGGAAGCTGGAGACTAAACAATAAGGTCGACGAAACTGACCTTTAGCAAGCCGGGCACCAAACACTCTACCGCAACTTCCCGTAACATGTAGCCACTCGAACGGACTTTCGAACACTGTTTCAATCGCGTTGAGCAAAGTGTCGATTTTGACCGCTCGTCACGCTGGCGCAAAATCGGGGTCTCAAAGATTGTTGGCGACACTTTAATATACATATAACACACTTCCAGTCCGTACCATGGTTGCAGTTCACAGCGTGGAACAGGCTCGTTTACGGCCGTCGAATCCTCGATTTTCCGGGGTTATTTCGAGCCGACAAATTCTACCCTATCATCCTTTTGGTTTAGCCGATGGAAATAATTACCGCAGAACGATCATATTCGCCCCTGTACCTATAACGTTACATCGCGTCACGTCGCGAGTGAGATTTCTCGGTAAGCCGAGGTCCTCTACTCAAAATGATTAAGCCAGATGGTCCATAAAACAGTCACTTCCGCGCAGGGTGACTATCCTGCAGGATCCTCGCGGATAGCGGATGAGGGTGTGAACGACTATCCGTACTCGCACTTGAAAAGTGATGGGGTTCCGTAGACGCGGGATATGAGCTACTCGAGCTTTGAGCCGAGAAACGTTTTCCACGTTCGACTCTTCCGTGTACCGAGTGTATGTAAACACGGATGTATAAGCTGCCAGGGCAGAAAAGCGACGTGCGGCCGCGCGAGCCGAGCAAACGAGACTGTTTGAATTACCACAGATGTTGCGCATCAAAGCAGAGCGTATCGCCCATTCAGATGGATGGCTGCGGCTCTCGCTTATTATTATCGATAAGCTTATACCGCAACTTGTGCTCATGAGCGGCTCCGACAAGTGTCATCGCTTAGAGTCGTTTAAGGTCATGTAGTACTCCTACCTTTACAGAAGGAGCAGACTCACCCTTTTTCTCTACTTTATTCGATGAATAAACGGACGAAAAATCGTAAAATAAAAGTGTGACTCTTTGACTCGGGTCTTGCTTACATCGCGAGAAAATGCTGCAAGTGTCGAGTGCAGTAAATCTGCGACGTTTGCATTTACCTTTTTCTCCGGATACTCGTTACATTTTCACCGGGATTTATTGAAGAATGATCTTAACCGCATCGACAAAATTCTATCAACAGATTTAATCCTTCAGGGTGTTTGAATCCGCCTACTAAACGAAACACTTAATTTATTAATTTTCGCCAGATATTTTTTAATCACACATTTTTTCTCCTCGAGAGACGTGAATAAGTTTTCGTTCCGAAAAGTTGGAGGTTCTTATAAATTTCAGTCGAGTCGCACTTTTCAACGACAATATTGGAAACTGAATATATTGTACGAAATTCACGACTCCTCTACCGAAGGCAATAAAAAGTTGGAGTTTATCTTGCGGGTCGAAAATACACGCCCAATGTTTCTTCTCGTCCGTTTTGTTGTCAAGTTTCAAATCATCGCAAGTGAGAATAACCGATTTCATTTTACGTGGTACCGCAATAAATGTACGCTTCAATTATTTTCCGCGAACAAGACCGCGAAAGCTCAACGATACAACAACAAGAATAGTATAAGCGAAACGGGAAGTTAAATACGGCGGAAATATTACGTACGCAATGTCTCTGAGTAAAGGCTGAAAGGCCATAAGAGTGAACCGGGGGGTATAAAATCGTATATATTAATATTCTCAGTTACTTAGTTAATTTATCGCGCAAAGCGTACGTGTATGCCTGTACATGTATAACGTATGCGTACGTAGCTCGAAGCTGCGGCTCATGCATACCAAACAACAAACCATAAATATCTTCCCGCTATTGCCAACAGACTCTGGCAACGGAGAGCGACGAGGGGGGAGGGGAGGGGACCTAAGCCCCTCCTGGTAATTCATAATGTTGAGGCTATATTTCCGCATTTTACTCCGCTCATCGGGGAAACAATGACGGGAGTTGGGTGGGCGTAATTCGGTCACGCTAACCGTACATGAAATCGCGAATCACTTGACGGCTGATAGTCTGCAATGGTCAGGGTATAAAGAACGCGATGAACGATCCCCGGCGCAATTTAAAAGTTGGTGTAAATAACACAGGCCTGGAAAAAATTTTATTTTTTTTTTCAGCTGCATGAGATGCTTTTGGCAAATATTGTGTTTTCGAGTTTGCTGAATCCAAAAATTATTCCTTCCATTTCCCTTCATCGCGTACAGTATTCTCGCAAAATATAAGTCGTTTGCATAAAAAAAAATTATAGCAATAATGAAACAGAAAAAAAAGAAAAGAAAACACCATCTTATATTGCTTATAAAATTAAACAAAGAATTTCTTTATGAAATGTATTTAACATTCCGTGGTCATTCTTTTCGTCTACAAAATCTTTTCTTCTTCTCTTTGATACACTTCCGAAGAAGCCTCTGCTTTCCATTTTCCATTTCCCTGTTCGTATTTACTCTCGAGTCTCACCCTAATACGTATTAAATGGAAGTAAGAAATCACTTCTGAATAGACTTTTTAGAATCAGGAATAGGATACCAGATTTCGAATTAAACGACTGTTTCACTCCAAATGAAACTACAAGTACGAGTTCGAGAAAGAAGCTGACCGAGTATGAAGAGTACCGCCTATGAATTTTCGGCCAAACAACCTCCTCAAGAATAATAGAGCGCAGTAATTTACTAGGTTAATTATTTTGGTATAAAATTATTCATCGAGTTTGGGTCGTTATAATTATTTTTCGTTAAATATCGTTAACTATTTTCAAGGGTAAAGCCGTTTCTATCCGTCGTCTCGGGCTTCTCGTATACCTATACATATAGGCTCGTTTGTTTCGTCACGGGAGGCAAACGTCCGCAGTCAGAGTACCTAGTCAGACAATTCGGGGATAAGGATGATGGATTTCTGGGGTGTGTATAATCCCGGTAAACTTGGCTTTCGGGCGTACATCAACCCAGCCGGTGGGTTGCGTCGGAGGTGAAACGCGACGTCGCGACGCCGCTGCAAGCCTGACACCTGCCAGCCCTCGAAACAACGGATCCCATTCATTCTCATGAGTGCGAAGGCGGTGTGAAAATTATAAACTAAACTAATTTACCAACCGGGTGAAACCGGGGACAGGTGACTCGAGATTTACGAAAATTCCTTCCACCCCGTTGCCGATGGATCCGGGGATTCCGTCGACGACTTTCGCACGCGTGTACAGCGCCCGGGAGCAAATATTTTAACGATAAATGGTGGCGAGCTTTTGTAAGCGATAAAATTTCATTCGCCCACCGCGGGGTAATTTTCACGGAGGGGTGAATTTCCCGCGAAACACGAGACTCGAGCGGGGGGAAAACGTCAAGTCAAACCGCAGTCTTCATACTCCTCCGGCGCCCGAGATTCCGGAGAGGGTAACTGACTCCGTGATCGACTCGAGAGTCGAAAAACGAACGGGAACACACGCCGGAAGGGTGGAGCCAAAACAAAAGCTTCCTCCAGACGGATTTGATCCTCTTACAGGCTTAACACGCAGTTCGAGATGAGGAGAAACAAATGGGACACGCGGTGCGGGATGACGGTGGAATATTAACCATCCGCTCGTTTTATTTTCACGCGTATACGGGTACGAAAAGCGAAAGGGCGAAGGAAGCGGGGGGGAGGAAAAGAGCACATGAATATTTTCAGGAATAAGTAAGCGGTCGGAGCCAGGGAATAAGGCAGCCGGAGCTCGAGCGGTCGCCGAGGCAAATGAGGGAAGTTGAGAAAAACAGCTCCTTCTGTCCCTCTCTCTACCTCCCTCCCTCTCGCTCTCTCTCACTCTCCTTCTCCCCCCTTCCTCGCCGACGCGCGCGCTCTGAGTAATGGCAGAAGCAAAGAGAAGTGTGTCAACCGTCGTACTTTCGAGTGATGAATCGCGCCGCCTCCGACGCCCCCGGAGGTGGGAAGGTGCCAAGAGACGTTCAGTGCCTCGACGCCGGAAATTCAACGAGTCTATCTAGTATTTCATCCTCTTTGTACCTGCCTTTCCTCCCTAATATTCCCCTCGGGGCGACCTGCAGAAGAGCTACCGACATTTACTTACAAATTTACTTATTTACATAGTAAAGTTCGAACTCCGGCACTGCCATGCCGCTGGGCTATATAATTAATGGAGAAACACGCGCCTGCTCTGGCTTAGTTATAGTTTACATGGTGCCGTTTCTTGCTCGGTACCGCCGGAAAATTGTTAAGAAACCGAGGGAATTTCAATTTGATAGTTGGTTAATTTTCGTAAACGAATCGATGGATCTTGAGTTCGTGGAAGAATATACCAAGGGATGGGGTCGAAGTTCCGAATTTGAAAAGCTCCGAAAGCGCTTAATTCCGAATTATCTAGTGGCGAAACGTGAAGTAAAGAAATTTGGCGCTTTCGGAAGTTTTCAAATTCGGGATTTCAACCCCGCCCCGAGTTCCAATTGGATTAAAATCTTATCCGGGCCCAATTTAGGGGCTGTTCAGTACCCGCAGAGCAAAGGGAGACTTGACCGTTGAAATTGATCGCCCACCGTCACTTGCGGCATTTTAGCTTGTTACTACGAGAATGACGCCTTGGAGGTAATCCGCGCTGCTTTATGGGGGCAGCTTTTCTCCCCGCCCAGGCCTCGCTTCGCGCTTTGGTCGTAAACAGTAATTAGCCCGACACGAGCGACGGGGCGCAAGTGGCGCCCGAGTAACTCGCCCACGGCTTACATTTATATTCTTATTATTATAACTAACGAAAGCGGCGATGAGCGATGGAGAAATCGATGACCCTCGAGGGAAAATTGACAAAAAGTTATCGATCGCATTGGGCGTGATTCCCTCGGGCGGACCGACGCGTCCCATAAATCCAAATGATCGCTGATTAAGGGTTGTGTTATGCGATAATACGAACGGGGCAGCACGTGTGTCGGTCCCCCGATTATTGTTATTATCATATATCCTACAATTAGCGATGAGGCGCGAAGCCGGCGTCCCTTTATCCCTTTGCCACCTAACTCGCGAGCGAATTCGACCCTTGAAACAAACTTCCGGAAAGAGGAGCTGCCGCATCCACACTTTCCCCGATCCTCCGGGGACACACAATCCCTCCCCTCCCCGAACCACGGCCTGTGACAGGTGCGATGACTAACGTAGATTGATGCGCGGCATCCTCATTTGCTAAAACAGGTTATACCTTAACGAAACTTGGGCCAGTCCCCCTCCCATTTTTCCCCGGTTGATAACCCCGCCCCGCAAGCTCGCATCAGGCAATAATTTAATTGAACGAAGTGCGTTGGTGCGAACAATTTACCGGTTGATTGTTATTAATCACTCGCGCGAAATTCCGTATGATCGGGGAAATTCTCGTCGGTTCTTTACGTGATAATAATTTACCCCTTGTAATAAAGTTTCGGGGAGAAAGCTCGGAACTTTGGAGCTCAAGTAGAGATCGATCAGGTATTTCCCGTACCGAAATCATATTACACGGGGGGGGGGGGGGGGTGACGATATTATGCGCGGTAGGTATACACGCGAACTCTTCCAGGTATGCGTTACATACGGGTCGAAAATTATTCGAAAGAGGTCGAAAGCTATCGGCACAGCTGGTGACTGTAAGTTCGTCGAACTTGTTACGGGAGCGGGTTGTATATGGGCGTGATGGTATCCGGTGAAAATTCTCGGCACGAGACCGAATATAACGAAGAGATATACACGGAGACACGGAAATTACCCTCTATTACTTATTTACATTCGAGATAAGGGAATGAGATTGCCCCCAGCCCTGTAATACTCGCATAAAAGATGGTCGAGTCATTTTTCCAGATTATTCCCCCGGCTTTCCTGCCACGCCGTAGCCGGGATCTCTTCTCGGAAACACCCCACAAAAGGACCACCCTCCCCGCTTCTCCACCTACTTTATCCCCGCGTCTCGCGGATTTCAACAGTTCGCTCACTTTTCTCCAGATATTTCTTCACCTCTCTTCTCTCGCTTTTCTACGGCTTCTCTCAAACTCCTTTCGCAGGGGGGAGATGAAAAGAGCCCCGAGGAAACAGGCGGACAAGAATTCTGGTAATTATTGTCGGGATGTACGTCCCGATTGTGTCAGAAGAATAATCATCGTCAGTTTTAAAATATTCGGCTAAACTTGCATCGCTGCAATTTCCTCCCCCTCCCTCCCACCTTTGAACATCTCGAGGGTGTCTATTCCGAACTCGCTACTTCAAGTTTTAATTGCACCGCGCTTTCTTACGAATAAATGATGCTAATGCTTGTGTGGAATAGGTTCAGCCGGGACTAAACACGATTGAGTGAATCTTAATTCTCGTTTTCATACAATCATCGTACCACTTTAAAGACAGTGGCGAACTGAAATTGGGTCTTGATTACGTCCAGCAGACTACGAAATTACGCTGAACTTGATCTTATTTTCGAGTCTGACAATTACGATAACGACTTTTTCTCGCCATTGATACGTGGGGTCGAATTTAAGGCTTGGTGCGGAATTTCACTTTGTTTTTGAAGGAGAAATGAACATTGGTCGACGGCGTCGCTGCCAATAATCGATATCACACTTTGTGACAGCCTGCAGTGTATAATTTTTGTGTAAAAGATTAAAATTTATCCGCAAGCCTATCATTTTCCGTCCAAATTGACACGCGATACCGTTGCTCGATGGTTCAACCCTAACTTGGGCAAACAGGAAATCGATACCGGTGAATATTTTGTTTCGCGTAAACATTTTCCCGCAATAAACTTTTCACGTTTATTGGTTTCTGTTTCAGTCAACAAACGGCCCACGTCTGGAGCAGCGTGGGACTCGGCGCTTTGTCGATGCTTGCGAAGGAGACCGGAGTCACGGTGCTTGTCCTCAATCTCCTCTACGACCTCTGTCGATCCTGGCACTCGATAAAAAGGTGAGACGATACTTTTCCGTTTTGCTTCGCATCTCACGCGTCAAAATTCCGCTGTCAGGATCCCCGGATTTTACTGATTTTATCTCCGACGAATTCGACCTCTATCGATCCTGCTTCGACCATCGGCGAAAAAAGAAAGAAAAAGCGAGGAGAACCGTGAATAACGGGGGCCGGTTGGTAATTCGCGAGCGATTTCTTGCCGGCCGCAAGAAGTCTTTGACTCGGTAGCCAAACGCTGTCATTGTGGGTGTGACAGGCGGCATGCGACTGCAGAAAAACGAGCCGCTCGACTTGCCCGATTTGCAAATTGGTCCAAGGCCTCCGTTGCATGTCGAGTTCCTGTGCCTCGTCGTTCTCGTTACGCGGAGATGCGAAGGTGTGCCTTTTGACGAAGGTATCGCACGCGCGTATCGATGAATGGCGTTGAATCGCTATCCGCAGGGATGATTGACGAAATCAATCATGATTATCGCGGCTACGATTTTATTCCAAATTTTTATCACACCCCGTGTATATGTACATATGTACACGTATTACACACACGTATATGTAAAGTATAAATCTCTCTCGCGATTGAATCCTTCTTTCTCGACGCTGCTCTGCAGAACGACGTATTTTATTTTAATTTCAATCGTCCCGAATTACGATCCATTCGGCAATAAATTCCTCTCAGCTATCCGGCAGATATCGCCTGAGGCTATTAGGGGGAATTAGTAACGCTACGTTAAGTCCGCCTGATACTAAAACGGCGAGTGCGTAATATGTATTCGAAATCCCGGATCTGAAATATTGATAAATTTTTCTCGTTCACAGGTCGCTACTCGAGGCGCGGTGGAACGACGAATCGAGAAATTTCTCACGGCGAGCCGCGGCTCTTCTCGTATCGGTGAGTATATCCATGCATTCGTCATCCTCGCCTCTACATACCCGAGTATAAAAATCAAATTTAAGAGACGCCGAGGCTTTTTGACGCCCCCGAAACGCCCCTGAAACGCCCCCGCGGTATAATCCTCGAGGTTTTTTTGCCACTCGAGAATTTGGGAAAGGGGTTATCGGATCAGGCTTTATAACCGCACTCGATCCGCCGGAGACGCCTGCTGCAGGGACGAAGTTTTTTGCTTACGGGGAGAAACAGACGCTCGTTGAAGGCGAGGATGCTCTTCTAAACCGGCGCCGAGAGTTCCTAAGACGCTTTTTCTCCCCTTCAGCTCTTAATCGCTCTTTTCCCTTCCTTTTCCATCCTTCTCCTTCTCTCTTTTCGCTCCCGGGACAAGCGCTACGTGTCGCCTGAATAATCATTTCGCGCGTCACGTTCGCTCGGAATTCGCCCGCGAATTATTACCCTCCGATTGACGTTCACCTTGATAATTTAGAGAACGCTATGGATCCCGCTCCCCAATTATAATAAAATAATAATTATAATAATTGTATCGAATCGAAGAAGACGGGCGTGATTCAAGGTTGCGTAATACCGTATATTATATTGAAACTTGTTACAGCTGTATCACCGATGAATACGCCATAAAACATAAATGAAAACTGTAGCTCACCGTTGATCGAATGATTTTCGGATGGCGTGTGATCTCGATTCTGTTTGTTTCGAATTTCCTGTGTTATTTTGTGTACCGTGCGCAGCGTACGAGCGCTTTTTCAGTTTAGCTCGTGATGAAAAAAGTTTAATCTGCAGCCGGCATGAAATACAGTGGATTCAACCGGTATTTCAATTGCAACTTGCGCTGATAGTTGGACTAAATCAGGTCACCAAATTGGAAATTTTTTATTCAACGCTGTTGCAATTCATTTCGTCTCGTTGTTTCTTTTTTTTTTTTTATTTTTATTCGTCAACGAATTCTCGAAATTTTAGCGATCAGAAAAAGAGGTTCTTAAAATTCGATCGACGATGAAAGAGCGGTATGAAAAAATGGAAACCGAGCGGCTGTACAAGCTTCAAAGCACTTTGCCTTGAAGCCAGTCGCTATTCGCGTGGTGCATATTATAGTCGCCGGTATCTGGCCTTAATTGAATCTAGTGGATGTACAGGGTTGCCTTTCGGGAGTTTTGCTGGAAGTTGGTGGAACGAGAAGAGGAGGGAGGGAGAGGCGATGGGTTCGGGACAGGGGTTGAAAAGGGGGTTTGAAACACGTACGGAAATACGTGCGAGTCGAGGGGTGGCGGTATAATAACCGTAGAGTTACGAGGGTTTTATACGTACCCACACACCTAGTGGATTCCGCAAACATTTTTACAGCAACACGACACTCGAGGGATCAAAACGCGTTACGCACTGACCGTGTAACAGTTTTAAATTTCCTTTAGGAACAGCAGGCATGACTGATAACTTTTAGCGGACCTGAAAGGGTTCCCGAACACGACCTCTAATTAACCCTAACGATCTTCGTCGTACCCATCCTTGTATGTATATACACGCGCTTCCGGTTCCGAACCACCGAAATACGTACCTTGTTTAATATCTACCTTGAGTAATGCTACCGGGAGAAGTGATCAGATAGTTCATGGAATAGACCTTATTTTTAAACGATATAAAACATCGAATTTCAACGATTTTTAATGACGAGAGCAGGTAGGTTTGTACGTAGAATCAACAGCGCGACTTAATCTCGATTCAATTTCTTGGTCAAGAACATTTTCCTCCTCTCTTTTAGCAACATTATTCGCAAAAAAAAATGCTGTGAGTACATGGAGGGTAGGAATTATTGTGATATCGGTATCAAATGTACACGCGGTTCAAAGGTCGAGTGCAGGCGATCGTTGCTGAACAAGAATAACGCGACGTCACTATTTTGTGCTTGTCACATTTCCCGCCCAACCACTCATTCGTATTGTCGAGATATTATACTTTACCTAAACTTCAGGTCAGCTGTTTTTTGATCAGGCAATATCTTGCGAAAATAATGACAATAAGTAGGATAATTTCGAGGCAGGAAACGGATAGAGGAGAAAACGTTTCTGGCCGAATCTCACGCGTTAACATACCAAGAATTTTGGGGTGTCTATACACATTTATGCAACGCCAGGATTTTATTCGGGGGAATAATTTCGCAGGTTGAATATCTTGAAAGCGTGTTTTGCGATATTGGAACATTGCCACGTCTCGCACAGGGGGTAACAGGGAAACGGAAACGGAAACGGAAACGCGGTTGAAGCTCGCGGAAGGGGGTGAAAGAAAAAAGAAAAAAACGAGAATAGAGAAATGCGAAAAGGAGAAGACCGTCGTGGGAGAAGGAGCTTCCCTTACTATACCCACCGAGTTCCGCTCACAGACAAATCATTACGATTCAGCGAACTCTGTACAAATATCTTGCAGATACGCTAGCTAGCCTCGCGATTTATGCCCTCGTCGATCGGGCGATGATCCTTATTGTTGCACACGAGTCGTAAGTAATTAACTTATAATAGCAAACGCCAACGAGCTTTGATTGTCAGGAAAATTCTAGTATAACCGTAAACTTTGAAAAATTTGCGAATACTGGAGCGGGGTGGAAAATCTGAATTCAAAAAGTTCCCATTATGCTAAATTTCAAAATTTTTGGTGGCGAATCTTTCACTCAACAATCTGAAACATTGAAATTCCGAGCGATCAAAGAGTTTTAGTTCCGTGAATTTCAGGCTTGGTGAAATTTCACCACTTTGATCTTTCTTTGTTCTGAATTTTCGGTATTTTGAGATTGCAATCCTATTCGTTTTGATTTTCGGTTTTACTGATTTACTTGCACCCCCTCGTGGAGTGAACTACGCTGTGTGAGTATATTTTAATTTTCGGAATTTTAATTCATCGAAACTTTACTTATCGGAATTTTGCTCTACCGTAACTTGAATTTTCGGAACTTTGAGCCGTCGATCGTTTCCGACCATTCGAAACATTGTTGTTTCTCCAAAGTTTGATTCCTTTACTTCAAGCTGCGCCAGCGAATAATTCGGAATTAGCCGCTTTCGGAACTCTTTTCAAATTCGGAGCTTCAACTCCGCCCCTGAACGAGCAATTCCGCCGATATGTTTGACTGGAAGAAGAAGCTTGCAACGTTCGCAGTCCAGTCAGCTTTAACACAAAAACGAGAATAGTGGAATCGAATCAAGCCGCGGGTTTCACAGTTCGCGGTTGTGCCTCGCAAGACGAAATCCTGTTAAGGATGACTGCATCGTTGCAGGGAAGCCCTTTCGGACTGTCGGATTCCGGTTGTAACAAGGGATCGGTGCAGCGATGCATAATCACGGAATTATTCTTAGCGCCAGGCTGAGTCACGCTGCTGCTTCTGCACCCGCTAATTTCTACACCCTAGGACAAAGTAAATCCTCCGTCCCGCTCAGACGAATGTTGCAGCGCGCAAGGTGGCAGGGTTGCTTAATTCGCGGTGTCAGCCCGACCCTCGGACAGGGTCCGGTCCAAGTTCTGACCGGCCTACCTGTCGGCCAGGGAAGCAAATTAAGCGAGCCTCGGTCATCGAGTTTATGGCGACAAATTAATTTAGACGGCTTCGCCCCTAAGCAGTGTTTATCGCGACGTAGATTAAATTTCCCTCCGCGAGCCGTGGCCGAGCGGCGCGAATTGAATGCGCAAAAGCATAATTGAAAAGGACGGACGCCCCAGACATACATATGCTGCAATTGGCCTTTCTCCCAATTATCCTCGTTCGATGTTTTACGTGCGATGCGCGATGGATACGCGGCACGGAAAAGCCGCGGCGTTGAGACGAGTCCAGCGACCTGCAGTCAGTCAACGCGCAGGCATGCAGTTATATAATTAATGGCCAATTATTATCAGACCGCATTCGAACGGCAGCGAGCGTTGAATGAAACCGAATAATTGAACGAGTGAATAGAAAAGGGGTAGGAAATTTCTGCGGACCGGTTATTTGGCAATTATTTCTGACGCTCCCGTCATTCGTACGATTTCGCAAAATTTTGCACATTCGCGTGCGGCTTGATATTTTCATCATATCGACAAGCCGTCACGCGTGTCACGTGTGTTTCGTAACCTTGGCCGAAAAACACCCGGCGCACGTCACGAGACCGGACTTGACTAATGAAGAGATTTGTTAAAACCCCGTGACGGGCGTATTTCTCGGGGCTTTGACGGCGACACGATCCATCGACTTCATTAAATCCCCTGCTAGTAACCCGTCGTTACATCAAGCCTGGTCACGAGGATTGAAAACTGGCATCTGCTTAATCGCAAAAATCGTCGACTGATCAATTTTCCATAAATTCTCCGAGGCCGGACAGTAAAATTAACAGGGGCGTAACCAGGCTGAGATAACCTGGGAAATACCCCAAGATAAGCGGTAAAAAGTAAAGTCGCAATATTTCATACGGATGGATAATCGTGATATTTCGCTCCTTCGTTTTCGTACTATTTTTTTTCAGATGTATTCCGCAAGTGTGGTTATAGTTCATTAGAAGAGGCTTCAAAAAAAATCTGTTCCATTATTCGTCCAGGGAGCTGAATTTCCACCCTAGACCCGGGCCCCGTAGACGCCTAGTCACGCCGCTGGTTACATACCTATAATATGTAGAGACGAGTGAAAGCCACGCGATGGTTCTCAAGTGCCTTCGTACGGTTCTTCTGTTGCCTTCGCGCCGCGGCTGTTCAAAGCACGTTTCTCTCGTATACTTATATTCTCTACCGAATGGTCGGAGTGCTAGAAATTTACGAGAAAACTTTCCGCGCTCGTTCCTAGACCGCTTTAAGCTCGTCGCGCGCCAGGTTATGGCCTCGACCAAGTTGCTAGAAGCTGCCCGGCTGACCGCCGACCTGCGGTCGAAAAGTTTCCGATAACCGCGGGTCGTCTCGGTGAGCAAAAACAGGACTACACAGTGTTTGTAAATAATTCGTATACGCCGGGCGTAATTATTAAGGTACAAGGTGAATTATTATTAAGGTATTTCTCGAGTTGGCTGCCCGTGTACAAGTCGGCTTGCACCGCGGTAATTGCAAGCCCTTTAAAAATCCGGGTCATTACGTGCAGCTCCTGTTAACACTCGGGCTCGAGATTAACGGGGACGAGAAATAGCGAGGTAGGTACGTACAAGCTGCGACGTGCTTACAATTAGGGGCAGGTACCGCACGAGACGAATTCACAATGGACGAACGGTGGTAAAATAGCGACGAAGAAGCGTCGAGGCGTCGGTTCGTCGGCGCAAAACGGCCGGGAATGATCGTGGTGGAGACGCGGCCGAGCAGTGTAAGGCACGTGCCAATTTATACCGGGAACGAAGGCAACACGGATCTCCTCATCTCCGTTTTTTATCCCTTAGTTGCCACGTGTTAAAATCTCCCCTTGACCTTTTCGAAAGCTACTTAATTATAGATATTGCGAGAATTAGTTACGGTCGGAACGGTCGTCAAGTCTCGATTCGACTAGGTAATCAAATACCGACGGAGGATCAGCTACGCGGAAAAAGAGATCGTCGAGTTGAGTTGGATCGTCAAAAGTCGTTGATTTTGTTTCTTTTCATCGGGCTACGAGGTCGTGAAAATTCAGAATTCGGGCCTCGGCTCACTTACTCTTAATCAATTTACGGGGCAATATTCAGCACTGATTCCGCTCAAACTTCGGGCACTTTCGCTCTGTTTATGATTATGGATAGAGCAAAAACGGTTCCCCCAGCCATATTGCAGAGCAAAACGGTAGTCGTTTAGCCTCGTGAAACACATCGATATTGCTCCGCGAGGGTTGAATAACGTGGTGCTTAACAAATTATGCGGGAAATCGCGGCAATATTTTTGCAGACGCATCTTCAGGTGACGTGATGATTCCCGTGAACGCGCTCGCGTCTAAACATCCCCCTCCGATTTTCCAACAGGCGTTGTGCTTATTTATTTATTCGTTCATTTACTCGAAGCTGTTGAATGCTCGTCGCGAGGAGAGAATGGTAAAATCCGGTGTATATTGTATTATTATTGTCATGCCAGCAAGATAATACGAATTTGTCACTTCCATTTTAGCCTTTAAAAAATCTCTCATGAGTGAAAAAATGATACCAGATAAATGCCGAGCTTCTACTCGATCGGATCGGTGATATTCTTTCACCACCGATTATCGACTCGCAGATTTTTCCTTTCAATCACCGGTTCGCGGTTGTGCGAAAACGGAAGGTGCCTCGATTCTCTCCTCTCTGATCCACCCTGTAGGCTGCGCACACACACCCACACACGAACCGAATCTGAATCGCGAGACTGCCCGAGCTATTCAGGGAACGAGGGGTAGCGGAAGATCATAAGATATTTACCAAAATTGAATTTCCGGCTTGGTGACTATATTATTCACCCTTCGGGACGGGCGCCCGGCTCTCGGCATAATGCGGAGTGACCCCAGGAGCCGGTGACCGCTGGAAGTCCGGGACCTGGATCTTCGCGGCCGTGTGCGTGTATATCTATATAAGTCGACTAGCTTCTCCTGACGGAGTTTCACCGCAACTTAAATCCTCCGAAGTTGTGAATTGCCCGGATTCGCAGATATTGTCCGGCCGACCCTCGAGGTGTCGAACCGCTGCTGCGGACGCAGAAGTCGAATTATTGGGTTACTGAGGTCCGAGGGAACGTGACGGAAATATGACGGCGGTCAGGATCTTGATACACCCCGCAGGACGGCGGCGAAGAAGCGCCAGCTTCGTCAAGGAGACCCTCTAATTCAACCCCGCGATCCAAACCTCGACCGAATCCCGTTGGCGAACTTCTGATTAGTCTCGATGGGAGGAAAAAGCGAGCATCCGCCGGACGTGACCTTGTATAAAATTCCGGCGAGAGCTTCGCCCGGGGTTTCACTTTGCTCCTCCGCGAATTACAGGTAATCATTTTTCAGCCTTTTCTACACCCGATACGGTTGCTTCGTTAGTTCGAAGTCCGAATCCCGGGTCTCGTTCGTACTTTGGGAATCGGTGCTGGCAGCTTTGTCACGGCGGAGAGAAAACCGCGGGGGGAAATTTTTCGCGACAACGTTACTTACCCTCGTGCGATGGATCAAATGACGAAAGCTATTTCATCCGAATTTTCGCCGAACCTTTACAACGCATTTTATTATCCCTTATTTTCACCCCGCTTTGTTCCCTTTCGTTCGATATTTACCGACTCATATTCGCATCGCCGTACCGTAGAGTTAAAATCAAATTACCTCATCCAATAGGCGCCGTGCACCGTGAGCTTTTATGGAAGTCCAGTCGATTGTCGCAAGGCCGGCTTACGAGTGTTTACCGCCGATCGAAGTCTCATACGACCCGAGTTGACGTCGCAGCTTTGGTTTTGCCGTCGGATAACAGGATGGCCCCGCACTTGGAAAACCTGGAATTGTCAGAGAATTTTTTATTTGGTCGTGGAAAAAACTAAAAACGTTAGTTTTTGATCATGGAAATTAGAAATGATTTTTTAAGGCGAAGAGTTTGCCTTTTCTCACCGAGAAACCAAATTGGTTTAAACTGATCTTTTGTACATAATATTTGTCTTCAATCCGGATTGAGTGTGAACCGAACATAGAGTCATGTCAGGGAAAATTAAGTTTTAAGCCATGGAAAACCTGTAAATGTGATGGGATTTTTTTTTCCACAAATTTATGGCCGCCCTGATTAAATTTACCTCGCCAATACCATGGTCGGAGAAAAATTGAAGGAAAGTCGACTGCAGTTGTGTGGAAATAGCAGTTCTGGATTAGACGCGGTTTACTCTTTTCGTCGATTCTTCTCATGGAGCAGGCATCTCAGCATATTTTGCTTTTTGTTTTTATTTTCTTTCATCCCCACTCATCCGGACACCCCCAGGGACGAGAAGTTTGTTATACTGCATCTGTTTCTTCGGGGAAATAGCTTCGGCCGGTTCTTCCATTGCGTACAGATGTACCAGGGTCATTCGGAGGGGGGTGAATGGGAAGCGGAAAACGGGAAAACATGCGCAAAGTCTCGTTACGTCGAGGGCCATCAGAGAGCCGACATACACGCGCCGGACTCGGGCAATTTTCTAACTTTTCTACTTTTATTTCCAGTTCGGAGTTCTCCTGGTGGTGAGACTCGCCCTCCTCCACGGTTCCCTGCCAAAGTTCTCACCCCCGGACAACCCGGCGGCCTTTCATCCGTGCCTACACGTCAGGTAAGTCGTTTCAACTTTCACAATATAATGCCCGTGTGTATCATCGCACGATATTATCGGCATTCAAAGCGCGTGACGCAAGCTGAGAAAGTATGACTGTGAGTTCTGCGAATAAAAATCAAAAGGAAACAACATCTGGCTCATTAATTTCCCCCCATTTCATTCCCCCAACTCGAGTTTCACCGAGCGAGTTTCGGCCGGCTTTGGTCCTTGAAGACAAGCCGCGAATTTAAACCGAGTCTCGAGGGGGTTGGGGGTGGGGGAGGTGGAATCGCGGGCGTGGACGAAACGTCTGCCATGCAGCCCGCCCCTCGAACTTGTGTTTTTAACAGTTTCGCTGGCCTTATTTTCCCCGGCGTTCGTGATCAGCATCGGCGGAATTTAACCCAGCCTCGCCGCGACGGAAGCAAATTGGTACCTTTGGGGCGGATTGACATTGGAATCGTGGTCTGAAAGCCAAGAGTTGCGGTTAAACGCCGGGACGCGTATCGACGCAGGAATGAAGCGAATAGCTTCTGTTATACAGGCAGATGCGCGCCTGTTTCGACGAGCGATTTCCAGCCGCGAGGTGTCGGCTTGTATATGTACAGAGTGGAACGAATTCGATTCGAAAAACGCCGGGGGGATTGCCTCTCGCAATATTCGGCCCGACTCGATATTTGACGAGTTTATTCCCTCGTCGACAGTCGATTTGACGCGCGGCGGTGAAGAAATTCTCGTCAAATTTTCAACGGCGGATCTTCTCTGCCGGTTATTTGCTTCAAATGACGCGAGGATACTCGAAATGTCAGGAGGCTCAAGTGTCAGCTCCAACCTCGAACTACGACGCGAAGGCGCGAGCGTTCGGAATTCGCGATAAGCGTGGTGGTGGTTCTTTGGCCCTCGACGCGACGCGCCTCCCCGGGGAGCCTCTATCCTGTCGCGTGCAAGGACGAGCCGTGTGATCCTTCTCGCGTTTGTCGCCCCCGCGTGCTCGACACGTCGATACGTCGATAACGCTTCTCCCGAACAACCTTCGCCTTCGCCCTCGACGACGACGACGACGACCGGAGATGTTTCCCCGTCCGACATTCGCGCCTCGAGGACCCTTAATGTAGGTACATATTTTATCAAACTTCACCAACTTCCCGACTAGTTTCCACCCCCGTTCTCCGCCCTCCGCGGACGCCGTCGCGCCGGCACGGTCAGGTCTTACGTTATACCTGCACTTTGTATCGATGGGCGAATTGGAAGCAAGCCCAAGTCCTTCACCCTCGTCCTGAAACTTGGCCCCGGTCCCAGCTGCGGCATTGGAATGTGAAATGCGCGGTGTATCCGGTGCGGAGAAAACCACGCGTGCTTGACGCCCGGGGCTAAAGAAATCACCCACTTTTGGCCTGGATATCCGGTGATTTTTGGTACGGAGATGAAATTTTTTTGGAACTGAATTCGCCGGTTAGTTGCCAGAGTTTTGTAATCTGACGCTGCTAAGCGTACGCCTCGAAAAATCTCGCAGCGTGCTTGGGCGGTTTTAAAGCTGATCGAATCGATCCGCGGGGGCTAAAAGAACGGCCAAGTTAACCCGCAGGGTGTCACGGGAAGAGCCTTTTTGTACATGTTTTCTTCCGCCAACTTCTTACCCTCTTCCTCAACTTCGTTCGGGAGGGGTGCAGGGTTGTATTCAGCGGTGAGAACTACTTTGGTAATCAACGTCAGCGGGTTGAGCTGCTCGAGTTGGGGACGTGAACTTTGAACGTGCGTCTCGGGCTGAAACGGGTATAAACACTCCATATAGTCGCTTGATTTGGGAATTATTACGAGACCACTAAACGTTGGTGATGTGCCGAAAGCGGGTTTCAGCGGTTCCTGAACACCGGATGAGAGGGGTGGGGCGTGTCAAAGGGGTGGAAACGGAAACCCCGGAGCTGAGAATCGTTCGAGGGAAAATCATATCGCACAGTTGGAACGGCGAGTTTTTTTTAGCTTGATGAAGCCCCCGAGCTTTGATGATTATTTGACAGTAATCGCGAAGCACGATGAAAAACGCGCTAATTATCTTTTCTCTCCGAGGCGATGGAGAATTACTGTTTCGTGCGAAGAGCGACTTGCCCGGATTTGCCAAATTTCGGTGTACGCGGGATTTTTCGAAACCATTAGACTAATCAACGAAAAAGCTCAGATCTTCGAATTCACCGGGTTCAAATTACTGCGTGGAAAGCTCGCTAGGTGAAAATTACAGGGATCAAATCAGCCTCGTGTCAGCTCATCTCTCGCGTAATTATTGTAGCTGATTCTTCAATGTCACATTCTCGTATATTCTCGCGATCAGAAATTACAGGGAATAAGGTGGACATTTTTGTCCGTGACGTGCGTCCCGCCGAGTTTCGTACATAATGTACAAGGCCCCCGAGTTTTTCATTAGCAAAATTAAAGCACCGCGCCTGATATTGAAAGCGTTTCCTCCATGGAAGCCGAAGCCTCTCATCAGCCTACGTTTCAAGTTTTTCATCGCCTGACAATAACGCGGGAGCGACAAATAACGCCGGAATCCAGGTCACGTTTAGCGAACGTCTAGAATTTGAAATAATTGTCGAGTATTCTCATCCCGTTTCCAACATAGAAGCCGGACGGAAAGCTCACTCCAAATTTAATGTTAAAACTCCCGCAGTGGAGAGAGCCGCCAGAATTAGACGAATAACTGACAAGTTATTCCTGGTTTTCGCACGATGAGGCTGATATACTTCCGAGGGATTATCCCACCGAGACGAATGCTACGTTCGCTCTCGGCAGCTTTGAATAAAACCAAGCAGGGCTTTTCGACGGTGCAAAAATGTCATCCGGAATAATAAATACTTCCCTCCAGTACTCGTCTACTTTCATTCCATTTTTGCCGGTATCGAACAATTCAACTTTAAAAGAGTGCTGCTGGCTAGACCCGCTTAAATCTGATACCCTTCCAGCTTTCGTCCCCGTATCAAATAGCATTTGAAGTCCGAAAGACAGCGATGGAAATCCGAGTCTCATTAAAAGTACGCGTAAATTTTATTTTAAACTTTTACAGAGATTGCGTCGTTCGGTCTTCAAAGAAAAGAATTCCCAGTGAAAGGTAAAAGATTGGCAATCCTCGCTACAACATCGCTAAATTTACTCCGACCGCAAGAGCCGGATGACGAATCGTATTGTAATAATCATTCCTTCCAATTAACCGGCGCATGTCGCACTGGTAATAACCGAGTTTTTTAGGGTCAAGAGCCCCCCCCCCCCACTCAGCAGCCATGCAGAATTTAGAGTCAGTTGTTCCGAGCCGTCATCGGTCTGACCCTCTGTCGGACGAAAATAATTAGTGAAACCAGCAACAACGGGGCTGCTGATAAAGCCGAGGGAATGATAAGAGCGACCCACGTGGCGACAGAGTGTCCAATTAGTCTCCATCGCCCAGAGGTTAGGGTGTGAGAGGAGCCCGGGAACAGGGCTCAGACCTGAGAGAGAGAGAGAGCGCCGCCGGCGTCTTGGCCTCGGTGCATACCGAGCACCATTGGCTTTTCGTCTTTCCTTACCGCACGACAAGCCTACTCAACACTCACGACGGAAGTTACCCGCCAACCTCGGGGTCTTCACGTTGGCTAGAGCCAGACGCCAAAGTCGAAGAGCATTGCGATGCAGGCGGTTGACCGTTCGGCAGGTTTAGAAAAACCTGGTCACTGCCCAGCTGCGCGCTCTTGGGAACCCGGAAGACTATCGTTTGATCGTGTGTGGGTGTGTTTTTCTTCCAGAAGCTGTAGAAAAACTTACCGCGGACATTTACATACGCTTAACTCCAGAAAAATTCACCGTCAGCTACTAGAATTTTTCCGTCGGCCGACTGCATTATCTCGAATTCATCGACGGCCATTTTCATCCTGCCGTTCCTTTATCCTGCTGGAAACTAGCGAGCTCGCTCTGAATTTATCTCAGCGAATTACAACCATTGGCTAGACTCTGCAGGGTTTTCATCTCGCCATTGACCCTGATACACCGTGTTATTGGCCCCGACTACCTCATTAATCGAGTCGTACATCGGATTTGCCTCTGATTTGGATGATCCATCTTCGATTCAGATGGTAGTTTTTATTCGATCTTTGATGGTCGCGGTTATCGAACATTAAACCGTGTCTCTCGTCTTCAAGTATCACTTCTTTTGTACCCTGAGATCAGTGGACGGATCATTGATCAGTCAAGTGGATCTGGATCCGAGGCAGTCATGCTAGCTGCGTAAGATTCGCCAAGCTTATTAAAAGAGATAAAAAAAAAAAAATACACAGGGAACCGGGAGGTAAAATTCCGGGACAGGAAATAATCTGCGACTAGCGTTCTGCACCGTGTGTAGAATTTTTTGCCAATTTCACGAGTACAACATGACGGGTTTATATACGAGTTCGGTGAATTTATGTGGGTGTATAGGTAGGTGGTCGAACATCCCCATCCCCATGGAGCCGTCCGTCCTGCAGGACGCGGCAGCGAGACAGAACTGGCGGGGCGCGAGAGTACGTGCTCGGATTTAGGTGGGACTCTGCCCTCCATAAATTAGCCCAGTTATGGCGTAATGACCCGGGACGTAAATGGATAAGTTACACCGTTATCAGTGCGCGGCGAATGTACTGGAAAACTTAATACCCGCCGACCGGTAGGTGAGGAGAGGGTTGCGACCCGGTTCTCCCGCAAAGATCACTTCGCTCTCCGGAATATATTGTACAAGCGCACCGTCAAAACGAGCCGACAATTAGCGACGAGGGAGGATTTTTGGCGAAAATGAGAAAGGGATTCACGAGTAACGAAATTCGGGGGCTGCGCATCGGTAGTTACAAGCCCGCGAGAAATTCGGGGGAATTCGAGGGGCGGAATGTTCGCGTGTGGGGCGCAAGGGGGGAGAAGGAGGAAAGTCAGGGGTGGAGGAGAGCCGGTATCAGGGATCAAAGGAAGGCTCCGGCTAAAAGTGGTATCGCCTTGCAGTAAAATTTTCACCACCTTGTTCAGCCAACCCTCGGCTGGCGAGCCTCAAGGGCTCAAACGATGATGCTAATTTTAAGTAACGCCGGTTTGCCAATTCGGGGAAGCCGGCGCTGCTGCGACCCCTTGGGAAAATTCTAGGGTGTAAATTCAGACTCTCGACCTCCTACGGCCAGATGCAGGTATTTATGCGGGGTGTCGTTACAGAACCGAGGTGAAGTCGATCGACATCCTCGACTTGCTCGGCGTAATTTTGAAGTAGCGAAAGTTTCGTACGCCCTCCTCGATGCCTCTGCATCCGGTCTGAAATATTAGTTGCCGATTAACCAGCTCGTTTAGCGAATGAATTTCACCCTCCGCTCGATCGGTTATCTAAATCTCCCACGCGGATTTCACTCGCGGGCATTTATGGCGGTAAAATTCTCCCAGCTTACACCCCGATTATCAAGATTATCTGTAATTTGACGGAGGTGGAAATTTTCTAGCACCAATTTAACAAACTGAATACCTCTACTGAATTACTCGATTCGAAGGAAGATCACTGACTGGAAATTCCGCCAGCGTCTGAATCGATGTTTTTTCTTTCCCCGAGGATAAACAGCGGCGTTGTCACTCCGGCGAAATTTCTATTTGCCAAGATAACGTTGCGAGTAATGCCCGTCTGAGAGACGGCGTCGAAATTCGGCCCGTCTCCTTGCACCGCAACTCGCTGGGATGAGATACACCTCAGCGAAGATAAAATTTGTCACTCATATCTCGCGCGTCTTATCCGTCGACGCTTTTTCTGTTCCGCCAACGTTACGCCGCGTGCGGAATCTCTCGGCTTTAACCGAGGCGAAGTTGCAGCGACAAAAACCTGCCGGCTTCCCGCCTGTCACGCGGCCCATAAATGATGAAGCAACACTCAACTGCGAATCGGCGTACGGCGACGCGGTTTTCCCCCCGTGCAGCCAGGCACCTTCCTCGGGCGAAGAACGCCGAGGGGAAACCGAGATCGGCGGAAACGAGGGGGATCCAGGCCTACGCCAATATAGCCAGGCCGCCAAAACTCGATGAAAAGGAGACCGCCGGTGGAACGTATCAATTACATTTGAAATATTAGCCCGTCGGGAGGCTTCAGAGGGATATATCCGAGCCTCGGGGCGTCCTTGGCGTCTCGTCGGAGGCGTGGAGGGGGTGCGAAGGGCGGACGAGGAGATGGAAAATTCGGATTTCAGATCGAGAAAGTCGACGCACTTTTGGGGAAGAGGTTCTCCGCGGATAGCTGTCTCTTGAATTTACACCGAGAGCCTCCGAAATGGAATCTGACACCCCGATACAAATACGCCGCTTCTTCCCTCCCCCTTTTCCACCCCAAGAACAGATTTAAAAGCTCGACTCGGCAGCGTTCATATCGAGAAGGAAAAACAAAACCGGGGTGGATGTTAGCGTCGAGGGAGAACATCTCCCCGTGGGAAGAACTTCGTTTCAAAACTACTGCGGCGCGACAGGACGAAGAGAGGATGAATAAAAAAAAGAAAATCACAGAAATTGGAACAGAAAATTCGGGGGAAAATTTATGGCGACGATTATTGCGACAGATAACGATTCGATAGAACCAATTTGAATCCCTTAGAGCTTGAGGGAGAAAACGATAACCCGAGTACGAGTTATGGGGTCTAATTTAGTCGGACAGCTCGGCGATGGGGGGATTCGATGTAGGGAATCAATGCGGACAATCAGTCGGGCGGATGATTTCATTAAAGACCGGTATCGATACAGGCACAGGAGTAAGGAGAGGGCGACGTTTTTGGATGCTTAGAATTAACGAAAGCTGTTGGAGAGAGCCATCGATTCGAGGACGGCGTGCGGCTGCGAAAATGGCGAACATCGATCCACGAACGAGTGACATTAAACGGGGGACCCGGTAACCGGGAAAATGAAAATATTCAAATCCATCCGCTTTAAAGTTCGATACAATCTCGGGGGCCACGGAACTCCGGGCCGCAGGCGCAGAACCGTTTTCGCACGAGAACCGGGAGCGAGAGAGGCGGTAGCCAGGAAGCCAGTCGGTTCACTGGATTTATTTATCTTTACATCTAATTTCATTCTCCAGGCACGTACCCCTTAATCAATTCTCTCTCAAGTCTCGAGCCCGGACGCGACGCTCTGATGGTGAATCAATTTCCATGTACCCACCTTCGTCTAGCTCTCTCTCGCCTCGATCTATATTTACACCCTAGGCCCGGAATGCAAGCCCTTTGAGCTAGCTCCGAGGGCACTGGGTTAAAAACGCGGTTCACGGGATGCCGAAGAACCGAAGAACGGTACCGACTTCCCGTTCCAATGTCCAAAGGCCAACGCTCCTGCTCCGGCAAAAAAATCGCAGCACGCACGCCGTTAAGTCGTCGTCTCGAGTCCACTCTTTTTGTCAGCTAGTACGAGTTTCAAAGGCCTGGAATTCCGGTTCAAGCTTCACTTTTGCCGGATCAAACTTCGGCCAACCAAATTTGCCGGCTGCGCGGTCGTATTCAGATTGCGACCGATGTATCGAGTCAGAGAGTAGATCGGGGACACTTGATACGTTTGTGTTGCAAAACGGAGTTGGGCGGAGGCGAAACCTCTTTCAAGTACACCGGGGGTGTAGTAGAAGAGGTCGTATACATTGTCGAATGACGAGGGGGTGACGCCTTCCACTTTGACACATCTGCCGAATGTAAAGGAAGTCGGAAGCCGCACTCGAACAACGTTGCGTAATCACGTTCCGTGTGCATATCGCAAAAATGATGATGATATTGTGTATATTTGACTGTATCCAAAAAATCGACGCGTCTGTTTGTCATCATTTTGAATAACAATTTCGACTTGAATTTTGAAAAAAAAAATCTTTAATTTTTTGATAACGTCTACTGTATATTACATCCGCAGTGTGGTAACGAAATTCTTCGGATGTTCTGTACGAGGGACTTGCACAATACGGAGAGAGAAAGAGAGGGTCGTTAATCATGTCAACGAAATAAAAATGTCCGCAGGCCCATGCGGTTGGAGGACCTGTGTAAGAAAGATTATGCGGAGAAAAGGAACCCGAGCTTCCGCTGCGGCAGCTAGAATACATTATATTTTCATTGTTTTTTCTTCGAGTGCTAACTTTTTCCCACCATTGTTCTTTCCAACTTTGTGAAGAATTCTTTTGGGCATTGATTAATATCGTTACACCGTTGTATCCGCGTATATAGGTATGCGCCTTACTCTGGTGGGTTTTTTCTTCCATCATCATCCCTCCATCCCGTCTGTCCTGAACCGGCAACCCGCCGGAAGTAAGCCGCTAAGCTTTTTGGCCCAGTGCCTCTTTTCAAATCCCTTTTTACCCGACCGTACGATCTTTTTGATCGGGTAAAACAAAAGCGTTGGAACTCGTGTGCTCGGAAGTCGAGTATATTTCCTAAATTACGTCTGACCTCTGAACGCTGAACGCCCAGTTCCATTCCTATCCGCTCACAAACAAACGGAATGTTCCTCCGCCGCACTTCTCGGTCTGTTTGCATACGGCGGGGAATTTCCTGTGCGTGAAATTGATCGAATTCTTCCATCTCGATGCCGCGGCACTTAACCCAGTCGATTCTGACACGTAGTAGACGAGAGGAAACTTCGCCGATGAAGTAGAGGCCAAAGTAAATAGGTACACAAGCCCGCACTTAGTGAGCCACAGTATACATAGTCGAGTTAGAAAACTCGCATTACGGGCGATGGGTCGTTTATGAATATTCGATGTTTCCTTGTCGATGCATTTGCTGAGTCATCATTGACGAGTGCTCTACCATACAGTCGTTGACGCGTGCGGGGGAAAGTGAGACAGTGAGAGAAGTAGAGAATAGAATAGAAGAGTTATTTATTATGTCCATGACAATGCTGGACAAATACAAGAAAGCTACACAGAACACTTAAGGCTACTTATAGACTAACTAACAGAGAAAAGAAAAAAACAAAAGGAGAGAACAAAGACAAAGAAAAAGGTGCTCAAAGTAAGACAGGAAAGAGATTAGAGAACGACCGAACAGGACCAAAACGAGAATAAACAGAGCACAGAGAGAGAGAGAGAGAGAGAGAGAGAGGGAGAGAGAGAGAGAGAGAGAGAGAGAGAGAGAGAGAGAGAGAGAGAGAGAGAGAGAGCGAGAGCGTGGAACACGCGCGTGTTTTTCTCTTGATCACAAACATGCACGGAATTACCACGTGCCGATTAGTCGAGGGTAATAATTACGCGTCCTGTCAGACAATATCACGCCTACCTAGCTATCCGCGCTCGAGACGCTTCTGAGGGTAAGCAACTAATACCGCAACTCTCACCCCGGCACACCCTTGAGCTAATTTATCCGAGCTGGTAATTGTGAGCTAATTATACCAGCAGGATGTGCTTGAACCCTGCTCGGTTTCAAATTGTTCGAAGAAGCCTGAAACCTCCGCGTACGCGTACGATCCTTGCGTAATTTAGGTAGGGTGTGGAGTCGAGGAGAATTTCAGGGGTGAGATTTTTTTGCTCCAACCTCCACCTGCACGGAAGGTTTTGATCTGGTGCTTGGATGTGAAGTTCAGGCTTCACTGCTCACGGGTTGTTGCACGGGTGAATGGAAGGTGGAATATTGGAAGAGGAGCTAAGAGTTTCACACCCGGAGACTACATCATCTGGCCTGGCAACGGAAATTTTGGTTAGAAACTGACGGCGCTGCCGGTCCTGAACAATCTACCTCAACCAAAACGGGAGCGATGACATTCTTCACTGAAAAAGTGAACCAATTTCTATAAGGTTCGACCTTGAGGTTAGAGGCTAAACACCACGTTCTGGACTCCGCGCCAAAGTGGACCCTGTTAGAGGCCAATGGACTGGAATAACGTAAAAATCTATTCCGTGGAGCAAACGTTCCAACCGTGGCAACAGTTGGCCAGCAAGTCTGACCTCTGGTCTGACTACTTAAACCGTAACTTGACCTTACCCGGACTAAAACAGCGCGGAGCATCTATTTGCGGTTATCGGGGCTCACGGCGTTGTCAAAGCGTCCACGAACCTACGCAAAATTAGCTGGACTCCAGACTGATATGAGCCCGAATTTCCCCTACGCGTGATCCCGATGAAAAAGAGTGCACGAATAGTTCGCAACAAGTCTGCGAGCCGGTACGCCTTACGGCATATTCGTCAGTATTCGATTCTCCCTGTTCGCGAACAGATAACGCGAGGACATTCGAAGTGCGAAATCGTTCCGACCTCGAAAATTAGCGGGCATGAGGCGGGTGAGCAGGTTTGGGTAGCCGCAGGATGTGAATCAGGGAAGAGTGCCGGAAATACCGGGTCTTGTTGCCTCGAGTGAGTGCGGTGGCCGGCGGGACCATCCTGGAGGATCGAGGACGCGGGTGGTCGGGGACTGCCGAGATAAGGAGCCGGCCCATATATAAATGCGAACGAATTGGCGGGCACTGCTCCCCGGGGACTCCGATGTAACTTTGATGGGCAGTGGCCGGGCCGAGCCTTAAAATTGCCGTCAAGAGAGCAAGAGTTCGCTTTTTGCCCTTGACTAATCAAAGTTTTTTTTTTTTTTTTTTTTGCGGAAGCGTTAAATCTCCGCCCGTGGATTGACCTATCGAGATTCTTCCTCTAATGCTGTTGATCGTTTTTGCCACATTCTTCTACGCGGTTTAACCGTGGAAATTTTTACCCCCCAAATCTTTGCCTGGCCTTTTTTAATTCCTGTATTGTCGAACGGGGTCGATATGAACAAACGTTGCTTTTCATCACCCGAGGTTCATCCGGCATTACCATTCGCTAGAAGAATCGAGATGTAACCTTTCACCCAACGCTTAACGCTGAAAATCACCATTCCAATGGTCTTACGCGAAAACCTTAACGACCTTACCACCCGAGTGAAATGAAATTTCCTAACTTTCGACAGCGTCGAAGCACTATTTCAAACTTCGCTTCAGCAGTCGACTGTGCTGCTTATAACGGTTGCGAGTCCCCTTTGCCACAGTGTCGCGTATGCGCAACTGAGTAACGCGAATGAATGTACCGGCGGGTGATCTCCGGGGAAGCAGGAATGCACGGAGGTCATCCGTGCCCCAGGGTGAAGCGGCCAGGAGTCTGGCGTGCCGCATTGCAGCTAGACAGACTGAGGGCTCCGCGCGGAGTCGGTTAACGGGAGAAGCGTTGTCCAGGTTGTGGTGCATTAGCAGAGCGTCGAGGCAAAGGAGATCGGCATGTTTAGTCGCAGGGAGATGTGTGCGTGCGATCCGTCAACAAAAAGAGAGAAAAATCGGCGAACTTGTTCACTCGCTATTGCGAATGCGATCGAAGCTAATGTGACAATTTTGCGAAGCAACAATGACGAAGGAGCCTGGCATAGGGTGCTTTTTCTATTCTGGAATGTCGGCCATGATGGGGGTTTTTTCGGCATGCCAACCCTTAAATTTGTTATTCCTAGTATCAGGCTGGGAACCCCCGAAGAATTCAAGCTTACGGAAAAAAAATTCTGAGATATATCTTCAACCGTATTTTCAGCCAAGCAGCATGCGGTGCTGTGCAATCTGAATGGAAAAAATTTTTATTTTTTTTTTAATTTGATTTGTTTCCATGTGTTTGAAACGGAAAAAAATTTCTCCACGATCCACTTATTCGAATTACGTTGAATCCGAAACTCTCCAGAGCAGAAGACGCGGACAAAAATAAAACAGTTTTGGTCGTACCGACAGCTTACTCGTCAACACTCCACCATGGCCAATGTCGTCTGAGAACCAATGATTACACCCGGAGTCCGAGAGAGCGAGAAAGTGTTGACAGCGCAACGTTTGAGCAGCAGAGAGAAATACTTGACGTGGGTCGAGCAGCTGACAGGCCTACTCAAGACTGGTTATTACCGACTTACTCAACTACGAAGTGTCAGATATTACGAGTGGAATATCACGGTCATCAAGGCGAACCCCTCGCGGAGTCAGGTTTGTTGGAGAGCAGTTGCCCCGGTAGGCCGTCTTGTATCCAATTTCCAAGGCAACGTCCATTTCGGTTTTCCGTTCGTCGTACGGCGCACACACCGTAAAACGTAATTATCAATTACATAACGGTGACAGACCTCTCGATCATGGTAGTTGGATATTTGACGTCCGCGAGCGTAGGCGTACTACCTGCAGGCGACAAATTAACACCCTTTGAAACCGCGTTGTGCGTACAAGAGAAACGCTGCGTGTCACGTAACTTGATAACTCGTGAACGTGCGTCGCCGGTGGTCACGACGATGACGAGGGTGAGAAAAATAAAGAATCGAAGCTCCCTTTTATTCGGTGACCAACCATGAGGATTAATGTAGAGACCGCGCGGAATTTCGATGCTAGACATTTCTTCCATGTATCGCGGAGAACTAATCCTACAAAAGTATGGAAAAACGGATATGGCGAAAGGAGGCGTCGGTCAGACGGGGCTCAGGTACAATCGTTAATTCAAATATGCACGCTTTTCACCCTAATCCAGCGTTACATTTTGTTTACGATATCCCGTGATGCGTAACCCAGGATACGTACACTCGGTTATTCGACCCTTTGTACAGAGATGAAGACCCATGGATATACCGGTGCTCGGTACAAGGCTTGGAATTCCGACTCCCCGGCGGGGGTTGAATTTCTCCAAAGGAACAATCAAAGGCAAAAACGAGATCCACATTTTATTCCCAGTGTCAGTATGTGTGTAAAGAAATTCCGTCAGACCTGCAGATTATTTCTTCTCGTTATGCTAACGTTGCGTAGTATAGAAAAGGTGCGTGCAGAGGGCGTAAATACCTCCAACTTTACTACTTTCTCTTTCATCCGCTCCGCTCGCAGCATTTCGTGCGGTGCCATTTCACCGTGCAGTTATTATCATTGTTCAAATTCAGCGAAACCATCTCGATGGGACTTGTTTAAAACACAGCCCGTGACTCAGCGTTGAGAATCTTAAGCCCAAAGTCCGTCGCTGTAAGGAGTCTAGACGCTCGACTTTACTCGGTATTTAAATCCCCACGGTGAGCACTTTCTCCGACGATCATTCTTCCTCGTGGTACAATATTAAAACCGCGTCTAAACAACCGTGTCGAAGAACCGGGAGCTCTGAATAATATATAACCAACAAAAAAGAACAGCTCACTTGATCGCATAAATTCAGACCGCCCGCGCTGGAGGAGTCAGAACGATCGAAGTCAGGGTGAAAAAATGGTGAGGAAAGAAAACATGAAGCGGTAGAAGAAGAAGTGACGAGGAAGAAGATCGATAGAATGCCTTTTTTGGATTGTAGGTACTTTCAGGACCGGCGGCGAGCTTTTTTCACTCGCTCGCCATGAGCGAGAACCACCTCGAGTGACGAGAAGAATTCACTTCATCTTTCTCGACTCGAGGATGAGTTTTGGGACGTAATAAAGGGTCGGATCGGAACGCGGAGAGAGCGACGGATCGCGCGCGTACAACGCATGGATAATTGCAACCCTTACCGAAAAAAATTTCGCCTCGATAAAAATTGCTGGGTGGACCACTCATGAAAGGCGCGATGGTCTCGATCCGGGGTTGACATTGTTCACGGCACCTCGAGTGGCTCGGCTATCGAACAGGGTGAGGAAGAAAAAGCTCTGGATGGTGCTTTCAGGAGTGCGAGCTCGTCGTGCCGCTGAAGCGTCTGCTGCTGACGCCGAGCTTTCATTTTCTCACTATCAGCACCTCTCGATATAATCTCCACTATATCGACACCTTCCCATCATCCATCCGCCCAGACCGTCGTCCATTGTCTCCGCAACAAGACAACGGACGTCGCGGTTTCTCAGGCTGCTTTCTTTCCTCGCGCACCCGCCACGTATCTTTTATATCTGGATTCATTGACACGGTGTGGAATTGTATTTTGAAATCTGTTGCAGGCTGCTGACCTTTTGCTACCTGGCTGCACTGAATTTCTGGCTGCTGGTGTGCCCCGCGACGCTATCGCACGACTGGCAAATGGGCTCGGTACCCCTTGTGGCGTCCGTGGCGGACGCGAGGAATTTGGCTACCTGTCTTTTCTTTGGCGGCTGCGTGGTGCTCACTTACAAAGCATTCACGGACTTCGAGGTGAGTGGTTTTCGCGCCTTTAAAACGATCTCCGAGTGTCCTGGGAATTAAATCACTACCCCGAACTTGCCACCGCCACCACCACGCCCATTATGCGCCTGTTGAACACCCTCGTGAAGTCAAGAATTCGTCGACGATTATGTAGGCGCTGAGCGGAGCTGGTATATAACTTGAAAACCGACCAGAAAGTGGCCCGAAGACGAGTTGAGCCTGCTGCAGTAAAGAAGGAGAACTCTTCAATTAATACGGGTATTCGCCTGGCACTTATGCGTTATCGTTAATTAAGTTAATAAAACCCTTCAAAGATATTTTCTCGTATATACTCGTATTATTATAAGCTGCCAAGTTTACCACGCCGTTTTCTTCTGCGCTAGCAGCCTACGGTAAACTTTCATTTTACTCAACGCTTCGCCCGATAAAAAAAAAACTTGTACCGCATCGCGCAAGGACGATCGAAGATCAATGTATTTTATAAGAAATAGCAAAAGCTTGACGCAGTTCGGGATACAAATTTTTTTAGGACAAATATCCGTGCCGATATCCTGGTCCTCAAATTCGCTCCTGTAACCATCTTTGAACAATAAGTAATTTTCGGCTAATGTGCGATTAAATCCTCTCAGAACCAGGGAGCGATCGAACCCATAAATCGGTCGGACTGATAATCGGTTATGTTATGGATACGGCCTCTATCGACCATAACCCATCGTGTAATGTCCCGCTTAACGATACCAGCATAGCCACAGCTATCAACTGCAAGCGGGTAATGATGCAGGAGAACGAACGGCGGATATACTCGAGCACCTGCAGCTGATCTCGATACACGCGATCAACGCAATTTGCGGAATCTTCCGCGTTCGCCGAATACCCGATACGATATTGCGGGCGAATGAATAGGATTAGGATTAGCGGTGAACAATGAAATCGATCCTTGTGGAATAAAATATATGGATTCAAAGTATTATTTTTTTTTTTTTTTGTACCTTTGCAAAGGAATAGAAGTTTCATCATCGAGATACTGAGACCTGAAAAATTTTTCATGCGAGGAATAAATTTTCTATAGAAGCCCGTGGCGGTTAACTTGGACCTCAAATGCTAAAAAAACGTATGACAACCAGCTGCAAAAATATGAGCAGGTTTTTCCTTTTTTCGGTTGTGCGTATTTTTCGAATCATTTACCGCAGCGACTCAATACCATGAGTTTCACCATTTTTTCGTCAGAAAAAACACGTCGATATAACTTGTGCGCTTTTGAAGATTTGTCAAAATTTTGGCAGAAATTCAAGTAATTTTCCCATTGTTGAAGTTGTTTCGGGATCACATCGTCTAGAATGTTTTCAGACAGGCGAGAATGAGTAAACGCTTCGCACGGGGTGATGACTTGTTTTTCGTACTCGACGTAGGTTCGAGGGTGAAAAACTGTCCGCAGGTGGACATTTCTCGCGAGATATAACGCACCGTGAACGGAGGGGCTGCAGCAACAACGGGTCGGTTCGCAAGGGTTTAGCTCATCGGGGTCCGTCGGAGAAGAGCCGACGAAAGCGACGCGACCCGACGCGACGCCGAGAGACGTGCCTCCGAGAACAGAACCGAGATAATCCTGTGAAAGCGCCCACGGCTACCGAGTTTTCCGGATAAATTGTTTCCGCGGCATTGAGCGAGTGTCCATTAATTCTCTACCCGTTTATCTTTTTTACGCTGTATTTTTTTTTCTCTCTCCTTCTTTCTTCTCTTTTGTTTCATCTTCTTCTTCAGACACGTGACGCCTCCATCTCGCTAGATAATACTCCATGGCATGTATACATACATACACCGAAACTTTTAGTGTGGCTCGAACGCTTATCTTAAACGCACTAAATTTTATTTCTTTTCATTCTCCCAGACCCCCACATTTTGATGGTTCGATTTTATTTATATCCCTTTCTCGTTGGTCTAGTTAATGGGACGTGGACATAGTTGACTCACTCAACGAATAGGCGTTCTTCTTTTAGATCGAATCGCTCTCCTCGAGTGAAATGCGGTGATGACAAGAGAAAAAAAATCTTTCGGTTATATTCCTCACTGCGCACATACGGGTATATCGTCTAATGTGTTAGAATGAACAAAAAATGGCGAGAGCTTTGAGAATGATCGAAGAAACAGTTTTTCATTACACTCGGGATAAGAAAGGAAAAGAAGTAAAAATTTACATCAAAGTTACAATCATCAACCGCTCGTATTCATTAAATTTTTTCGTCAACTTTCATTGGCCAGTCGTGCAGTGACAAGGATGGTTGGTATCCGGTAAAAGGTTCGCGTCAGTGTGGGGCGATCGTGTTCCCGATTGGTTCATCCCGCGATACAACATCCGGGGTTAAATTGATCGCCTGCACACCTTCGTTGTCCCATTATCCCGAGTTTAATCCCCCGCCGAGAAGATCCGTCCGGATCGAAGACAGATTGGATGTCGTAATTTCAATCCAGCAGAGACAAAAGGTGAGCTCCCCCGTGTGTACATAACCAGAGTCATCTTAATTAATCCTCAATTAGGTCCTCGCCGCGATCTCCCATTCAGCCGGGACGCCGATAGCACGTGCTTTCATTATCTCTTTCTCTCCTTTGCATCCCCAAGCTTTCATAGCAGGTTCGTCAGACGCGAAAAAGCACCCCGATGCGTCGAACGATCAAATTCTCGCGGTTTGCAAATTCGTGCGGTCAAATTACTGATTTAAATTTCAAATTGACGGTTACAAACGATCGAAGGTTCGAAACGCCCTGTGTTCAGTTATTTATAGATATTTAAACCGCGGTGGCCGCCGCCGCTGCAGTTCCCTCGGTAAATCCCGAGCGCTTCGCTTCTCTTTCCCTGAAGCTACTATCAAAAGACATCAAGCGGAAAATTATTACGCCAATAAGTTACTAACAGCCTTTCCATGATGAAACTCTCATAAACGGAAAGCAGGAGTAATAACAGGTTCTCGTTTCCTTGTAAGTTAATGAGCTGGTGCAGAATTTTCTCTCTCTTCTCTCTTCCATTTTCCTTCATCTTTTCCGAACAGTCCATTTCACTTATAGAGAAGCATCTTTTATCAGTTTCTTTTTTCAACCTGCAGCTTTTCCAATTATTCGTTCAATCGCTCATTCATTACTTTTATCATAATCACTGTCCCGCGCTTTCTGCGAACATCGTTTGCGCTCAATGTATATTTCAATTCGAATTGCGATCGGAATTCATCCTTCTCGAAAGGGTCGTTAAATGGCCGAGCAAGTAACGCGAGCCCGGCCCTTGCAGCGATGGAAAACAGCGTTGCATCTTGGAGAGGAGAGAGCGGTGGGTAACAACGTTAAAACTTTGAAATCGGATCTCGTATATCTCGTATATTTTTCTACCCGGGTGTACGCGGTAAATCCGTTCCATTTTCATTCTTGTGGCGAAAACGACTCGGAACCGAGAGCTTTGCGGCTGTGTAGCTCTCGACGTGTACTACAGTTGGCAAAACTTTGGAACAATACACGCGCGGTAACTTAATTCCAAGATTAATTACAAGTTTCTTGTACTCTCTGCGAGGTTCTCAGGTATACATGTATACGTACCTATACATACATAGAACTCCCTGTGAACGGTTCTGCGCTTTTGAACTTCTTTCAAAACTATTTTACGATCTCGTTTTCCGCAATAAACTGCATTACACGAGTTTGAAATTGGACGTGAAGGTCCGCCCAACCCTCAGTTCTTCTCGTACAGCTCCCCGGGGCTTTTTCACCCTCCGAAGAAAATAAAAACGAAAAACGATCTCGCAAGTGAGTGTATAAGCGAGACTTGGAAAATTTTCACACTAAAAAAACAACAACTCAACTACGATGCAAAACAACGCAACCGAAGCGATTCGCGGCCCTTTGTATTGACGAGTCGCGATCGAAGTCCGGGGGCCTCCGGTTCTTAGCCACGGGTTTGGCCGTAGAGAAAGGCTGCAGATATTCTAAATGGCTATTGACTTCGCGTGGTCACAAATCCTCCGATCCCATTGTGCGATAGCGAAGCGCGTGTACGGGGTGCGGGCGACCAATCGAGCCGTGTTAATAATGCGTGCTGATGACGCACGAACTGGTTGTAGGATCGGGGTTTCGCCGGAGGGCACGTCGAGCTGTGGAACATCGGGGTGCAGCCCTCGGGGCGAAGGAGGCGTTTCCGGAATGCGTCCTAGAACAACGGTTTACTTAATTGATGAATAGTGCCGCGTCGATTATAATTAGACAAAGCGATATCATCCCGCGCGGGTTCGCTCACAAGGCTTGCATGTGCACACATCAGGGCGCGGTTCCAAGATCTGGAAACTCGCGAGTTACCCAACTTCCTTTCTCCTTCAACGGCCCGAAGTCAGGCTGAAACATCGGAGGGTTTCAATTAACTTTGACCGACGCTGGGTTCCTGGTTTTCGGTTAAGCGTCCCGCGCCTCCGCTTCGCCGTTCACACGAATGCGCACGACTCGAAACTTCACCCAATTTCACCGGTGTTAAGACTCCAGAATGACCGAACCGAGCTGCGACCCTTCTCTTTACAGCTCGAGTAAAATTTGTTTTTTTGACTTTTGCAATTTTTCCCGCAGCCTCGTGCAAAGCGACTCGCGAGGAAAGTACCTGAATTGTACCTGCGATATGGTATAGTAGATCAAAAAACATCAATCACGTATTTTTTTTTTTTGCACGCCAAGTCAGACGTTCAAAGGGCGAAAGCCGTTCGTAAGGTTCGATTGCTTAGGTTTTGTCGATAGTGACTCAAAACTTTTTTATCTAATCGATCGGATGTTACTCACTACCAACAAAAATGACACGCGCAATGATTTTTACCGTCAGCGGTTGCTCCTCTTACTTCTTTAGAGCTTCTCATCGCTTAAGCTGCCGAATCAGCTCGCGAATAAAAATATGTAACTACCTAAAGTTTTTCGATGTACTACAACGTGTTGTTACAAAATGAGAAAAATCGACGATGTATACCTACCCCGGGTACTTTTCTTGTCGGTCGATCATCCCTGAACCTCATTTAATTTCTGATCACTATCAATAGCGCGTGATATCTCAGCACGACATGCATAATAACTACGGAGTAGGTTATACACACGCAACGGAGGCAACACGGGTGACGAGGAGATTAGCGGAGGATAGAGGAGGAGGGGGGTTGTAGAACACAGAAATTTAACACGAGCAGGCACGCCTGTGCAACAGACACACTTCGTTTCTGCCGAGCAGACGCGCCTGGTTACGTATTTATAAAACGCTGGTACGTGTGACGCTACACCTCAGGCGTAGCTTGGCAGTGGCGTGATTGCCATGTGTGCGTGTGTTGTTTCTATTAAAATATGCAAATACCCGGGCAATCATTTCCATGTTTGCCCTCTCATATCAGGCGTAGCATTGAAATACAATGCACGAGCTGGACACAAACCAGTGACCCGTAACACGCCTGTTCCACAACTGAATACCGGAATACAACCAGCTCACTACGTAACACCTATCTCGAACGACACGTGTATATTATACAGTTCGGGCTTGTGCCGCAAGCGATAAACGAACGTAGCTCAGACGCACAAAAGCTCACCCGGCTCTCGAGGATCGTGGAATTCTAATTAGAAACTGCACCGCCGGGAACGTTAGTTCGCAGCTCTTCGTCCTGAAATTCTATCATTAACGTCAAACGGCGATGTATCGAGGTCATTCCGACTACGCGTAACCATCCCCAGTGCACCTAGCTGCGAATTCATGCGTTCCTCATCGGATATTTCCGCCTAACGAGAACCCCGCGATTTGACGTTTTCCAGCAACAGAGGCATCCACCTTTGATTCTCGGCTGGATGTTCCTGGTGCTGCCTTTTCTACCAGCCTCGAACCTGTTCGTCACCGTCGGCTTCGTCATGGCTGAAAGAATTCTCTACATACCCAGGTAGATCGTCTCAAGATCAATAATGTCACTACTGACAGATTTCATCGGAAGGGTGCAAACAGAGTGGTCAAAATAACAACCTAACCATGCGATTCCAGCGTTGGCTCAATCCTGCTGACCGTGTACGGTGCTCAGGTGACGTGGACGGCCGTTCCGCGGAGACGAAGTCTCATCACAGCGGGAGTGGTGCTACTTTTAGCATCGGGGTGCTGTCGGACGGTGTTACGGAACCGTGACTGGACGTCGAGGGAGACGTTGCTCAGGTGGGTGAGATCTTCTACATTCCAAGATTTCGATTCTCTCGGTTGCGCGCAGAAAGTGGAACAAGGGGCGAAGGTGCAGCAGAGTGCCGCCGTTCCGGTGTGGAAGCTGTAGCCGGTTTGGTTAGATTGGAATCGTCCCTCGGGAGGACGGAACCCCGTTTTGTCTTTGCTTTGTTTGGCCGTGGTATACGGTGCTCAAAAGTCTCGGCCGCGAATTACTCTTATATAGAAGTTATATTGGGTTTATACCTTGCCGCGTCGCGACATCTTTTCCTGCTTTTCCTCCGACCCAAGGGAGTCCGGAGCCAGAGTTCGCCAACATCCTGCGCGAATAACAAATTTACCCCCATCTGCAATTCTCTCAGCAATTCGCATCCTCGCGCGGCGCAGCTGCAATTCTCCCCCGACAACCGCCGACACCAAATTTTTTCTACTCACTCGCATAAACACTCGCGAAATTCGCTCGTGCGATCTCTAATCCGCCCGAGTGAGCGGATATACACAGTGTATGCGGGGAGGTGAAGGTTTTACGGATCCCGTCAAGCCTCTAAACAACGGTTTGGCCCCGAGCCACCGATTGCCCGGGGGTGGAACAGAGTGTCGGATAATTAACGGGCGCCGGTGGGCTTGCGGAGAAGTAAGCAGGCATAACCGAGCTCGACTGCTCGCAGTAACGATCATCTCGTTTCAGGTCTGGCCTCCGGACCCTGCCGCACAACGCCAAGATGCATTACAATTTCGCAAACTTTCTCAGGGACTCTTCGCAGCCCGAACGAGCCATCATCCACTACCACTGGGCACTCTGGTGAGTATAGACGACTGGTTAATTGATTATTCTCGTTCGTTCGTCCCTTTTCCTCTTTTCCGGCGAATTCTGCAGAGAGTGAAATTATCAATGGCAGGATCCTGGTCGCTGTAACCAAAATTTTCTCTCCAACCGCAAATCATGAATCGTAAATCTGTAGCTAATGTGAATTAAGAGAAGGCCTGATGAACGTTTGTTACGACAATTTAAATCGTCTTCCGGATTGTGAGTATTGCCAGAGGCAGATTCCGAAAAGCAGTTATTGCAGCACATTTTGGCAAGGAGGAAAAAGTCTCAACGTGAAGTGGTCCAAGTAAACGAAATGGACGAAAGTAACGTCGGACAAACCAAGAGGGCGGGAGTATATTTAACCGCATTGTTGCTTCTCTCCACAAGACGAAACTCGAATTCGCTTCGTCTGCTCCGTGATGTTTTGGCGAGGGGCCGGGCTGAGTTGGTTCGAGTAAAGCAGTAAACTTCCATATAAAAGATGAGCAGTCCTCCGCCGATCTTGGCCTCTGTCTCATCTCTGAACCGCGGAAAGATTTCACCCTCGGTTCTCCTCGTTCCGCGTTTTTCGTTCCTCCTTCCACTCCTATCTCCCCCTTCCGTCTTGAGGACCCACACCGATATTCACCCCTCGGCGCAAAGCCGACCGCGCAACTCTACGAGGTACACGCAACACGTGAAACGGGACGCAAAATAATTATTTATGATCCTTTGAAGCCGGGTTGTATTCCTCGCGTTATGCATACACAAGATTTTCAATTTTCCACTCCGAGGCTTTGCTTCTGTCTGCGGGGCTCGCGGGGCGGGGTAAATGATGTAGGCAACCCAGTTATACGTATACGTCTACGTGCCTGCCTACGTGAACACATGTATAATACATCGGCGCACGTAGGGCTGGAGCGTATTTTGTATCCATCAATTTGTACGGCCATCTCCCTTCCTCCCGCCGGCTCCAGCTGGCCGGCCGGCAGCTCCTGGGAAAATTCTATTCCCTTCTACCCGCAGATTTTCATCTCTCGCTAACAACCCATTTGTTTACGTCACAGGGTTTCCACCCCCGGGAAGAGAGAGTTGTTAATTATTTTTCCAACGTGCATGGCTCTGATTCACTTCAGCGCGAACTCAAATAATTGAATAACAAGAAAAGAAAAAAAAGTGATCATCAGTGTTAATCCGATAGTTTTAACTCTTGTTTACCTCGCTCGTTCGTTCGTGCGACGAGTAGCAGCGGCGAGAGTCGGTGTGTTCTTATTTTCTCGTAGGAGGGGGGGGGGGGGGGGGGGGGGGGGGGTTGATGGAAATTCATAAGGGGATTTCCGAGGGTGAATATGTATCGAGCTCCGCAGTATCGGGGCAAATATGACGGAACGAGTACATCGCAGCGGGGAAGAAGACGGAGGTGGAAGAATAACGGGGTCTCTATAACACGTAAAAGCACTGGAGACGTCTCAAAGACGTCGCGTTACGTCGAGAGTTTATGTAGAGACTGAACGACGGAAACGAGGATGTACGTACGTATATGTGCTAGTTACTACCGGGTATGAAAATGGGGGAAACGTCGCTGCAGACACGCGGGGCGGAAAAAGATTCGCACTTCAACCGCCGCCGTAACCGATCACTAAAGATTCCGTTTGATGTTCTAGCTGCCACGCCGTTTCCGCTATCCTGGACCGAGCGGCAGGTCGAGCTTCCATCCACTCTATCCTCGAACTTATAGATTCTCTTCGAGGCTCAGACTTCGAAAGCCCGAGATCTTCGATCTGCCTGAACCGAAGTAGGAAGCCGGTGTTATTTATTTTTCCTTCTCTTTCATCCCTCTTTTATTCACCTTATTTTTCCTCCACTCTCCTAGTCTATCTAGATAGGGGCCCCCCTATCTCCCGGACTTCGTATTTTCCTTTTTCCAGTCTTGTTTGTACGTACTGTGACTTCGGGGTTGCACTCTCTTGTTGCTTTGAACATGGCCGAGACTCAACGACGGAATCCTGAAAACTTCACCTCTTTTTCTCCTCTCATTCTTATCGACGAGCGCGGTTGAGTCGGACCGCTTCAAGACGTGCTGCTCTCAAAAGGCTTTCACTCATTTGTCGCTTATCCCATTGACCACTAGACAAAAAGGCCACGGAGTACAAAGTTATCCAGAAATCTAACCGATGAGCGCAGTTAAAAAAAAAAAAAAAAAAGAAAAAAGAATGTTCCGCTAATCGATCGTTTCCAAAGCCCAGTTTTTCAACGCGCCGCTCGTTGTTCTCTTTGATATTTATTCATCCTCTCTCTTTGAGGTGAGCCGTTTTCAAGAAACGTGGCGTTGCCCCTCTTGGTGACTTCTTTTCAATTTGAACATCAGGGAGAGACTTCTCGTGGATGGCAGGTGTCCCTTAGCTCATTCTCAATGGATTCTGGAACCCTATCCGCGTCTCGACGGCTTAAAGTTTCGACCTGAGGGATAACGACCCCATTAAACAACTTTCCATGGAATTGAAAGTTGCGCCTGAAGCACATCCGATGCAATCTTCGGCAGCTCTGTATTATGTATACCGATGCTAAGCGCAGGGGATTTCCTTGTTGCTTTCATTAGAAATACCCTCAACCGAGTGAATTACCCTCGTCATCGTCAGCGCGAGATATTTTTGTTATTTGAGGAATGAAGTACCAAAAACGACGCGACATATCGACTATCAATCCTGTAAAAAAACTTTACATTTTCATATAATAAAAGCAGCCTTTTCTCATCCGGAGCTCTTTAATCAAATATTTTCCAAATATTTTATCAACCCAAAAGAAACGATCCCTCGTCGTTGAGTTAATATTTCAGGGTATTTTAATGCCAGCTCTCACTCCCTTATGCTCGTACAAGTTTCAAGAGTCAATTTTCCGGCAGGAAAATATTTTTCCGAACGATAAATTTATACCCTTGTTTCCTCGTTCCTTGGGGCAAACTGAGAGCGCGGTTGAATAAAAGTCTCGCTTGAAATCTACCAAATGACTGTCCCCGCCAGCTTTGCGTCTTTCAATCCCAAATATTCATAGAATTCACGAACCGGCTTTCAAAACTAAGAGTCATTTTTATACCTTGCAACTTTTTTTTTCGTTAAAACTCCAAAGTGAAAACATTTCATTAATTTTAATTCTCATTTCTGTTCCCGTTACAACTATTTTCCGTCCCGTATTTCATCATTCCTACACTAAAATCGCATCGCAATTCACGCAGCCCTCTCGTCTTTTCAGCGTGCTGCGCGGCCCTTGTACCTCGGTACAAACTGCCGCACAATCGGTTTCCTTTTTTTCCACCAAGTTCACAGCACTGCACGAGTAAAAATACGAGAGTCTTGTCGGTTGGTCGGAGTCGCTTAATTCCCGTAAATACAGGCACTCGTCGCTCAGCGAACTTCGTAAAAGAATCACGACAAGTGCGGGAGGTTAAAAAACTCTGAACTACTCCTCATCTTACACCCACCTCCGTAATTATTCCATAAAAACATGAGTGCTGTCGAATCGCAGACACATTGTCCCGAAATTCACGAATTAATTGATCATCGAGCCTTCGAGCTCAGCTACGACGAGAATATCATTCATCAAAATTGCACAATTAATCCACGCAGCGAGGTGTTCGAAATTCCCGATTCTATGGAGGAACGAAAGAAATTGCATCAGACACTCTCAGTATCAGCTTTTTCAAAGACACGCGCTGCACCGACTGCGCTTAATCGACGCAGCAGTATCGTTGCCTCGACATTCCCCTCGATAATGGTTACTGCACTTCGAGCAAAGGCCAACAAAAGCTGGATCTGCAATTGATGCAGGCTGCCGAACGCGAGTGCCCGTCGAAAATAATTAGCACCCATTCTCTGAAAGTCGTCGCGATGTTGTTCCCCCCCTTTTTATAACGAGACTGGTAGAACCGAGAGACTTCTGGGTGGTGATGCGAACCGCGGAGGTCGAATCGTCGAACGATTTTTTGTCCGATAGTTTTCGCCGGTTCTGAAGCCCCGTCGAAGTCTGCGGGACCGAATTCCGTACCGGAATTGGAGGCAATTAAGGGGGGTGCAATTACGGCAATAAACAGGGTGCGAACTGCAGCGGCAGGAGGGTAGGTATCTCCGTACCGTAGCAGCCAATCACGCCGTCGTAATGGCGCAATATTTGTCTTCGAAAATGCAATCACTCCGGACAAACACAGGCGTGCATGAAAACGAGTAAAAATCCAGGGGGCTCCGACAACGATGAAAATTACGTTTCATCGACACCGCCTCGCTTTCCAACACTCGCATCGCTCCAATCGAGGATCTAATTTCCCATGTACAATACGTGCACTGCAGGGTGAATTCGCGAAAAATTTAAGCCTTTCGTAAATGGCAATTTCCGACCGAGTACATATACAGAATACTCTCTTTTTGTCACCGTAACGTTTTACAATCGCTGTTCGCGATGGCGTAATTATTCTGCGAATATTGCATTTTCGAAGGATCGCTTTTTTGCTCAACATCCTAAGCCCCACAAGCCAATTTCACTCGGTTCAGTTTCGGCGTAATTCCGCGTCACTCATCGACACGCGAGTTTTATTCATTTTTCTATTTATATGTATAACGGGGGATTCCACGTCAAATCGAACGAAAATACAAGATTTTTTCCCCGACCACTTTTGATGTTTTCGCCTGTAATATATTTTTGTTGAATCGGTATTTAATTGTTTAAAACACGATTAAATGAATGAGCACGGATTGATCAGGTACGGGATAACCAAAGGAGAAACGTTCAAATAAATAAGACTCCAAAATGCATTATGATATGCATATAACGAATGTGCCTTGGCAAGCTGTCTGATTGTATATAAAAAAAAAAACATGATTCACGAATTGTATGACGACAGTAATCCACATGTATATAAAAATCAAATTGGAGAAAGACAGGAACCAGCAGGAACCGACAGGTCTTCGAAGATAAAATTATAAACACAGTAACCAACAGGTATACGAAGATAAAATTATAAAACATAGTAACCAGGAATAGAGGTAAAATTATAAGCCCAAGCAACCCGGAATAAAGATAAAATTATAAGACAAAGTGACCAGGAATGAACGATCCGGCACTGAGGTCGGTGTGCCCAGCTCTCTTATTTCGGACGGCATTCGATTGTCAGCCACCCGCAGGAACGGCACACACACATCGATGATCGAGAGACTCGCGTCACCGCAATCAGGCGTACATCCACGCTATAGGCTCAAGGAGAAGCAAAACCCGTTACACGCCCTTTTACTCACTTGAAGTTCGTATTGCCATTATGGAACCCGAATTTTTTCAAATTTTCCTGACCAAGCATTTTGTTACCGCAGCTAGTCGGAAATCAGCGTTTGCCGATTTGTCATTTATTCAAGTTAACACAGCTTGAAAGACAGATGTCATATAGAAAAAGTTCCTATGCAAAAGTTTCGCATCTTTGTAAGTTTCCGTGACTTCTCGTGCCACGTCAACGTATAGTTTTTATGAAAAATCTTAAAAAATCTTCCGTAACAGAACAGCGTTCTAATCGAATTGGCTGAAATTTTTACACAGCGTATCTTTTTCAGTACCAAAGATTGTCTACATATATCGCAGTGGGCGGAAAAGTAGTTGAAAATTTACAAGCAACAGTTTGCATGCAACTGTGAAATTTCTCATCATACGTACTGTAACGTGGCGGTACGAACGGTGAAAGTCATACAATCGGTATTACGATACGCAACACATAGTTTTGAATTCTTACCTTGGATAAGTATGCTTCAAGAATGTTGTCCGGCAGTACGACACTTACACATCACGTCAGGAATCGTAACAAATAATAGACCGAAGTATACTCCGCGAGAAACAGTCGACAACCGATTTTGTAAACAACACGCGCAACAACTGAAGATCGGGCTCGAGTGCGCAGCAGCGCCACGCGCAGGGTGAGCAATTAGCTTGCCGCGCCGCGAAGTTTGAACCGAATTCTCGCGACCGTGTGAATATTTGTTGATATATCTTCCGAACCACTGCTCCGGCGACTATGAAATTTTCAGACAACCTTTCGCATTGAAGAAGGCACGCTGTGTATAAATTGTAGCCCATTCGATCTGGCTACTTTTCAGTTTCGAATAATTTGCGCGCATTTTTTATCAATACTACACTGAAACGGGGAATGAAAAATCCGAAAAAATACTCTCGAGAAGTTCGCAAGAGAAATCTGAAATTTTTGTAAACGAAAATTTTTCATACGTCGTGCAGGTTTTAAGCTACGTAGTTGAAATAAATCTATTGGACGAGCTGTCGTGAAGAAACCACGTGCCGAAAAAATCTGAAAATATTCAAAGTTCATCCTTTCAATACGTACTTTGACTGTGTTCAAGGGCAGTCAGATTAAATCCGACCGTTCGATTTGACGGGTAATACCCTGTGTATTCAGGTGTATTTTTCGATGATATTCAACGAGATTGCGTAAGCCTGCAGGATTTGTTTGCGCGCATAAAATAAATGCAACTAAAGTTTTCGGTCGACTGAACGAAGCTCGTTTCACCTTGTTTGAGCTCGAAAAAGTAATACGGGGTAGTTATGGGGTAGGTGAAGTGGAAAATATATAACTCGAGATTTACCAATTGGGTGAGCTCGTAAATCGCTGTTAAGTAAGTTGGTTAGGTCAAGTAGCAAATTAAGGCGAGCACGATTACCGGGCAAGAGAAATTATTCAAGCACTTCAAAGCAGCGATCAATTCACGAGGCGAGGCGAGGCAAGGCGGTCGGAACGGCATCGTGAAATTAATCGGTAAAGATGTAAGCGTTATACAGTCGACCCCTCGGGGACCGAGTCCGGTGGCAGAATCAACTTCTGCGGTTTAGTGTACTTAATTAATCCCGAACTAAACCGAATAATTATGCTAAACTTATACATCCGAATTCATCCGAGCTTTAAAACCTGGCTGACTCTGCCCCTCGGCTAATTACTTCGAACCCGTTTCGGCATTGTGTTGGATACTAGGATAATGACTTTTTCTTCCACGAACTTCCAGCTCCGGATATCGATCGATTCGTATCATTGAAATAAAAACCAAACAGAAACAAGCGCGGAGTAAAATATTTCTCTTAAACCTCCTCTGACGGTCGTTGAGCTTCGGATTCTATCGTGACATCTGCTTCTATTCGACTCAAAAGAATTTTCCCATTTATACGTTTGCTCCGAATTAATAGAAGACAATTTTAACGGATTGAGGAGAGATTGTTTGACTTTCTGAAATCACATAATTATCTTATAGAATGATGACGAATAAGTATAACATATTATACGTGTTGTTAGATACTGCACATTGTGTATAAAATTATTTTTGTAAAATTGCTTAAACTCTGATTTATCGTTAAAAATTAATTTCTGCTTTCCAGGAGTAACGAGGTATTTCTTCGCATGAATAACAGTTCGTTTTTTGAATCCAATAAGCGTAAATTATTTCGTGGAATTAAAACATGACGGTAAATGATTTTTTTTTTCTTCCTTTTATATAACATGGCGGATAATACCTTCATTATACACACATTCACTTCTGTATTCATTTACCAACGAAAATCACGTCCAATAATACATACCAACAACATAAGCTTCACTGAAAAAATGCATAAATACATGTACATCCGTGTACATAAATAAGCTATGAAAAATTTATGTGCTACAAGGAACATTATATTTACGATAATGCATTGTTTGATTGCAATTTTATGGTATTCTTGGCTGTCGCACCGAAGCAGAAAGAGAGAGAAAGAGAGAGAGAGGGAGCATTATTCTCCGAGGGGTATAAAAACGGGGATGATGGGATATCGGCTCGTCCGTCTATATCAGCCGCAGTAAATCAGGCTAAAAGCAAGGAGACCTTTGAATACATTGACGCAACGTATGTGCATCTCGTAAAAAGCTTAGAGAAAATAAAAACCGGGGTATACGGGTGACCGGTAATACGGGTATAATTCGATCCTAGGAGAATATTATGGGGGCATTTATGGCCAAATAATCGATTTACGGTTTTTTCCATTTTTGTACTCTTACATCCCTTCTCTGAACGGAGAAATTTTTGGGGGTCGAAAACCTTTACTTTGTATGACTCTGCATACGGCCAATTGAGGTAATTTTTATTACATATTTTAATGAGGTAAATTTATTCTAAAAGATGTAAGAACTGCTTGCCTAAAACCTTTAAAAATTTTTCAACTTTTCCTGCATGAGAAAAAATTAACTAAAATTCGTGTAAATGCCTCCTCAAGCTGCACGCATTCGACGCTGCATTTTTAGCCATTCTGTTTCAAGTCTTACGAATTTCCGCAAGAGTGCCGAAAGCTCGCGGGTAACTGTATATTATAATACATATATCAGAATTTTCGATTGCCATTTCGAGGTATCAATTTGTCTCGCGTATCGGTTGCTGGAGGCGTGCTAACAAGTGCGAGAATAAAACTAAATAAAATTCTGCCGCGTGTAGATATAATGTATGTGTATATATATGTATGTATATATATATATATATATATATATATATATATATATGTATATACACATATATATGTATGCGTGTAGAAGGCAGGGCCTCGACTGAAGGCGAACAATGGGAATCGAGGGAATTTATAGGGGCGTTTTTGAAATTCATACAATGCTCACGGTCTCGCAGGACCTTTTGACTCGTCTGTTCGTGATCAGCGCGGCCGATTCGCGGAAACAATATTATTTAAATTCGGGCGCTTCGCGGTTTCAGGAGTAACCCATCAGTCGGCTTCCGATTGCATCGACCAGGGACAACGAGCCCCATAATTTTCGGACCATAAAAGCGGCGATATCGATAACGCATCGCATGCAGCACCGCGATAAAAATGACGAAAGTTGGGTAAAACAGAACAGAGGGATCAATGTTCGGTCTCGCGATGCTATATTGATACTCGCTGCTTTTTCCCCCTTCATCGTTCACCCTTCCGTTACATCTTTGATTTACTTTGTCAACCTTGCCTCAGCCGCCTTGATGGAGCTGACTACGTTTGAACCGATAAAAAGGGAACGGATAAAAGATACACCTTGTCGATCTTACTGTCTCCGCGTGTGAAGATATACGTGAGGTTCGCACACTGGTTTTTAATAATTTTAAGACCACGTTATACTAATTAGTTAGTGTTTATAACTGAAAGATATTTTACTATTTAGATAAACGTAATGGGTTCTTAATGTCCCGATGTTTGATGATTGAGCATCTTGATTCAACGAGAAATTTCATAGAAAATATATAAGGTATATAATTCGTCATGTGTTTGCATAATTTATGTTGACTTGATACTAGTTTGGTTCTAACTGACTCTGGATATTTTCAAACAAGTGGCATGCAGGTCCTGGTTAAGGACACAAAGATGCAAAAGAGAGGGGAATTTTGACCCCACTGGTTCGCCTTTTTCAGGGGAAGAGACACTTGTCTTCTTTGCATGAAGAATCTTCAATTTTCGTACTCGGTATTGTGTAACTCGCTTAGCGAGGGCCGCAGAGTTCTCTTTCTCTAATCATTGTAAACTGACAACGAGTGGTTTTCGGCTCTCTCTCAAATCACTCGCTGCTTTCACCACCGACACGAAGAGACTGCTTTTCATTCCTGTAAAAAAATCTGCCTATCCCTTGGAACAGCGACTAGATTTCCGGAATCGGTAGAGAGCGCCCGGTTTATGTTTTCAGCTGTTTGGGAGGGAAGGGTCAGGGGTTGCCGCCGATATTTATACGTCAAGTGTAGACGCGTGAATTTCGCGCGCTTCTTCTTGCAGGGAGGAGAAGAAGCTCGGAGCAGCGCCGTCGAGGAGAGAACGGCGCCCGCTGGGACGCTTCGCCCAGCGAGTGTCTCTTTATTGGATAATAAATAACCTGTTTCATTTATAAGAAGAAGATAAAGCGAGCCGGCGTGCGCTCTGAATAGGTATATAGGCTGAAGCCATGCCACCCGGCCGCCCTCTTTGTATTCGCCTCTTTGCCGAATGAACTAGCATCGAGCCTCCCTTAAGCGCTCCAAATAATAGAAGCAATTTTTTTTCTCTTTCTCCTCCTCTCGCAGCTTGACCCACCTTTCCGTACTCGTATGTGCTCGCATGCCCGAATCCTCGAGTGAGAAATGAAGTCCATTTCACCCACACGCCGTTCCACGTGATACGGGTTAAACAGATTTTGGAAATTTGTTGACACGAGTTGAAAAATCACTGGCCCGTGAACAGATTTCAATATAAATTTAACCCGAACTTTTGTTCGACGTGCGATTCAATCAATATTCGTTTCACCAATGTTTTTCAGTCGACAAGAATATAGCGGGCTTTAAAAAATCTACGACTATTTGGTCGTGTCTTCAATGAAATAGAATTTGCTCTCGTTTTGTGAATTTGGCAAATTGAACTTGGTGCTTTACTTCGAGTTCTTGAAGCGCATCATAAATATCCAATAACCAACATTGTCTCTGCTGGAAAGTCTCACTCAGAGTCTCCGCCTGACCTCAGAATCCACTAGCGAAGAGTAAATTCTGCGGATAAAATTGCGAGCCACGTTCCCTGCAGAGTTAGTAAGATGGTCGAGATAGGATGACGTTAGATAAGGTTGAGAAGCGTATCGCTATAGGTACCAGCTCTGACCCGTCGCGTCGGTATAACTCCGAAGAAGTACTTTTTAACCAGAGAGTTTGAGGGACGAGGGACGCGGGGCGGGTTTAAGGGTAGGTACATGGAAAAAGTTTAAATAACTTTTAAAACTATATGTGATCGATTTACTTTTAACTCGATCGAGTTTCCCTCGGTTCGCTTCGTTTCGGCTCGTACAGCGAATGTCCCTGAGCACCTCGCCAATCTGGATTCCCGTCGCGCGGTCCTCGTATCGCTCTTCCTTATCGCCATTATACTCGTCACGGCAAGAATACACCGGAAAATTCAGAGCCGTGATAAACGGCGTGCTGTTCATTTCCACCCGGCTTTTTCAGCGTCGTGAAAATTCGCGACTTTCGCCGATCCGCGGGTAGCGAAAGTCGAACTTCCGGATGACCCTTATTTCCCAAGCCCTGGAACTCCAAGATAGAGTCACCCTGGTACCATGGCCCCGTAACCGGAAGTCGAGCTCCGGTGGCCTGCCTCTGTGGTCGCCTTGTTGTCACGTACCGGTAATTAAGAAAGACCACTTCAGTCTTCCGCCGTCTTACACCAGCTTTGTATCCACCCGACTCACCCCGGGAAACTCTCGCGTCTTTTGTAAACGTATCTGCCTAACAATACACGAAGGATTATGCATGCATAAAAGGAGCTCTACTCCGAAAAGCCACGCAGAACTGTCCGAGTCTAGCTTTCAGGGGAATTTCATCTCGCAATATTGCCCGCCTCCTATTCAACTGCAATTACACGCGAAATGATCGGAGCTCTGCAAAAACGTCGCCCACTGTTCCTAGATATATTAACCAAAGTTTTTTTGTACTCTCTGCATAAGGTGAGTGTACCAGTTACTGACCTCCTTTGGTTGTATCCGTTTGATCATCGGTTCCAAAATTACTTGAAGATAAATTTGTACAGTTTAACCCTCTAGAGATTGATTTTGTCGTCGAAAAATTCACAATTTGTGCCGTCAATTTACAATTTTGAAATATGAAAGGGGTCCAGACGTGTCAATAATTGGTACAGGTTACTCGCTCCAAAATTTTCATAATAGTTCGACCTCGTTTAGCTACTGCTGACCTTTGCAAGACTGGAGAATAAACCGAGAAACCGGCTGGTTCAAAATTTTTTACACCACCACCGCAAATTCGATCGCAAAGAGTAACAGGGAGGAGACACGGGAGGAGTGATCGGACGAAGCTCGAGATCCGAACAAGCAGATCACCGGATTTAAGCTTCGACTGCTGCCGTAGCTGCATCCGAGTCCAGCCGGCGTTTCACTCGGAAGCTCTTAATCCCAGCCGTGTTCGAGTCGCGGAGTCCCGTAGAAAAATCCGTTCTAGTCGATAGGACGTGACGCTTCGTGCTTTTCTCCCCCTCGCCGGCTGATATTAGTCGCGCTGCTGTCCGAAGCTTATCGCCCGCCTTTACGAGGAGAGGAAAAAGGGCTCTCCCTTCTCGCCGAGTCTCTATAATTGATAAAATTCTCGTCCGACATTTTTCCCGGGCTCAAAGAAGGCCGATGTTTTCCATTGTCAGGAGACGAAACGTTTCCAGCGTAGCGGAAAATTCCAAGTTTCAGTTTGTCGCTTTCCTTTGACGGCAATAAGAACCGACCGCATGCACGGCGCCACCGACTATACGTATACCTAAGGGTTGAAAATTGTCTACCTAAGGTTGCCGCAGCGCTTGCTGTGCACGGTTGTCTGAAGTGTTTGAAATTGGCTTTAGCGGCGGGTGTCGAGTGTAAAATCGTTTCACCCGAGGCGGTAGGATCGTTGTTTTTCCTGCGAGTCGTACCAGAGACCCGGATCCACCCCGTCGCCGCCTCGAAATATCTCGATGTGTGCACCGCGAAATGAAGCTTGGATTACTTCCCCAACGCCTCTGGCGCCTCGCCGAGGATCCGCACTTATTGTTACCTCCCCTTCGAAACCGCGAGAAGAAGATGGAAAGCTATAGGAATGAAAAAATTAGGCGATCGTTTAACCCCTGAACTACGTGCATCGATGTATCCCTCCGTTTGAATGTGAATTTGAGTTAAGAAAAAATAAATAAATAAATAAAAACAATTACGTAAACTAAACGGAGAAAACCATGTTTTTCAAACTAGATAGACGTTTTCCGGCATTCAAGTCGAACTCGAGTTCAAATTTAGCGCCTACGTTTGACCCTACCGAGATTCATACAAACCTACTTTGAAGGAAACTGAACCTAGAAATCTTACATTGACCCTCTGACTCCTAAGAATTTGAAAACAAACCGTACGTCGAACCTCCAGCTCCGTAGGACAAAGGTACCAAACCCTAATTTGACGCTCTTGGTCGACGATTGAATCTGGTTTGTCGCAGTTCAATCTACAGCTCCCCCTTGGACCTGTATCTCCTCCTCTACAGATGCATTATTACAGCGATATTCAAGTGCTCGCAATGAATAATACGAGAGCTATTTCGACATAATTTTGACCAGTTTCAATAACGTTTGAAAATCAAGTATTGCATTTCAGCTGTATTTATCCAACGTTCTTACGGATACAAAAACCCCTTTAACTAGAAGCGCTGTACTACCTCTGGATGGTTGAAGGAGGTTTTAAGCAGACCCTATTTTGAGCCTAAACTTGGTAAATCAGTAAATTTTGGACATTCTCAGCGTTAGAACAGAACCTACTTTACTATCTGTAAAGTAGGCGTTAAATTTCGATTAGGGAATGCTCGTAATTCATTGACCAGCCTCAAGGCCCCTTTTCTCTTTGTCCATTTGAATTCAGGTTCCGCCGATTGCCACCCACTTTCCTACCAATCATACTCCGCGAGTGGGAGAAGTTTTTTCGAATCATTCTACCCGGTGGAAAAGTGAAACTGTAATGTCGCGTTCAAGTTCCCCCGACTCCGCCAACTGACTGTATTCCAGGCTATTCAGCAAAGCTTGTAATCTGGCGTGCCAATCGTAGTTTGTTCTAGACCGATTCAATATTTCAGCTGTGCAGGGGAGGCGGATTCCATCGGAGCGTAATATCCCGGCATCCTCGGATTCGGTAAAATTAATCCCCGACAGCTAACCGGGAGCTCTGCCGCAATGCACGTCGCTTTGTACAGTCGAACTGCAACAGCTCAGGAAACTTAACCGAGTTCCGTAGATCCGCTCATTTCTGTGCCGTGCAGAATTTTCGCCGTTGAATTCCCATCGCTGCAGGGATCGATAGCCGTATCGCTGCGGCTTGTCGGTGCTTCACGATCGGCAAAAATCTATAGGCAATCATTCGCCCCGTTCAATTCCCGTCTGTTTCAGGCTGTGGCCGACTTACGCGAGCGCTCACAACAACCTGGGAACTCTGACGGTCGGCGAAGAGGCTGAACAGCACTTTCTGTCAGCCATTAACGCCCAGCCGGGTCACGTCAACGCTCATTACAATCTTGGCCAGCTCTACAGGTAATTTATTTCGCATCATAACTCCCCCCTCGGCTTCGGCTTCGCCGCAAAGCGAGGCAACACCTCGAAAAAGCTGCTCGCGTGAATCGCAGATTCAATTAAGATATGCAATTCAATACCTGTATTGTCGCTCCGACGGCCTGCAGCCCTGCGTGTGTTAACGAATATCGCGAATATCCATCGCGATCTTATCGTAATTGATGATTCTCAAATTGTTTTCCTCGAATTTCGTTGTTCCCTGATTCGGTTCTATATTTTGCCAGAAAAATATTAATTAGAACCCCCGCGAAGATGGTCGCGCGAAATAACGGATCGTATAATGTACGTATATACGCGCCTTCGTTGCAGGCAAGGGACAATTTTATCAACGGTTTATTGTCCGTTTTATTGGCCGAAAAGCGCTCACGCGAATTTCACGCGTTAAATCTTGCGTGCCGCGGTAATTCATGCCGCTTCGGACAAAATTAAAGTTTAATTAACACGAGGAAAAGCTTCGCACACCGTTTCTGCTTCCGTTTGCGTATAGGTGTCTTATACCTCTGCGTGTGCTTTCGTTTTAACCGTAGGTCACTTTTCCGCAGTCATTTAAACCCTCCGTAAGTTATCGCTGTAACAATTGTTTCGTTTTTTATAGTTTCTGTCGTTCTCCCGCTCGGTTGGACTGAACAACGATTTGTTTTTCTTTCACTTCAATCGTGGATAATGTAGAATTCGGTCTTTCATTTGCGCCGTGTTAAAAGAAGGAACCCAAAATTACGTGATCTTGTTTCGTTTCCTTTTACCAATTTAATCTATTTCGGTAATTGAAAAAGTAAGGTATAACACTCACGATGAACGCGCGGGTGTTCGTAAAGCACAAAAGTCGAAGGATCAACGTAATATATCCGAGACCTCGAGGAATGGCGTGGTTTTTTTCTATCTCGTTTCGATTTTTTCGGGGCTGTTTTTCAGGGGCGCATCCTGTGGCGTTGAATATTTTACTTGAAATCTTCAGACGTTTCTTACATATGTATGCACATTTATACATATACAACGTGTGTAACGTGAAATCCTTGTAGAGTGCTGAATTTTCCGTAAACGCGAGGATTCGAGAAGATCAGAGCCGGATGAAAATGTATACCGAATGTGAACGTATGCGAACCCGTGGCACTGGTCGAAGCGGGAGAATATTTCTTGCAGTGTTTATTCATTCACGAATACACGCTGCAATGTCGGTGTTTCAAAATTACGCAAGCCCATAAGTTTTGCTAGATTCACCGGGAAAAACGATGTGAAAGTAGAGAATTAATCGCAAATCGCCTCACTCAACCTTTTCTTTGAAACTTTCGCTGCGATGTTTTTCATTCCCTTCGATTTCTTTCTTCGCCAATTTATTCCCTCATCTCTCGAAAAATAACCTCGCGCGTAACGTGAATTTGGTTATGTGGTAAACAATTATGAACAAGGGATTGTCATATTACCACCCCTGCTAGCCTGACCATTGGGGATTCTAACGTGATTACCGCGTCCCTTTTTACGGCCACCCAGTCGGTAAACCGTCAAAGCTGAACCATAATTCACCTTCCCCCAAGTCCTTTTAAATTGCCGTTTAATTTATTACAAGGTTGAATTTATGGCGCGGGAATATACCATACGTGCGCCATTATACATACCTCGCTACACAATCCGTGTAGGTACACACGATTTCCCCATCCTAGCGCTTTCGTTATACCACCCGGGCGGTCGAAGGATCGATAAAAGAAAATAATTTCACCATCAAGAACATCCGGGACGATGCAGTAGCTCATCCTGAATAAAAATTTAATAATAAATATCAAAATGTAGGGTATCGGTAATCAATGGTTCTGAGAAATTTTCATTTCATTCGAGTTTGAGCCATTATATCCTTTTCACTTCAAGACCAAAGGGGATTCCTTTAATTTTTTGAACCACCGTTCACCTCAGCTTTTTTTTGGTTTTTTTGTTTTTCCAGAAAAACGAATCGAACTGACGAGTGCATAAGGATGCTGCAGAGATGCGTGTCCTTGGATCCAGCTTACACCCCCGCCTATTTGGTGCTGGCGCGATTGGCGACCGGGCAAACAGCGGGGGCGCTTCTTCGGCACGTCGTTCGTCTCCAGCCACGAAGCCCTGACCACCTAGCCGAGTACGCGGCATGGTTGAACAGCAACGGTACGTGACGAGTTTCCCCTGAGAATTTACCTTCCAGCAAATTGCGAGCAATCGCGTTCGTTTTTAACTTCAGGAGTATACGCATTGGGGTGGTTCTTGAAAATGTCATTTTTTAATTTTGACCGTTTAAAATAATTCAAAACTAGATCCTTCATTTTTTCAATCTAATACAAAGGGATTTTTAGGGCCGCTGATTGCGAATCTGAAATTGAAATTTCAAAATTCAAAATGACGGATCCGACATGCCGGACCAAAATCCGAAAAGTTACTTGATGTTGCCATATTGGATCTACCATTTTAGATTTTGTAATTTTCACTTCAGATTCGTAATCGCCGACCCAAGAAACCCTGTGTGCTAAATTTTATGGAAATCCGTTCGGTAGATTTAATGTCCCCCCGAAAGGATTAAATGGGGAACTCCAAACCTCTCGAGGGCGCGGGCTATAGCTGAGATAAAAAACTGAGAAATAAAGGGATGTTATTTGAATTATTTGGAACCGATTTGGGGAGGGGGGGGGGGGGGGGGGAGGGGGGTGAGCCAGGCGAAATTAAAAAATCACCTTTTTGAGGACCACTCTAGACTATACATACATTAATTATGCACATAAGCCGGATTAATTATGCCGCTGTGCGAAATGGAAACTCGTTGTATATTGATGAAAAGAAAACGTCATCCCGTTGTTTCAGGTAAATGGCTCGCCGCTCTGAGGTACTTTCTGAAGGGGATGGAGGTCTCGAACTGTCACAGAGCCTCCCTTCTCGGCACGGCGAGGATCCTTCGCGCCAGGGGACAGTGGCCTCGGGTTCACCAGCTCGTCACGAGGTACGTCTAAGGCGATTTTAGGGGCTAAAGCAACGCAATTAATTACAGGCGAAGAAGAGAATGAATGGAGTAGAAAAGGGAGGGATTGAAATGAGTGAAAGCCGGCGGTCTATTTCCTCGCCGGAATAATTTTCGCCGCTATTTATTCTTTTGTAATTATCCTCGATCGGCGGAGCCTGCGTGTATGAAAGTCGCGCTAAACGCGCGGGTTGAATTCAAACACGTACACCGTTTAAATAACGCAGGTTAACCGGTTCAGTCACAGACGCCACTATAGTGTACACCCGTTTCTTTTTTCTTCTCCTTTTTGTATTTTTTTTTTTTTATATTCCATGCAAAATCTTGAATTGCTTTGTATTTTCCGGTAACAAAAGTACTTCAACTTTGGAATGATTAGGATTTTTTGTGCATCCATGATTGCTTATAATTTTTATAAATAAACGTATGCAGAAAAAAGACATATTTTCCTGAATATAATTCGTTAGTGGAGAAATTTGATAGTGTTGAACTAAGAGCAAATCGTGTTTTATTTAATTCCATCGTGGAATATTCTTACAGTGTACAGTGAAAAAATCTCATTGTTCAAACGATCACGATGAGCTAACACTAAATTTGATTGCAAATGGATTCTCTACAATTCATCAAGGTTCTATCATTTATTTAACTCTTCAGTTGATCAAAAAACCATGATTATCGAAATCATTGTCACTGTGACGAATAATGTGCTAATACCTTACTGAGAAATACTTCACCGTTAGTCAAAAACTGATTCTGTAGATTCGTATAGAATTTATTCGCGAACAAAATGAGCCCTAGTTATTCAAAATCGGTCAAAGGATGCGATTCTTTTATTGCAGAAATTAGTCGATGATGGGATCCCTTCAAGTTCATGAATAACTGTGCTGTTGTAGGTGAAATTTCTAAGTTTAAAATTTTTCTCCGTGTTGAAGAAATATCGTTTCGACTGAATTGAACACTCGATTAACTTCAATCGCACTTTCGGCCCTTCGTTACATCATATTTCTGTCTTCATAACTCTCCGACCGGACGATGGGTTCGATACATCTTCAAACTCGGCCACTCGCTTCATCCGGGATTACAAATTCGCGTATAAATCTCGCCGGTCCGTGACAAGCGGATGGCTGCTGCTGGCGGCGTGACGTGTGAGGAAATAGAAAATTGCGGAGTTGCCGGCGTTGTTTCGCGAGCTGAAACGTAGCCGCTGTTTTGCTGGAGGGAAGCAAATCGAGCGAACATACGAAAGACAGAATTTTTCCAATCTCTTTCACCCTCGCGGCTGTCAAGCGCGAGGCGCGCAACGAACGTCGGACGGGCAAAAAGTCTTGAGCTTTGTTTCGCCCTGCGTACCCGATCCGACCTCGCATCCATTGCCGAGGGACTTTAGCAGCGTTTCGAATCTATGAATTATCAAAATACCAATTCCATCCCGACTTCCGGAGAGGCTGAAACGCCTCTTACCGTCGAATGCCGATCCGCGTCTGCGCGAACTTTGAATAATAACCCCGATCAAACGAATCCCCCACAAAAAGCAACATTTATATTTCTTCAATTTTCTTTGTTTCGATGTATGTTGTGTACGTATATTTATACATCAATACTGTAACAACGATCAGTCTTTCGATATTTACTTGCAACTTTTTGTCATTCAATGTTTTTATTAAGTCCAAGGGTTTGAATTGAAGTAAAATTTCGTAATTTATCTTGAAGTATGAAGTATCGCGAAGAGCTGCGAGCTTTTGAATTCAGTGAATAACTTATTCCAAGGCTTACACTAGTCACCCAAAATCGACGAGCACAACATCGTATAACGTACAGCTTGAATCATTATTCGAATATTTACCTATTCATAAGCTTTCAGTTTTTCGAAAAACCTTCCCTCGTCCACCCGACGTGTTATCAATCCTTTGACCGTTGTATCCGTCAAATTGAACAACCAGCCGATAAATCGTTTCGCCGCTTAAAGCGCGTCTGTATTTTACCAATCGACGCGTGCAGTTTTAAATTCACGCATGACGGATCCGCGCACCTAACGCTTTCAAACGACCGCAAAATAAACGCTAAAGCTTCGATCAGTCGCCCCTGCAGAACTCACATTGGCGCGTGTGTTTTCCTACACATCGAATTGTAACATTGAACGTGATTTTTTCATCTGGGAAAATTAATATCGTCGAACCGCGAACAGTTTTTAACCAAATCGAGGTAGATTTTACGCTAGCAAAATTCGAGCGGCGCAAATCGGATTTGCATGGGGGCGGCTTACGGTTTTTCGAAATGGAAAAACAGTGTCGCGGATATCGTTTCGGATAGTAATTTCGGCGCGAAGTCGTCGGCGTTTTCCGCGGAGGTGCAAGCGGCCGGTGAACTGATAAATCGGGAATTTACGAGCGGCCGTTTCCCTTCTTCTCGCCCCGCTTTCCGTGTGTCGGTAAAAATGATAACTCGGCCGCGACGGTGTTTGGCGGGTGCCAAGCCTGCAATAACAGTTCGCACGATACGCGTGTCTACGTGTCGCGTAAAACTTGGCGCAGCAGAAAATCCGAAAAACGCCGCGTGGCTAATGTTAAATCAAGAAAGCCCCGAAAGCACCGTCAAAGCGCAGCGCTGCTGCCAGCTTGCCCATTACCTTTATCTCGCCGGCGGAATGGCGCTTTTATAAATCACCGACGAACCCTCCCCTATCATTATATATCCGCGTCCGAACCTAGCGCGCGATATCATCGATCCTCGATCCATTGCCCCGACTTTGTTCTTCGCGTCTGCAACAAATTTGCAGTCAACGAATTCGCCCGACGTCTGCATAGCTAGTGTAATCCACTCGCGGTTGCCGTCTGCCGATTTTCACCATTCGAAAATATACTGGGAGAGGTGGAATGGCAACAAAAAACGGACGTGGTCATAAACGGCACGCGGGAATTTGAATACTTCATTTCTTATCAGATATTGCGACGTCGGGATTTCTTCGTAATGACGATCTCGAGGAAAACGAAGAACTTTATGAACTCCCGAAAATCAATCATTCCATTAAATTTTCTCTATGTATGTGGAAATAACCACGCGTAGAGTTTGAATCAACACGTAATTTTACGGAATATTCTAACCGTTACGCGTACAATTTGTCACTTGCACAGACTGAAGCGCAACATGAATTTTATGGCAAAATCATCGTCGTAAAGATCTTTGGATCTACCTGCAAAAAGTTGCAGGATTCAAGTTTGGATGCTTTTGAAAAACATGAAGGCCTTGAGTCTGTCTCAAAATCAGTTCACTGTGAGAATAGAGTGCCTTGATTTTTACATTTCGGCGACGAATATAATTAATTGAAGGAAACAAAACAGCGAAGAGAATCTAAGGTTGAGATATTTTTGAAATTCAGATTTGCACTCTCTCTCTCTCTCTCTCTCTCTCTCTGTTTCTTTTTCTGGGTTGCGAGAGACTCCGACTAATTAGGAACTGTGCTGACCTCGCTGGGTGAGGGAACCAGTCTTTTTCCATGACTGACAAAACCTGATCCGCATCATTCGCCACCCCTTCAAAACCATCGTGTTAAGTTCATCTGAAACAGTATTTGACCTCGGCTGGCAATGCGAGGTCCGCAATTAATTCATCTCGCGCTTCGAAGAGATTCGTATCAATCCACCGTTACGATTCCCAATTTGCAAACATCGAGCCAAATGAATATATAAAAGAAAAAAAAAAAATGTCGGTTAAACCGAGGGACTTGGAAGCTGGCCGTGATTCAATCCACGACTCAAATTAGCCGTGTTCGTAAACTGTGACTACGGCGTTTGAGCTCGAGTTGAAAAAGCGTTCGTTTGCCGTACCCTATAAACTGGAAAAAAAAAAAAAAATAAATAAAATGGCTGAACTTACCAACCATGGTGATCAAATACGACGAAAGAAATATTTTGTTAATTGTGATGAATGTGAGTTTATTTGATAACACAAATTATCTTTTTACTCCCCCCCTTTTTTTTGTACATGTAACAACATTTCTTTCGCCATATTTGGTGAATTCAAAAAATTCTCTCTGCGTGTAGAAATAATTCTTACGATTACTCGTATAACGCTAGGATAATTGAAATTTTCTTCACTCCATTTTCAGGTGGCACTTGATGCTGCGAGCGAGGCGAGGGGGTCTGATTTATCGAGGGGACCTCTACATCCGGGCATGGCAGCTGCAGAGTGAGTCTCGTCATCGAGCCCATCAGCATCAGCACAATCTCTGCCTGACGGTGAGTTTCTTCTTCTTCTTTTTTTTTTCTTCTTCCTTCTTTTTTTATCTCTTTTTTTCTGCGATCAAGCAAACGGAGAAAGTACGGGAGAAATTTGATCAATAAAGTCGTCTTCTACGCTTTAAAATATTCCACGTTAATAATCTCCGCATGTTAATGTACCGCAAGTTAACGATTTCGACAAAATATACGGCGAAATTGCTAATATTCTGTAAAAATTGGCGAGTTATTCGCTGCGAGACGTTGCCAATTATTCCTCGAGGGAATCTCGAGGATCGGCTGATTATACACCACGGCATGAGAAAAATAATGTACAGCGGTATCCGAGATAACAATGACGACTGTAAACGATGGTAATACGACGATAACACTTCTCGGATTTAATTAGAGACCCGTTATCGTTCCGCCCCTCTACCCCCGTCACTTCGATACCGCCCCCCGGTATCTTCCGCGAGACCGAAGTCGGTCTCTGGGTGGGTGGTTCCGGGTTCGTTCGGGAACAACGAAAGCATTACACGCGGCAAGGTCCCGAGGGAGGTTGTTTCGCGAGCCTTATATACCCGGTTCAATTAAAAATCCCCCCTCTGACTCCGACCGAAATTCGGCAAAGGGTTATCGGCCCGGGTTGGAATCGGTATCGCTTTGAAACCGTGCGTCATTAAACGAGCGACAAATTTTCATTCGCGTCGATCGATCCTGACGCCGATTGGCAACGCGTTTTAAATCGACGCGGTTGGAACTCTCCGGAATTACAGCACGGTTTATGGAATCGGAGTTTCGGGTTCCCGGGGGACGCGAATATAACCGCGATTGACCGGCGATAGGACGGCTGTCCAGATTCGTATCGACTCGCAATAAGCTTGCGCCCTTGGGCCGATCAGAAATTAGATTAAAAAACGGAACGCGCGAGGCGAGCTGAACGAAACCGGAAATTACCCATTGATTTTCACCTCGCCTGTATAGTTGTGCCCTCTTGCCGTGATCGCCTCGGCTCCGGGGATGTTGTTGACTGTAGTCTAGTAATACCCGCGTAATCACCGTTATCGTTATACCTTTCAATTAAATAACCCGCTGACTTGCTAACTTTCGCCCATTCAACGACGTCGCGTTTCCTAAGACCCTCGTTTCACCCTTTTGAGAGCCTTTAACCAAGCGGCGTCGGTCTTGGAACAGCCGATTCAATTTTCGCACGCCAAAACAAGCTACGTAGCTGTTATTTTTACTGAAAATCTATTACGATAATTGTACCTCCGCAATTTAATCCTCGAATAATCAATTGCGTTATAAATTTTCGTCGAACGAGATTTGATACAAATGAAAAATTATACGCAAAAACGTAGAAGCCTTTTAGCTTCCGAATAATTTCTGATTTTGCAATCGGTGAAATAGAATTTGAGGTAACTTCTAGGTTAAATAATGCTTTTAATGGGACTCAGTTTTGAAAGAAAATTGTTGAATTTCTCGGAGATCATTGAGTGAAACTACCTAAGCCAACAGAAAACGATGGACTGGCATCATCTGACAATTGTACACGATTATCGGCACCTGTGGCAAGAAAAAGCTCGGATTAGTCAATTTTAGGGAATGAAAAATTTTCGGAGCCAGGAATGAACGGCGATGAAGATCGTTCGATTCGTTTTAACAACAGAGCCGAGGAGACGAAGCGTTTCGCAGTTCCTGACTTATGCATGACCTCGAGTTTCAAAGGATGCGAGTCAACCGTAAATGTATTATACCCGTGTACCTACCTACCAACCTACCGTCGGCGGAGCAACAAATGAATGGATAGGGGAAAACGAGACGCCTCCGAGAAGAGCACATCAGGAAATACTACCGCACGATACAGAAACACGTGATAAATGCGTTACGTCGTATCAACAGAGGCCTGTAGAATTTCTAGATAAAGCGTAAAATACAGAGAGAATGCGGGAGAGAGTGAGATGAAAGGCAAGGAAAGACGGATGACGGGGAATTCCGTGTGCATGCACAGGCGGCTCTTGTTCTTCCGTGATTCATTACACCCTACAAATGTTAGCGGCAGATGCAGTTGAATCACGGTAGGATGCCGTTTCTCATACCAGAACAGCCTGACGCGAGCCGCTCTCGCTTCGAGATTTAATTAGGATTTTTCCTCTAGTCTCATGACTTTAATTAAAAAAGGCTTCTTCAGCTGTAAAATCAGTCGGACCGGTTTGCGTCCGTCCCAAGTGGGAGACGAAGCTCGGGTTGTAATCGCCCCGCGTCGAATTCCGAACGGAAAATCGTCAAGCAAGCTCAACTTGCGTGTCGGTTAAACTTTCGCAAGCTTCTCGCTCTATCTCTGTCTCTGTCTATTCGAAGTTTCTAGTTAGCCGCTGCACCGAGAGATCTGAACGATCGCGCCCTGTGCACTCGGGGAAAAGCTCGCATTTCGAGGAACGAGGTTGACCTCCTTGCCTCCTTCGGAGAAATTTTCCGCAACTCCGTTACCGATCCGACGGAAGTTTCCATCCGAGACTCGCCTAGATCGGTTAAAATCAATTAATTAGCAGCTCCCCAAGATTTCTTCGCTCGTACCGACTCGAGTGATAATCTCCGCCTCGGGTTCATCGTCTATATTTTATTCATCGTTCTCCAACTTTTTTCTTGCCAATTTATTCCGCGCGGTAAAGTCAACGTCATCTGGGTAAATAAACGACCGAGACCGCGTTTAATCTCCTCTTTGTAACACGGTGCAGAATTTATAATAAACACTGCATGCACAGAGAGAGAGAGAGAGTTTGTGAATTGTGCTGCTTCTGCAGTGTTGCAGGACTGATTCGAGCCAGTCGAGTGTGGAGCGGTGCATCACGAAGGCGACGGTCTATGTTTGCCCATGCACCTTTCATGGTTAAATATAGAGGGCTTCCACCATAGGGTGCAAAAATTTCTGTAGAATTATTATTTACATGACGATATAGAAGAAGCCTGATCTATTTTTTTTTTTTTGCTTCGATTTATCATACGTCCGTTTGTCAGCCCCTGCGGGTGATTATATGCATATGTAGGTATATACGTTATTCCATGGCTAGTCATGTGCGTAACGTTGTTTTTATTAGACGCGTTTTTCTTTTTCCATCCGGCTGATATCTTCCGCCGTATTGGAGACCGTTCGACCCTGCACCGCAGATTCGCTTCCCTCTGCGATAAAGGACAGGGAAAGAGAAGGAGCTTTTTTTTTTATATAATATATAAATCCGCCGCGTTGATAAAACTTGCATATTATATCACACGATCCTCGTCTATAATTAAACTGCAGCTAGACCGTAACGATTCAAAGCGCTGAGATGTACGACGCTGATCTGAACTTTGTCCACCTTTGGAAGAGCTCCGAGTTGTGAAAAGTCGCGTGTATTACATGCACACGGTTAACCAGCCGAACCGGTGATAGGGTTCTGTTTTAGTTCCAGCCGAGCTGCATGAGAGGACAGAGATCAGAACTCGGGTTTTGCTATACTTACGGCTAATCGAGTTAGTCTCCTTACTCGTCACGCGGAAAGCCTCGCCAAGTATCGTCCAACCTTCGGACAAGTTCTCCGCATTCACCGCGTCGATTTATAAAAGGCGAAAACAAAGAAGAGGCGGAATTAGAGCTTTTAATAGAAATACGAAATACCTTTAGTTGTTCTCTCTCTCTCTCTCTCTCTCTCTCTGCAATTATTCTCGTCTCCGTGCTCGAGTCTTCTTCTCGACGAAGACTGTTTCCTATCGAATGCCGAGATGTTGAACGCTGCTCCACCGAATCGTGGAAAATTTCAGCAGTATATATAATATAATGTACAGCCATTATCGTAAGAAGTTAATTTCTCCCCGCTGTGTCCCCGTTCGGCCAGCAGCGCAGAAATAACCGTCGCGCTGAAACGATTATACACCGGTACCTGTCGCGTAATTGTTCCGACTTTCGAACAATTCAGACTAAACACCGTCGACGTGGCAGTGAAGTTTCTCACGAAATCTCCACTCTCTGCGTTATAATTACATCCGTCGTCTCTTTTCGTTCTTTCTCCAAATATATCCTCGTTTGATCGACGGTCAAGCAGTTTTTTCTAATACATTTTCTTATCATCGCTCGGTATTTTCGGGTGTTTCAGGAAACGGGATGCACGACTCCGAGGGTCGCGAGCGTTTCGGTCCAGCTGGAGCAGGACAGCAACAAATCGGAGCAGCTTCAGAGAGCGCCGCGTTGCGGAGTGCGACCGGATCGGCAGACGAGGAAGACGAAAGCTCGAGTCACGGCGCCGGCGCTCCTCGTCCAGAACCTACTCGAGACGCTTTAGTACCTACAGTCTGATTCAGGTTTCAACGAGGTTTGGAATTGTTTCGCGTAGCGTGTAGAGGCCCGCAAATTTGCGCAACGCGTTACGCAAAGACGAACGAAGACATGTGAGGATAGCAAAAGGAGATGAAGTCGAGGTGATGACGTTGAAACGAGATGGAAAATTTATTTTACCGATTGAGCCGATGGTGATTTTTTATGCTAGGGTATAACGTTGTGTAACGGTATTATTGTACGAATGATATGACGATACGGTGAAGTATAATTGAATTGAAGGTCCGAAGCTGCAGGGCGCGAATATTCAATATTATACAACAATATGATGTAACGATATCACGGTGATGTAATTTTCTATCGCTTGAAATCTTGAATGTACAATCTAATACAACAGAACATCATATTGTATATAATATATAGTTGACGTTTAACGCATTGTTATTATAATTATTATAGATATTGTTGCTATCATCATTATTGCGTATCATTGTATCATTTTATGATATACTTTTCCTATAATACATATAACCTCGATGATCATTATAATTCGAATATTCACCGTGGTTGTGTTACTTTTAATTTTATTTTAATCGACTTCATTTTCGTTTCAAATTTCACAATACTGATTTCTGAAACTTTCACGGTTAGCTGTACAGTCAGCGTACGCTTAGGTTTATTGAAATTTCAGTAATCATTCTCAACGCCGAATGCTCTACTTACAACGCTTCGATATTGATAAATCGATGATTCCGAAGGGTTCACAAGCTTTGTCCGTGTGAGAAAAAAGGTTTTATTATAAAAAAAATGTATGCGGCAACGAGATATCGGATAGGAAATGCGAAACAGGTATGAGCTGCCGATAAATTTGTCGAATAAGATTGTTCAATCGTATTATTAGCAGATCTCGAAATCGTTGAAATCAATGCAGCTTTCCGGTTCTGGGAGAAAATTGCTGCAGCAAGGCGAGGTTTGAAATTATTTTACAAAGACGAAGGATGAAGCAGCAAATAAGAAAATAAACAATTTATGTAAAAATGGATACAAATGAATAAGTAAATAAATAAGCGGAACTGAGATTAGTAAGAATCGATTTCGGCAGTAAGGGTATCAAATTATGTACTTTGCATGTGGACCAATCGAATGTTTTGTACCGATCTGTGAGATTGAAATACTACAAGGATTGTACTCGGTGTGAAATAAGAAACGAAGGAAACCGCAAAGGAAAAGACGCTATAAGATTAATTATAGTGAAAACATATTTGTATATTTCAATGAATTTTTGTGATTAAACTCTATACAATACGATTACTATTGCTAACACATCGTACAACAATTGATAATAATTGTCTGATAAATAATAACCCTGATCCAGAAGTTTGTCTTGTAGAAAATTATACGCATCTGCTTGTAAGTTAGACACGAGCTCAAAACGGAAAATTTGCAATTGAATTATACTTGTAAATATATCATATTTATATACCGTGAATGTAGTACTTTGTACGCGCTATGAGATTGCGAAATTACACGATTCATTCATCGTGGGTTTTGAATTCATGCACAAGACTATCTTAATTTATTTCCGGTTTCGACGATTCCTCCTGTGGGTACAACTTGCAGTATCTTAGCGCGTATAAAATGACATATCCCGCAATTCTATACGCAATTTATAAAAACAGCTCTTTAGATTCTTTGTAGATTGTAAAATTGGACCGTAATTAGTCCAATTACTGCTAGCCGTTCTCATTTTTCACTGTTTGCTTAGACGAAAGAAATGCCAAATATAGCCACCGCAAAACTTTCTGCGGCTCGGTGTAACGTGCTATAAATAAATAGAAGAAGAAAAAAAAAAATGACAAACGATCAATAAAGCGAAAAAAGAAGAAATAAAACAAATAGCGAATAAATTATATTATATTCGTGCAAATGCGATTATCTGTGAATGAATTAACAAAATCTCGGAATATCGGGGTGCAAAAAGGGTCAGGATAGCTTAATCTGCAGTACTAAGGAACGAGAATAAAGGTAAACAAATAACCAATATTAAATACGGTATTATACGTAGGTACATTATAAGCCTGACGGTCTTTGTAACAAATAAGTACTCATACATATATAAATATATTTATATATATTTATGTATATATAAGTCTGTAAATATATTTTGTATCGTTAAAATTAAAAAGCTGGTTATTTCATATAGGAATAACGCGTGTAATTAACTATATATTATGTATAAATATGATTGAAACAAACCAAGAAAAAAAAAAAAACAAAAAAGAAAAGGAATCTAGCGTAGTGTATGTGCGATGCATATAATTGTACCCGTTGTAACAACATTATATTACATATAATAATATTTGGTATAATTAAAGAATAATTATGCAAGATGTACGTTCGAATGATTGTGTAAACAGAGGCCCGAATATCTTCTTCCAGTGCATGTAATTCGCGCGCAAATATGTATATCCCACAGGGTGCAAATCACCGAAGCCTGAGGGTAATTCGCGCGTTGAACAAACAACTCGTATACTCGCTTACTAAATATTTCGCGAAAATGTGATAGACGACGGTGAATCCGGTCGGATTTTCCACCGCTGACGCGAGTTTCGGTGCTGGTTTATTCAAGATGGCGGACCACCGACCCAAGATAAACGAGCTCGGCGGCGTAGGCTGCCTACGTAAACGACGTGTGAATTTCAACGTGTGTGAGTGCGGCACACGTGCCCGGCCTTATCCAAACAAGGCTAATTAATTAATCGCGATGGTTGTTCATCGGGCTCCTTCGAAGCCGACGTCGAGCAGTTTGGGGGGCTCTAATTATTATCGATCCAAAAACAGGCGTGCCTATGATTATATGTGTACCCAATTCCAGTGTTCTCCCATCATTTCCGATTGGCCAAGCCGCGAGCCTGCGAAGAAAACTAATCATTCGCGTATTATTCTCCCTGCTTCCCGTTGTTTTTTTTTTTTCTCGATCTTTCATCTCTACTTTTTTTTCACCAAAGTAACAACAGCCGAGCTTTAACCCCCCTCCAAGAAGAAAAAAAGGTGCCTTCTTCTTGTCGTGTGTACAGCAACAGTCTGTTTTCGGTGGGGGGGTCGTGAATTCTTCGACGAGGTTTCGGGCAATCTTGTAACTCGGAAATCTCGGTTTGCATGCAATAGGTAATCCCTAGGCGTGTCACGTATTCCGTGAACCACGTCGCCACCATTTTCCTGTCTCTCACTCCTTCTCGCTTCATCGTTCTCTCTCTCTCTCTCTCTCTTCGTTTACCTACAGCCTTCGCTTTTGTCGTGGGTACGAGATTACGGGTACAAGAAATTAAAGCGGGTTGAAAAGGGGAAAGTAATCACGAAGAAGAAGTAAAAAGAACAATAACCACGAGTCTGGATCCCCTGTCACGCGAATTTCAAAGGAGCTTGCAAACGCTTCGTGTTCTTTCGTTTTGTGTCTCATCTGTTTCGTTGAGGCTAATTTTCATTCGAAAATAAAATGCCCCTTCGGTTTTTCCTCCCACTTTCGCCCCTGCGATGAATATGTATTACACTCGTAGCTGTTGTTCCACGAAAGCATGGAAATCAGAATCGGGGAATCGGTGGTAAAACGTGAATTGGAAATCGCGGCTCCAGTGCTCGCATTAATACCGAATTATGCATACCTCGGTACACTCGATCGCGGTGGGCATAATTCGCGCGTATGATAAAGGAATAATAGCGAAAGAGACTCGAATTTTCAAACTTCGTCAGCCGATATTATCATACCGACATAGGCGGATACCTCCTACCCTGCGGCAACGAGCGAATACCGAGTGTAATTAATTTCAACTCGATTAGCTCGGTTACTGTACACATCGTTTACGAATTCAATTGTTGAATTTAACCAAACCAGACATAATAATTGCAATATCAACATTGATAACGCAGACGCGATATATACAGTATTCGTATAAACACATCCGCCCATTGTGAATACGGAGCAATTGTAATACATCGATTATTATTGATAATAAAATTATGCTTATGCATCGATACACACACACACACACACTCCGCGGTCGTGATCAAATGCCAGAGCTAACGGCAATCCATGCTGCGGATAGTGAAACTAATGAGGTGGTGGAACAAGAATGCTCGAAACTGCAGACCCCGTTCGTTGTACTAGGAATTATAAATGCGATTAGAAAATTAGCTTCGTCGCTAGACGAAGACTCTCGATTACGAAGCAAGAAGGATAATAGGCATGCGGGAACGCGGGTGGAGAACGAGGTCCTGAAAGCCCTAATTCCTGGCGGTTTAGCGGGAGGTAAAATGTGGCGGTGTACTACATACATATAACGTACGCGTGGAAAGGGCGGAGGAGGACCAGCGTGGCCGGTTGGCCTTATTAGGTACACATCGTCCACAAAGGCCTTTCATCCCCCTCCGCCTCTCCGGTGGCGGCAGTGCACCAGAGGAATAATGTACCCCGCCGCAATGCAGATTCCGGTAAGTGTAGGCGAAGTGGTGCGGAGTATAATTCCGTATAATCACACTCTTTGGAGTTCTCGGCGTGCGAATACATGTTCCGTGACAATGGCTGGTCATTCGGGTCTCCCGACCCTTGATGACCTTCGGCACAACGCAACGAGGGGAGGTTTTAATTGCGATAATGAAGATCTCGAGTGTTCCGACCTGCCTGCGAAATTTTCTTTTTCTCTTTTGCCCTTTTTCGTCCAGCCGCGATGATGTAGGAACGGTGAAACGGTGAAAGGTATCAAACACGTCTTCGATGGCTGGATTTCCCGATAATGGCCAGGGATCTGCATGGTCCTGGCACCCACTGAGAATACAAATTCTGACATTACCAGCCTTGCGCCTTGCTTTCTTGTCTATTCTCCTTCACGCTTCTCGGGTACCGCTAGGTTAGTTTCGTTAGAGGTTATTGCCGTTATACGAGCACACTGCTCTGGATACAGAACGCCGACTTTCCGCCGAAGAGGGTTGCGGAATAGAGGGCAACAGCCAAGCGCCCATTATGCGCAGGGTGGCGAAAACATCCGAATGCGTGAACTTCTCTTTCTCCAACTACAGATGTTATACCGACGCGAACCATGTCGGCGGTCCAAATTTTGGGAAATTGAGCGTCTCGATGGTGTTCCAACTGCCTTGAAAACAAATCGTTCAAAATGACAAGCAACCGTTCGCTCCAAATACCACGAATATCATCAAAATTGTATTGCGATCGATCTATTGTCGGTTTTCGGTACTGGACAAATTCAGAGTCCCTAGTTTGGATCGTGCACGTTATTGGATTTTTAGTATTGTATCTTGGAATTTGTATCTTGGTACGTTCCGGTCTGATGAACCTTTGTTTTCCACAACCCATGTCCAGTATGATCCACCTTCCGCAGTACCGAGCTACGAATCGATCAAACTTGTAGCGCTGGCGCATGCTCGGATTCCGAGGCGATCGCAAGTTTTGACCGAGCATCGAGTCTCTAGTGACTAGAGAGTGATGCAAAGTGGTGTCGGTGAGGTTTCGAGGTTGTCGAACCCTTGAACAAGTCTCGTTTTGCGCTCCTCGGGGTGGAAAGATCCGGAAATGTAAACCAATTTGGATCTTCCCACCCCGTACGTACGCGGTCGAAGATCCTGAGACGGAATCTGTGTTTGCGTAGGTCGTAATACCTTGGATGGAATCGCGGCGGGTATTCGACGCGTGTAACGGGACGTTGGAATACCGCGGGATATCTGCGCAGAACACACATGCACCGAGTGCTGCTTCGGAGAGATACAACAAGGTGGAATATGTGTACCCGGTTCTCCTTTTCCCCCGGCTTTTTCGCGAGCCGATCTTGTTTGTTCTTGTGTCTGGAAGTAGGGAGGGAGGGTTGTTCAGGGATTTGCCAAGCGTCTCGTACGGCAAATCAGCGGCGCTCTCCACTCTACTTGCACAACCGGAGGAGAAGATATCCCGCCGCTTTCCTTCCTGCGGAATTAAGGCTCTGTTTGATCGGCCTACTCTTGATCCCCGAGATTCCGAGACAAGTGGTGAACGACGCTGCTGCTTTTCTTCGTCAACGATAAACGGATAAGTAAACAGGTTCTATTATAAATCGTTTTCTCTTCCGTTGATCGATCTTTCCAATATTGTGTTTTCGTAGGAAAGTTACGAACGTTTGTGACCATTGAGAAGGTAAGTTTTTTACATCCTAAGGTCATCCCTGAACCCTGGTTTTCAACGGACACGTTTTGAAAAATTTGAACACCGATATTCATGCGCAAGATTGCTTGGATGGGCAGCTTGATGCCACTAAGAGGTTACCAACTACGTTAAGTGTCACTCGTTTACAAAATTGCACTGACGGTGGAATTTTCGCACGTTTGCTGTGTAGGCTCCGATGATAGTTACAATAAACAACATTTTACTCAGTCCATAACAAAAAAACCTGACTATAGCATCGTCTTGATGCGAGGGTGTGCTTATACCAACACCTACCCATACAGGTATGCGATCGGAGTGTGGTTACATGAAACGGTTGAACGCATTTCGCAGGCACATATCGCATAACGCAAAAGTTATCGCGTATTTTATTACCGTAATTCCGGTACGTGTATCGAATAGCAACACTATTAGTCACCCTCTTCGTCCAAAAGAGTGTTCTTTTACGCTTACCGCACGTTTTATGGTATGTACACGTATTCGCTTCGTTGCGTTCGGATTATTCGACTCGAAGGGATCGAGATCGTTGTGTTCACCGGTGAATTAGTCAAAGCACCGAGCTCGAGTGCGTCGGAATTCTCTGTCACCAATCCCGGAGGATAATGAAATTCCTAGAATACTTTAATGCAACGTCCCGCGAGTACCTGCACAATTTTAGGGATGAAAAAAACTTGTGAAAATAGAGAGAATAAATGAGTAAATAATTAATACGCAGAGACGAAGATGGGCAGCCTCGCACATCCCATCTCGAAGGATCTCCTCCGCTGAATAAAACAACGCGTTGGTACGCAGCCGGTTTTAATTATCCGCTCTCCACTCCGGGACTTTCAATTAAAAACGACCCGCGGAAATTTTCCGTTCCTCTACCTTTTTCTCCTTCCTCGAAAAAACCAATCGATCGAAGGCGCGAAGACGCCGAGGTGACGTCACGACCTCTCCTACACGACCCAGATGAACACTGGAATATGGTTTGCCTTCGGCCTGCAACGGCAATGTTCTACCACTCCAGAAGTTGACTCCAACTTGGCCTGGACAAAGTCGAGGACGACTCTGACTTCTGACATCGCGTTTCACCTAATTAAACTTCCTGCACGGCCATGGAATTGCCCACCTTCGTTTCTCCGTATCGGCAATGATCGGGCAAGCATTCCTGCCAACTTCTTTCAGCATTCGTTCCGACGTTTCCACTTCAGATCGCACGGCATCTCCTCGAATGACGGTAATTGGTTTTGAATATCGAATAATACGGGAAGCGAAGCTCCGAATATCAGAAAATATCCTAGAACTCCGGCCGGGCTCAAGTTTCCACGTTTTCAAACCCCATTACAGCTTTTGTATATTATCCGGAACTCGTCCCCGAGTCACCGGAAGTCGCGGCAACGCGATGCCGGGACTAAGGTACATGTATAGAGCAGATACTTACTCGCGCTGGGAACTTAACGTCTAATGAGATCACAGGAACTGCTTGGATAGTTAACACCGTATGTACTCGAACAGCTTCCACCCCCGATAATGGCATCTGACCGTCTTCGGGACTCCGATGTCTGACGAAATCGATAACGCCCGACTGATGGGAGAGGGATGGGAGTCCCGCCGTAACCAGCCTTCCGACACCTGCTCGACAACGTCTCGTATTCCTCGTCAAGGTACTTATCAGCTTGGACCGAAGGGCGCGGGGAACCGAAGAGGTAGAGGGGTGGTTCCCGATGTCGCTCCACGTGGACGAAGAGTGCGTGAATTTTATGACTGATTAAACTGATTTTGCTGGTAAAATTTGGAAACGGGGCGCAGAAATTATGGCCCGTAGTTGATTGAGTTTACGCGTTTTCCCGTTTCTCTGAAGGAAGCCTGTTTCGCAGAGGCAAAAGGACAAGCCGTGGAAGTAATTAATTCGATCCCATAAAGCCCGCACGTAACAAGCATTAAATTCATCAATTCCACACTTGGAAGTTCAGAGCGCAAGTTCATCTGTTCGAAAGCCGACTTCGGAATATCTTACTTTTCTCATTATAATGTTCCGTCCAACTTTAACGCCCGCGGTTCGTATCAAATTTTACATACCTTAAAGATCCTTGTATATACACCAGCTACCTCTACAAGTTTGACGATTAAAATTAAATACAACTTTGGCCGATTTGGATACATTGTTTTACAAAAGTTTCAAAATATCAAGTGGCTCGCTCGCTTTCGTTTCATCCTCAAACACCCCTAATTTCTAACACCGTCGACGCCCGCCCGCCACTTTCCTTTTTTCTATAACTTTCTTTGTGGATAAATCATCCCATCGTTCACCCAACCCTCGGTAATAATTATATCGCGAGGAAATGCCGCAAGTTGCCTACTTCTAGGTTACAACGATCGTATAAAAGATCGCAGATGCCCGAGGTGGCGGCGATTCTGCAGCCTCATGGACAATTGCCCACTCCGGTAAATTGATTCTCTTTAGCTGCCCCGGCTATTCTGATATCGCGGAAAAGTGCTTTCACTCTCCCAGCTCCGCCTGACGATCATCCCCGGAAGCTATCGCGAAACCGGAAATGGAGCGTCATTACTCGAGCTGCTTCTACGCGCTTCGTTGGCCTATTCCCGTTCTTAATGATCTTTTCAAAGCTAATTCTTCCCTCGCCGCAGAGTGAGCGCTTTTAAAAAAACACCATCAGCCCCCAATTGTGAGTTTCAATTTTCAATATTACACTCGCGACGTCGCGTCGCGGCGAATTGACCTCACCATACATTACGTTTAAATTACAGCGACCCGATCGTCGCCGAGTGCTGCGATGAAATTTTCAATTTCTAACCCGCTTTTAGTCGAATTGAATATTACCCTTTCTATTATTGGGTGAATGATCGCCCGCAAGTCGAACGGCATAGCTTTCCCTTTTCTCGACGCGCTTTACCGCTTTGTCGAACAACCTTGACAAAGGAGATGTTCGAACTCACGAGGCTCGCCAGGTCGAAGAAGGGCAGAGCCAGACACTGTATTTTGTCACCGAAGGCAGTGCCTGGTACTCACCGAGACAGTCAAATCGATACATGTCAAATTTATGCGTTTATTTATACACACCTTCTCAATCAACCTGACTATAATAATAATAATAATCTACGTCCGTACAAGGCGTGCACTTGACGTAAATTTTTCGACGAAGATTTTCGTTTTTCGTTAAAATTCACCTTTCGCCTAATGATGACCTCGTTAATTTGGACCACGCTGTGTGATTATATTTTTACGCAGACTCGAAGAGCCACTTTGCAACAAAAAAAGGATCACGTTCTCCTCTACTCTGATTTTCAAAACTCTCCCACCAGTTAATTATCACTCACATATCCCCCCCCCCTGGTGGCAATTCGCAGGTGCCAGAGTATCGTGAGTTGGTACAAAAGCCGTTGTTAACTAGCTCTGCACTTGAACATTGACAACGTTGGTTCAATTGTACTTGGGTTGAAATTATCACATAGATGGGGTTGTTATCTATTAGACCTTGAATAACGTAGAAGTAATAACGACGTAAGCAATAATGATAATAATTATCGAGGTAATAACTAGCTGTTGAATAAAACTTATCGTTGATAGAATAACAGGCGTGCATCCAGATATTTCTGTCGGATCGCTTGTAATTTATGGAGGCTCGAGGCGAAACTCGATGAAAATTATCTCCAAACATGTTTTGCGTGGCTGAAAAAGGTCAGCTAAATTCATCGCAGTGGCGTATCCAACTTGCTGCCAAATCAGTGCTTCAAGGTAGCAGATCTCCGGGTTAATTGAATTTCCAACTACCGAATCCCCTCTCGCCTTTTCCGCTAACTAACTGCAAGTTTCAACCAACCGTTTGAAGGATGTCAGAACTTTCGGTTATTAACCGAGTAACGGTTAACGGGTGCCTAATACAGCCGAGCCGATTGAGCCGGACATCGTGGATGTATCCTGCGCTCGGCCGTTGAACGGCGAGGCTCACGTGAAAAATTTATCCACGCCTACGCGTTACACCTTTTCGTCAAATTCACACCCCCGTCGTCTGAACGTCAGGTGGAAAGGTCGTCGATCATTCCCGTTTCCCCCAGACTTCCGGTAACCTAAGCACGGGGGTGTTTTGCATTGTATAAGTAATTCTCACGACCATGATTACTTTATTCGTTACCTAATTAATTAATTCATTCGTTAATTCATCAAGAATTCTTCTTTCAGCGAACTTTTCTCACAGTCGGCAAACGGTAAACGGACCCCCTTCTTCGTTAGCAAAATTCACGACTATTCGCTGATGAATTCAACGACGTAAACAAAACTCGGGGGATTTCACCTTCTGATTGACGATTTTCCTTTGTTGTCGTTTGTTCGACCGTCACGAGAACGGAATCCCGCAACTCGAGAAGACCTTCACACGTGGTCGTTAGGATCGCGGCCTTCCATACGTTAAGCGCTGTTTGCCTCGGCGCCGTTAAAGCGTGGCGCAAATAGCCGGTTCATGCAGAAGTCCCGGCTAGTCTCGAAATTCTTGGCTTTCCGAGTTATTCGGCAATTTATAGCCGGAGAATCCTGACCAGTCCATGTGTCATTCCTCGCATTACCGTCTATCAGCTCAGTCACGCCTCGCCGGGTTTATCTCGCGTCTGAGGTGGGCGTATGGGTGTAACGCGTAGTCTACTGCGTCTCGCCATTCCTCTCAATCTTATACAAATTCCCTCCATAACTTCATGCGTAAGTAAATTGCCCCTTTGCACTGGGACCCCATCGATGATCATCTCGTTTTCTTATCACTCCCGGTTCCCGCGGGATTCTTATTCGTCTGTTCCTTGCTGTTAGCTTTGAACAGTTTTTGTTATTTCGCAGGTTTCTTGGATCCCTGAAACGCGCGACACTTCCGTCGGAGATTGCTTAATAGATCCGAACTTCCACGTTTAGTGAAAACAGGGCGGGGCCAAGGTTCCGAATTTGAAAAGTTCCGAAAGCGTCTAATTCGAAATTCAAAATTTCGCGCTTTCCGAACTTTCCAAATTCGGAATTTCAACCCTGCTCCACAAAAACGAAGGCGAGAATTTCAAAAATCTTCCAATTCCTCAAAACGGTCAAAACGGATACCGCTCAGCCGTTATCTTCGGTCGCTCGCTTCAACACCGGCGTCCAGCGGTGCGATATCGCGAATAGGAGAGGCGGGGCAGGAGGGGAGGTGAGAAAGAGTGCGGCGCACAGCGAGAAGGATACCCATTTGTTGAACGAACTCGATTATCGTTAGGTGGTCCCGTCTTCCATTAGAGCGAAGTCCGAGGTCGGAGGTCGAAGCTGCCGGATGATATCGGCGCTCCGATCAGCGATCGGTCTTCCGGAGCTCCTGCATCACGCAGCTTTCGCTTTCCACCCCACGCACTCTAGGCTCGCCGGGACGGCGAGTCCTGCATCTTTCACTCACGCTCGATTTATCTGAATAAAAGATCCCAGAAGCATATTTCAAACGTTGCGAGGAAATCTTCCCTCCTCTCGCAAACGTCCCCGGAAACCAGTCAAGAGATAACGTGCCACCGCCGCGGCGTTTTCTGGTTCGAAAAATTCTTCGAGGGGATGAGAGGCCAGTTCACCGCCTCCGGGAAGTCGAGGTCCTTCACCCGTGTCACTGGCCACTTTTATCTGCATTCGGCGGAGCGGAGACTAGTCTTTATTTTGCGGATTTCATCCACCGGGGTGAGTCAACCTCGTTATACACGTATCAATTATGCATGCACTGTGTTAGATCCGAACCGAGTTGCAGACGTGGCGAGAAAAGTGAGCGACATTGTCTGGAACGAGGGATATTTATTCAACAACAATTTCTCTTTCGTCGATTCTCCGCGATGTAAATTTACTTACTCGACAAACACGCTGATTGAGCTGAATATTGTAATAACTTCCATGTATAGTACCAGTTGTTCTCAAAGTTGATTTGCAAATGAAAAATCCAGCCAATGAAATGATTTTACGTGATGTAATAATGGTCCGTTGACAAAAAGCAGAGCGACGGGCTAATTCCCTTTAATTTTACGACCGAATACACGCGAGTGATCCGCATCGCGGGGCTGTTAATTTTTCCGACATTTCTCACGAGGTCTCGAATATAAGCTGAGAATTATATTCAGTTAGAGTTGGTCGCCGCGCAGTCGGTGGTAAGAAACTGAACCTGATGAGCGAAACTTTTCATGAATAACGGGAACGGTGTCGGTAATAGCCAAAGTTCGGCGATGCTTTAGCTGGAATAACGGGGCGAAAGAGGTCCGTCCGCAGAAATGAGAGCCCTTGTTCCGGTCGGGGCTTTGCTTGGATTAATATCCAATTACAGATAGAACCATTTTGTCAACACAACACCAGCGTCCTCGATCCATCCGTTTCCACACCTACTTTACCCCCCTCGTCCTTCCTCCGTAACTACCGTCCTCGTCTCGCCGACAGGGCTGGAAGTAAAGGTTCTCCGAGAGCTTTTCGCCCGGGGGATCGAACAGCGCTGGCTGCAAAAGGAACTCGCTGGCTTTTACTGGAATCGTTTAAATTAGTGCGCTCAGCACCCGAGGACAAAGATACATGGCTCTTGAGCTCGAGGCGTTCTTTTTATTTTTCGCAGCCCAACTTTCATCCCCGACAGATTTCTCATATCGTAATTTCGCGCAAGGGAGTGGGGTGAAAAATCCTTGAAATTGGCCGAGTCAACGCGCGCAATCGCAAAGTATACAGCTGAAAGAGAAGCTGAAGTTGTATTCGACCGTAGCTCCGTGAAAATTATTGTCAACGAATCATCATATTGTCCCGAATGCATGATTCGAACCGCAATTCTCACCTTCCGATGCCGCTCCGGTACGGTCAAAGGTATCGATTTCCCTGCCGAATTCAGGAGCGGGGAGCGAATAGGTGCGAGTTAATCTTTCGTCCGTCGAGAAACGGCGATGAATTTCAAACGCAGTCGGCTGATCGGAGTGCACGGTACGTATCTCGGCTGAATCCATGGGAGCATGGTAATCACACAGATGTGAGCGTGGGGCTGAACGCCCGCGGACATCCTTTGTGATCAAAGCCGAGTGCCGGTGCGATATTCGGGGAATACATGCAGGGCGAAAACCCACGGAGGCAAAGATCATTCCCCGGCGTCGCTCGGGTGCGGAAGCTTATTAATTCACCGTTTAAAGCGTAATATTATCCCGCCCGAGCTGCAGAGCGAGATGTTTCAGCCCTGCCCTCGAGTCATAACGCGAACGCGTTGATGAACTGAAAATAATTCATGTACCGTCAAGGATATGGTAATACGCTGCAGAGACTCGGTGAAAAATAATGTAGCGTTGATATTCAAGAATGTTTTTGGTAGAGGGAACGAGTTTTGAAAAAACAAACGTTGCTCAGGTGTTGTAATAACGGACGATGTCGCACGGAGGATCCGAAGGGTGCGTTCGCAAGATCGTATTTTGCGTAGATTCTTTTTGTGGTGGTTGAAGAGGATCTTTCTTCTCCTTACACTCGATCGTTTAAACAATTACCCATTTGTACTTGATGGGATATACGACGAAAGTATCTAGGCTCAATTTTTAAAAAGAACTGTCTTTTTCTCGATCGTTTTAAAATTCTGGCGTACCAGCTGGCGTAGTCTGACGAAATTTAGAAGTCAATAATTCTCAGAATCTAAACTTGGAATGGATGTAAATCGCGATTTAAACACTCCTATGATTCTGTTTCAGTGAATATATAATTTGAACCTTCATCAAATCAGACTTTATTATTTAATATACATTTCTGCATTTTTAATTTATGATTTATTTTTGTTCCTTAACTTGCAGTTTTATGTTTTTCACATTTTCGTACCTCTCCACTTCCTACCGTTTTGGCATAGATCGATTTAAAAAAAACTTCTTCTCAGAAGTGGGTCAACTGTATCAACAGTTTTTTCCACGATACGATTTGTTTTATAATAAACTCTGAACCTTATTTTTTCAAAGGCTAATTCTATACACATTTGCGGAAGTACGACTTCAATTTTACTCTCCTGAAAAGTCGTCACCGCTTGACATGTATTGGACGCTATTCCGATCTAGAAACAGGGGGAAAAATTCCATGCATCGATTACGAGTAGTTCACGATGAGCACCTGGATCGCGTGGACATCCGCAGTAGCGTGAACCCGGAAGAGCACAAGTGAACGAAGCTTACCTCCAGCTATCCTCCAGGAAATATCCTACTCAGTTCGGAGTGTCCAATTAGTGTCGAATTAGTGTCAAGAATAGATAGGATGCCGCGACCGTTCGACGCGTGAGGTGTACGCGTAGGTATAACACTCGTGTTGTAGCTGTTACAACAGAGGCATTAAACCCCTTTGTGCGATGCCTCTTCCAGAACGAGAGGGGCTCGAAGTTAATTGCATCCGCGCGCAAATACGGGGCGGGCCCCTTGCCTGCCGGATCGAGCGCGGTTTAACGGGGGCTTAGAACCGGATGAAGAAAGGTGGGACGGCTCGGAAATCGAGATCCACAATTTAGGATACACCCTATACCAGGTGGGGTAATTGACGTCTGAAGGGACAAGGCTTAGTCCTTGATCAGCGCTGACGCAGGTGTGACGTAAACGTGAGAGACGTTTGATTTGAGGGACGGGAAGAGGGGGAGATAGAGAGGGAGGGAGAGTGTGAGTGAGCGATTCGAATTCATTTTGCCTTGACTTGCAGCTAGCCGTACGGCACAAAAACACACGACCTTTTATTTTTAAATAAGAATTAAATTAACAATTAAATTGATAAGCTCGAGCAGTATAACTGAACAAGCAAGAACGGTAAGGTGAGGTGGTATGACGATATATAAGTAACAGAGAACAATACATAACCATAAGCATATATTTTACATTCAAGTACAATTAAATAAAACAATACAAGTAACGATACATTTAGAATTTTCATCTCCGATACATTCAGATTGCTGTCACATTTTAAATACTGACCTTACTAACAAGGTAAAATTTAACAGTATCATAAATATTAACAAATGATAATCGGAATGAAGGTACAACTCGAGAGAGAGAGAGAGAGAGAGAGAGAGAAACAGTTAAGACGTGTGTCAGTTCGCCGAACAATTTATTTATACGATTAACGCTGTCGATTCACTTTTGGGCGGCAGAATCGACGCTGCATACTTTTATTTCACCCTTATAGCTCAGTCGGCGGAAGTCATCTTCTTGACTGCAGGGTACGTAGCTAGAAAGTTATTCAATCGAGTATTCAGACCTGTTCGCGTCGTTGGATCCGAAGGGCGATGAATTTTTGAGGTATCGTCGACGTCGACGTCGGGCTTTTCTTCTATTTCTTTTTCTTTTTTATTCTTTCTATGGTCTGATCCATCCTTCTACACCGACAAGGAAAACACGTTTTACTTACGTTCTACCGAAAATCTTGCTGAATTTTTACCTTCATTTACTTCGCTTGTTCGGTTCTGCCAGGACGTTGTACGGAATTACGTTCAGCAAGTACTAATGTGGTCTTGATTGAGTTACCCGAACTTAATGAATATTTATGCAATCCCCAACCTATTTTCTCTACAACCGTTTAGTTCGATCGTCAAAGGATTTTTCTGTAACTTTATCTTGTCAATGACACAGTAGCGCTGGTAATATCTTTTAGTCACGATAAATAAAATCAAATCAATGCAAAACTGATACGATCAATTGACTAAGACGTGCATTAGTGAAATTTTCGCATCTCCGAGTAAGGACACACCTTTTTTTTTGTTTGGTTCCATTCTTGTCAGTCTTCAGTACTGAAGATTGAGCGGTGAAAGCTCGACGATTCTGAAATTGATCAAATCTACCTCCTCTATTTAATAAACGACGTTTAACCTTGAGCAATGGAGATCTGCGATCGTAAACAGCAACTCGATAATAAATGAGTCCGTGTTTCACATCCGGTAAAAAGAAGGCTGGATACTCCAGGCGCGTTTCATCTAGAGTGGCAAGCTGCATTCTTGCAGGGCTTCGAGTATTCTCTTATGGCAAAAAAAAAAAAATTAAGCGGAAATAAACCTGACTCTTGTTTCGCAAACAGGAATGCTGGGCGAATAGCTTCTTTCAAACGCAGTAGTAAAAAACGCTTTGAGTTATGTACGGAATAAAAAAAAACCCACAACTCCAGCCTGTAGACAAATATTGATGTCAGAAAAAAGTTTTTCGTATTTTGTTTAAGGAACGATCTTCTTCTCAGCTGCGACGCAAAGAGAAAGAGGAAATAAATAAGAGAATAAAAAATTCGTGCACAAGTTTTGAGAATGCGTCAGTTCCCGTACGGTAGAAAAGTTCGTTGATAAACTTTAGCGGTTTAAAACTTGTAAGCGTAACGCAGTTGTCCGCGTAATTTCAATTCTGCACATACTGCATGTTCCCATAGTATACCTATGTTTCCAACGACCGACCGATGCACAAAACTAAACTTTCCCCCCTGCGCCGAGTTCTGGCTGTGTGCAACTTTTCCATTTCACCACTTTGACTATCCACGCGTACGGCGTCTGCATACCGAAGACGACCGTTTCAATCGACGTTTTTCCCCTAAATTTACCCCCGAGAATAGTCGTTCATAAATCACCATGAAACACGTTTTATCTATACTCACGTATCGCATTATGGTGTGTAATTGTGCGTGCGATGTGAAACTACCCAGAATTCACTTTCACTTGGCGGATCGCAGGGCTCTCTTTTTTTTTGTCTTAAGCATACATAATTAACCAAGTTCTGATTTTCGCAACGATGTTCCATAATTCAGGCGGCAATCCGATCGCTGCTGTGACTTTTATCTCCTCCATCTGCATCCAGCTGCGGTTCCATGTCGTGCGAACGATGCTACAAGCATTCTGAAATTCATTATTAAACCGCACATTATACACGTTATACGTATGTATAGAATATTCCACGCGACAGGGAAATCAATTCGTGGGAGACACGGGAAAGATATGGTGAAACTTGCCGACGATTATCAGCACTGATCTGGCTGGACAGAGATAAAAATCGGATCACGCACGCGTGAGAAACGGTGGCAACACGTAGCCGCGGAATATTTCATCGGGGACGAGTTTTTCAGACTCGTTTTTCTACCGCGCCTCTCCTCGCCGCGGAGAGTCGACGACGCGTAAAAATCGCGGTCGATCAAGTCGGACGGAGGAGAAATACGCGTATAAAGTTAATTCGCTCGATCTTTGCGAAGGCGGAAAATAGCGCGTGCGAAAATTCAACCGTCTCACGTATGAGACACCTGCTCGGGTTTTCAAACGGTACCGAAGGTGAGACGGCTCCCTTCCTTCTCACCGTAAAGGGACATAAATTTTGGAAACGTGGAGAGGTGTTCGTCAGTGACAAGTGGCCGGCCATCATTCTGCTCTCCGAAACGCAGCCTCGAGCTCTTTAATTTCCCGCGGGTTCGCCGCGCCAGGTTCGTACATTCGTGCAACCTTCATCCTCAAACTCCACACATCCACTTTCGGTGTCGTCGTCTCTGGTCTCGGTACTTTGCTGCACAGAAACGGATGTGCAACGGGTTGCAGATAAGCTTCCGTAGAACGTTTACCGGCATCCCGCTATCGGCGCAAAAAATTTCACCCTTAATCCGCGATGATATATCTACCCTTGGAATTGCACTCGGTTGTGTACTTAACCTGCGCCTGGAACTTTGAATCCGTGTATGGATTTTTCTACCGGACTATATACGCCTGAATGATCGTCTTATCCGCTACGGGGTCGGTCTTCAAGTCGAATGAATATTGACTCGGAGTCTGAAAGGGGGGAGTGGGGGGTGAAAGCTATTCGCAGTGAAAACTGAAGGTCGATTTTTCCCCGAAGGTTTGCAGGGAATACCTAGACAGAAATTTGAAAACTGGTGAGGGGGGGGATCGCGTTTGAGAGCTTGATACACTCTGGAACTAATATCAGCGTTTATTCCTCCAGGCTTGGTCCGCGTTTACATTTTCAACTAGGCGTAGATTTTTCAAGACTGTGTGCGTGTGTGCTTGAGTGAGCATTTCCTATTGTTAGCACCGCTCCATTGCCCGCGGAGCTTAAGGTAATGAATTTTCATGCAAAACTTTTTGGGTAGGTAATTATGAATTCAGTGGAGATTCTTACGGAAGCCTCCAGCCGGTTTGTTCAGCGTATACCGAATATAACGGCTGTTTACACAATGCCCGTCAAAAGTTTCAGAGGCTTGCGAACCTCGCGAAATTCACGATGTAACCGGCTCGTCTTGAATAACGTTCAATTCCTTATCGTAATCGACCTGCACCGCCTGTTATAATACGCGTCGAATCTCATCCCCGCGGCAATTCATCCCCCGGAATTGATCGACACGGTTCATAATAAATCTGAGACACAGAGCTCTCGAACCTGCAGCTCAGCTCATTCCCTCATTTTTATTTCCCGACGGGGTGAAACATCCAGTTTGTCAAGTCCTCCGTCGCCTGGGAAGACGAAAGTTTTCACTCGTGGTTGCCGCCGAATTATATCGGACGTGTGAGAAGTTCGGAGCTTAGTTGGCGGCGGAAGTCAGCCCACCGCGTGGAGTTTGAAAAAAAGGGAAGTTACTCGAGGATCCCGACGCGTATCCTCAGCCATCCTTTCACCGGTTTCGGGAAAGGTCAATACTAATCGACTTGTAAATATCAGCGTTGAAACCCGGCCTTTTCACCCTTTACTCCGAAGGGCGGGCGAAGGGAAGGGGCGACAGCGAAAGGAGAGACGCCGCGCGTCGGCCCTGCGAAGACGTAACGGAGAGAATACATCATTCCGGTGTTCTTCCTGCGGCAGGGCGGCAAGGTTGAGATATAAATTTTGCAAATTAGAATCCTCCCGAACCTAACAAGAAACATCTCTCGCCCCGAACGTCGGACCGACCGACCCGCCCTCGCCCTCGCGATCCTCGCCTCTAAGCTATGCGTCGGCATTAAAACTTTCCGTTATTTACAACCCCCTAATAAACTACACGGAGTACCGGTGGCTCTCATTTGTTTGGGCCTGATAAAATTGGAATCTGTTTATTTTGCTCCGCGCGGAAGCGGACGGGGGGTGAAGATGGAAACACAAAGACCCGTTTGCTCCGGAGTGGGAATAATAGTCGTTCGGAGGTTACTCGAATCGGGACGGATTTGTCACGTCGAATATTAAACCCTCCGACAAACCGTATATTATGTAGCCAAATCCAAACGAGCGTGCACGTCGAGCCGATTCATTCCCAGCTCTCAGCCAGCCGTCGCGATTTCGAACATTCTTCTTCTTCGCAGTATTTCAATTCCAAATCATTTTTTCCCCTCACCCTTTGAACGCGAGTTGATATTTGTAGAACCTTTCGTCTCCCACCGGTTCAGTTTTCACTCCGGCCAGTCCCGGTTAATCAATCACACCTCTCTGGATTACCGCAAAATAACCTGCAGGCTAAAAACAGCCCTTTCCGTTTTTGCGAACGCGAAGAGCTTTCTTTCCGCACTGCGAAGCGTTTCTGATGTTTTTTTCTATTTCTCAAATAACGCAGGGAGAACGACACACGGCACAAAACGGAACTGATTAATACATCGAGGCGTTAAGGTTTAACTTTTGAAATGGTGAAAAAAACGAGCCATTCAATCCATCGGAAGTTCTCCTCGGATTTTCACAGCCTCGTCGTGGCTCTTGGCTCCTTGAAAAAGAAATTTGATAAATAAATAAACTCTTGGACCCGTTCTTGTCGCGACGTCGTTGGAATGCGGAACGAAGAGAGACAGGAAGAGGTGGCGAAGAAGGGCGGGAGGGAGGAAGACGCACGTGGCACGTATAATGCATAGCTCGGAGGTCTCCTTCTTGACGACGGGATAATCCACTCTGGACTTGGCCAGCGAGCGCTAGCCCATGAATACGAAACCATTCGCAAGAGCCGCGAGCTAGTTTCGTCGCCTCGTCGCTCCTCAATCGGCTCTGATAAGCCGGCGCAATGCATATTTCATCCATATTCACACAACCGTCTATACGACGTCGGACGCTGCCTGCTCCTCGGTGTCCATTCTGACCCACCTGAGATCCAGAATTTGATTCCCGTAGTCAGCATCCTAAACTACACCCCATGGATTTATCCGGCTCCGGTTCGTACGGTTCAATTACGTCAGTTGAGAGCCAAACCGGTTTCAATGTCTTTAAATCTTTTGTTTTCTCTTTCAAACTGGTCACTACAATCAGCTACAACTGTGCTAAAATCTAATACGCAGAATTTCTAAACTCAGAAGAGTAAAAATAGAGAAACGTGAGGATACGGATATAGATATGATACGGAATGGTCAGATTTTTCTAGGATTTTCCATGTTGTTACATATTTATTCTTTTTTGTTTTTACTATGTTTCAACTACACGTATAATATTGATGCGCATTTTCAATAATTGCGTGGACGTATTGAATTTCTACTCTCTTGAAACTTCAATTTTGAAAATGAAAACCTTGCACCCCTTCGATTCTGTGACCATTTCACTTGTCGACACCAATCCATTTTCTTCCAACGAGGTGTCAAACATCATAATTTATTAACCTGCCGTGTATGAATGTCGAATAAATAGTCAAAAGTCGAAAGGAAATGTTAGACACAGTCCGACTAAGCATATTTCAAAAGCAAACTAGATTATCCGATCACATCGACGAATTTCATTTTCATTTTTTACCGTGAGTTCTACTCTTCAACCGTGGTAAAAAATGAAAATATTAAACGACTTTGCGGAAACCAGTATTCTCCCGAGGTTTCGCCAACTGCGGGTCGATGTCTTGCTGCCGTCGCATTTTAAATACGTGACAGGGAAATAAGTTTGCAAGTAGTCTGGCAAGAGTCTCCTCAGACCCGGTGCCTAAGTAGTTGCGAAGTACAGTTTACGCCGGCAACGCGGCCGAGCCTAGGCCGATAAATTATCTCCGCAGTCTGAGTGGTCACGGGATTCTCTACTTAACGCGGCGGCATTTTTCTTCACCAAACAGGCGTACAAACAGCAGCGATCACTTGGCGACCAGTCCCTGAGCCTGGCAGGGATCCAGGATGCGAGATAAGGAAAAGCTCGGAAGGTTGTAGAACGATTTCCGTACTTAATCAGAATGCCCGATTGATCGCTAATTATTTTATACACACAGGCGTCGGATGAGAAAATTTTCCGACGGATTACCAGAGCGGGGGAAAAACAATAAATAAATAAATTTAGTTGGAAAAAAGGATCGGTACCAACTGCAGAAACTCGGTGAAGTTGTTGGTACAGCCGTTGGCGAGTAGTTTTTCCGTTGCGGGTTTCGGAGTAAGTTTTGCGAACTGCGCTTAATTGAATGGTAATTAGTGGAGTCGTTATCCCGTGTTGCGGAGGGCTGAAAAAGAGAGGCCGGCTTCAACGCCGACGGTGTATTGTCGAAGTTGTAGCTCCGCGGGGGTGGTTTTCTCGATTATATGCGAGGCTGGTACGAACGCGTCGTTATAAATGTTGGACGTCCATAAAATAAATAGAAATCGTCCGGCCAACAATGAGATTTTGGCATCGGGCCATCTGGCCTCCTCAGAACTTTTATTTCCTACGTGAAAGTTTAAATGGTGAGGAGTTGCGCGCCCTCCGTTCCTGCCCCGCGTTTCTCTCTGCGGGCATTTCGGCCTCACTCATAGCTGAGATTGGCTGTGGTTGAAAACCCTTTCGTCACGTACCGTATTTGCGCGTGCTGTTCAACCCGAGTCTGATCGTAAATTAGCCGTCGAGGCAGCGGAGGAAATTTTTTGTTTTATTCCCTTCCATTTTCCCCGTTGTCTTCTCTTCTACCCTTATATTGTATACAGACGCATTAAAGGCTCGAAACTTTTCGCCTAAACCGCGTTATACATGCTTGCATATTGTACATATTTTCATGCGCGGCGGGAAATATTATAAGGAGTCTGAAATGCAAATTAGCCAAAAACGAGAAAACGAAACAAAAAAAAAAAAAATAGTACCTCCTTCGGAGACTCTACAGCTGTGCTTTCGAAAATCCCACAACGTGTCGCTGCATATTCAAATTTTATGTCCAACGGACAATTTTCTTAACTTCGACACGGGCTATTACGAAACGTGAGGAAAATTTTATCACCGCCACCTAGTAATGCCGGATTCCTTGGAATTTGACCGCCACCCCGCCTGTGGAAATCGCTCTCGACGATGAAACGTCAATTTCTCGATCTGCAAACTTCATAATTTCTACCGGATTCTCTTTCCTGTCGTTTGGTTTTTATTCACTCTGGGGGAAAACGAAGGGCACGGAAGGTCGTTCATCACCGATCGACGGGAGCTTGCGAAGAAAGGCGTGTAAGCTGCAGGTATTCCAATTTCGAGGTTACACCGGGAAATCTTTCCGGGAGATTTAATGGTTCGTAAACCTCGTCACGGTTCGGAATATCCGAGATCCGAGGCGAGGCGAGGCGAGGCGAGGCGAGGCGAGACTGGCTTAGACGTTGGATCAGGCCGGGATAAAGGGCGAATAAGAAATGTAAGATTCGGTTTTGCGAATGTTTATACAACGCCATACCCGCCCGGCGCCTTCAGCTACCACGAGATTCGGGGTGGAGACATCTGGTTTGCCTCTTCGTTACGTCGTCGTCAGACGAGAAAATGCGACGATCGGTTTCTCGTAAAAACGAAACTTTCCGTGCTAACGTTCCATTCGGGGGTGAAGAAATAGCGGAAGGGATAGAATGAAAACGAAGGAGGCGAGAGCGAGCAGAAGGGACGGTAAGATAAGGAGAAAAAAAACCCAGCGGCGAAAACGAGGGCGGAGAAATTACGTGACGCCGCACCGGACGTCCTGCATCCGATTTTCTCTGACTAATTGAAAATTATTGGGCGAACCCTCGAAGAGGGTAGAAAAAAGGTCCCATTATGTACCTACTTTGATACCGAATGAGAAAAAGAAAATGTTTTCAACAAGCCGTCAGCTCCTCGGAATCAGGGGGGTGATTTCTTCTTCTGGAAGAAACCGCGAAATAATCGTTAAGGGGATGCCCTAGTCTATTTCAACGTTGACGTACATAACTTCAAATATCTAAATCCATGTATCTGAAACGTGAAAAATGACTTAATAGCGCGATTCTGAACAAAAATACTCACGCCAACGCATTTTTGCAAGATTATTTATGCACAAAATGAATACGTGAGCGAGCGGAACGTTTTCTTCTGGAAACGGTCATCTAGGGATTAATTATAGCCCTTCGATACAACCTCGACGCGTCAAGTTTTTCACCGTACGCTATATTTCAACTGATTGTAAAATATAAAATCTGTATCATCGAAGGTGGGGCGAACAGCTGCAGACACGCGAGCCAGGGTCGTGCCGGGTCATCGTTCCATGATCGGATCAACCTCGATGTTACCTATTTGCAGTCAGCAGTCGTGTCGCGATGCCAGAAAAGGAGGTCCGGGGGTGGAACAGGAGACGGACAGAGAGGTGCGGTGGGGGAGGGGGAATGGAAATGAATGTCCGCAAACGAGATTTTCACAATTCCCTTAGCTGCCGCTGGGGTGAGAATATTCGATAAAAATGTTGCCATGTTTCTCCAAGTATAGTTTTGTTTCACAAAAGAACAAAAAGAGTCAATTCCCGTTGAATCTTGGCACAACTTTTACACGTACTCAACACATCGCTCTAATTTTCAAGAGCTACGATACTTTGTTACATGTGTCACTGTGCGAAGGATTCGTTTTTCTTTATTCTTCAAGTGCGCGTACGGAATCCAAAGAATTCATGAGCAAAATCATGGCTTTTCTTGATAACAAAATGAGTTCCAATATCCAGCGGCACGTGTAATTGAAGCGGTGAAATTGGCGCGCGAAAATGTTGGCTGAATTTGAAAGGCGTTTAGGTGTAAGAACGGGGCTCGACACTAAACGATTAGAATTTTCCGCATCTGAATGCTAGGATTCGCAAGAGCGTTCCGGATTTCTCTGGTGTGTAAAAATAAAATTCATCCTCGAGAGTTACTCGATTCAACGAACCGATTTTCGAATATTCAAATACTTTGTCGGAAGATTGCACCGGAATTTTCGTTTCGAGATATTAAATCGTTGGAAAAAGAAGCTATCTTCATCGAAGGAAAAATCTCGTTCCACCTGCACAGGAGCTTTGGCAGATTGAGAATATAAAAATGAGAATAGCATACGTGTATGGAAAAATCCCAGGTCTCATTGGATCGGCGTTAAAAATTGTATGCAGCAATCACTCAAACCACGAGGTATTCTCACGGGGGCTTCGCAGTGTTTTCGGATATAAATTAACGCCTTTTTTTTTATTCTCGGGCGTTAAAATTGCACCGTCGAAGTCACGCTGGGAGTAATACGTTTTCCGAAATGGCGCGCGGATCGCGTATCAGCGCCTCGCTTCCCGTGAGTTATGCGGTCTCTCCCGTTTCACCGGATCCCCTGGGTCCCCCCTCCGCCCCTTCCGATATAAGAGGTTCAACGAAACAAGAAACTCGTTCGCGTCTCTCCTACACATTTTTCATCGTTAACTTACTCGCAAACTGGGCTCCTGAACTACGTTTAAAATTGATCAAACACCCGCTTCGGCCCATCCGTGCCGGATTCCACGTTAAATTTCAATGAATAACGGAGATCGGATACTCCGCGATCCATCACGCGTGTTCAAACTTCCAAAAGCGCCGGGTCATCCCCGCGTTCTCATCACCTCTCGAAACCCTCGCAGATTTAACACAACGTCCGAAGAACCTGTGCGAGGAAATTCGGGCCGCGAGGCCTGGAAACTGTTGGGACTCCCTTATTGTGGGCAGCTTTGAAGTACACACATATGTGCATTTTGAGTGGTGAATTCTAACTGCGGAATCTCCCAGGGAATACACTTGCGGTTTTAGATGGCGGCTTAACCTTGCGGGCAACAACCACGCGGTATTCCGAGGTTTGCAAACTGCGAGAAAGCCCGACGATGATGGGAAACGCGAAAATTTAGAAGTCGAATCGACGCCCGCCTCGAAGGGACGCCGGCATCGGACGCGGGCTAATTTTTCGACCAACTTCGTTGAATGTCCCCTCGTTTTTCGCGTTGCTTCTTTCGACGAGCCAATTTCCGAACATTCCGGATCAGGTTTGGTGTTCCGTATTGAATTTTGTCTCTCGCGGTGATCAATATTTGTCTGAGAGCGTAAAAATAAATTTTATCATCCCGAATTCGGCTCGTCACGTCGGAAATTTATACCCGTCGACGTTACGAGGTTTCCAGTTTATAGAATTCGAGAAATTTTCGCTGTCAGGTGTCGGGATTTCGGGTCTCAGGATACTTGTTACGAAGCTATCCCGCGAGCCGCGTTGCTTCCGTGACCGAACCAGGTCTCAATTTTAGTAAACCTGATCAATTTCGCCCGGTGATTATCGATTCTAACACTCACTTATACAGTGACGCGATTTCGTAGGTTATCAAACGTAAACATTTTTCTGAGTGTCGAGGTGTTCCCGCAGTTGGGCAAGTTCGACGAAGGGGCTATGAATTATTATTTTCGCCGAGTGTCAAAATGACTCGAGGCTTGACAAGGGTGAAAATATAGCTTCATTTAAATGGAAATATTCAGTCGGTTGACGCCCCGAATCATCCTCCGGGTTTCAGCATCCTGTAGGAGTGAATGGTTAACTGGGTAAAGGGCCGACAGTGAGACGGTACCTTTTCGCCTCGCCTGGAAACCTGAATGAGTTATAAAGAAGGATTCTTAATTCCCGCCTCCGGAAGATGATCATCGAATATAGAGAATTAATTTTGTCACGAATATAAAACGAATCTCCGGCTCTCAACTTTTATCGGCTTTCCACCCAGGTGACAGCTTTGATGAACGCCGCACCCAGCGACTCGCAATCCCATCGAAGATCGAAGGTACGCACGCTAAGGGAATATCAGAATTCCCTCGGAGGAATGCAATTTCTCGCGTAGATGAAGAAAAATTGAAAGTCGCTCGGGTAAATGGGCTGCATCGTGGTTCTCTTATCGGCTCGCATACCAGAACTGTACACCGATATATGCCGGCATATTGCACCATCCACTTGCAAATTGGAAGCTTCTCGGTGGGCGCGCATAAACTTCACCGTAATCTCCGTTACGCTACATTTCGTCAACGCTCAACCTTTCGCCTCGTGATATCGGTGAAAATTATCACCGCCGGTCGGACATCGGCCGGGAAAATTATTCCGCATCGCCATCGCGCCAAATGGTGCGCACGGTGCAATTCGGATTTTCAATTTGCAGGTCTTACGTTCGCACGGGGCAGCGCTCGGTAACCAACGAATCTTGAGAGTGATTGGATAGATTTTCATACCCTTCTCGTGCTCGTCCTCGACTTTCAAAGAAATGAAAATCTTTTCAATTAAATTCTAACGGTTCGTGCAAACTCCTCGTTGAGTAGAAATGGATGGGACAGGGGCTGCAGATGTCGTTATCAGGGGTGGAGATTGCGAGGAAAACGGAAAATCTGCATTGAGCGAGGAAAATGGAAAGGGTTTATCGGTGCAACGAGACCGATGGAGACTCAGCTAATTCGAGCTGCAGACAGTCAACTCTCGCGATATCTCTCTTTCGGCTTATTTTCACCGAAATTTCCGAGCCAATGGTTTATCAATTTCTCCATGGGAAAAATTCGATCAAGTGCCATACGGCGGTAGAAAATTAATGAAACAGCGAAATCGCGATACTTAAATACCAACTGTTGATTTAAACAGTTTCCAGCGAGCCCGAAGCGATCGGTGATAGTAAAGATAACGCGGTGCCAACGCAAACAACCGCCTGTCCCTGCGTTGACGAGTAAATAGAGCTGTCGGTGTAAACAGGTTGTTTGCATTAGCCAGGCGCACCAGTTATATACGTTACACACGTTTGAGCAGGTACGTATGAAACATTTCCGCCTACAAACCGTGCTGGTACGTTCCGCATCTGGCACTCGATATTTACCGGCGAGTTTCAGGTACTCCCTGTGCCTCCTATCCTGTCCGCGTAACCGTAGGTCGGTGGTTAATTCTCACCAACAACCGCGAACTGTTGCTGAGACTGCGAAATGCTGCGAAAACGCTGATACACCCGACCATGATAGAAGGTTAAAAGTTGATCGCTGAAAATGGCCAGTTACGATGATGGGAAATTTTTAAAAGGTGCTTGCATCACGGATCCTGTGACGATTGTCAAAGAGGTTTCAGAGGCTGACAAAAGAAGCCTGTAAGTCAGGTAGAATACGATGTAGTATTTCTTGGGGATCGGTGAGTTCCGTCCGTGAAACAGAGGGCCGAGTTAACTGAGGGCAGGGAGAATTCGAGACGTGACTGGTAGGAGGAGAGACGGAGAGACGGATGGAGTGGGGAGCGGTAAAGAAACAAGGCTCGACCGGGCAGGATGCGGTGCTGCGGTCTATCGATGTTCTTCGTCGTTGTATCAAACCTTTCCTTATTCATTCTATCCTTGCCGCTCGTTTTAGAGCCGAACTTCCCCGCGGCTTTCGCCTCTTCCCCGTTTCGGCTCGACCCCGCAATCGCTTTGACCCGAACACGTTTGCCTATTATTCCGGAGCCACCCGTACATCAGCCGGGAAGTTATCCTATCGAGAGAACGCGAAAGACGAGAAAAACGGAATCCTAAACTCAGCTCGTCCCGAGCTTCGACTCGAACAATAAACAAAGAGGGTAGGCCCGTTTCTCTACCCCTTAAAATCGGATGCCACGCTATCTCGCAACCTTCGGCGAACGGAGCTCTCTCTGCTTTTATGCAACGACCATCGTCCCGTCCGGCCAACACGGCTTTCCAATTGACGACGAGAAACTTTGCGGCCAGGCCACGTCCGCCGCCTGACTTTATAACTATCATCAGGACCGCCGTCGCCTCGGGCAGACTCCGACAACCGACGGTCAATTGATATCAAACTCGGCAATCTCGGATCGCCGGGGATGAATTACGAGCTTCGGATCGTCGCGGGGCGTCGTCGATTGGCGCCGGTCAAAATTCGAGAGAAGCTTCGAAGGATCGAAACATCTTTCTCGTTCGTTTCCAAAGATGAAAGAAAACATTCTTCGAAATTGATCCCCGCAACGATTTTAAATCGACGAGGTGGTAGCGCGTAATTGTAAGAGTTGAAAACTTGCCCCGACGTGCGGTGTTTGATTTAACCCAGGGGAGAAAACAGCAGAGTGGAAACGTTAACACCGAAAAAGATTGAACACAAATCCTCTAATGCTGAACACAAACCCACACGCGCATTGTCCGAAGCTGCATTATTTATACCATAATTAGCCCATCGTTATAGCTCGGCGAAATACCGACGAGAAATTGTTTGGCCTCCTCAAACAGTCCCGGGATGTGTGCGGATCGCGAAGGACGCACCCCTGCTTGATTGCAGTTATATTCTCGCACCCCGAAGCTTTTTTAAGGGTTGAAAATGCGCGTCACGTCGGTCGCCTCTTCGGCTCGGTGAAAAAAGTTGCAAGAGCGCTAACAGGCGGGGTGGAGAGGACGTTGAATTTTATCGGCCACTAACCAAGCTGTGATGAGAACGAGTGGTAAGGACGCGATAAAGGTTGATGACAGGGTCGCGTGGCTCCCATCAAGCCTTGTATACGTCTTTCTGAACGGTGCACCGGAACGCTGGGTTACATCTATACGTGTGGTGGTCGTTGAAGCGACAGCGAGAGGGGGATGCAGCGGTCTTTGGCCCTTTGTGCACTTCGTGCCCTCGACGAGATCAGGACACACCGAACGGGACAGGAAATTCACCCTTCAAGATGGTTAAGGTGCTCCTATAAATATGCAGATGCCTTCCGAGCCCGAACTGGCGACCCCCTTTGTCTAATGGAGTCTCGCTGGCAACACGGTGATTGAGTAATTACTCAATTAACTGCCTCCATCTGGATACTGCCGGGGCTTTCCGAGCCAAGGATGGATCGTGGCATTAACGGAATCCCGCCTCCCGGCAATCCTCCCTCCCTCCCTCCCGCCCCCCTATCAATTGGAAGAACTTGGCGGATAGATAGCAATGGTGGAATTATCATCGCATTCGCAAGTCTCGACGTATCGTCGTTGAAACAAAGACGCGAAAGTGTTGCGCGTAAACGAGTATTCGGTGAATGCGGTCGGATACGAGCACAAGCGAAAGCGTCGAATCACCGGTATTCGGTTGTTTCAATTGCCGGCGAACAATTCCGAGGGCGGGTAGTCGGTGACAAAAAAATGCAAACGGGACGCGAAGGACGGGTCGAATCGACTAAACGGGAAACGGGTACATGTTGCGTCCCTTTGAGCGATTCGTACTCGGTTTATTGTGCCTCTACACGTGCCATCCGAGTACGTATGAATGCATAATGCGAGTTCGTACGAGGTGTTCGACCTAGTTCGTCGTTGCGGAGGAGCGATTAAATTCCAATTCGCAATGCGGGATCTCGTTGATTGAAAAACCAGGTTGGGTTATACATGCGCGAGTGTACGAGGTGGGACGGGATTACCTTCGGGAAGTCGGCGGAAGGATAGAAATTTGTCTGAATTACCAAAGAGAGGCGGGCTTTAATCACTCCGTCGCGACTGTTTAATTTCAAGCCCTTGGTACACACGATCGGGTCTCGAGTTATACGGGACACGGTGCAGCTATACATATAATACCAGTCAACTTCGCGTCCGTGTTGAAAAGCCCTTTGCCGTAACAGCTTCGCCGCGGAACCACCGCGTCAGACCCTTCTTCAAATATAAACACAATCAGTCGCTGAGACTGAATCCTTCGCCAACGTTTCGCTTCGATCTCCCATCCATGACGCACGACTTAACCGGGATAACGATTGACAAAAAAAAAGGAAAAAAAAAAAAAACTATCAAACGAGTCTCGATAATTCAGATCTTCCTTCGATATCGTACGTGGATAAAAATTTTTCCGGATTTTACAAGGCTCTCAGGTGCGTAGAGGATTCTGTTTCTTTCTCACATAAAACGCTATTTTCACACCGAATTGAGAGCTTGTACCTACGCATCACTTTTCACAAGGCTTTGTCAAACATTACCTAACGTGGAAATTATGTTTGAAGAGGATAGAAAGGTCATCGCCACCCGGTGAAGCTCTGATTTATCGCAATTTTTAGAGTTCATTATTAACCCAGCTGGCACTCCCTTTATTTTCCCTTTCATTTTGTGTAGCGAATTGAGCCACCTCGTTGCAGTGAACATCTTTAATGGGGTTGGGAAATTAAACTGACTTAGAATTTGAAAAAAGAAGAAAATTAACTATGGAGAACACGTTATCGTCATCACTAAAAATGGATTCACGTTTGAACGTTCGCAAGATTTTCGATCAAAAATGTACATCCGAAGATCGTTGAACAAATCCTGAGAACATTTACGATTGTTTTCATAGTCCCGCCCGAGAGCTTTCGGCAGTGGGTCGACGGTTTCGAAGCATGCATCTCAAAGTAGAGAGAGCGAACGGCGGCTCCGAAGGTGCGAAAAAGGTACAACGATGCGAATGAGAGAGAATCGCGAAAGCTGCAGGTGGAAACGTCGGACGTTTAAAGAGGCGTGGGATGGAGAATAGACGTGATATTTGTCAGCGGAAGAATATATCCCGGGTTTTGTCCATCCGACGCGACGGTTCGCAGAAGTACACGTATAAGGCTCGGAGGACGGGTGAATTGTCAGTCGACAATGCCTGCTCCGAACAAACCGCAACGCCATTATATTCGCATTGCGAAACGACGTGAGTATCGAACAACGATAACCGGGTTACGTGCCGAGAGAATTGCGTTGCGGAAATTCCGCTGTCGGATATGAGCGGACGCTCGAACGAGAGCTTTTGTCTTTCGCTGCCGCTGGATCGTTGAGAGGAAGACTTTCGACGTCGATGAAAGGATGCAAAGAGGCAAGTGAAAATTTTTTCGATGCCTCGATAGGCGACGCGTGTAATCTCAGACTTCGGCCAGAGACGAGAATGCTGCCTCGTCAAAAGTTGGCCGTCTTCCGAGTCAGAGAGTGGTTGATTATATTAAAACCAGCACACATTTGTATCGATTTCGATATTCTTGAGAGTCGAAAAGCCCGGCAGACTTACGCGGTGTTTGGTCACCGGGGAATGAATTGAATTGAATCGGGGCTTCGAATCTCAATTAAACTTCTCGGCGTGCAAACAGGTCGATATAGGATATCGTCGGTGTGCGCAGAGACGGTGACTTCGAACTTGGGAGAGTAGCTTCTCGAGACTTTGCCGTTGGACCCCGAGATGTCACGGTGCGTCATTAAAATTTATAAGCCTGATCAATATCGACAGGCTCGTTTTAGAGTCTCGAACACGGCGTTGAAGCAGTCCCCGAGTTTGTTACACGCGTCTTTCGTTACGGGGCTGCGAGTTTGGCCCGATTTACGTATTTGCGAAGCGTTTTTCAGACCTGAATTACTAACAAAGCACTTACGGGGGGCGAAATTTCCGCGTGCCGGCTCTGCTCACGGTCCGGAACTCGCAGGGTGAGTCTCGGGACAAAGGATTGCGAAACTCTTTGGTTACAAGGCTGGCGCCGAACTTCTGAACGCGCATCCGTCAGAGGTAATTACTGCGGTAATATTAATGAGTACACAGACCCATCTCTGCAGCGCTGACTCGAGACATGCAAGAGCACAGCTGAGCCTTCCTAGAGGACCCGCCTATTCACAACGTACCCAGAATGTACACAGAAGTAAGCGTGTGGCTCCGAGTTTCCCCGGCAACGTAAGAGTGTTTGTGCAGTAATTGGCAAGGAAACAAGTAATGGCCTAGCGAGCTTATTAATCAAGTTCATGAAAGTAGGTTCCTCTGTTTACTTGACTTTGAATTATGGCCCGTATCAATCAAAACGTTCCCCGGAGCCACGTCGAGGTTTAACCACCTCAAATTCCCCGTGGTCTGTTGGATGCAGATTAACTTCGGCGTGCAGTCTCCGCTGCTATACTTCATCCGGAAAATATTCCTTCAAAATTTTATAAAATAAACGTGGTCCATAAAAAGGGGAGGAAGAAATGACGGATACCGTGAAACCTCTTTTGGTGGACCCTCGCGAGTAACATAATATTTCTAAAATTCCTGACCATCAAACAATTTCAGTATTTCCCCCTGAATATTTGTTGAAATAACACAGGTCAGCAAAGAATTTTTTTTTTTTTTTGTTTTGAATTTCTACTAAGATAAACATATTTTGCTTCTGTGCATCGAATAATAACCAAAACCTTTATTTATTACTTGTAAATTTTGTTTTCGTCTTTTCAACGATCATAAATAAGTCATGAAGATTTTGGATAATAGCTAATACGGGTGCTTATTCAGATGAAAAAGAAATACCTTTTCACCGAGATGAGATGGACTTTGTTATTACAGTTAACAGGGGCAGTATAATGAGAGCATGATGGAGATTACGTTTGGGAAGAAGTATGAAAGACATTCATTTTTAAACTTTGTTTAGCAATTCTTGCAGTTTGTAGTTTATTATTAATTATCATTTTCAAATAAGAGTGATTTGAGTGTGAAACGGAAGTTCTTTTAGTTGTTATTCACAATAATTGTTTGATGAGATAGGTAATTTTTTCGTAAATTGCGAAATATCGTTCTGGTTTCTAAAAGAACAAACTTTATCTCATAATACAATTTTTTCACTTATTACTTAGATAAAAGAAATCAAAATTTAACATCTGTAAGCCAGATTCAAAATTCGTGTCGACTTGTGTAATTCAATCCAAGTTCATAACTAAAAATTCGTAGAGCTAGATCGTATAAACAGCACTTCGTTAATTTAATGACGAAGCTTCGCACGTGTGACATGGAAATTTTTTCGTTAGTCGGGGGCGAAAAATAGCGGTGAGAATATTTTTCAAGCAGGTCAAGAGCAATTCCGCAATTACTGTGAGCGCCTTAAAATGAGAGCTGCGATTTCTTTGGTGCATAAGTCATGATGGTCGGTGATACCGCGTAGCTTGGATAATTTGAATAAATATGCGCAGCGTTGTTAGCGTCATCGATCACGTCGATGGAAAATGGAAAAGTTATTGACCAACTGTCGGAGGAGGAAGACTCGCGATTGCTCAACGAAACGGTCGCGTGCTCCATGTAATTCCCTCGATGGTTGTTGCCCGAGGAAATCGAAGCCTGATGGCTCTTCGCTGTGACAAACACCGAAAGCTCGAGTCTCCCCGTCCTGTTGAAATAACTCAACGAATTCGATCGGATCATTTGCATTGATAGAAGCAAGAAGCATAGGAACGCAAGTCAGAGAATGAAGTGAAAAATCAAATTTCCAGACTTGCGTTGAACAGAGTATAACACTGAATAATATCGAGGGTGATGAACCTGTGCAGGATGAGTGAAAAGTAGACTGTTTGATGCTGCCGTCGGTATTTGCCGAGGAGAGAAGGGGTGATTTCAATATTAGTCGTCGATAGTCGATCGATTAGTAAACGCGTCCATCATCCTCGCGAGAGGCTCTTTGTTGGCAATCGGGGAATCGATGTCGATATTGGTATCGCATGGCTGATTGATGAAACAGTTTAACTCATTAGTTATTCATCGCCTTCGTGCAGGTACTGAAAAAAGACGGCCCACCTGCCGGATGTAACTACAATTCAGCAGAACTGTAACAATGCATTACCGTCCCTTTAAATCTATACTGTAAATTGCTGTACGAGTCGGCCGGGAATCGATGCGATAATCGGGAGCGGAAAAAACGCAGATCGAATTTACAGGGTGAAGATTTGAACCGCGTTTAAAGCGCTTAGGCGTTCGTGTACGGAGCATAAATATTGATAAAACGTGGCATTAACCGAGCGGAGAGAATTAGCGGCTCGGTTTCGGCGAACCCTCGAGGATTGAAGGAAGTGAGAACCTTCCGGTCTGGTTAAGTAGAGATTACGCGTTTATCAGGGAATCGGAAGCTTCGTTCGCAAATAAGTCCACAGAGGCAAGCGGGATCAGTGGAGGTTTCGGGTGAATGAAAGCGCAATGAGCTTACACATTGCCACGGTTTCCTCTCCAAGGGTTTTTCTCACTTTGACAATAAGACGTTACACTTACGGTTGCGGGAATTCGAGTGGACGCGGAGTGATTTAGTTTTAGCGAAGTGTTCCGACCGATCGGATTCAAGTTGTAATTTGTCCCTCGATTCCTCGACGCGTCGAACAAGTAATGAGGAATAAGAAAGAAAACGGCTGAGACTTCTGCTTACTGTACCGGACGCAAGCTTGCGCTGAATATTCCGAAGTTTAAATTGCTCCATCGGTTTTTCCCTATGATTTGTCCCGCACGAGAGATAGAGGAGAATCCGGGCGAGAGGCGCGAGTTGAGAAATAAGAGTGGGAAGGAGGAAAAAGGGGAACGGCCAGCCGGTCCTGTTGATTCATTAAAATCGGCGAGGCGCGGGGTAAAGCTCGGTCGCTTTGTTCCAGTAATAGAGTATTAAATACCCAGATCTGATAACGAGCCGTTGCGCCAGTCAGCCGGCTACCTGCAGCCCCGTTAATTTAGCTCAGCTCAACTTAATACCTAAGCGTGAGGAAAAAGCTTTCTCTCTCCCGCTTAAATCAGGCGCAGGGATTCGCCCGCTGCAGCGACGGAGGAGGGCGAGATAACGATAGAATTGAAGGAGTGAAAAGAGCTGCCGAACAAGCCCGGGAATATTCAAATTCATTCCTTATCGAACGGCCTGTTGATATTCACAGGCAAATAAATTCACCGGTTTCCCCGTTACTTTACTCTCCAACACCTAGCTGCAGATGCTGCATGCGATGTGCCAAACTCTCTGCTCGTGCATCTAACGCAGGTTTTGCAAGAGAGAGAGAATAGAATAAAATATAGACACTTTTATTATACCGGAGTGGTGTACCCAAGGGTATGAAACACCGAGGCTAGCAAGGAAGGTGCCCCAGGTCGACATCTCCGATTTGATTTCTTTCGTCACACATTTTAGTAGACTAAAAACTAAGCGATACGTATTTTTTTCATCCGCCAATAAATACTTCAAGTGAGTAAAATCAACCTCCAAAGCAAGGCGTGGCAATGAGTGATTTGGCAGTTGTTTTTTTAATTGAGAAGATTACATTTTTCACTTCTCGTTATGAGAAAACTTTTCCAATTGGATTGGTTAAAATATATTATGTTCTTGTGGGTGAAACTGCCAAGCGATCCCCTGACGATATATAGAGAGTGGTTTCACCCCCTTAAAGTGTTCAATGGCAGATAAAAAACAAACATTGCGTGCCGCTTAGTTTTTAATCTACTATAACATATTATACAAAAAACAAAAATCGAATCGGAGAAAGCGACCTGGGATATCTTCCTCGTAAGAACGGAGAAAGTACAGCATCTTAAGATCAACGAGAGGAAAGAGGTCTCGTAGGCACCGCATCACTCCTTAAAATAAATCCTAATAAAAAACATGGAAATTCTCGTTCGTCGAGATTTTACGGTCTTTTGCTTTATTTTTTTCTCCTCTTCTCCCGTAAGCCCTATTCTCTTTTCATCATCGCACTCTAATTTTTTCCCAACATGTGCGCCGCTCTTCAGTTCTTTCGTTCAGAGATTCTCTCGTTTCATTCAACTTTTTTCAACTAGGTATACTCGTTTCACCGCTGCCGTAGAGTTTGCAGAAGAAACTTGACGAGAGGTTTTCAAAATAATTGACTTTACTCAGCGTGTAGCAGCGGCGGTCATAGCGGTAGAAGCAAAGGTGCGCAGGGACGCCGAAGATAATAAAGGAGTGCCCTGGAGCTCGTATAATTTTAATGTATGTAGATTATTCTCCTAAGTACGCCCTTGCAGAGGAAGGCTTCACTCGAATAAACGTTTGACTAATAATCTAATTAGTTACATATGCCTGTTCAAGGTCAGCCTCGCTCCGTTCGAACTTGACGGAAAGCATAATTATATCATTCGCACTGATCCTCGCCCTCGTTGTACGTAATGGCAAGGACTCGCCATTTCCATCGAACAACACCAATCTTCTCTCGTAATATTCGTCTTCGCCTCTGCGAATGCAATTGTTCATTATACCTTATTGTTCCGACGATTCGGGAAGAAATATTACTTCCGTACAGAGTGGTTAAAACGAGTCGGTGGGTACCCGGACACGTCTTACATCTATCGCAAGAATAACGTCTTCATTCCTTTTCTGCTTTTTCGGAGAGAGAGGGAGAGAGTGAGAGTGAAAGAATGAAAGAGGAACAGGCCCGGCTGCCAGAGTATTTAAATTGATCATCATGCTTGACGTATTCTCTGGGCCAAAGAAACCATCAGAGAAACGAAGGAAGGAACGAACCTGACTAACCTTTCTTTCTTTCCTTCTTTCTTCCTTCCTTCCACCGTTGAGTAAACGGTAAATACTGGGCTTGAAAAGGCTATTCGTCTCCTGCGTATTTGAATACACGCAATAAAAAGAGCCACGAACATTAGCGAGTCGTTTCGCATGAAATATGTATATTAGCCTGCGGGAATTCTGAGGCCTCGTACAATACCGATATTTATATGTAAGCCCGGCTATTCATACCGCCGAGAACGACGACTAAAGATCTTCGAAGCTCCTGGCACAGTCTTAAATTCGTTTTCATTACCCCGCGTCAGCAATCTTTCCTCTACCCTTTTCCCTTTGACCCACTTCGACAATCGTTTATGCCGGGAATATAGGTGTAACTGACCTTGTGATAATAATGCACAATTTCCTGATCACATGAATTCGGCTTGCGATTTGGGCGCTAGGAATTTTTATAAAATTATTTTCATCTCACCGTCGTGATTGAATTCTTATTTTTACCATTTTTCAGAGCCTACTTGAACATATTTTCTTCGATAAGGGTTTGATTTCTGTAAGCCAACAAAGTGAGGCAAATACGCTCTTTCTGTATATTATTTTCTTATTGAAAATCGAAAAGAAAATTTCTCCAGCCTGTCCGTGTTTGGAAATTTCGTTTACTTGATCATGTGCACAAATTCGCAAATTGCGTCAGCGGGAAAAAATTGTATTGTCTGTGAGGAAATTTTCAAATCTCATACAAGATATTCCCATCTCAAGTATACATTTTCTGAATGCGAATTTGCACGATTTTCACCTCAATACTCTCGAGACAGAAGCTAAGAGAATGACAAGTCAAATACGATCACACGTATCGTATCTCAGAGTTATTATAATACATTTACGTACAGAATCGGAAAGTATAGAATATGTAAAAACACAATTTCTAAATTGCGCGATGAAATTCTCAAGCACCTTGAGTAAGTAATTCTTCAATTCGTGATCCGACGTATCGTCTTTCTTTCCGTAATACGGCAGTGTCACGCGAAAGTATATTATTTCTCGAAAATAAGGAAAAGAGTACGAATGATTTTATTCTTTCTAGACAATAAAGAAACGCAGTTGGATTTTTTTCCGCGACATGTTGATCGGCCTTCCAAATTTTTTGGAGAATAATAAAACGCAACGCAAGTTAGTCGTCGAGTGAATTAGAGGCTAAAGTCAGAAATTAATTACGGCATAATATCAACATCCAAGCAGGAGAGACAGAGAGTTGAAGAGAGCGAGTATAATAATCTGAAGAATGAAAGTTTCCCTTAATCCGCTAAATTCTGTTTATCATACAAATACTTGCAGCGCCTCGCTTTTCGCCGGGCAGCGAATATTTCCTCTCTTGATTTCACCTAGTTGATTTAAGCTACTCCTTCCGCCACTTTTGCTGCACCCAAGTCGCTTCAGGTCTTGGCTAATAAGTCTCGACTGTTTGCTCGTCAGGTAGACTCCCTGGATAAGGCGAAATAATGGAACAAACAGATTTTCATCCCCGAAGGCGCAGCCCCTGCGGTTTTTTGGGGTCTAGTAATGAATGTGAAGGGACGCGGAACGGATTATTGCCGTTGCGATTCTCCTTCTGACCAGGAAATCTTGTCACTGATCCTGGAAATGTTCCATTCCTCCTCGTAAAACGTAAAAGACGATGGTCATCGCGGATAGACGAAGTGCGGGGAGGAATTCCGGGGAGGATTTTAAATACGGTACAAGATCCGCGTTTATATCTTTGAGCTATATTTCAGCTAGCATAGTTCCTAGGCGAATACAAACTGCGGTTTATTCATTCCTCCGGTCAGGTAGAGGGCTTCAGTTAAGTTCAGCCCCGAGTAAAACGCGCTAAGCGAGTCGTAAAAGGCGTCGTTCCATCAAGAAACGAATAATCCACTCGAATAAAACACTAATTACTATACAGGCAAGTGGTAAACGACTCCACTAGCTATTTTTTCAAACAGTTTACTTTTCACACGGTTGAAGATGCGTTATGAGGGAATTTAAGGACGCACAGGCGCGTAGGTCGAAATCGTGCTAGGTCAATGAAAATCATACAAATCGTTCTCATTTATATTTTAAACACCACGTGTAAAGTTAGAAAGCAATTGTCCGAATCATAACCGGCATTACTTTTAAGTCTCCGTAATTTCGCATTGAGCTTTACAATTTCCCACAAGAATAAATGTAAGATCACGAAATATTTTAAGTATAATAACCCTGGTCTGGTTGAGACAATCGCTTCCAAGCTTTACACAGATGTTTCAAATAAAAGCCAATTTCAAAGTATTCGTTACTTCAGTACTGATTTTACACGGGACGAGAGAAAGGGTTTTGGAAAATTCTGTAAAGTTGGAAATAATGCGAGAAAAACGGCGCTGTAAACAGAGCGATTGAAACGTGTGTATATACGAGTTTGGCAGAATGAGCTTTCCGTTGAACCGGACCAGAAGCTCAGCTGCCACGCCTGCACATCACCCCGAAGCTAAAATCCCCTTATCGCCTAGCTGCTAGAGCATAGTGCACGTATATTCCTCGAGCGCAGGTATCGCAACAAAGTTGCTGGGCGGAGCTGTTAGATAAAGGAGCGCATCTAGGCGAAGGCACGCGTTGCAGCGTAGGCCAAACAAGGCGATCGAGCCAAACCTCCGGAGGAGAGCCAATCCTCCCTAGGGAGATAACGTGAATAAGGATAAGCCCGCCTTATTGGTAAGAATCTGTACAATACAACGGAGAGGGAATGAAGCGAAGATAACGAGCGTTACTGACAAACTTTGCGCCACTACAGCCGACCATCGATCTTCTTTTGGCTCTCCTTTTTATTTATTAATTTATTTGTTCATTCGTGGTGTGGCCGAAGGATGAGAGAGAGAGAGAGAGAGAGAGAGAGAGAGAGGGAAAGATACGGACGCTCCGCGGGCTCATGCATAATTCTAATACATGATAGAAATTGTGGCGGGTGTGGATCGCTCCGTTGAATAACCCATCATCCTCTTGTTATCGGAAACTTGGCGGAGACTGGATCGGACCGCGGTAGGAGAGAGGTAAATTATTTATTGCCTCTTGACGCACCGACGTCGTAATGACGAGCCGCGGCTCCTATCGCCTCGACGTCGCTGATCTCGTTCGAGCTGTCACGCGTGGCAAAAACGCCGCGGAATTTACACTACTTATGGAAATTCGTTCGACGAGATGATTTTTGTTCCATCTACCAAGTCACCGAGTCGCGGATATCTATACTTGACTGTATATGCAGGTAACGTGTTACGGGGATACGATTTCCCCGCAGTGTCTGAAATTCTTTGGTTGATCGGAGAAACGATAAACGGCAGCAATATCGTGGAAAAATCTGAGAGCTCGAGTGATTCTCTGTGACATTTAATCACGAATGACGAATAGCGGAGGATTCTGTCGACGGTTTTAAAAGCCGTTTTAAGAGTACAGAATCGGGCTTCGAGGGCTTTCTCCTCCCCGTCCTCGTCTCCTTTTTCTTCTCATTCTCTTCCTTTTCCTCGTTTTTATCACCCATACCTTCATACGAGGCAAGAAAGGCATTTGAGTTTAACAAGGGATGAGCGGAGTCGATGGGCGGGTGACAGCGGCAGCCGAGAAGGGAAAATAAAGAGGGAGAACCCAACGAACGAAGGAACGAGGGAACGAACTTGGGGACGGGTGAAGACATAAATATTTTATGGCATTCTGGATGGACCGGATTCGTGAAATTCCCCTATCAGCGATTGTCGGCTGTGGGGAGCCGCCTGCAAGGGGTTGACAAACCCGGTTGTTCAAGACCCTGGCAGGGATTCAACGGGATATCATCCGTCTTCCTCCAAAGTCCGGCCGGCTTCTCCGATTTCGAGCTAACTCCTGTCCCCCTCGTCAAGATTTCCAATACCCTTGACCTCCCTGCTCGGCGTCCATTGCTTACTCTCAGCGACGTAGGTATTCACAAGCGAGACGAGATACGAGATCGCTTCTAGAAGTCGGGAGGATACAGATTCGTACGGAGTCGCAATTATTTTTATGTCTGTTCGGAAATCTAACCTTCACATATCCGGAGACGAGGTCTCTGCTTCGTACTCACACGAACATTTCTTCATTATTGTTGAAATCTTAATTTTTTTATCATTTTTTTACTATGAAAAAAATTCTATAGAAATTTTCTCCACTAACGAGGAACGAACTTTTATGTTCCGTAAAGCAGCGAACTCGAGGGATGGGTATCGTTAATTGATCAAAACGAACAAACCCGAGTGATTCTTGTGAAACCTGATCCTCGTTACTTATAATTTATTTTTCTTATTACTCCAAAGCGTTGCGTATTGTTCGAAAATCGAAAAAAAATAATGTATGTTCACGTTAATGTTAATACAGAAGAAGAAATGTTTAGTTAAAATCAGCAAGTAAAGATATTTTTGATACGGTATCTGCGGATAGAAATTTGAGTCGAATTACGTGGGAGGTACGCAAGAGTAACGGACCCCTTGTTGTCGGTCAAAAGTTTCTTGGATTAGCCACCGGAGTCGGGCGCTACAATCGGGCTGAAATGATGCGGGTAGCGCGCTGGTTTTCGGAATTTTCAGTCGAGCTCTAGACATGGTGACGACCAGAAGTGCTCGTGACAGTTAAGTTGATATCTGTTTCCAAGCAAAAGCGGTACAAGGGGGGCTTCTGTCAATTTGAATTTGAAAACGAGTAATCGCAGATGCATATTAGAGGCGCCCGGTTCTCTGCGGCGTGGACACCGAGGTGTTCATGTGACCGCGTAGGGATCCGAGTGTCTGATTACGAGCAGAATGCACGCGTCGAATCTATCATTGTTCCGGATTGATGCCGTCGTTGAAAGAAAGCGTTAACGGCTCCCGTGGCTGAATATTGAGGAGTTTTTGGCTTGAGGTGAGTGTACATGTGCCTGATGGAGCCCCTGACGTCACGATTGGTAAGTTAGCGGTGGCAGCATGGACTTAAAAAAAGTTGTTCATGTGGCCCGCGTTGGGACTCCGGCATGGGGCGCCGTTTGTACATACGCTACATTTCGAAAATGTGTCTCCTTGATCATGCGTTGCGTTGTATTATGACGATTGTGTTTGACATGCGTGTACGCCAGATTGAAAAGAATTATGAACTACAGAATAACAGAGTATTTGGACGAGATTGAAAGATCTCTGTGAATCTAACCACGATTCTCTGTACTGTGAATCCGTTGAGTCGATGGCGTTAGAGACCCTTGGTGGCCTGACTCTGGAGCAGAGACGACGTTATCGGCTGTCGTGTCCCGGTAGTGTCCGGTACAGTGCGATTCGGATCTTTTCGCCAGTAGGTGTAAAATTTTCAAAGTTCAGCCTATTTGGTAGTGTCGGAACATATATATCGACCGATATCATTATTCTACACTAATGTAATAATTTCAGAAAAAAAAGCAAAACAAGAAACTTGAGTATTTTTTTATTTCATTTTCCTGCGGGATGGAAACCGTAATTGCCAATTACCGTGTAAGTTGTTGTGCACGTGCAAGTGTTGACGTAGAAGTTGAACGTAATACGTGATTAACCAAAGTCTACGATGCGTTAACGCTTGATCCTCCATTCTCTTCAGTTCTCCTATGTGCCCTCGTTGCTGTTATTATTATTTTCTTTTGTTTTACTGTTTTTCATCGCGCTTCAAACGCGCGTCCGTGTGAGCAGTATAAACGCAGAAGCAAGGTAATCCACGTGCAGAGATATTAAAAAAAATTGGCATATTGCTGGCTGTAGTTCCAACGAGGTAATCAATTAGTTGCAAACAGTTGCAGTAACCGGCCACTAGCAGTGCTTGTACTCTCTACATGTACACATAATCCCCTGGGGATGCTCCTCGTCTGCCTTGTCCGTTCCCCAAATCGACCTTCCGCATTTCTGCATGACGCGTATCATCTCTCGGGAACAATTTTACAGTATTCCTGACTTGGAGCAAGGACAAATTCAGTCCTGGTTCGTTTTTCATTTATGTACGACAAAGTCCCGGCTGGTAATTAACGACGCTCTGATTTAAGCCAGCCTAACTTTGCTCCTGGTTAACAAATGGACCGGAAATCACGCGTATCCCATTCGGAGGCCACGACGTTTCTCCGGTCTCTGGATATTTGTGGTGTCTTTCTTCGCCTCGACCCTAGCCCTTCACTACGGTTAACTCGATTGTCCCCTTTGGACTCGGGGGCGCTACGCCTCCGCGTTCGGGTCTGCGGTACCGGCAGCCAAGACACCGGGGACCGACGTTTCCGAAGGTCGAGAATTGCCCGATCAAAATTCCACTTTCGTAGAACAAGGTCGCTGTGTCGATGCTCGCGTGATTCCGTGATCCGAAATTCGACTCCGAAGAATCGTATCGCCGAAATCCGAGACGCAGAAATGGGGTTTCTAGTCTCGTCGAGTCTCTGAAAATTCGAAAAGAATCTGTAACATTCGACAAAGCATCGTTAACCCTTTAAACACCCATTAAAAAAAAAAAAAAAAAACACTCCAAATATGAATCCTTGCTTCGAAAATGAGTTCTACATATCTACCAAAAATTATCTAGGTATTTTTTGGGGATCGCAGAAAAACTCTCTCAGTTTTCCGAACCAAAATTAATTGATCAAATATTGCAAAACATCGGCAAAGTTAAAGAAAGTTAAAGAAAATGTCGAAACAGGGCTTTATTTCTCATAAATAATGGCATCACGAGATTCACCCAGAGTGACCAACTAGGGTTAATACTTTTTTCGCAGTCCGGACACAGTCTTGATATCAAGATTTCGAAGAGACTTAAGGATCTCAAATTGAAAATCACTGAGAATTGACACAGTACCGGACACCGACAGGTATTTTCCTAGTTCCTAAGAAAAGTTTCGCGTTTCTCGGACGGTTTTTGGAAAGCTGATTTGGAAACGTGAAAGGAAGGATCAGGTAAAACCTCCGATTTTCCAAGTCGCCTGATTTTTCTCGATGGGTAAGGGCACGTCGAGGGTAATCGTGTCACCGCACGATGTCGATAGAGGAGGCGCCGCATACATTACGGCGTCTGCAGGTCGCTCGCTGCCCACTCTTTGAGGCAACCGAGTCTGGCGTCGCGGTCGTGACGCGTCACCAGTACGTGGCCACGGGGAGTCCGGTATAAATAATCCAGACCGACTGCGAATCGGATATAATGGCACGAAATTTCATCCTGCGACGTACGTGCCGAGGAACGAGTTCTGGCGTGACACGAATAGGGAACGAACTCACCTTGTCACTAAACGATGGGGTTCCACGCGTGTTACGTGTAATGTTGGCGCATAAAATACGCGGGACATACAGACCCGTACACATATCACATTGCCCGTTGATCGATTCCTCAGCTCGGAAGCTCTCTAATGACGCGACCGCGGGTGGGAGAGTTGATTTTTCGTTCGAAAAGCCACGCGTCATCTTTGAAATTTATTTACTTGTTTTATCGCTGTTCCAAAGTCTTTGACAAAAAGTTGGTCGCAAACCTCGACGGCTGAATGTTTCTCGTACCCGTTAAGCGCACCGTCACCCACACGGTGAAAACATTGTTCACGGCAGGTTTAAAGCCGCGTTAACTTTTGTAAAACAAAAAAGTAAATAAAATTCTCCATTTAGAGGAATTACATCCAGCAGGGCAGCGCCTGGATCTGCACAGCCGGGGTGGTTTACTCGCGGTTCAAACCAGAAGTTATCTGCAGGTGGCAGCGTAGATCATGGGTGGGATTTAGCAGGAGTGCAGCAAGGAGCCCGCAGTTTCTCATCCAGTTTTTCGCCCTCAGCCCTGGCGTACGTCCGTTCACCGGGACTAAGGGCTTAATCGCGAACGTCGCAAGTCCGTCGCCGGCCGTTGAAAAGCAGGGCAAGGCTGTAGACACGCGGCTGAAACTCGTATCGTAGAGTCGCCGGAGTCGCTGAGGCGGCTGCAAGGACTCGCCCCGCGACTAGTTACTCATAGTTGAAAATTGCTCGGCGTCGTCTGGCATTAAAGTTGCATCCTTATTCAGCAGACGGGGAGACTGTCGGGCGCGCGCCAAACGCTGCGGCAAGTAGAACATTGATTAAGTAATGAAGCCGCAATTCACAGACGCCGGAATACATACGGTGCAGGGTTGCACTGTACGTCGGGGAAGTTAAACACGTTATCCACAGACTATCCACGTCTACTCCCCTCGGAGTTCTCCTACACCGACGGTAGACGCGCACTCGATGCAGTACCTACTCGTCTTTGGCTCCTCCTCTGAATAAACAGGATCGTTTCACCGTTGCCTTGCATCAGACTGACTCTAAATTCGATCCGAGGAACATGCGATCCTGCGATTAATTTCCACCCCTCATCGAATTTCCTCTTCTCTCCTGTACGTACATGTAACGTATATCTCTGTATTACCTTCTTTTCTCCGCGAATTGCTTCTTTTTCGACTCGTTTCGCTGACCCGATAGTACGTTATGTAACAAGGGAATAAAGGCGAAGATTATTTCCGCGGGTGGGTTTACTGCCAGAGCGAAACGAGTGATCTCTCGAAGGGAATAATATTCTACTTTTGTCCCGCTTTTTGGGTCGAGAAATTTAACATTGTGGTTGAGTCAGGAATAAACACGATTATAGTACATGTACATATATGTAAGGAAGACGTAAGTGTTCGTTCCTTTTTATAATAAACACAACACGAGCTGTATTAGGTAAACCGCAGTTCCTGTACTTTTTCACTCTCTAGTTTACGAACTCTAGGTAAAAAGTATACGAAATTGACCGTGTGTTGAATTTTATCATTATTTATTTGTTAAACAACCGCACCGAATCGATGCAGCTCACGATATATCATCGAAAGCGCTGAAAAAATGTATGTAATACGAGAAATTGGTACCTACAGATGTATGTTTTTCTCGTAAACGAACAGAGTCTTCTTTCCGCTTGCTCATTTTCTCTCTCCGATTTAATTTCAATAGTAATTGTTCTCCAACCACGCACCGGACCAGCGAGGAATACCTCTCACCGTTTGATACAAAATACTGTTTCTTTTTTATTTCAGTTGCTTTCTTATCAACCGGATTCGAAGTCTTTCATTTCCGCTGAATGATCGAGGAGCAGGGATTTTGAGTTGACTCATTTTCTTAAAAGCTTCACTGCTGGCTTAAGACGAGTATTTTAAGGCTCAAGTGATCCCTTGTCACGATTCGAGGCACGTGGCGCGCGTAAATCCGTCCACGGTTAAATACACACTTAGCTTTCGAAAAAAAAAAGAAAACTGTAAGAATGAAAGGAAAAACGAAATAAAAGTGAGAACGGGGAAGTAAACCCTGGAGTAACTTGACGTGTATTTTCGCATACCTTGATCCGTATAATCCTCATATATCGACCTCCGCGTTGTATTCTCCTTTACGAAGTTGGGCAGCTACGTTATACACCTAGGGTCGAAATTACCCTGAAAATTTATAGGCACAATTTTATTGTGCCAATAAAGCGCACATAACGCTTCGACTTATCAGCCTGGGCCACTCGTAAAAATATATCAATAGCTCCCGCAAGTGTGGCGGTGCGCGGTGGTCAATTTCCTCGGATATTATACGCGTGTTTCTACGTGTTTCTACGTGTTTCTGTATGCCGTCCGCAGGCGACGCGTACAACAGCTCTATCTATCCCTTTTCCGTGGAAACAGGAAGTCATAAACTTGCAGCGCGATATGAAATCGAGCAGCAAAGTGCCCCGGCTATAATGGGTCCCCTCAAAACGACCATTAACCAAACCCTGACCCTCCCCCGCAATTCGCATCTATCTGCATGATGCGATCACATCGTCGCGATTACTTTCGAATCGAACACGATCACGGATGAATCAACGTGTGTTTCACCAGCCGTGTATTCATTCGAATATTGTCCCTGCACGATTGAGGTTTCAGGGTTGGTTCAAAAAACAAATTTTAAATCGGGAAACGAAATGCTTGCAGTCAATTTACGGCGGTAGGTTTTTCAGCTATCGAAATTACTGGGGAAAGTAATTACCAAGTGACAGTTTTCGTCTCCGCGTAACTTGTACTCGCTCAAGATTTCCCGTCGGTCAAGTTTTTTTCGCCTAGGTACATCGATCCAGGGTGAAAACGGTTGAAGATTGCTCTTTGATTTATCAATGGTAGTGGTTGATAACAATATATAGCTGTTACGCAGGGAAGATTTTGAGAAAACGTAAACGACTGGAGAGCTGAGAAGAAAAGGGGAGGAAAAACTTGAGCAACGGCGACCTCCAGGAAACCACTCGGAAAGTAATTTGCGCAATACCGGTTCGACGGTCACCGCAGCTATACCTACATACATACAACTCCAGGATCTTGAAGGACCACGAGGGAGGTAAATTTTGTTTCGAAAAAGGCCAGTCAATCGATTCGACGGTCTTCAAGGAATGCAAGGTACTAATTCTCCCTTTTTCATCGAATTCAGAATCGCGAATTGCCCTCGATTTGTACATAATCATTCATCAACTGATCGAGTCGAAAGGTAAATCTATCGAGCATTCGTGTGACATTGCGGTATCTGCGTGATAATTTTTAATTGATAACATCGAATCGAGTAATTGCAACATTGCAACATCGCCGTTTTAGCTCAAGTAGAAATCAATTTCGACACATCGTATACCGGCTGCGTTCCCCGTAACGTAACTAATCGTAAGTAACCGCACGCAGGGCGCAGCTGATAGTGATTATGACGGCAGGGAATTGGTCGAGACGAGACGTCTAATACACACGCGTTTGAGGTTTCATACGCGTTCTCATTTTACGACCGATATTATTACTCTGGTACACGCGTCGCATCCGAATCGTTTACCTAGGTGTAGGAAAGAGTAAACTACAGATTATATACAGGGGGAAAGTGTAACGCCGTTATCTCAAATACAGAAGTAGACATATTATGGCACCGTAACCCCGTTCAGGATTCCGTCGGCATGTGCCGGCGGCCTTTTATGACCCGTCCGAGAAACCGACCAACATCTCCTGCCTCGGCGAACGTAATTGCTGAATTCCCATCGGCTGGTCAACGAAACAATTAGGCACGCGAGAAATCGCGTTAACGTTATTTCACAACGACGCAGACCGCCTGCGATCCCCGCAAATCGGATTTCTCTGGTTGAAATTACCCATCGCAAATTTGAAAACGTTTTTTAACGTTAACGAGTCTCTAAACAGCTTTCTGAAATAATTTCTTGCATTGGCAAATATCAGCAGGAAATCGTTCTCACCTCTGTCAATATTCTCTCATGATAAAGTCTTTCCGTTACAATTCTTTTTACTCTTTTCTTACCTCTCGGACTTTTGAAATTTAAACCAGCAATCATGCAACAGTAGCAACAACGATTGTCGAGGATCACGAAGACATGTCTTACACTCAATCAGAGACTCTTGTGCGAGCTGCAAAGGCCGACGCAGTAAGGAAAGTTTGTTTCAATTAGACGAACGCTGTGCTAATTGTCAGGCAGCGATTTTTCATCGGGGGTTGCAAAGCACCCTGAAGATATGCGAAAACCGTGTAATATTTTTTACCCATAATTATGCTTTCGTTCCACGATATTTTTCCAGCTCAAACTGCAGCGCGCAGCAGGCAGCTGCTTCTGCGGGGAAAAATGAACGGGGCTGGAGAAATACTAACCACGTTGCCGAGAGTAATATACGGCATCCTTGATTCCCATGTCAGTGCAGCATAACATATGACACATGAAACTTCTGCTCGTCGGACGGAGCTCGACGTTTTTGGCACTCAATGATGCATGAACCAAGTGTTTACCCCGAGGATCAATGGAGAACGGCGTTTTCCACATTTAGGTTTTACGAGTCACGTGATCGTCTGACACTTTCCGGAAACTCCAGCAGGGGAGTGCAGAAACGGTTCGGCAATTCTGCTGAATTCCAGATCACCTCACTCTTTGAGCCGGGAGCGAGGAACAACTGCAATTTGAAAAATAATTTCATGCGCGAGGTGAAAAACATCGATACCTGTTATTGTTACGAGATGTTCGATCTGTATAATTTGCCAACGCAAACAGAAGCCCAGGCCTGGGGTTTGAGCTGCTGCAATAGTTCGCAGACAATTTTAGAATCGATTTTTTCCCTACACCTCGAAAAACATGACTCCGCACGGGAGACGGAGTTTGCGTATAATTTTCCGCACGCGATTTCCGAGAAAATACTTTGCCGGTATAAACTTTCCCCACGATCATTACCTGGTAGTGTTTCCGGGCTTCGCGGTAAGTCGTCACTTGATTCATACGAGATTACGGTGGAAATTTAATTAGACGAAGGCTCTTTCAGATTGGTTGTTTGTAAACTGTTGACAATTCACGAATAAGTTTTAGAATTCTGACAGCGTATGCGGCGAGCCGTGCGTTAGATTTTTCCATTTTCTTTTTCTCTTTTCTTTTTACACGCGAAGCGGTGAGGCATGTATGTATTTCCCTATTTTTCGCGCTCTCGTCTTCGCTCTTCATCGTCTCTTTTCTTTCCTTTCAACCAGATGCAGCGCCGAGTCTAACCACGTAGGCTGGCTGCGTCATGTAAACACAAAATATCGTTCGTGTCGCGCCCCAAACTTCCTTTTCCCCACAAACCATCCCCGACTCGACATCGTCACCCCGAGTTCTGGCACCCTCGCGATCGCGACCACGCCAAACGTTACAACTATACAAATATTTATGCCCGACACGACCTCTCATCCCCTCATCCCCTCATCCTCGTCTTCACCTCATAATTTCGACTTTCTACTGGCAGGGCAAATATTTGCTTGAAATTTTATAGAATTTGTTTACTTTTTGAGAACACAGAGTGCGATGGAATTAGATTAAAACAGTGCCCCTCGAAATTCCCAAAGTTTAAAGCGCACGCAGTGATTTGGGTGACAACGAAAGAAGGGAAGAAGTGAATAGAAAACAACAGCAAACTGATATTGAATCTAGACAAAATAATTGTTCGAAATAAATCGCGAAGCGTTGTGCACTTTGTGCCAGTTTGTGCCATCGGCGTTTTTGTCATTCAGATTTCACCGAGCGAGACTCGAGGGACCCGATATGCACCCGTGATAAAATGAAAAATTGCTGAACAAGCCGGAGCTAAGCTTGTTGATATTTGCAAAATCCATTAGGTGACGTGATATCCGGTGAAATTCAAACAATCCGTACCAACCTATATCGCATACGTCCTTCGAGTACATGTGGCACCAACGGCCAACTGCACGAATATTAAATTAAAATCTACGTCCTCGTGATTAAGGAACGATAAACAACAAATAAATAAATGAATTACGTAAGTGTTCCGATCGCATGCATGGTCGAATCGTCACGAATCATACTTCCCAATGCCGGAGTGACGATCAACAGTAGAATTGCACAAACTGTGAGGGCGTAGAGGGAGAAAGAGAATGAGCCACAATTTGCGAGGTGTTGAGTGTTCGTAGTTCGCCGAAGTGAGATTAATTAACGTCGTGCAGTTGAACAGCGAGGCGGACATTGCGCAAGGCGGTGTCTCTCGTCGCCGGCAACTCCATGATGATATTCAGCAACGTTTCCCTCAGTCAAAGCCGGCGGTCCCAAGGCGACGGGTCACTTCAGAAATGGTCCGTTTGTGTAATGAGATTTGCATTGTGCATTATCGCACTCCCCAGACGGTCGGGTAATTACCTCACACTTGGTACAGTCCGGTTATAACTATGCTGGCGGTGTTACCAACGTGATCGTAACCATCCTCCGCATGCAACGCGACCCGATTCTGTACATGTAAATATCGTATACATGTATGTATCATATACATATATACGTTTTGCGATGTATGCGTGACCAGGGAGATAGATTGAACCATGTTTAGTCGAAATCCGGTCAGTTTCGTAATCAAATAAACAAATTACGAAATTGACCGGATTTTGTTTATTGTCGTATGTATATATACGACAAAATGCAGAGTTCGTACCACCTGAAGAATCCAGCGCCACCTCAGCGTCGTTTTCTCCCTCAAGTGCAATCAGACCTGGGGATGATGAAATTTCCTGATATTTCTAATTCTACGCAGTGCATTGCGGTGCATGGTTCGTTTTTGGAATTCATTATTCAAGCTCCCGTACACAGGCGTGTGTTCAGACGCTTGGAGGCGCGAAGGCGGGCCCATGCAGTTCGCTTAAGTAGCGTAATCCGGGCGAAACAGCCAAAGTTGAGTCTCGGCGAATTATTATAGGCGAAGAAGAGGCGAGTCGACGCCGACTGAAGCAGGTACGACAAAACTTGGCTGAACTAGATGTAAATAAGGTTTACATATTCCGGTAATGCGCGCGGTACACAGAAGCACCCTGCCACAGTTGACTCTGCACTGAATTGTAATTATGCAAAGAACCGGTTCAGGGGAAACGCCGCTTCGGGATACGACGAACGCTCGACGCGTAAGTGTCGAATACCACGCAGAGAGACCTTACCGACCCTCTCTTCATTCTTATCGAACGAGCCGCACTCCGGTCATCGGGAAATTCATCCCGTTGATCAAAATTCACCGCCATACGATCCTCCGTTAATTTGGGAAAAGTGACTGGCCGAGAAGTTGCCAGATTCGTGCAGACGAGCGGGGAAGGTTGGTTTCTCGTATCTGAAAATATCGGCGGTAGTCAAGATTGGTAGGAGATAAAACGGCAAATCCAATTTAATTCGAATTCCCGTGAGACGAATATATCTTATATACCCTCGGCTCGATGACGGGAACGGCATAAAATCCAACGAAGCAAAGGCCGGGAGGGAGCTGCTGCAGGCAGTCCCTGAACGTTTGACGAGGTAGCGGAAGATCCTGATCGGATGACCAGAAAATATGATCGTTTGAACTATAGACTCGAATGAACAAAGGTGACCCCACTCAGGGGAGGGCTGATCCTGCCTTCCCTCGTCCTTTCGCCTCTTACTGCGTGCCTTACCTTTGCCACCATTGACCCTCCAGTCCCGTTTCTTCTTTTTCCTCTTCTTCTCCTTCTCCTTCTTCTTCTCTTTACCCTCCGCTAGGTCTGTCTAGGATGGCCGACTTGGTCACGATAGAATGAACACTCAATATAGGCGAGGCAATAACGCGCCAGTTGCTGTTCCGCTCTGAGATTAAAACGATCCTCCCCAGTTCTCCTCGACCACCATCATGCCGGCCATCCCGGTCCTCGTACCTCGCCAAAGACCGTCTTCGTATGTGCCGCAAACTCAAAGGAAAAACCACACCTAATATCTTCTTCTTTGTTTCTTTTCTTCTTCCTTTTTTTCGCCCTCTCGTCTGTCTCTCTGTCTCTCTCTCTCTCTGTCTCTCTTCCGCTCTCTCGATCTCGCTACCTTTTTCTTTCTTCGTCGTCGGATCGTCTCTCGCAGAACATATTTGCAGAACATGTGGTCACCGAGTGGTTTATTTCTCTTGACGAGTACAACGAGGAGAGTGCAACCTGCATTTTGAATTGTGCAAGTGAAAGTACTCGGGCACCGATTGACATTTTCATCGAATTGTATTGGAAAAACTTAGATATCGATATCAAGCTGTAATTTCGATTACCACCTTCAGCGTAAAGTTCATTATTGCGTTTTAATAGTGAAGTAGATGATCGTGCTTGGCGCGAATCAACTGAGCAGTCATGTCGTGTGATATTGAGGTGTCAAATCCCATTAATAGCAATTCCTGCACGCACTTTTCATTACCAGAAATCCCCTCCCCCCCGAAGTCAGGTGAAATTATTTGCAATGGAATTGGAGGATTTTTTCAGCGGCGTACCTGTAACGAAAAAAGTTATTTCACACACGGGTGGATCAGCAATAACAGTTTAAAAATCTGAACAATCGTCGATCCAAACCCGTATGTGTGTGTTAAATTTCGAAACGACGAAAGCAGAGAAAATTTATCGATGTTAAACGTTGCGATGTATGTCGGGTTGAATTATAAATTCTCACGCTTAACGTCGGCGTAATTTAATAGCCGTTCCGGCAGCTTGTGCCTGCGAATAATACCCACTGTCATATAATGATACGAGGACGGTTATAACTGTGAAATGAAATTTTCGTCAATGTCTGCATGCGGCAGCCAACGTCGCAGACATCTCATTGACGTTAGTCAAATGTTAGCGAATATGCGGTACGAAACGCTTCACCATCAGCCGCAGGTTCGAATTTCCTTATGAACGATCCGTCGGCGTCATCCCTAGCATATTCCTTATAAAACAATTATGCCGACTGTTCCATAGCTTTGACAAAAGGTTTCGATTTTCATTAAAACAATTTGCATTGCTGATCGGTTATACCAGCGAGGCGCGTGTGCCACCCAAATATGATTAGATTATTCAGTAATCTCGTCAAGACTTATGACCCGGCTCTGTTATCAAGTTTGTTTGTTTATTCCCATCTCGAATACCGTTCTTGAGATTTTATTATATGACGCCACCGTAAAATAAGCAAGATTAATTGGTACCCACTTAAGATTTTGTACAACGATCGCGAAATCTCGAAGAAAAAAACAAACAAACGAAAAAGCTGATTAACGTGATACCGGCAATAAGGTCAACCCAATTTTCGATCGACGTAATCTGATACTGCTCGATAAAACGCAGCGTGTTATCGAGGAACCGTGGGGCATAAAAGTGTTAACGGATACACTTCGTTTATATTCATTTATTCGATATTGTTATCGCCCAATTGGTTTTTTCTTTTCCATTGTCATTGCCCCGGTACATAATTAATACTAAGTCAAAGAGCGTAACGTAATTTTAAGAGATAATAATTCAATCTTGGTGAAACTGCAAATCCGATTTATCGATGAATATACTGTTTATCGAGTGATATTTATTTGATATTGAGATAAGATGGAAACAATAACCAGGTACTCAACCTCAGCCATGTGCGACAAGAAAAGGGGACTATTTTCGGAACCTGGGACGACATCCTTCAAATTGTCACCCTCCCTAGAAATCAACGCGTCGTAAGAGCGTTGAGCTTGAAGCGGCATCCGGTGACAGATTCGGGTCAAGTTCACGGTTGGTACACATAAACAAATGTAAGCCCAAAGTGTTAAATGTACTCGAGAAACGATGTAACTTGTGAAAAAAAAACTGCGAAACGTTCATGTAAATGTTTATCACAACATTTCGTTTCAGTGAGTGATCAGCAAGCCACTTGGGGCCAGGATGACTAGAAAGGGTTGGCCTGGGTTTGAATTAAACGACTTATTTAAATTCCGTTCAACACTAATAGTCGCAATTTGCATACTGAGGTTGGCACGACACCTCATGGAGGAACGTTGTACAGGGTACCCAGTGCACGATGTGGACTCGGGACGCATTATATGCTGAAACGTGCGGATCTGCCGGTCAATCAAATTGGTGGCCGTCCAGATCCACGTGCGAGATCCAGGCTGCTTTATATCAGAAACGAGAATTTGGCCGTCGTGCGTAGATGTGCGGACACGAATAGTGTGCATTACCGTTTCATCACCGTTTCCGATTACCGTTTTGTTTATCAAGGAGCCCGCCTCGTTGACCGCGATAAGTTGTTTCAATATGACGATCAACCGCTGGAACTGGGGAGAATTAATTGCTCGATACACAAATATTGCCATCGATTTCTCAGCACGTGCCCCTTTACTGCACTGCAAGTAGTTTCTTTACGCGGGGGTTGTAAAGTGGGATGAAAAGAAAATAATCTATCTCGATCCTAAGGGGAGTGATACAAGTTTTCAGAATGGCTCGAGCAGAACTTTACGCTAAAGGTGGAAAGACGCAGAATCGTTTTGCGTCCGAAAAGCGCTCTTTCACTTCATTTTTCACCGAGGAAACGCTGCACTGCGGATCTCGGAAAAGTTGGAAGCGTCGAACAGTTGTTTGTAAACCTCGTCGCGTATTTTCATATGAAAATCAGTGAAAGTAGGTACCAGGTCGGTATGACGCTCTGCTTCGAAAATGTCACTCGGTTGTGTCGCCGTGATGTATTCAGCAAATACGAGCAAACTTCTGCGACACACGATACGAAACGAACTCGTTTACATTATACTGAAATTGTTACTGTATTAGCACCTAGCACCTCACGTCAGGACGCAATCACCATTTTTCAACGCGTCGATTTTTCATCGCTCACTTTCGCACGCCGTTACCACCCTCGTCAGTTTGCTGTAGTGGCTGAAGAAAGTCTCCGGAAATCAGACTCGGCAATCACTCCTTGTACCAATTTGTTATTATTGGAATCTCCCGAGGACCGGGTCTTTTTAAAAATATTCTTTCCTTCAATCTTCGGGCCGGTTTTCTCGTGGCTTAATGATACACCAAAGCCTGTTTTAGATTCACGGATTAGATTTTCAGATCAGATATTGGCGTGATTTTTTTACTACCGTACCAGCGAATAGGATTTGAAAAATTTCTGATTCACAGAGCGATTCCGATTTTCCCAAATCTCTTCCCTTTTGCCTTATACATTCAGTTGTCCTCTGAAATTCAATAGAAATTATGAATTTCTCCAAATTCTAAACGATACTATACCCATCGATTCGGTTGGACGTAAAACGGAGCGACAAATGAAAGAGAGACTCCCAATTCTACGAAAAATTTCATGCCGCGGAAGTTTTTCCTTTGAAAGCTCAACGTTGCACTACGTGATAAATGCTGGTTGGACGGGAGTATGGGAGATGAATTTTGATCCATGACGGCAAAAGGCAATGTATAAAGTTTCTGCGGAGCTTGAAATACTTTCAGCAATAGATATACGTAGTCACCGAATACTCGCCTACATGGAAGGAGATTTAGTCGCCGATAATTGTGTTTGATTTAATGTTGTTCGAGTTTCGTCGATTCCTCGTAAACGTAATATTGAGAACCAGCTCAAGTCTAAAGTTAGCGACCTACCTACGGAATGAACCGCAACCCCAGGCTGCACTGTAAATATATATATACCTGTTTGAACAGGGGGTAAAAGGCGATACCAACAAAAGTCGGTTCGTTATTGGTTTTCGGAACAAGCAAACCGCCTCGGCCAAAGTTTTCTCTCTAAAAACAACACTGTAAGTTGAACTCTCATCTGACGAGTAGTGACGGTAAAATACCGTACAGACTGTGCGGAAGTCGAACGGTGCATTATTCATTCAATGCTTGGTTCTCAGTGTCAGGTGGCTTTTCTGATTCGTAACCTTCGCATGTGGTCAAATGGCTGAACCACACGAAATGTTGGTAGTCCTTGCTGGACACGTAAATGGAATTTAAAAATGACGTGGATAAAACCGTAGGCCGAATGTTGTGTTATTCGATAAAGTGTGAAAGTGTTGGGTATAACGAAGCCCGGCATCGGGGTAAAATACGGGAAGGCTCTTTGATCAGAAATTCCAGGGTGTACATCCGAGGTACTTTAATGTGGTCCGGAGAGCAGTCATTTATAAAGGTAAGCCGACGTTAAACGCGGGTCCCATATGCACGGGGACTGGCATTGCTCCCCCAGCGGTGCATGATTAATACGTGAGCGTGAATCGCGTACATCGGATCGGACAGTTTCTTTTTCCATCTGGGAACGAAGCCAAAAAACTTCAGATCCACCGCTTGGCGGTTCTGCAGTTTTTTTCTCGCACATCGAACCCCGGTTCGGGTTTTTCCTCCACCATCCGGTAACGGCTTCTTTTCTACAAACATTTGTTAGGGTCTCAGAACAAAAAATGGAGGGAGTTACGGGAAAAAAAGGGGGATGAATAAAAAGAATCGCCATGGTTCTCCGGAAATATCGTAAAGCATACGACGAACAAAACGATGCCATATCTACGCTCCTCGATGTTGAACAGCTGCCGGCATGTGTATATTTTCGGTGACGAGAGTGTTGCAAAAAAATAAAAAAAAAAAAAAAGGAATCGTTTCGGTAGATTACAACGTTAACGTCAGTAACAAAATTAGCAAATCTATTAAACTGTCTTGTAACGATATTACATGCGAGTCACATAGAATATAAAGTAATTCGTATGTACGCGCCTTAAGCACATACAACGTTTCAAAATAAAGGGCAAACGCTTAACTCTAGGTGTCACGTCGGTCAAGATCACCTATCCGGTGAAATAAGTGTAACTCTCTCTCTCTGCGAGCCGGGGTCGAAGCGAACGGTCGATATAAAGTCTAGTCCTGTCATATTCACATTCTTATAATTTCGTTAACATTTGGGAAAACAAAACAAGCCAAAAAAAAAAAAAAAAATTTGAGACGACGATTCATACAAGAAGTGTAACCCAACGCAATCCCAATCTTTCGGAGCCTGTGAGCCTAAAGAACAAATCCAAATATCTGATCGACGAACGACCACGCAGTATAATCGGTGAAGACCGATTCTATAAAAGGAATATCAAAGAACTTCAACATCCATGATCATCTACGGAGCCGTTAGGCCACCTCTCTTCATCAGAGATATTCCGAGCTAAGTCATCTTTTCATTACTGATTAGTAGGTGGATTGTGCCACAAATCTGTAATAGCCTTCTTAAGTCAGTATTTTATATCTTCGTCTGTTAACTTTATTGTAATCTCACCATAATTTAGAGTCCTTTGTCAGTAGATTCATTCTTTCACTAGAATCATTTTTAAATTTGAACCATAAAGGAAAAGAGAGCCAGTCTTTCGTTAATATGGTACAAAAATTTTACCAGAATAATTATATACAAAACGTCGGTAATCGCATTGAGTAATTTTAACGTGTGAATGAAAGAGTGAATGAGATTTTCTATGATTGCCTGTTCTTTTAAAAGGTTATACCAAAACTCAATAAATCTGTGTTCTACATTGTTTCCTCCTGATTTAATGTATTTTGTTCATTGAATATATCTAGATTTCTAATATAACATAAAATCAAAACGTATCGGTTGAACCTCAAAAAAAAAAAAACCGTTACAAAATGGCGCCCGAACATAAAGTTTAGACATAAAGAAAGTAAACATAGGATTAAATTTGAAATTTCGTCGTTGAATGTTTGTATGATTGACCTTAGGTAGTAATTGTAAGAAACATATATTACGCGATAAATAGAAATATAAGAATTTCAAAAGTACATGGCACCAACGATTAAAAGAACACCTGTTAAAACTAGGTCAAGGATCACAAATAAACCAAGGAGGTCAGAACCTGACATATCAAAAGCAGGCAATAGTCAAATACGAAATAATACAGGCGAGATGGAGGGAGAACTGGAGCGTTTGAAGGAGGAAATGGCGAGTTTCGCGGGTTTACGAAATGCGATTGAACAGCTACAGGCACAACAAGCAACTAACGCACAGCTGGCAAACGAAGTCGCATTGTTGAAGCTCCAGAACGAACAACAAAGACAGGCTCTTCAACAGATACAGAATCCAGTTCAACAACCAGTTACCAATAACGATCAAATATCGGTGAGTGAGTTAATAGTAAGTTTGCAACGAAGTCACATTGATGCCAAAGCTCCCGAGTTTACAGATGAAGAAGTTATAAATCCTATTGAATATTTGGAAAATTTGGAAAATTATTTCAGGTTAAAATGTGTGAAGGAAGAGTGTAAATTGTCGATAGTCGAAAGTAAATTATCAGGTAGAGCAAAAATATGGTGGGAAGCGAGTAAAGAAACTATCAACACGTATAATGATTTTAAAGAAGCCTTTAAAAATAAATTTTATTCCATTCCAATTCAAGTTAAAGTCAAAACAAGGTGGAGTTCAAGAAGGTATAATCAACAGGATGGTTCACTTCAAACATATTTTTTTAAACAGCTTAAGGAAGCAAAATACCTATTACCGAAACTAGACCAGTTCGAAATAAACTATACCATTATCCAACAATTACCATATAAAATTCGTGATACTCTAGCAACTGTGAATATGGCGGATACAAAAATAATAGAACAAGCTTTATCGCAATTAGATGTAAATTATGAAGAAAGAAACAATAATAAACACAAATATCAAAATCAAAGTAACAACAATCAAGTGAATAATGTAAACAACATGCAAATTCAACATAAACAACAGCAACAGATAAATAATACAAGTAGGCAACAAAATTATCCAAATGCTGCAAACAACTTTTATCAAAATCCTCAATTTGGTACAAACTTATCACCATGGCAATATCAACCGCAAGTTCAAACATCAACAAGCAACCAAATGAATTTACCAAACGTCAATTATCCACCACCTTATTTCTCAGGAACCAATAATCAGATACAGTCATTACAAACTCAAATGCAAACTAACACCAATAATTTACAAACCAGTCCAAATAGAAATTTAAACTAATAAACAGCTCGATGTGTATAAGTCCGACATCGAGTTGGGATTATGCAAATTTAGTTGAGGACTTAATGCACGAAATTGGTAATGCTGAAGAAAAAATTGAAAGAGTAAAACAAAACTTATCGAAGGGTCCAAATGTAGTAATAAATGTGTTAAATTATCGAATGGTAGCTTTATTTGATTCAGGAAGCCAAGTAACATGTATGTCTGAAAAAGTATATAAATCTCTCAAAGGTAATCATAGTTTAAATGAACTACCAGTTACAAATGTAGTAGTTTTACCAGCAATTGGGAAAAAGCCCACAGCGGTTAAGCGACAAATTTTGGTTGATGTTCATATGGGATCGCAGAAAATCACAACAGCTTTTTTAATTATACCGCATCTGTCTAGTAGTGTGATTTTTGGTAACGATTGGCTTGATATTAATAAAGTAGTTTTAGATTACGGTCAGAAAACAATTAGTATTAAAGGTAAAGTAATAGCTCCACCACTTTTCTCATACGACCGGGAACCTGCGGAAAGGTTGAGCTCATTTGCACAAAACGCGAAAATATATATCAAAATTTTAAGAACTGAAGATTCAGAAAAAGAACATGAAAAAATAGGTAAAGAAATATTTAAAAAGAATTCAAAGAAAGAGAATAATAATGAAGAAAATAAAAATGATGATGAAGATATAAAAACAGTTTTTGAAAATATCACAACTAAAGATCCTGAATGTGATAATGATGATAAAATGTCAGAAACACATGAAAATGTGATGCAAATTGACAATGAATCTGATTGTGTAGAAGAGAATAAAATTGATGAAGAAACAGAAATAAATTTAAAATATATTTTTGTAGAAAATGATGAAATTGATAAAAATATTTTAGTAGATAAGGAAAATATATGTGTAGCAATAAGTGAATTTGATAAAATTGCATCGGTAGATCAAAGAGATAATCCGAGAAATAATGAATTAGAAAATCTAAATTTGATGTGTGTAAAAAATAATATAAAATGTAATGAATCTGTATTTCAAAATGTAAACGAACATGAACAAAATAACGCAGAAACAATAGAATCACAAGACCATAATTTTTACAAAAAGAATTTAGTTTGCCAGAAAACAGTAGAATCGGAAGATCACAATTTTTTGAAAGATAAATTGGATGAAAATATCGAATCAATTTTAATAGAACAAATTCAAGTAACAAGATCTCAAACAAATGAACAAAACTTTTTCGAATCTGTCCGGTCGATCGCGAATAATCTTATGGGTACAAGTGAAGAGCAAAAAGCTGAGCTGGAAAAATTGCTAATTAAATATGAAAAACTATTTTCAGAGAAAGCCGGATGTACAAACATTTATGAACACTCTATCAAATTACTAAAAGACAAGCCAATCGTTAAAAAATCATACCCGGTACCATTTAAACTTAGAGAAGCAGTAGATGCAGAGATAAAGAAAATGCTTCAAGCAGGAATTATAGAAAGATCAAATAGTCAATACTGCAATCCATTGCGAATAGTACAAAAGAGGGAGAATGGAGTGAGGTTATGTTTAGATGCCAGATATATAAATGACATAATTGAGTCTGATAACGAATGTCCACCACCAATAAATGAATTATTAAGAAAATATCATGGTGTAAAATACATGACATCTACTGATCTAACACATGGATATTGGCAAATCCCGCTAGAGAGAAATTCACGTCAATATACAGCTTTTTTACACGGTGGCACTTTATACCACTTTTGCAGAATTCCATTTGGTCTCAAGACGGCAGGAAGTGGATTCATACGTGCCCTAAATATGGCATTAGGTAATGAATTTACCTCCTTTCTGACTTGTTATATAGATGATCTTTTAATAACCTCAACTGATTTTGATTCTCATATGAAACACCTAAGCCTAATATTTGATCGCTTAATGAAACACAATTTTACACTTCGTCTAAATAAGTCACTTTTTTGTAAGAAGTCAATCGCATTTCTCGGATACGTTATAACACCTGAGGGAGTTAGTCCCAACCCAGACAAAATCAAGGTGATTAGAGAATTTCCAGTACCAACAAGTAAATTGATTTTACAACGATTTTTAGGAGCGTGTAACTTTTACCGGCAGTTTAGCATAAAATATTCGAACTATGTCACGCCTTTGAGAGATTTATTAACAGACAATACACCGTTTAGATGGACAGAGAAACATACGAAAGCATTTAAAGAGATAAAGGAAAGTTTTATAAACTGTGTAACCCTTAATCACTATTTACCTGGCGTCATATGTAGAGTACAAACAGACGCAAGCGATCTTGGAATAAGTGCGATTTTGTACCAAATTGATGAGGAAGATAACCATAAAATTATTTCACTTATAAGTAAATGTTTGTCGAAAGCAGAATTAAATTACACAACTACGGAAAAGGAATTACTGGCAATAATGTATGCATTAGATAAATTTAGAATTTGGTTAATTGGAAGTCCATTTGAAATAATAACAGATCATAAAGCATTAACTTTTATAAATACAGCACCGTTTTTAAGTCCACGATTATCACGATGGGTTGTAATCTTACAACAGTACACATTCACAGTCAAGCATTGCAAAGGAAAAGATAATGTGGTGGCAGATTTTTTCAGCCGAAATATCAACGGGAAACAAAGTACAAACGAACGTAACAAGTTACTAATAGCAAAAATAAACCAACTGCTAGTAGATAATGTAGAACTCGAACTAAACAAAATCGCATCTCAAACTATTAAAATGAATCCAACGTTGATAAAAAACCTGAAAAATTTAAAACAATTGCAAATAAAAGATGAGGAATTGAAAAATATCATAAATAAATGCAATACAGATTCATCTGATGGTTGTTACAAAGTACATGAAGACTTGTTGTTTTATAAAAGTAAATTCGATCAAAATTGGCGAGTAGTAATCCCACAAAGTATAGTAGATTTACTCGTAATTTCTGTACATGAAAAAATAGGTCATATGGGTGTATATAAAACATACCAATATATTAACAGATATTATTACTGGCGAAAAATGAGAGAAGGTATCAAAAAACGTATTCAAGCATGTGACACATGTCAAAGAACAAAGGCATTATCCTACAGCATGCAAGGAAAGTACAAGCAGGTAACAGCTGATCACCCGAACGAATTGACTACAATTGACTTCTATGGCCCTCTGCCGAGATCTATTGGGGGAGTCCAATATTTGTTAGTTGCAATAGATGCATTTTCAAAACTAGTTACGTTATACCCCATAAAACGAGCTACTACAACAATAGCATTAAATAAAATAATCAACGAGTACTTTAAAAACGTAGGAAAACCAAAAAGATTGCTATCCGACAATGGAACTCAATTCACAGCTGCTAGATGGAAAGTCGAATTAGAAAAACAAGGAGTAGAAGTTTGCTATTCATCAATTAGACACCCACAATCCAATCCTACTGAACGAGTGATGAGAGAACTGGGGAGATTTTTCCGTACCTTCTGCAATGATAAGCATACTAGATGGGCAAAATATGTCAAAGAAATCGAAAAATTATTAAATTTAACAACACACCATAGCACCGGTTTTATTCCATACGAACTTCATTTTAATAAAACAGCGCATGATGAATTAACAAAAATTGTAAAATTTCCAGACAGAATTGAAAATAGTCACGATATTAAAATATTGTTAGCCAAAGAAAACTTGAAGAAAAATTTTGAATATAGAAGCCGGAATCAAAAATCAATTTCAACTGTAATTTTAAATGAAGGAGATCTAGTTTTACTACGTGTACCATATCCATCCTCCGCTATCGATAAATTAACACACAAATTCTTCCATTTGTTTAAAGGTCCGTACAAAATAAACAAAAAAGTTAATGAAAATGCATATAATTTAATAGATACAAAAAATAAAAACAAAAACTTGGGAACTTTCAATCGTGTGAGTTTACGCAAATATTATCAGCCCACAAATCCAAGTGCTAAATAACAGATAATTTTTTGTAATGAAAATTCACGAAAAACTCGTCATGAATCCTTCAAATGTTCTAATAAGTCCAACATGCATAGATTATAGAATTTTTTAGATGTAAGTCCAGTTAAACAAAATGTTTGCTAAAAGAAAATGTGATTAGATTTTAAAATGATAATTTTAATGATGAATGATGAAGGATGAATGGATTGAATGATTGATAAGTAAGAAGTAATTTAAAGAGAGGTTTTTAGATTTTACTGCAAATATAGGATAACGAGTAATTTTCGATATTTTCGTTCTCACAACAATCTCGAAAATGGGGGGGGTGATGTAACGATATTACATGCGAGTCACATAGAATATAAAGTAATTCGTATGTACGCGCCTTAAGCACATACAACGTTTCAAAATAAAGGGCAAACGCTTAACTCTAGGTGTCACGTCGGTCAAGATCACCTATCCGGTGAAATAAGTGTAACTCTCTCTCTCTGCGAGCCGGGGTCGAAGCGAACGGTCGATATAAAGTCTAGTCCTGTCATATTCACATTCTTATAATTTCGTTAACATTTGGGAAAACAAAACAAGCCAAAAAAAAAAAAAAAAATTTGAGACGACGATTCATACAAGAAGTGTAACCCAACGCAATCCCAATCTTTCGGAGCCTGTGAGCCTAAAGAACAAATCCAAATATCTGATCGACGAACGACCACGCAGTATAATCGGTGAAGACCGATTCTATAAAAGGAATATCAAAGAACTTCAACATCCATGATCATCTACGGAGCCGTTAGGCCACCTCTCTTCATCAGAGATATTCCGAGCTAAGTCATCTTTTCATTACTGATTAGTAGGTGGATTGTGCCACAAATCTGTAATAGCCTTCTTAAGTCAGTATTTTATATCTTCGTCTGTTAACTTTATTGTAATCTCACCATAATTTAGAGTCCTTTGTCAGTAGATTCATTCTTTCACTAGAATCATTTTTAAATTTGAACCATAAAGGAAAAGAGAGCCAGTCTTTCGTTAATATGGTACAAAAATTTTACCAGAATAATTATATACAAAACGTCGGTAATCGCATTGAGTAATTTTAACGTGTGAATGAAAGAGTGAATGAGATTTTCTATGATTGCCTGTTCTTTTAAAAGGTTATACCAAAACTCAATAAATCTGTGTTCTACATTGTTTCCTCCTGATTTAATGTATTTTGTTCATTGAATATATCTAGATTTCTAATATAACATAAAATCAAAACGTATCGGTTGAACCTCAAAAAAAAAAAAACCGTTACAGTCTCCATACCCATTTTAGTGTATCCGCCGGCGCCTTATTTGGCTTTGGTGAATTATCCGTCCAAAACTTTCTCTTACACATTTCCCATGAAACCACACTACAGATGCCAAGGAGAAAAATTTTCAAACAACTAAAGAACTAGGCAGAGCACGGTAAAAGGGTGAAATTTTGCAAGCTTGAAGCGATTAAACGGGGAATACATTTCAAAGAATTTAATTTTACAGCAATAGCGTCTATTCAAATCGAGGATAAAGCGGAACTCATAATATACCAGAATAGTCTAAAACTGTAGAAAACAATAATCAATTCCAAAATCCTAGTAGATGATTATCAGAGCATATTTGATCCTCACCGAACGAGACAGTATTTCAATTACCGCCAACGGAAGAATCTTGCGTAAATAGTGTAACGCAATTCTTGAACGGCGTACTTTAAAAAAAAATTTACGTTCTAAATTTTATTCCAGAAAGTCAGCTCTGTTTCGAACTTGGCCGCAACTTGATAGTAATTCAGTGTTATTCCAAAATTTAGGTTTTTATTTTAGGTGTCGGTGTTAGATTTCGCCTCAAAATTGTGTTGCGTATTGGTTTAAACTAATACCTCAACCCAGACCGTCATAATATATTCATGGCTGTTTGTACAAGGAGTTATGAAGTAATATGCTTATGATATTCGAAAGTGAGAGGAAATCGTGAATCTCTCATTTCTTTGTCTCAGAGCTTATTGGAATTAATTTCGAATCTGTTTATCCAATTACACCGAGAATAAGGACGATAGGGATGATAATTTCCTCCACCTTTATAAAATTGTTTTCATTCCTCCCACGTTCGGTATCTCCAGGTAAGAACACACTGGCTCATATTATACTCTTGGTAATCCCTAATGTTCCGTACTGTTTGTTTTTTAATATAAAATCATAAATCCTTACGCGTCGCTACACGCTGGAGTTTTCATAAATTAGAAACGAGGGAACGTAGGTTGATACTATACGAGGCATTCCACCCAAACCGACCTACTTCTGAACTTCGTTTCATCATCGGCGATTTATTTATTCAGTTTTTTTTTTTTTTTTTTTTATGTATAGTGTAGTCTTCAATCATATTTGACCGAGTTTTAGATTTCTTGGACGACGAGTATAATTCTACTGCTTCAAAAAACACGAAAACCCAATTATCGAAACGATGGCCAAAATCGATTGGCTTCAAATTTTTATCTTCAAGTTTTTGTGAAAATACAAAAAATTTTAGATGAAGATCAAAGTGGGCAAGCTATTGATTTAGAAGCTACAGGCGTAATAAGTAATTCGAAAGTGAGAGAAAACGAATGAATTTTTCTCAAATAGTTAATAGAATTTATATTTATTTTGATTTTTCTCACTTCCGAGTTATTTGTTTCGCCCGTAGATTCTAAACGAATATCTTGTCCACTTCCATCTTGGTCTTAAAATTTTCGTTTTTTACCAAAACATTTGTAAGAAAAATTTAAACCCAATCGATTAAACCTGTTCATTAAAAAATTGGGTTTTTGTGTTTTTGCGAGGAGTAAAAATCATACCCATCGTCTAAAAAATTGAAAACTCGGTGCAAGATGATTTTTTCGTACACTCTGCACCATACTTAAATATAAATGAAATTCCTGATGGTCAGGGTCAGGCGTAGGTCGGTTTGAGGTGGAATGCCTCATATACATACATATACACCACTCCGTCTGCAAGAAAGCAATTTTCAGATCCCGCTTTTCCCCTCCGTTAAAATAAGAGAGAACAAGGTCTAAATCTTCGGTATTCGGCTCTGTTTCAACTCGAGAAATACAAAGAAACTGTTCTTTTTTCGTCCCGTAACGACTCTATCTATTTTTCAGCCTATACGAGTATATTCGTTGCTTTGTAGAATGGAACGATCGTTCAGAAAATGATATCGCTCTAAACCATCTTCTTTCCCGACAATCGTAGACACTCGGTTGAAACTAATGCAAGTTTTATAAGTTGTAGTTGAGCGACTAAATAAAAGCAGCTTTGCCATTGAACCCCAAACATACTAATGATGTTATTGAGAAGATAAACCAATAAGTAAAAGGTTGCGCGATTTCACGTACTGGTATACAGGTATTTGAGCAAACTGATTCGATGTCACGTCGTCAAGGCAAGCTAGCCTCAAACTTCACCAAAGTCATCAATTTAATTCCATTATAAGTTTATGCGTAACATCATCGTCTTCTGATAAAGTATTTCAGATATGGAATATTCACGACAGTGAGCAGGGTATCAGATTTTACGGCCAAAGTTCTTTTGGTGTCGAAGGTCAATAGATAAGTTATATAAGCATATATAAGCAGAAATTATTGGCTGCGGTTTCGATTCTTTGGCGGGGGATCTCCTCAAAGTTGTATTTTATTGCTAGAAAATAAAAAAATAAAATAAAAATAAACAGTTCTGAACACTAAAAAACAAGACTAAATTACAAGAGCAAGGAAAGAAGAGAGGAAAAAGGTATGACTTACTACGTTTCTTGGAAACTAAATTGTAATATAAGTTGCTTAGATTATATGTGTCCGATCTGAGGCTCTCACAGTGTTGTTACGAATCGCAATATTACACATCTCCAAAATCACCCTTTTTCTATTATTCGGAGAAATCCTATCCCTGTCATATTTAAATTCGTGACCTCGAAGGGGCAAAGCATTTCATGTCAATGAATCACTACAGGCCTTGCTAGAAGCACTCGGCGATCATCACATCAATCATCACAGCTCTAAAATTCAATGATCTGAAGTTCATTATGAAACTCAACCTGCATCGCTGCATTGAAATAAAAAATCAGTCAATCAATATTCGCGCCACTCTCAAATACCTGTGAAGTGGTTGGCAAAAGAATTTATTGAATTAGTTATGGAACAAGATTTTGTTGGCCACTTGTGGTTCCCTCGTATCCTAACGGCATCAAACAATTCACCGAACTCCAGCATCAACTTTTGCAGGTAGTCCTGAGATGGAAAAGTCCTTCATTCGCTTATTGAGTAACTAACGAGGGAGTGGACAGCTGAAAATAGGCTAGAAGCTTAGCTAACTTGACAACTTTACCCCTCTCAAAATCTGCTTGAGAATGGGATGCTCTCTAGAATCAGCGAAAATTCACTGATTCCCAGCTATAAGTATACCACTGGAGAAACCAGTGCATATACCCTGGAAATCAGCGAAATATCAGTGAAAAGTTACTGAACCGTCAGAGCATATGCACTGATTCTTCCAGTAGTATACCAAACAGCTGGGTATCAGTGAATTTTCGTTGATACAAGTTAAGTAAGTGGGATGCTGTGGTTGCATCATATTATCAAGGTACTGGTCGTCATTTGTTGGTTCGCTCGTGATAACTTATGTCGCACACAATCACGTGACAATTCATTCGTTCGAATGAAACAACTCGCCTATCGGAAGGTTTGTGATTAGTGAAAGGCGCATTCCGAAAGAGTTGGCGAGCTGCTCAACATGAAAAAGAGTTTCATATTTGTCTTCCTGGTCCTAACGCATAGGTGAGCAATCGTTGTGTATTCATTTCATCAGGATATCATACGGCGAACGAAGGATAATTCGGTTATTACAGATTGTCAACGCAAGATGACGAAAATCTGTATTTAAAATTTCCGACTGGATTGAAAATCGGCGTCGGCGGAGCAGCCTACCAAATCGAAGGAGCTTGGAATATCAGCAGTACCTACTTCAAATCTCATTGACGTTGCAAATTGGTTAATTTTTTCGCATATAACGTGATTTTCGTTTTTACCAGACAAGGGTGAGAGCGTCTGGGACAATTTTGTGCACAACATGCCATGGAAGATCGAGGATCAGAGTAACGGCGACACAGCCTCCAACTCCTATCACAAATACAAGGACGATGTGAAAATGGTCAAGAGGCTGGGAGTAAGTCACTAGAACGTTGGAAACTGTTGCGGCAAATTATCTCAAAGACGTGTCAATTTCACAGCTCGACTATTACCGACTCTCGATAAGTTGGGCTCGCGTACTCCCCAATGGATCAGCAGATTCGATCAACCAAGAAGGTATTCAGTACTATCACAATTTGATTGATGAGCTAGTGGCCAACGGCATAGAACCTATCGTGACCATGTACCATTGGGACCATCCCCAAGTTCTGGAGGATATGGGAGGTTGGATGAACGAGTCGATGGCGACGTGGTTCGCGGAGTACGCGGAAGTACTCTACAGAGAACTGGGACCAAAGGTCAAGACTTTTCTGACCATCAACGAGCCGCAAATCCTCTGTTTCCAGGGATACGGCAGCGGCATTATCGCGCCAGGTACGTAAAACGTAAAAACATTTCCTGGAAAATTTGTACGGGCGCTTCTTCTAACTTTAGGTAGAGATTTGGGCACTGCCGGAACGTATACGTGCGGGCATAACATGTTGAAGGCTCACGCAAAGGCGTATCGTTTGTACGATGAGAAGTATCGCTCTATCCAAAACGGAAAGCTTGGCATTGTCTCCCATTGCGATGGATACTTGCCTGAGACTGAAGGTGAAACGTTACCCTTGGAATTAGCTTACCAATTCAGATGCGGCTGGATATCTCACCCTATATTCGTTGGCGATTATCATCAGGTAATGAAGAGTAGGGTGGCCCAATTGAGCAGTGATGAAGGCTTGTCGGAATCTCGACTTCCACAATTTTCCCCCGAATGGATACGATACATAAAGTGAGCAAAGATAGATAAGTCAAAAAAAAATGTCTAGACGAAAGTCTACGTTTTTCACGTACTTCACCGTTTACTTTTAAACTATTAATAATTTTGGGTCATTGGTTTCAGGGGCACAGCGGATTTCTTTGGTCTCAATCACTACACGTCATTCCTTGTGGGGTTTCCAACAACTACAAAACAAAATGGTTCGTTTGTGCTTCACGATTCGGGCCTATTAGTAAGAAGTGATCCGAGATGGGAGGCGGGATCGTTGAAATGGATTCATGTAATGACTCACTGCTCTATTAACCATTTGATATCAAACAATTTGCTACTCGAAAATGCCCGCATAGAAAAGTATATGTGCGGAAAATTCATGAACACATGTATTCTATTCTGCAAATTGCGTGATTCACGTAATTGATAAATGCGGATCATATGATACGGTTATGCATGTCGTATACATGATTAAATGTACGTGTCATAAGATGTATCGAATTTATGTCCAAAACATTGTTGAGAATATATTCAGTTGTCATATGCATTCAAAAACATTTCCGGAAATTTTATAGCATTGAGTAAATGTCATTATAGAATGTTAATTTTCAAATTTCAGATTATTCCAGAGGGCTTCAGCTCGTTGCTGCGAAAAATTAAAAGCGAGTATAACAATCCACCTGTATACATTACGGAAAATGGATTTTCGGACAATAATAAAGTGCATGATCACCAACGAATAAAGTATCACTACTTGTACTTAAAGGAGCTCTTAAAAGCCGTAAAACGTGACGGTTGTAACGTTCAGAGATACACGTTCTGGAGTTTATTGGACAATTTTGAATGGAGTAGTGGTTACCAGTGAGTGAAAATCAGTTTTGAAGTTCAGTGCACCACGGAAATAGTGGGCCTATGTGGATATAATGTCATTGAGGGTCGTCTCTCTTCCAGGCACACCTTCGGGCTTATTAACGTTAATATGACCAGTCCAGGGCGCGAGAGAACCCCGAAGCTTTCGTTCACCTGGCTGCAAAACGTGATGCGTATGAGACAACTGCAGCTGCCAATTCCGTCGCCCTCCGTCAACACGACGACGAATCATCAATGAATATGGTTTCGCAGCGCAAGAAAAAATACTGGATGATTCACTAAATACTGCCTTACATCTTTAATTAAGAATCCCGCGGAAAAAAATTTGAAGACGTGATTAAATAAAAAAACTAACGATCGTATTGGATTGCGCTTATGAAATTAATACAACGCTTAAAATCCTAAGGGAATAATAATTAATTTTATAATATTATAATATTTCATCCTAAGGGAATAACAGTAATGAAATAATCATGAAAAATATACTTATCAGGCTTGTAACTCTCCAGCTGACGAATCAGAGATATCACAAAACCAAATCTTACCTCAAATATCGATCTCTTTTCACAAAATATATACGTTATTATAGTGATACCGATCGCCTGTGATATGAACTAAGAGACGCATCGATACTATTTAAAGAGAACAATGTCGCTTGCGAAGCCAGTAAGTAATTCATTAAGTTAGACAAACCTACAAAAACGCTCCATTACACAATGGAGCGTTACTTGATCGTGGCGATTATCTTCGCGATTATACAAATGTGAGTATCCACGAAATGGATATTTTAATGTGCAACTTCCATATTCGGTAATTTTTTTTTTTCGCTGTCCAATTCCCACAGAACATTTTGCTGCGATGTCGTGAAGCTCACGTTTCCAAGTGGATTCAGCTTAGGAACGGCCAGCGCCTCTTACCAGGTCGAAGGAGCCTGGAATGTCAGCGGTAACTAGTCGTGTTACGTGTAATTAGGTTTTGAAGTATTATTTGACCATATCTTGATTAATGCTTACAATTTTTGCAGACAAAGGGGAAAACGTTTGGGATTATTTCACGCACAATCGTCCAGAATTGATAACAGACGGACGGAACGGAGACGTTGCATGTAATTCTTACTACAAATACAAGGAGGATGTGCAGCTCATCAAATCCCTTGGAGTACGTTCTTGTGAGAAAAGAACGGCCGTTGACCATTAAAAAAAAGATGAAATTGAATGAATATTCTCATCTTACTATTCTTTTAGTTTGACTTTTATCGATTCTCCATCAGCTGGTCACGCGTACTTCCAACAGGCTTCACAAACGTAATCAGTGAAGATGGGCTGCAGTACTACAAAAATTTGACCGCAGAATTGGTTGAGAACGGTATCGAGCCAGTCGTGACGATATATCACTGGGATCACCCGCAAGTGATAGAGGACATGGGAGGATGGACCAATGAACTAATAGTCGACTGGTTCGTCGATTACGCTGAGGTTATATTTGAAGCACTGGGAGACAGTGTGAAGAGATGGATAACAATCAACGAGCCTGATTCCTTCTGTGTCGACGGTTATGAAGGCGTCCGAAAAGCACCTGGTATAGAAAAATCCTTGGTTCAGTTCGGATAGCTGAAAAACGACACATATATGACAAAAGTCTGTTTTACACCGACAAATAGCCATTCCCAATAACGTTTTTTCAAATTACAGGCAAATTATTAACAGGTGTCGGTACTTACCTTTGTGGGCACAACGTTCTGAAGGCTCATGCGAAAACTTATCGCTTGTACGACGAGAAGTTTCGAGATACTCAGAACGGGGAGGTTGGCATTGTACTTCCTCTTATTTCGTTCTTGCCATACAACTCCAGTTATTTGGACGCCGCGGAAACTGCGTTCCAGTTTTCCTGTGGCTGGATGGCGCATCCTATCTACTTTGGCGATTATCCGGAAATAATGAAGACGAGAGTGGCCTTGGTCAGTGAATATCAAGGTTACCCGAGGTCACGTCTTCCGGAATTCTCAGACGAATGGATAGCTATTATCAAGTCAGTTTCCAAAAATATATCCTTGCGTAAATGCCTGAACAGTTCAAGATCATCGTAACATAATCTTCTCCACTTCGCAGTGGGACTAACGATTACTTTGGTGTGAATCATTACACATCCCAGCTCGTCTACGATGATCCCGATGAGGAGGATGGAATTTACAACTCTGACAAGGGCCTAATATTCACTGTTGATCCAACTTGGGCTGCCACGGCTTCGGATTGGTTCTACGTGAGCAAAACTCAAGATTCTCATGCATCATTCCTCAATCGAATATCACTTTCAAATAGTTATCACATGTTTTCACTGCAGGTGAATCCGTCAGGATTTGGTACTCTGCTTCGCAAAATCAGAGACGAATACAACAATCCGCCTGTGTGGGTAACGGAAAACGGTTTCTCTGATTCCGGTATTTTAGATGATTACGACAGGATTAGTTATTACTACGAATACTTGAGAGAAATGCTGATAGCTATCAAGCGAGACGGGTGCAATGTGCAGGGTTACGCGGTTTGGAGTATCTTGGACAACTTTGAGTGGCACGCCGGCTATACGTGAGTAAACGCGCTGTTTTATATACTTATACATGAAGTCAACGGCGGCCCTCTCTTCGTCTTATTAAAGTTGTGCGATTCATGATTATCGTTCGTTTTTTTTTTTTTTTCAGCGAACGATTTGGAATCACCTACGTAGAGTTCGATGATACCGATACGAACAGAACTGCCAAATTGTCTCAGGCTTGGTGGGCTAAGGTCCTTTCTAAGCGAAAGCTCCAGGCTGTCCCGACAAGCACCACGACTCGATACCTGCTACCTTGGCAGAAGTAAATGTTCATACTTATTTATAAGCATTTGTAATTACCAATATTTTGAAAGAGTAACGCAATGAAACGACATATTTATTAAGCGTGCAAATGTAACTGCTGAAGTTCTTAAACTTATTTAGTTATTCTTCGAGGCATCTGAATCATTGTTCAGTGTTCAAAAGTTTTCCAGTTCGTCAGTTTTGCAAATCATGACGAGGAAAAGTTTATGAAATAAAAAAAATAAACAACTTCAAATTTGGTTTCACCTATTGCATAAAGACTGTAGCAATCTTTTCTGGATCCTTGCGCGTGAAAATGGGCATTTCCAATCATTATTCACGCCATAAGTATTCGCTTGCATTTGATACGTTAGGTATTAACCTAACCGTAGTTCAAAATATGCATATATGAAGTATATAATGTGGCAATTCGTGCGTCGGGCCAACAAATGAATTCTCTAGGCTAATACGAGTTTGAATTTTGTACCTTACCAGCAATACTACGGAAATAAATCCTTTGCCGAATAGAGAAATCTCGTCAGGCTAAAAAATATACGCATACTATGTTGTATCGCTGAGTTCCGTTTGAAAATCTAGACGATACGATAATGTCGCATTCTATCTACAGCTGCAGAAACTTTTACGTAATAAAGATTTGAATAGTCCGATTTGACTGCGATTATAGCTTACCAGTGTCGGAAATTTCAGGGTTTATACATTGATAATATGTATGGGTCATTCAAACAGCTTCATTGGATTGTATTTAGGAACACTGAAGGACCAACTGATAGATTTTTCAAATTGCCAATTTTTCAAAAAAGTACAAGGACAATCATTCTCATCCCAGAAGATCAGATCCAAAAAATCTGAGTTTTGAAAGTTTTGAAAAATCTGAGGCTACGAAAGCATACAAATTGCACCGGGTATGATAAGGTCTTCATTCTAATATCAAAGGGTGAATTATTCAAATAACAAATTTACAAAAAATGAAATAAAAATAATGATGTCTTGAGAATGGGTGAACGGAGCCGAATAGAAATTGATATTTTAAGGCCGTCGAAGTCGCTGATGATGAATCTAAAGTCACATTTGCAAAATTTGATTTTTGCGAATTCAATGTGCTAAAAAAAAAAACATATCGATTATGATGAAAATTTGCACTTGAATTGGTTGGATCGCTGCTCACGAATCTGAATTTGTAGTTGGAATCCGAATTGAATGTTGATATTTTTTGGTCTGTGTCTGTCACGGTATGACCTTCCATTCAAGCTGGCCCACCACGGCCACAAGGTGCCACTGTGTATGGAGTTATTCAAATTTTCACCCACACTAGTCACTGATCATGTACTGGCTCAGCCAGTAGGTTCATTAAATTTCGTAAGTATAGTGTTCTGAGATGATATCTACAAAAGCTACAAGATTGCACGTAAGATCATAAAGTTTTAACATTGGTTCTTGCATTTGAATTAATTGAAGGTTGAGATAGATTGTAATGCTCTATTTATCATATTACATAAAATACTGCTGTGTATATTGCAGCCGACAACCGGGTCTACCGTGGCATTGCCAATGATGACGTAATATATTAAGATTCGATGATAAACCAGTCATTGGGATGGAAGAATTAATCTGTTGTCAAGATGTTATAATATTCCGATACCAACTTATTGGTACAATTGGTGATAGGTGCTATATAAAGCCAAAAGTTTTTCGTCGAAAGTAAACCGTTAACGTCCTATAGTGAATGTGCAGGTACCTTGTCACAGTGACACAATGAAACGTTGCTCGATAGCGACGATTATCTGTGCGATTATCAGTACGTAAGTATTTGGTGGACTTATGTGAAATAAATTTAAAGAAAAACTCGAGTAGCAACACCAAAATATCTGATTGACGAGTGTAATTGCATCTATATCTAGGTATACGAATTATTTGTAAATATAAAAGCCATTGCCAAACAAGGTGCTCAGATTCGTTCGATTAAAATAATACCAAGACTAGATGTAAGTATTTTATAAACTTGCTCCTAATGAAATCCTCTTATAGGGTATGCTGCTGTGATGTCGTCAAGCTAACTTTCCCGAGTGGCTTCAGTCTAGGAGCTGCCAGCGCGGCGTATCAAATCGAAGGAGCCTGGAATGTCAGCGGTAATTATCACTTATGCTTCACATCAATTGTCCGAATCATACCCCAATTTAACATTTATTTTCCTGCAGACAAGGGAGAAAACGTTTGGGATTACTATACGCATCACTATCCTGAAATTATATCTGAAGGACGTAATGGAGATGTTGCCTGCAATTCTTACTACAAGTACAAGGAGGATGTGGAACTTATCAAATCCACTGGAGTACGTTGATAATATCGAAAAAAATGTGCTCACTGTTCGTTTCGGTTATTAAAACATCACGCATCGTGTAACGGGCATCTTGATATACTAAACTTTTCAGTTCGACTTCTATCGATTCTCCGTCAGTTGGTCGCGCGTCCTTCCAACCGGGTTCGCCAACGTAATCAGTGAAGATGGCTTGCAATACTACAAAAACTTGACCGCGGAGTTAGTAGCTAACGGTATTGAACCTGTTGTCACGATATATCACTGGGATCATCCGCAAGTTATAGAGGAGATGGGGGGATGGACGAACGAACTGATAGTCGACTGGTTCGTAGCTTACGCCAGGGTTCTGTTCGAAGCACTTGGAGGCAGTGTGAAAAGATGGGTAACCATAAATGAACCTGATTCTTTCTGTGGGGATGGCTATGAAAGCACGAGACTTGCCCCGGGTATGGGAGAGTCCTTTTTGAGTTTTACTAGAATTTCAAGAGCTATTGATACAACGAAAAATAAGCAGATGAGTTTTTCATTTAGCTAACTGATTCTCATGTTTGAACCATGACTTACTTTTTAGGAAAAGTGATAACAGGTATCGGGAAGTACCTTTGCGGACACAACGTTTTGAAAGCCCACGCCAAAACTTATCGCATGTACGAGGAAGAGTTTCGAGACAGCCAAGGCGGCGTGATTGGTATTGTACTTCCTCTTTCGGGACATTTGCCATACAACTCCAGCTATGCGGACGCGGCCGAAACCGGGTTTCAGTTCAACTGCGGGTGGATGGCACACCCTATCTATTTTGGGGATTATCCAGAAATCATGAAGACCAGAGTAGCATTGGTTAGTGAATCTCAGGGATACCCCAGGTCACGTCTTCCAGAATTTTCGGACGAATGGAAAGCCATTATCAAGTGAGAACTTGGCACTGCATGTACGGAAGTACGTCCGATACTTAGAAAATTCTGATCATAGAACGCATCACCTTTTCTTGTTCTTTTATAGTGGTACGAGTGATTATTTTGGTTTAAATCATTACACGTCCAGATTTGTATATAATGACCCTGACGAAAAACTTGGAATTTACAACTCCGACAGTGGTTTGATAAGTGTTGTTGATTCGAGCTGGCCCGTGGCGTCTTCATCTTGGTTTTACGTACGTTATTAATAGCATACTTGCTCCAACAGTACTGTATGAAGTACTAATCAGGAACGTTTCCATTATAGGTATATCCTGAGGGATTCGGTTATCTGCTTCGCAAGATTCGGGATGAGTACGGTAATCCATCGACGTGGATTATGGAAAATGGCTACTCTGACACCGACAACTTAGAAGATTACGAACGAATCAGCTACTATTACGAATATTTGAAAGAGATGTTGATTGCTGTTAAGCGAGATGGATGCAACGTCGAAGGATACGCTGTTTGGAGCATTCTCGATAATTTTGAATGGTCTGATGGTTATACGTGAGTAAGCTCGCGGCTTGGTTAACTTTCCGTACAATCGATTCTCCGATTTTATGTAAAAAAAACCATATAACGGTTTTCCACCACCAATTTTTCAGAAATCGATTTGGTATTATCCGAGTGGAGTTTGACGACGCTGATACGAATAGAACCACCAAATTATCACAGGCCTGGTGGAAAAAAGTTCTGTCGAAACGCAAGCTTCAGTCGGTCCCTACATCAACCACCAGCACCAACACTCGTACCAGGCTACCTTGGCAGAAATGACTGTGAACACTTGCTGCCGAGATATTGCAATTATCAATAATATATTAAAAATCAGACCAAGAAAACGATGCTCTTCATACGAATGTTCCAGTGGTAAATGTGTCACATCGAAAATACATCACGAAGTGTCATACGCAACATGTATCAATAAATTTTTTTGCTATGTCTTGAATTTTATCAGTGTATTATATTATAGAGTATACTGATGTGATATCAGATAGGAGACACTATCCCATGGTAATAAAATTCTATTCTTTTCTATTCTACCATTACATGTTTTTCAGTGAATTTACGTTGTCAAATAGTAGCAAAGCATAGTGTTGTAATAATTTAAACTGCGAAATTTTTGTAGATATAGTGAACGGTACATTCACTTATAAAGAAACTAGCCTTATCATCAGTACATTTTTCAAGTCACCGACGAAGATCACATATCCGACAGCAGTCATGCATCACAGCTTTTGGCCTACGTGAACTATGATTAATGCAGGATCTATTGCATCAATTTGTAAAATTTGAGAAGAAGTTTCAGTCAGTTCACGTGCCTTGACTTGACTCAAGTCGGTCAACTATGTTATGCCAGGCGTCGTTAGGACTTACTTCGCTTCACTCATAATGAGCTTAGCCACATCTGATGAGGCTATGACACGTTAATACTATTACGACAACAATGAATTATCACGGCTGAACATATAAGAGGTTCCGATGGAAATAAAAGGCTGAAATTTCTAATTGATAAGGTAATTGCTGATGAACTAAGCCAGAGTGAGCTCGCCACACGCCACATTTCTGTTATGAAGCATTACTTTATCGCACTGACTATTTTCTGCGCAATTATCACACGGTGTGTATTGAGCTATTCCTTTGTTTTTTTTTTATGAATTTTTCATTACCTTTCATGTTTGCAGGATATCCTGCTGCGATGTCGTCAAGCTCACATTTCCAAGCGGATTTCGCATAGGAACTGCCAGTGCCTCCTATCAAGTGGAAGGAGCCTGGAATGTCAGCGGTGAGGGTCAATGCATTCACCGATTTGGAATTCTTTGAATATTTCGTGCAAGCATACGTTGATCATTCCAGATAAAGGGGAAAATGTTTGGGATCATTGGACACATAATCATCCGGAGTTGATAACCGATGGACGGAACGGAGACGTTGCCTGCAATTCTTACTACAAGTACAAGGAGGACGTGGCACTTATCAAAAATATCGGAGTATAATCTCGTCATCAATTCAAATGATAATTGTCGGCAAATTGATTGAAATGCGTCGGATTTCTGTATTCTCCTATTTTTCAGTTCGATTACTACCGGTTCTCTATTAGTTGGTCACGCGTGCTTCCAACCGGGTTTGCGAACGTGATTAGCGAAGATGGGCTGCAATATTACAAAAACTTAACAGCAGAATTAGTTGCTAACGGAATCGAACCCGTCGTGACAATATATCACTGGGATCATCCGCAAGTTATAGAGAATATGGGAGGATGGACAAACGAACTGATAGTCGACTGGTTCGTGGCTTACGCTAGGATACTATTTGAAGCACTAGGAGACAGCGTCAAAAGATGGATAACTATTAACGAACCAGACACCTTCTGCGAGGCTGGTTACGAAGGCACCACGAAAGCCCCAGGTATGCGAGAAAGTCTATAATTATATTTAAAGTATATGGATGAGAGTGACGTATTCTAGGATTGAGCCTCAGTTCTGCAAACGAATATGTGCTAGCTATGTCTCGCATTTTAGGAAAAGTGATATCCGGTATCGGGAAGTATCTGTGCGGACACAACGTTCTGAAAGCTCACGCGAAAACGTATCGTATGTACGATGAAGAATTTCGGGAAAGCCAGCAAGGTGAAGTCAGCATTGTATTAGCTCTCGCATCATACGTAGCCACAAATTCCAGCGATACGGAGTCTGTGGAAACCGCGTTTCAATTCAACTGTGGATGGATGGCGCATCCACTCTACTTCGGGGACTATCCGGAAGTTATGAAAACTAGAGTGGCCTTGGTCAGTGAATATCAGGGTTATCCACGTTCACGACTGCCAGAATTTTCCGATGAGTGGATAGCCATTATAAAGTCAGTCTCAGACGTTCACTCAGTATGAATCGCTAATGTGTCTACCCTTCAGCGAGTTTCAAAGGTCTCTGATTCTGTTATCATCATTTTACAGTGGAACAAATGACTATTTTGGCGTGAACCATTACTCTACCAATCTGGTTTACCCTGATCCAGCCGAAGAACTCGGCGTCTATAGAATCGACAGTGGTGTAATACGTACCATCGATTTCAGCTGGCCAGCGACGGCTTCTGATTGGTTTTATGTAACGAAAAAATCTATTTACTGTACCTACTATTCTTGTAGAAATATGAATTCGGACATCCGATCAAGTACTGTTATTATCACAGGTATATCCCCCGGGATTCGGTGTTCTGCTTCGATGGATTAGAGATGAATACAATAATCCCCCGGTATGGATTACAGAAAACGGCTACTCCGACTCGGGACAGTTGGACGATTACGAACGGATTAGCTATTATTACGATTACATAAAAGAAATGCTGATAGCCTTGAAACGCGATGGCTGCAACGTCGAAGCCTACACTGTTTGGAGCATATTAGATAATTTCGAATGGCACGCTGGTTATACGTAAGACGATTGTTAGCCTTGCTTTGCTTTACGCTTGGCAATCCTTTTTCTGCTGATTTCACATCAATTTCTATAATTGCTGTTATGTTTCGTTTGCAGAGAACGATTTGGAATTACCCACGTGGAATTTGACGACGCAGATACAAATCGAACTGCCAAATTATCACAGAACTGGTGGATGAAAGTTCTTTCAAAACGTAAGCTCCAGTCTGTCCCGACGAACACGGCTGCAGCTGCTCGAACTCTACTACCTCGGCAGAAATAATCAACCAATTGTGTTCGCAACTTATTGTAGCAAGTATTTTCATTCGAAAGAATGACTATTCTGTGATCAAAGAAGTTTTGCGACGTTAATAATTACGCTAGTACATTTTATCAGTAGTATAGATATCATGCCAAACAAGTGATTGAAATATTCCACTACTACCGGGAATTGATAATCAATAGATAAATGCAATACAAAGCGAGATTTGATTTCGTGAAGCATATGGTTGAGTTGTTCTCATTTGTTGATTTCAATTTCTTAATCTGGTTGTTGAGTTTTTATCAACAAATAATTTAGTCGATCTTCCGATCTCACCGAATATATATCGCAACTTCAGCTATTTAGTCGTCACATGGCTTTGGTGATTTGTGACGAGATGATCTTTGATAAATAAAGAAAATAATTTTAACGTACGTATAAACACAAATCGTGGCCCCCTCTGCGTTCTTTGCGACCTACCTACAATAATTCGTTTCATCCCAGTGAAAAATATAGGATGATTATTTCGTATGTCAGCTTCTTACTCTCGGCAGGTAATTCAATACAAAGCATGAAACAGATGATATTTATGTACGAACTGAAGGGGGGATTTGCTCTTTTTTCGCAAAATTTACTTTTTGCTTTTTTCGAATTTTCTAGTGAAGAAACTATGCAATGAGTCAATTTAAAATTTGGCATGTAGTTTTATTGTTATTTCATGTGTGCGCAAAAAAATGTTCGATTGTATCCTCTCGAGAATGCGCCTCCTGCCCCCCGCCCCCCCCCCCGCCCCGTTCACGACGCCGCAGTCACTGGTGTGCATGATTGCTCTCTTCTCAATGACCTAAAACAAAAAAATCAGATACCATTTTATTCCATGCACATGTAGCTATCGTTTGATGAATCAAAAAAGCAATAGGTTGGAAAGTTTTTTTCTTATAACAAAAAATTGGTAATTTTTTTTTAGCAGTCGTATCCTCAATTTTTTTTTTTTTGATTCATCAAACGATAGGCTCCATGTGTATGGAGTAATATGGTATTTGATTTTTTTGTTTCAGATCATTGAGAAGAGAGTAATCATGCACACCAGTGACTGCGGCGTTTCGCGGGCGTCGTGAACGAGGGGGAGGGCAGGAGACATTTTTTGTGCATACATGAAATAACAATAAAACTACATGCCGAATTTTAAATTGATTCATTGCATAGTTTCTTCACTAGAAAATTCTAAAAAAGCTGTAAATTTTGTGGAAAAAAAGCAAATCCCCCCTTAAGAAAAATAATTTCAATTCCGCGTGAATATATGTATACCTACCAGATATTATCTGCTTGACTTCATCATCGAATGAGTCGTATCTGATTTACCAATGACTTATTGATATCACTAAAGTTATAGTGGCTTACAAAGTTAGATATGCAGTCAAGATATAAGGCTCAAAATGCTACTTAAAAAGGCAATTGCCAACCATCTAAGCTAGAGCGAAGTGGTTCAACCCTCTCAAAATTTATGTAATGGAGCGTTATGTGATCACAGTAACCATCTTCTGCGCGGTGATTACAAGGTCCGTAACTAGCCCGTCTTGCGTCGTACCACATAGATATTTTGTAAATTTTCTAATCATTGAATTTCTGCAGAATATCCTGCTGTGATATCGTAAAACTCACGTTCCCTAGTGGATTCAAGATAGGGACTGCCAGCGCCGCGTATCAAGTCGAAGGAGCCTGGAATATCAGCGGTAAAAAAACATGTTACGTACAAATAAGTTGAACAATATTATTACTTGTCATTCGATTTCTTCAGACAAAGGAGAGAACATTTGGGACCATTGGACGCACAATCATCCCGAGTACATAAGAGATGGACGTAACGGAGACGTTGCCTGCAATTCGTATTACAAGTATAAGGAAGATGTGGCGCTGATTAAATCCATCGGAGTAAGGCCATTTTTCAGAAACCCAGAATTACTCGAGACTCGTTTTGATCACCGAAGCATTTCAATAGATAGATCAAACAATTTTCACTTGCGGGTATCATTTCAGTTTGACTTCTATCGATTCTCTGTCAGCTGGTCACGCGTCCTTCCAACCGGCTTCACAAACGTAATCAGCGAAGATGGTTTGCAGTACTATAAAAACTTGACCGCAGAGTTGGTGGCGAATGGCATTGAACCTGTTGTAACAATATATCACTGGGATCATCCACAAGTTATAGAGGAGATGGGGGGATGGACGAACGAACTAATAGTAGACTGGTTTGTGGCTTACGCAAGGGTTCTTTTCGAGGCACTTGGAGGCAGCGTCAAAAGATGGATAACCATGAATGAGCCCAACTCTTTTTGCACAGATGGTTATGAAGACACTGTTAACGCTCCAGGTACTATAAAGTCTCTTCATTTAACTGTGAATAATCGTCGATAAAACAACGAGTAATTATACTAGAATTTGTTCTAATTAATGGTTGTCTAATAGTTATATGTAATTAATTTTTTCAGGCAAAGTAATAACCGGTATTGGCAAATATCTCTGTGCACACAACGTTTTAAAGGCCCATGCTAAAACTTATCGTATGTACGACGAAGAGTTCCGTGATGCTCAGGGGGGCAAACTTGGAATAGTACTTCCTATCATAACGTACTTGCCATACAACTCTAGCTATACTGAGGCTGCTGAGGTCGCGTTCCAATTTGTCACTGGATGGCTGGCTCATCCGCTGTACTTTGGGGATTATCCTGAAATCATGAAAACGAGAGTGGCGTTGGTAAGCAAATTCCAGGGTTACCCAAGGTCACGTCTTCCCGAATTTTCAGATGAATGGATAGCAATCATCAAGTGAGTTTTACGAAATCTTAAATACACGGATTTATAAGTTGTGGATAAAAATTATGGATCATCATGGTCATCATATTACATTGCAGTGGTACCAATGATTACTTCGGTTTCAATCACTATACATCAAGGTTAGTCTATGATGACCCTGACGAAGAGCTTGGAATTTACAACTCGGACAACGGTTTGATAGTAACTGTTGATCCAAGCTGGCCCCTTGGAGGTTCTACTTGGTTTTATGTATGTTATTGATTGGACATTTATGAAAAATTTCCAAAGTGAATATTTGTGACTACGTTTTATCACACGTTATCGTAGATATACGCGGCAGGATTTGGCGAGCTGTTCCGCCAGATTAGAGATGAATACAGCAATCCACCAGTATGGGTTATGGAGAACGGGATCTCCGATGCCGATGGAGTAGATGATTATGATCGAATTAATTACTTTTATGAATACGTCAGAGAGATGCTGATAGCGATAAAACGAGACGGATGCAACGTCGAAGGCTACGCTGTTTGGAGCATAATGGATAACTTTGAATGGAGCGCTGGTTACACGTGAGTGAATTCTCAACTGAGTCTGCTCCGTGCAAATTCAAATGCCCACTCTAGTTTTTTGGAAAATGTTATAATCCTTTCCAATTCATGTTTCAGGGAACGATTTGGAATCACGTATGTGGAGTTTGACGACGCTGATACAAACAGAACCGCTAAATTATCGCAAACCTGGTGGACGAAGGTTCTCTCTAAACGTAAGCTCCAATCTGTCCCCACAAGTACCTACACTCGTACCAGATTACCCTGGCAAAAGTAATCGATAAATGAATGTCAAACCTGAACTTGTACATATTGATAATACTGGTGTGCAGGATCGTTTTAGAATGTAGGCTTATTCTAAACTGACACTGCCTATTTTCTCGAGTAGCACTCTTCGTCAACTTCAATTAAAGTTGCATTTTGAGTGAACTACACTCGCGTAAAATACTAGGTTGTTTCCTTTCCACGCACTAATGGCTTCATGTATATTTTCTCATCAAGGTTGAATCGGAAAATTATACAACCGTTCATTGACTATACGCAATTGTAATCCTGATTACATTATTTTTGTAAATCGCACCGAGATCTACGTTTGTAAATAAAGAAAATAACCTTGAAATCAGCCTCTGCCGTGTGAATCGTAGAAACAGATGAAGATGTTGTAACGGTTTTTTTTTTTTTGAGGTTCAACCGATACGTTTTGATTTTATGTTATATTAGAAATCTAGATATATTCAATGAACAAAATACATTAAATCAGGAGGAAACAATGTAGAACACAGATTTATTGAGTTTTGGTATAACCTTTTAAAAGAACAGGCAATCATAGAAAATCTCATTCACTCTTTCATTCACACGTTAAAATTACTCAATGCGATTACCGACGTTTTGTATATAATTATTCTGGTAAAATTTTTGTACCATATTAACGAAAGACTGGCTCTCTTTTCCTTTATGGTTCAAATTTAAAAATGATTCTAGTGAAAGAATGAATCTACTGACAAAGGACTCTAAATTATGGTGAGATTACAATAAAGTTAACAGACGAAGATATAAAATACTGACTTAAGAAGGCTATTACAGATTTGTGGCACAATCCACCTACTAATCAGTAATGAAAAGATGACTTAGCTCGGAATATCTCTGATGAAGAGAGGTGGCCTAACGGCTCCGTAGATGATCATGGATGTTGAAGTTCTTTGATATTCCTTTTATAGAATCGGTCTTCACCGATTATACTGCGTGGTCGTTCGTCGATCAGATATTTGGATTTGTTCTTTAGGCTCACAGGCTCCGAAAGATTGGGATTGCGTTGGGTTACACTTCTTGTATGAATCGTCGTCTCAAATTTTTTTTTTTTTTTTTTTTGGCTTGTTTTGTTTTCCCAAATGTTAACGAAATTATAAGAATGTGAATATGACAGGACTAGACTTTATATCGACCGTTCGCTTCGACCCCGGCTCGCAGAGAGAGAGAGTTACACTTATTTCACCGGATAGGTGATCTTGACCGACGTGACACCTAGAGTTAAGCGTTTGCCCTTTATTTTGAAACGTTGTATGTGCTTAAGGCGCGTACATACGAATTACTTTATATTCTATGTGACTCGCATGTAATATCGTTACAATGTTATAACAATTTATACCAACGATGCGATCTTCGTCATTCGTGCACCTTGCAAATTCGTTGCTGGCGCGTGGAAATATTGATATTGCACCAGGCTACGTATACAGATAAATATTATACCTAAACGCACTTAAAAAAAAAAAGGAGGAAGTTTTACCGGCCAACATCCAACATGGTCTGCATAGTTATCGTCAAACTGGAAAGCCCAGTACAATCAACGATAACTGCTTCGATGTTATCCAACGAGTTTTCACGGTGTCTTGTAACCACCCCTGCCTTCGAGCGGATGAAACCTGTTAGACAAACTTGATCCGTAATTAATTTGTAAAAGAAAAATAAAAGCTCCTTCCCCCTTTTTTAACTCATTATGCTCTATCTGTCGAGTGATGTGGCAATTTCGACTTATCTGTTGCTTTTCATACTCCAAGACCCTTACCGGAAAGTGCAATCCGAAAATGCATTCATTTGCAGCGATCATGGATCAAAGCCATATGCGTTTATAGGTCTAACACACGTTTGAACATTTCTTAATAAGTTAAACGGTTCAAAAAACAATTTTTTTCAAAACCTTTACAACTTTAGATGGTCGATTCTAACAATACTTAATTGTAAGCCAATGACAGCGAGCAGTCATGAAAATAATAACTATATCACTAAAAATATCAGTATATGACTTTGAATGAGAACTGTAAAATATGCACTGTTTAGTATCTTATGTACTAAGTTACAAATTGATTGGCTTACCAGAAGTATGAGATTAGGAGACAATACTGGAAATAATCAAAACATTACTGAGTATCTATTTCTATATGAAATCATGAGTTAGTGCCGACTAGTCCTCATAATACCGATACGGCGATACCGGACATATCGGCTTAACATGAAAGATATCTATCTGAGTGGGATATAAGGCTCGGATTATTATTCTAAAAGGCTATCACTGATCGACCAAGGTAGAAGGAAGTAGTCACACGCTTCATTAATACAATGGCGCGTTTCGTAATCGCGGTGACCATCATCACCTGTGCGCTTATTACAAAGTATGTATTTGTTGAAACTTTTGCTTCGGAAAATTGTAATCACTATTATTTTTCCAACTACTGAATTCCCACAGGATATCCTGCTGCGATGTCGTGAAACTTACTTTCCCGAGTGGATTTAGCTTGGGGACTGCAAGTGCGTCGTATCAAGTCGAAGGAGCCTGGAATGTTAGCGGTGAGGGTCAAAACATTGTGCCGATGTGTAACAGGGAAATTGAAACTCATTCTGATTTCCCATTCCAATGATTACAGACAAAGGTGAAAACGTGTGGGATTATCTCACGCACAACCGTCCCGACTTAATAACCGATGGACGCAATGGCGACGTCGCCTGCAATTCGTACTACAAGTACCAAGAGGACGCAGACTTGATTAAAACACTCGGAGTTGGTTCAGTTAAAATTTGAATTTGAAAGATTGCACGAAACCGAAACAACATCTCCGTATTACCATTTTTTTCCAGTTCGACTTCTATAGATTCTCCGTCAGCTGGTCACGCGTCCTTCCAACTGGCTTCGCTAACGTGATTAGCGAAGACGGTTTACAGTATTACAAAAATTTGACCGCAGCGTTGGTAGCGAACGGCATCGAGCCTGTCGTGACAATATATCACTGGGATCATCCGCAAGTTATAGAGGAGATGGGAGGATGGACAAATGAACTGATAGTGGACTGGTTCGTGGCTTACGCTGAGATTCTCTTCGAAGCACTAGGTGACAGTGTGAAACGATGGATAACCATTAACGAGCCAGATGCCTTCTGCGAGGGCGGTTACGAAGGAGTCTCAAAAGCACCAGGTGATGAGAAGTCTATAATCTTTTTCACAAATAAGAAACGGCGCAGGTCCTCGTATCGGATTCTTATTTAAGGCCCGATTGTTACGCTCTTTCAGCGAAAGAGATACCTAATAGTATCGGCAAATATCTTTGCGGACACAACGTTCTGAAGGCTCATGGAAAAACTTTCCGACTGTACGACGAAAAGTTCCGTGAAACCCAGGGTGGTGAAGTTGGCATAGTACTGCCTCTTGTGGCATACTTACCGTACAACTCCAGTTATGAGGCAGAAGCTGAGACTGCGTTTCAATTCACTTGCGGATGGATGGCGCACCCAATATACCATGGAGATTATCCGGACATCATGAAGACTAGAGTGGCTTTGGTTAGTGAATACCAAGGCTATCCGAGATCACGACTTCCAGAATTCTCAGATGAGTGGATAGCCATCATCAAGTGAGTCTTCCAAATGAACTACCGCGATCCTTGCTACAAACCTCACTCATTTCAATACATTATATTATCGTTTTGTAATAATTCTTGTAGCGGAACAAATGATTACTTTGGTATTAATCATTACACATCCAAACTCGTTTACCCTGACTCTGGTGAAGAGCAAGGAATTTACACTTACGATCACGGTTTGATAGTAACCGTGGATTCTAGTTGGGCTGCAACAGCTTCGAATTGGTTTTACGTGAGTGTATCCTCAAATTTCAATTTCGCATTTTCCATTCAAATATGATTACTGGGATGTGAATGTGTATGTATGTGCGCTCGCACGTTACCATTGCAGGTGAATCCTTCAGGATTTGGTTACCTACTTCGTAAAATCAGAGATGAATACAACAATCCTTCAGTGTGGGTTACAGAGAATGGCTACTCCGATACCGGGGAACTTGACGACTACAACCGCGTCAGCTATTATTACGAATACCTGAGAGAAATGCTGATAGCCATTAAACGAGATGGGTGCAACGTTGAGGGTTACGCTGTTTGGAGTATCTTGGACAATTTTGAATGGCAAGCTGGTTATACGTAAGTCGACCTTCGGCCTTCATTCTTTCACTTTTAAAAAGTCATGAAACTTTTGTTCGAAATGAATATTCTAATTGTCACTCGTCTTTTCCGACAGGGAACGATTTGGAATTACCCATGTAGAGTTTGACGATGCCGATACCAACCGAACCGCAAAAATTTCACAGTCTTGGTGGGCCAAAGTTCTTTCCAAACGTAAGCTTCAGGCTGTCCCGACGAACACCGCTGCTACTAGAACCCTATTACCATGGCAAAAATAATTAGAGAATATCCATTCACAACTTACTGTAGCTGAAAATGGTAGAAGATTACCTTCGTGCCGCACAGAAAGTTCCTTGGATTAAAATAGCGCATAATATCATTAGCCAGTTATTGTGAAAAAATTTACAATTAACAGGACACGTGTCGACGGCTTAGTACATATCAATACATGCTTACTGATTTGAACTTTTCATTTTTATATCTTCATTGCCACATACAATCACCAAATGTTCTTCACCAAATGTTGCGATTATTGTATTATACAATGTACACGCGAATCCACAATCATTTCTATTCTAAATTCTAATCGCGTATATTTTCACGAAACAAAAAGAATAATCTTACTATTATTTAATTCTGTAATGATTATAAAAATTATATTCTATTACCATAAAATGCTACTAGTGATTTATTATCATAAACAAGGCATTCTACGAGGTCTTGGTTAAGATCGAGAAGTCACCGTTTCAGATCTGCTCCACAATTTTTATACAAAAGCCACCGCCGAAAGTCAAACCTCCAATTACCCATACAAAAAATGAATTCCATTTACTGTACAGCCGGAATCTATTCACTTGAAATATATAGATATTTTTCAGCCGTGGTAAAAGCTGAAAGTTTCATAATTGCAGAGGTTACGCTTGAAAATTGTAGACATCAGAGAAAACGCAAATAATCCCTCTTCTAATATTGCTGAAAAATGTGCTATAATTTATTAGCGTACTATTGAAAGATGGATTATTTGTCTTATATTTTTTATGGACATCAGTTTCAATTTCACCTTTGCTGTTATGAAATATCCCACTTCTGTTAGGGCTCCATGATTTTGTTACGGTTTGCTAAATTTTTTTGAATTCTCTAGGGCGGTTCGAATAGGCCCTTCGAAATAACAATCTTAATCATATCTCAGACACGTTCGGTTAAAAAAACTTACAAAATGATGGGCGCTGTCTAGAGTGTTTGTGTAAGATAGTAATGAAGAGATTTGAAATATAATCTTTCGATCTTGATCGAGAACTCGTGAAATAACAGATATATACTATTATAGAACTCGTAGTTTTTTTCAGTCATTGAAGAAAAACGTCTGAAGCATAACCGAAGCCTCATTTTTGTACTTTAACTATATTGATACTTTTTTACGTTGTTAGGCTTCTATTTTAAGTCATTTTTAACTGTAGTAAACCGTTTGAAATTATATCATTCGATCTCTATGCAAATATATATTCGAAAACTGAACTTTTATGCAGAGACTCTCATGTTTTGAAATCTAATGAAAATAAAAAATTTTTTGGTACGAAAGCCCAGCAACCAGCATGTACCTACAGCAGCGGAAATATTGTTTGCATTTTCACCACGAGTTCAGAACTGAGAAAATTGCGTACACGCTAATGAATTGAGTATTTCTACAATATTTTAAGAATTTCTTAGAAACTTGATAGATTTGAAATCCATAGTACTAATTTTATGCTGCCCCGCAAACTATGGCACAGATTGAAATGGACTTCGTTCGTTAACGACAAAGTTCCCCCGAAATTAGTAGCTAACGTACAATTTTGGATATCGATAGATTGGCGGAAATATAGGAAATTGTCAAAGTCGGTATCTGGCGTACTGGATACTTTTAAATATATCATGTACAGTGAATACGACATCAAATCACATGTTGAACCGCAAATATTATGCCTGATAGTGATGTCTAAGAGTGCTTGACATTCTTTATCTATCACTTTTTATCACCTGCTTATTAATCAAAACCAATTTCTCACGTTTTAGGATTGCGATCAGCGCCCAGTTATCAAGTGAAAAAACATGTTTGATCGAACTGCAGATAGCCTGCAATCGCACCAAATTGATTTATCTCGTATTGTTCAATATCCTTTGATCGAAATCGGGAAAATCAGATAAGAAACGTGAAATGTAAATATTCTTGTACGTCATAGTCAGCTCCAGAATTTTATCAAGTATTATTACCGGGACTAATAATAAGTGACCTTTGATACGAAGTGTTGTTTGTTACATATTCTTCTCAGCACCATTGTATAACAGTGGGATTATACATCGATATGATTGTACCAATTGAAGGTTCATCACGATTTCGACGTCACGTATCAGCGAAATTATCCCAGAGTAAGATTCAATCCTCTTACGTAAGAAAGGTGGGACTATGTTCAGGTTTACAATTAATACAGGTATATGACGGTTATGTAACGTTTTTGTATATCATGCTGCATAAGATAAAAATTCTTATATTTACGCATATACGGTGCGTGATTAATGCGCCGCATATACGTATATCTTTGATTGCGAGCAAATGTGTACTATAAGGCTTAACCATAAATATCAGCGGATATCTTGGGGCGTGTTTCAATAACTGTAGAATATGACCATTATTGTTTGTTTTATTACTTGTGGTCGTCGCGTAAACTTGATTCCCAACTTTATCATTTGACGTTTTGCGACGCTTGTAACGTTCCATCATTTTATAAATTTTATAATTATAAGATTATGGTTCCGTTGCAATTATTTCCTGCAATACGGAGCATTAAAATGTAGCATATATTGAATTATTGCCCTCCATTGAATAATAATTATATCACTGATCTATTCGGATTTACGGTAACCGTGAAAAATTCTTGGATTACTGTTATCATCGGCTGTATGATTAGCCAAAGATCAGTATTATCTGTATTTCAGATTATCTGTAATATTTTTTACCATAAATCGCATCCTTGTAGGAACTTTTATTGCAACGCATTACTGGCTAACGCTGAACAACCCATTATATCGTTTTACAGCTGGGATGACTGAAATGGAAAAACAAATTGATGGTCCATTTAGTCGAATTTTGACTCTGCGGTGAAATACTTTTGACAACCGAGTTACATTGACTGATGACAGGTAAAGAATCACTCCAACAGTATTCGATAATTGGCTGGTACTTGATTCCATACAGTTCTCACACTAAACTTAGGTCATAATCCCAATAAAAACGCTAAAAAAACTAACGGAACAAATTAAAAGACGATCCAAAAAAATTTAGTAGTGGATGAGGTTGTGTCGATCTTTGGGGCACTGTTAGAGAATCAATATAAAATAAAGGATTTTGATTGGATCTTGACTTTGATCGAATCGTATTGCTGAAATATATGAATAAGAAAAGCGATAGAAACTCATAAAATTCGACAAACCCAATTTATTATAGCTGATGCCCATTATATTATAGTTTTTGCAAGATCTTGCCTGTAATTTGTAGAACAGAATACAAAGACGATGTGTAATGAATTAAGGAATTAGGCACAAGCTAGGAATTACGATGTTTCGTTCACGTTAACGGTCCCAAGTATTTGCTGAAAAGTCTTATTTTAAGTTTGTAAAGTACAGGACAACCGATTATTCCAATGCTTTTTCGACATTAACATTTCTTCTTAGAATCAAGCTAGAAACTGGGGAACAGAAGATTATATTTGTGTCTGCAAAACAACGTAAAACCTGATGTCAGAGTTTATCGTGGCAGCGACGAAGAGCTAGGTCCAACTTCATTGGACTTCATCGATATGATTGCTTCGTACATTTTTCATTACACATCTGCAATCAAACGTTACTTTTATTAACCACAACCATCGATGGATTATCTTGGCGTAAAAGCTCGATCGACTTAAGGATCGTTGCGACTCACTGAAAATATTCCACTCTGTGCTTGAGTAATACGCGACAGAAAAAATAAAACTCAATTCTTATCGCAATTGGCTTGAAAAATTTACTTTAGGCACTTTGTAGTCTTCATAGCAGATTTATTAATTAATATTGTAAATATGTGCAAAAATCCTGATGAATACGACGGTTTTAAATAATTACCTGACACGAATAAAGATTTTATGAGCATCAAATGAGCGTGACAAAGAAGTCTTAAGCATGGACACAGATACGAGAAAGTAAGCTTATTGGCATCTGCCAGCAGCTGCTGGGGCCCGGGCTCGACGGGCTGTGATTGGTTGCTGAAAGACCACGTGAGTCGAGTTCAAAATGTACCTCTGCTCACAGAGCATTTTGGAGCAGTTTGTTTTTTCGAATGATGAATACAAAAATTTACTAGACTTTACACTCGACAATTTATAATATTTATACCTATGTTTCAATTAGTAAATGAACCTGTCTTACAGTAAGAAAAATATCACCATTTCATAGTCAATTAACTATATTATTAAGTAAAAGACGATATAGCAATGCCGCTTCATCTAGGCATGGGATAGTTGTCACTTGGTCGTACCATTTTCTTCCAAGCACAACAAGGAATACGAAAATATGTCAAGTCGTGACGAATATACCGTTACACTTTAGCAACTACAGGTGATATAATTGGTTGAACTGCATTCGTGCCTCATGAAAAAATAAGCCTGTGTCACATGGGTGCCATAATTCAACTTAACATTTTAATCGATGGAAATCGAGCCGTATTAACGATATGGCACGCGATAAGTTAATCTGAGATATTTGCTAAAAATATTGGATTACATTTTATGAGAGTCGATGTCCCTTGTGGCAACCTCAGTGGGGGTTTAGCATTTACGAATATAAATTGCAAATTACTGAGGATTGCCATCCGGGAGTTTCGTCATGAAGGGGTTCGTGAATATTGTTGTCATCTGTGTGATACTCATTTGCAGGTAAGTTTCGTGAATAAAGTCACAATAAGTACAATTCGTCTAATTCAATTGTCTCATTGCCAGTAGGGTGCCTGAGGCGCAAGTCACAAATCTCACATTTCCCGAGAATTTCACTCTCGGGTCAGCAACCTCATCCTACCAGATAGAAGGAGCGTGGAACATTAGCGGTGAGATAAATTTCTGTGTGTTCATCTCCTGAATACAAGCGTTTCAAATCCATGATACTAAAAAATAAATCATTTTAGACAAGGGTGAGAACGTCTGGGACTGGTGGGCACACAACTATCCCGAGAATATCGCAGATGGAAGCAACGGGGACATTGCCTGCAATTCTTACTACAATTACAAGGAGGATGTGCAGATAATGAAAGATATAGGAGTGAGTCTATCAGTTGCAGCATGCGTAATTTAACTCACATCCAATTAATGCGTAAATCGTTTTCCAGTTTGATTTTTATCGATTCTCGATCAGTTGGTCTCGCGTGCTTCCAAACGGGTTCGCAAATGAGATCAGTGAGGAGGGGATTCAGTATTACAAAAATTTGACTGAAGAACTCTTGGCCAACGACATCGAACCAGTCGTGTCCATTTATCACTGGGATCATCCGCTGATCTTGGAAGAGTTGGGAGGATGGACAAATGAACTTATGGTGGAGTGGTTCGCAGATTATGCAAGAGTTATTTTCGAGGAACTTGGACCTCTTGTAAAAACATTTATCACGATCAACGAGCCTTCGGTTTATTGCTTGAATGGGTACAACAGCACAAAACATTCTCCAGGTCTCTGATAAACTCGATTCATTGTCTTATAACCGGGTGAACGATGTGATGAAAACTCAATTTTTACAAAACAATATTTCAATTCAGGGAAGATATTGGAGAACATGGGGCATTACATATGCATTCACAACACATTAAAGGCTCACGCGACAGTCTACCACATGTACAACGACGAATTTAGATCAGAACAACAGGGTCAAATAGGCCTAACAACTGCTTGCGATGGATGGTTCTCGAATGATGACAGTAACGCGACTTTGATCAACCAAGCTTTTCAGTTCAATTGCGGTTGGATCGCGCATGCCCTGTTCGTCGGAGATTACCCAGAAATTGTGAAAACAAGAATAGCTATGATCAGCGAACTCGAAGGTTACCCCTTTTCGCGTCTGCCGGAATTTTCGGATGAGTGGGTGGAGTACATCAAGTTCGTATCCCGTTAAACATCACTTTAAATAAGACTCCAAATGATCGCATCCGTAAGATACCTATAAGCTTATTTCTCACTATCTTACAGTGGAACAGCCGACTTCTTCGGTTTGAATCACTACACATCTTACGTCCTAAGTGCTGATCCAGACGAAGAGTCTGGTATATATAATATCGACAGTGGTATTATAAGATCTGTAAATACGAGCTACCCGCATGGCAGTCTTTCCTGGATGTATGTAAGTGTTGACTATGAAAAACAGGCCCGATTGAGCATAAAGCACTCATTGGGACAATGCGATAGAATTAACTGATTGATCATCCAGGATACACCCGAAGGATTCGGCAATTTACTGCGCATGATCAGAGACGAGTACGATAATCCCCCAGTTCACGTATACGAAAATGGGTACTGCGATCTTGGAGAGCTGGACGATTATGCTCGGATCACTTACTACAATGGTTACATGACGGAGCTATTATCGGTCATTCAGAACGACAGCTGCAATGTTGTTAGGTATACCGCTTGGAGTCTACTGGATAACTTCGAATGGTCGGATGGATATACGTAAGTCAATCAGAAAAACATGCTTGTTTATTGGAATATGATAGAAGCGTTCGCCGCTCTGGTCTAAGCGTGTAACTGAAGATTAAATGATCTTTTACTTTCAGAGTAAATTTCGGTATCGTCAGTGTGAACTTCACCGATCCAGATCGGGCTAGATCATCAAAATTATCAACATCCTGGTGGAAATCAGTCATGGAGACACGAACTGTTCAAGATGTTCCTACCAGTGTATAACACTCACCGTCAATGAAATTTTGAAACTACGGACAGTGCACGACCTGTAATGTCATCTTTCAACGGCGGCATTTATTCTCGAATGCGTCACGTTTGCTTGAAATACTTTATTCATTTAGACGCTATTCAAATTAAATAAAACTCTGCAAGTTTCCGTTCAGACGTTTTACCTTATCTTAAATGCAGCCGCGAACCGGTATAAGCCGTATCAATGGAACGCACGAATAAAACTTACAAACCTGTACGGTACATGTTTTTGTAATAATTTCAGCGGGTTGATGAAGTTTTAATTCATTGCGACTGGAAAATAAGGAATACTTAATTTAAAACTAGGTTTAAAATGTAAAATAAAAAATTATATATGCTCGGAGTCAGGATTCCATGTTATTCATTTATTCGTATAATAATTGTGGTAGAAATACTGCTTGCATGATACTCGAAAAAGAATTGGAAACTCGATACCCATCTAACTTGACACGCGTTTCCTTCGCACAAGTTTATCGACATTCAGTTCGTCGAAATATCTTTTACAGTCTGTCATTGTCGAACGTTGTGCTACTCTTATTTTTCTCGTGCAGTGATAAATAACTCAACCCGTTCTCGAACACTGAAATACGCTTAACACTTAATACCGGCAATAAGTTATTAACCGGATCCAATGTTGCGATGCGGGTACAATAACACTCACGATATTAAAGTAGTAATTGGCAATGGCAAGGTGCTATAGTTTGAAATGAGGAACCGTTGACTATATGACGTCAATTAGGTGGCTCTTCGCGGCATGAGTAAGAAAGCGAGATTACCATCTACAGCCACTTGAGATGACCGATCAGTTAATCTTTGAAAAGTTTTATTGATGTTAGAATGATATTATTACACAACATGATAGGGCCAAATTTATGTGATAATAAAACCCAGTGGGTGTCGGAAACAAGCCATTCGCCGATTACTAACCTGTTGAGACACCGCGAGAGGTCTCCACAATTTTCACCATGAAATATTTGTGGATAAGTGTCATATGCTGTGTAATTCTTACGGAGTAAGTTATGTGATATTGTTCAATTTGGGGCAGGTTTTTAATTCCGGCACTTTTCATAGAATTTCCAGATGTCAGGCGGCAAATCTCACTTTTCCCAGCAATTTTTCAATCGGCGCTGCAACAGCATCCTATCAAATAGAAGGAGCATGGAATACCAGCGGTAACTACCAAGCTTTTCCATAATAAATCTCGGTAATAATTTTTCTACCAAATTATTCGATCATCTGCATCGTTACAGATAAGGGAGAAAATATTTGGGATTGGTTCACCCACAATTACCCCGATAGTATAGCAGACGGAAGTAATGGAGACGTGGCTTGCGACTCTTATAATCAGTACGAAGTAGACGTGGCGCTGTTGAAGAATATGGGCGTGAGTTTCGATACGCGCAGTATAAGCATTTCAAGAACTCTCTTTTAAGGATCGCTTTTCCAGGTCGACTTCTATCGGTTTTCAATCAGCTGGTCACGCGTACTGCCAAACGGTTTCGCAAACGAAGTCAGCGAGGATGGGATTCAGTACTACAAAAATCTCAGCCAATTGCTAATCGCTAACGATATCGAGCCAGTCGTAACACTATATCACTGGGACCATCCGGAGATTCTTGAGGAGTTGGGCGGATGGACCAACGAGTTGATGGTGACGTGGTACGCCGACTACGCTCGAATAATTTTCGAAGAATTGGGGCCCTACGTTAAGCGATTCATTACAATCAACGAGCCCACGTCCTACTGCCTAAATGGATATAACGCAACTCGCTTTGCTCCAGGTATGAGAGCTCGTGATCAATAACATTGGTGATTATTATTTTTAGAGGAACTTACCGCAGTATGATTTTTGTACAGCAAAAATTTTGGAAAATATGGGGCACTACATTTGCATACACAACACCTTGAAAGCCCACGCTACAGCTTATCACATATACGACGACGAATTCCGAGCAACCCAAAACGGTGAAGTAGGTTTAGTCGCATACTGCAGAGGATGGGTCTCAGGTGACAACGTAACCGACGAAACCATAGAGCAGTATTTCCTATTCAAATGTGGTTGGGTAGTGCATCCGATTTTCGCTGGGGACTATCCGGAAATCATGAAAACTAGAATAGCCAACATCAGTGCGCTCGAAGGTTATCCATTCTCGCGTCTTCCGGAATTTTCGGACGATTGGATAGAGTACATCAAGTACGTATCGAATACTCTGTCATATACGATTATTCGTCATTTAGGTGGAAGACATGACCTAGTAGCGATTTTATTCCACAGTGGGACGGCAGATTTCTTCGGTCTTAATTACTACACCTCTCGGTTACCTGTATTCGATTCAGATGAGGACCTTGGTATATACACCATAGACAGTGGTGTAATCGAAAATGTTAACAGCACTTGGTCAGTTGGGGCTTCGGATTGGTTATATGTAAATATCAATGGATTTGTGGATTATTGTATTGCGATTCCTTGGGTGATTGACATCATGCCATTAAATGAATGTAATTAATACATAGGTAGTACCAGAGGGATTGGGCAATCTGCTACGAATGATTAGGGATACGTACAGCAACCCGCCGGTATGGATTATGGAAAATGGATATTCTGACGAAGGTGAATCTGACGATTACGATCGAATCAGCTACTATTATGACCACCTCAGCGTAGTGCTCTCAGCCATCAATGACGATGGCTGCAACATTGAAGGTTACACGATTTGGTCACTCCTCGACAATTTTGAATGGGCTGATGGTTACACGTGAGTTTAGTATTCGGCTTATTTTGAAGAGTAACCTAGGCCACATCTATTTCTTACATATTTTCAATTTGCAGAAAACTGTTCGGTGTTCACCAAGTGGACTTTGACAATTCCAACAGAACGAGATCGACCAAGCTCTCCGCTACCTGGTGGCAAGACGTACTCAGCACGCGAGAACTTCAGGCGGTTCCAACCGCGAATAGTACTCGCCGTTAGGCAAATTTATCATCGTGCATGATCCCTTGGCATGAATATATCATATATATAAATGTAAGTGGTGAGAGTTGTGTCGTATGATCTTCAAATGTAAGCATTTAAATGTAAAAATGTCATGGCTTTAGCCCAGCGCGACGAAGCGTAAATAAATATCAACGCCCGCTGGACGCCTGCTCCCTCTGCAAGGTCGTAAAAACGTGCCAAGTGACGAATGTTTTTTCGAGTCCAATTTAACTCAACTGATCAATTATTACGTAAAAATAAAAAAATCAATCCATCGTCAGCATCAGACTTCACACTTATGCTTCTGAGGAATTTACTCGAAAATACTTTTTTTCGAATCAAAAATTTTTCCCTTTCTGCATCCTTGATTTCTTTCAATGTTCTAAATTTTTCAAGATCAATTTCTATCTAACTGACCAAATTCGAAGCTTCAAGAGAGATAGATTTCAGTAAACTTTTACGCACAAATCGTTAGCGAAAGTGGCTTGGCCTAACAACAAGTCTTTACTGCACTACGACAATCCTTACGTTTTAAATACCTGATTAGATTATACAGATAATGCCAGTAAAGCGGCACGGTTTTGACGTTAAATGAATGATTTTAAATAAAGCCACCACTCGGAAGGCTTTGACTCCATTCTTATTCATACAAGATTACGAACTATTTTCACCGTGTTTAAGATTTCTGCATCTGCAAAACTGAACTTTATCAGGCTGTAGCACGGGACAATCATTCAGAGGACAATGTCTTGCCGAACCTTTTTGTTCCTCGTTCGAATATGTAGGGGTGGTATTTATTATTTTATTTTTAAGACTAATTCAAAGTTTGTTTTTTAACAAATTAATACTTTACCAAGCCGTAACTTCGGAACGATCAACCTGAAAGCAAAGTTTCACTGGACGTGTTTGTTCCTCATACCTTATTTAATTATCAGGTGGCGGTATTTTCTTTCTAAACGAACTTCAATTCATTTTCGCAGATGCGGAAATCTTGAAGCTTATACTATTTATCAAGTGCGATACTTCTTTGTCACAAAAATTAATCATCACTCACGGCCGTTTGACGATAACATTTGACAGGCCGATTCACCACACAACATTTTTGACATTTATCATTTATGCAAAAACTATATTGAGTTCTTACATTCAGTATCGATTCCCAGATAACAACAGTGATATAAAATGATTTCTAGCGAAGTATAGAGATATACATGATAGCAATCAGTTGCCATTTAAGTCAACAAATTTTAACGCCTTATGTGATTAATCGTGTCAATTTTGGTACTGATAAGATGGAAAACTTGGGGAGGGGAATTTCCAAGTGTTAATGAAAACATTTTGAACTCAAGGAAACGAGCCATTTGCTAACGAATAATCATCTTGAATTCTATTGATGGAACATTACATTTCAATAATGAAACATACGTGGAAAATTGTAATTTGCTGTATAATCTTCACAGGGTAAGAGCAATTACTGCATTATGTCCTAATTAAGATGAAGTCTTTTTATCTGGCAGTTTTCCCAGGTTAAAAGAATGCCAAGCCGCTAATCTCAGTTTTCCTGGGAATTTCACAATTGGTGTTGCCACCTCATCCTACCAAATAGAAGGAGCCTGGAACGTAAGTGGTAAGTATTCGGTATTTGTTTTCGGGAATTCAAAACTGTTTTTCACGCATAATGTTTTTTTTTGTGCCATGAATGTAGATAAGGCAGAAAGTATTTGGGATTGGTACACACACAGCTATCCGGAAAACATCGCAGATGGAAGTAATGGAGATATAGCCTGCGATTCCTACCATAAATATGAAGAAGACATACAGTGGCTGAAAGAGCTGGGAGTAAGTTTAAATACCTGTGATCACCGATGTACTGTTACAATCGAGCCTCCAGTTCCATCACCAAGCGACCGCGGATGTCCCAATCATCCCTGTGCCGCGTCAACGAAGAATTCCATGGGCAATCAGGGCCAACTTTAGTAGGTGAGTTGGAAGGTGGTCCATTTAAGTTACCGAACTTGCGCCTGGTTGAGCAATGCCATGCCAAGAGTGTATAGTGCCCGATTGCTCAATAACTTCCACCAAAGTCAAAATTGCACCGTGACAGGCTGATCGGCTTGACCTACGGAAAACCTTGACTGCCGAAAACCAGTCAACGTCGGCGAGGCGGCTGACAAAAGTTCTCACTAAGGCCGGCTCACAAGCTCGTTCGCGCCTTGTTCCTGGAGTAAAAAAGGGATCCACGTGTTCACCAGCCTGGGACAGGAGAGAATCGCCGTGATCTTTCCCGCCAGAAAACCCAACGGACTATACGGTAAATCAAGTGCTGGACTCTTTGGCTGCAGGCTTGTAAAAATCGACGGCCAGGCTGCAGACCACCTTCTGACTTACCCACCTAAATTCCTCTTTACCCAAACACCCGTTCGCTCATTTACTATCTGCTGGTCAAACATTATTTAAACCATTTCATTGTCTTTAGACTACCAAACTTCTGTGCATCACATTCAACATTGTATACATATCTTCATCAAATGAATCGGTATTGGAAAACGTAATCCGAACTCCAGTCTTAGCCACGAGACTTGTCTCGATGCTAGTGTTTAATGATTAATCTCAGGAAGCGCAACTCAGGCTACAGGTGTGCTTTAACACTTAAGAAAGGCGAATAACACGCAACCAGGTACTTCCATTCAACATTCGGGAGGTACCTGCCAAAATTGTGTTGCAAACAATGTCAAGAGACGGCTGTATCCACATAACTTTGCTATTAAGTATTTCAAAGAATAAATCTTTCAGGTGGATTTTTACCGGTTTTCGGTAAGCTGGGCACGCATACTTCCAAACGGTTTTGCAAACGAAGTCAGTGAGGATGGGCTGCAATATTACAAAAATTTAACCCAAGCTCTGATTGATAACGGTATCGAACCAGTCGTAACTATATATCACTGGGAGCATCCAAAGATTCTTGAAGATTTGGGAGGATGGACCAACGAGTTGATGGTGACGTGGTACGCTGACTATGCCAGAATCATTTTTGAAGAACTGGGGCCCCTGGTTAAAACCTTCGTCACAATCAACGAGCCTGAATCCTACTGTGCAGTTGGATACAACACCACTTATTTTGCTCCAGGTAAAGTGCTCGTCGCCAGTAACTTGGAATAATATATTAGGTAATGGACGGCCTTCTACAGTAACATATTCAAACAGGTAAAGAGTTGGAAAACATGGGGCACTATATATGCATGCACAATTCCTTAAAAGCTCACGCGACAGTATATCATATGTACGACGATGAATATAGATCAACACAAAATGGTCAAATAGGCATCGTGGCACAATGTTACGGATGGGTGGCAGGGGACAACGTGACTGACGATTCCATTGAGAGATATTTTCAATTTAATTGTGGTTGGGTAATGCATCCAATATTTGTTGGGGACTACCCAGAAATAATGAAGACTAGGATAGCCAACATAAGCGCTCTCCAAGGTTATCCATTCTCACGATTGCCAGAATTTTCAGATGAATGGATAGAGTACATTAAGTGAGTATTTGATCAAATACTTGGGCAATTAATGTGGTTAGTTATTCAAGCAGATTGATTCACGAAAGTTTCAATTCAACAGTGGAACCGCAGATTTCTTTGGCCTGAATCATTACACGTCTCGCATGCCTGTGTTCGATTCAAACGAGGATCTTGGTATATATACAATAGATAGTGGTATAATTGCTTCTATTAATGAAAGTTGGTCACTTGGGAGTGCTGCGTGGTTACACGTAATTATCTTTTTAACGATCCTATGAAACACACTTCCGATTATAAGACCGTACTGATTAAATCCATTTTCAGGTTGTACCAGCCGGGTTCGGTAACCTATTACGCATGATTCGAGACCAATACAATAATCCTCCAGTATGGGTCCTAGAAAACGGATATCCTGACACTGGGGAATCAGATGATTACAGCAGGATCAGTTATTACTACGAATACATCACCGAGTTACTCACAGCCTTTCAGGATGACGGCTGCAACGTTGTGAGATACACAATTTGGTCACTTCTGGACGAGTTCGAATGGACAGCTGGTTACACGTCAGTACTTTTTCAGGATAATTTTTCATCATGGCATAATTGAGCAAAATCTTTATACTGTTGATTCACAGGCAATTATTTGGCATCGTCGGAGTGGACTTTGACAGTTCGGACAGAACAAGGTCGGCAAAGCTTTCCACGGCATGGTGGCAAGAAGTCATCAGTACTCGGACACTTCAAAGTGTTCCAACTGCCAACAGTACCCGTTAGCCTACTTGATGAGCACCGATGCATCTCAACTAACAAAATAGTTACACTGATTTTTATCTTTACTTTGCCTCTTTGTTACACGTTTTGGTTTCATCATATGCAAAGACGATTTGTCGAACCTGAATTGCTTATGTTCATAGGTATTACGCTCTTATGTATCCAGAGCGACAGGTATGAATGAATAACCGATTCTTGTTCAGCGCCTCAGTTCCTCAGGCTTGACGAATATTTACTGGGAGGAAGACATACCAGAAGTGTGGAATAAAATCACGAGAGAATCATCTCTAGAACCAGATAATATTTTTTTAATAACCTGTTTCCTATAACACGGACAAACGACAACATCAAAACTCAATTTTCCAGCACTTTTTGTTTACAGCCGCGATCTGTTCTATTAACTACAGAGAATCGCGTCTATCTTAGATGACAATTGCGATTGAATTAGTATTTTTCTCAAAAAATTTTCTCCTTTTCAGTGTACGGTGACAACAGCAGAATGACAGTACTGAATTCGAACTTAGGGTTACAGAGATAATTGTAAAAATGAGCCCCGCAAATTCTACGAGTCATGAATGCTTCGGAATTACAGTATGAAACTAATAAAAAGGTAGTGATTCCATATCGTTGGTACTGGTAGTTGTTGGATACCATCAAAGCTCTCATAAATGTACGATATGAAGAAATGATTGCAACTGATGGTATGATACCCATTATCTTATAAAAAATGGGATGGACTGGATTCAACGGTTATAAAAGAGTTGACAATGTCAAGAGTTGGCTTACATACGATATATACTATTATATATGTATATACAATTTCACTATCGGTCCAGTTAAATGCCCCTCCTATAAATGCGAATGTTGAATTTAGTGTGCTGCATACTGTCAATGTGATACCGCAGCCTAATCATGAAAGAATTATGGACAATTGTTATTTGCTGTGTAATATTCACAAAGTAAGTTTTCTCAGTATTCTTTGACCCTTGCACAGTATTCTAATTTTAAAATTTCCACAGACTACACGAGTGTCAAGGTGCTAATCTTAGTTTTCCGGAAAATTTTATCATTGGTGCTGCAACCGCATCCTACCAAATAGAAGGGGCCTGGAATGTCAGCGGTGAGTATTCAACTTCTGTACCTACGGCAATGTCACGTTGTTATTCATTATAAACTAGAATGTTACATCAACTTATTACAGACAAAGGAGAAAATGTTTGGGATTGGTTCACACACAACAAACCGGAAAACATAGCAGACGGAAGTACGGGAGATGTGGCCTGCGACTCTTATCATAAATACGAAGAAGACGTGCAGTGGGTGAAAAATCTAGGGGTTAGCATCATAACAGTCGGAATAATGTGTGAAAAGACATTGATTTGACAATTTAACGTTCCAGTTGGATTTCTACCGTTTTTCGGTCAGCTGGTCACGCGTACTTCCGAATGGTTTTGCGAATGAAGTCAGTGAAGATGGAATTCAATACTACAAAAATCTGACCACGTTACTAGTGGCAAACGGTATCGAGCCCATCGTAACAATATATCACTGGGACCATCCTCAGATTCTCGAAGATTTGGGTGGATGGACAAACGAATTAATGGTGGAGTGGTATACCGATTACGCCAGGGTTCTTTTCGAAGAATTGGGACCCATGGTGAAAACCTTCATCACAATTAACGAGCCAAAAGTATATTGCGAACAAGGATACAACTCGACTACTAAAAAAGCTCCAGGTACGATGACTATTCGTTATTAACAGGGAGTTGGAACCCAGTGCGAAGTACTGATGTAATTGAATTTCAATTCAGGAAAAATATTAGAAAACATGGGCCATTACCTGTGCGTTCACAATACTCTGAAAGCTCATGCGACAGCGTATCATCTGTACGATGACGAATTCCGTGCGATTCAAGAAGGCCAAATAGGAATAGTGACGCCCTGTGCCGGTTGGGTGCCAGGGGAGAACGTAACCGCAGAATCCATCGAACGACACTTTCAGTTCGATTGCGGTTGGATTATGCACCCCATTTTTGTCGGAGACTATCCAGAAATTGTGAAAACGAGAGTGGCCTACGTCAGTGCACTCGAAAATTACCCATTTTCACGTTTACCCGAATTTTCACAGGATTGGATAGAGTACATAAAGTTCGTATACCGTCAAAACTTTGCCATAATTAACGCGCTTGAGTAATAACGTTTCGCCGCAATCATTTTACAGTGGAACAGCAGACTTCTTTGGTCTCAATCACTACACGTCAAATATGCCCATATTTGACACAGCCGAAGAGCTTGGCATATGTACCAGGGATAGTGGCATAATTAAAAATACCAATTCCAGCTGGTCAGCCGGTAGTTCTTCATGGTTATACGTACGTGTTGGAAAAACTATTAGAATTATGAATTTGAAAACGCTCGAATTCGGTTTCGCTGAAGTAATTTAATTGGTTCACAGGTATTGCCAGAAGGATTCGGTAATGTTTTGCGTATGATTCGAGACCAGTACAATAATCCACCGTTGTATGTATTTGAAAACGGATATTCCGACACCGGCGAATTGGAAGACTATCGACGAATTAATTATTACTACGAATACGTCAGCGAGATGCTCACAGCCATCAACGATGATGGCTGCAATGTCGTGGCATACACTATATGGTCACTTCTTGACAATTTTCAGTGGAATGCTGGCTACACGTGCGTATATTTTCTTGTATATGAACATTTATCTGAATTATATTATGATATGGTCACATCCTTGGTTGTTTCAATTTACAGAGAATTATTCGGCATTATAAGTGTTGATTTCAACAGTTCAAACAGAACAAGATCATCTAAACTATCTACGTCATGGTGGCAAGAAGTCATCAGTACACGTACACTTCAGGATGTTCCCAGTAACGGTACTAGACGTTAGGAATTTGGTTGATAAGCAGCTCGACTGAAGAACGATCGTATTTCGAAAGAAGGTTATTTATTACCGAGTTCTGTGATAATCGATGTATTTCAAACATTTACTGACCAATTGAAGTGAGAATAATTTGTTAACGTCGAATATTCACACGAATACGTGATATGTAAATAACTACTATTCACTAATTGTAAGACAGCAGACTTTGTGACCGGACATCAAGAAGATATTCAAAAAGCGAAATGAGTCTTGCGAGATACGAATACATTTCTAGAGTGATTCGTTTGTATTATCTTCATTGGTCAATTACCACGTATGGTAATCTCGACCGAAAGTAACTTTTTTCTCCCAATACTATGAGATAAATAAATTACACACGGAAGGTCCAAGCATTAATTATCAAAAATTATAAATTATAAATTTAATATTATCAATATGCCGAGGATTTGATAATATAACTGGTGCAGGGTAAATGATCTTTTGTATCACGACAATACTTAATCTTCAATTTCCACTAGAGATAAATAAAATACATACATCATTACTCCCATTATTGTTTGTAGCATGATATCGTTATCATATTGCTATAGAGATATGAGTATGTGAATGTTGGATTATCTTGAATTTCATTTCTCAAATAAACAGCGTGCATATAATATACAGGCACGCTTATATGATGCTGAAAACAAATGCGACGGACGCAGCCTGTTCTCTCAATGAAGTTCTCAGCAGCCAGTAAATGACCCTGTAGACATCCCAGTAATCTAAGGGAGAAAATTTCGATCACCTCAACAACATTCAGACGTTATTTTCAACCTGAATTACTCAACCTAGTAACTACAATGAACAAAGCTGTGGTATTGGCGATGCTCCCAAATGGAATAAATAATTGCAGCGGGCTTATTATCCTCCCGTTGTGAAATGAATCACTCCACTGATATCAAGTACCGTCCGCGAACGAGCGAGATATGCTCAGTTTCTCAACTCACTTTGTAAGTGATGGTTGATTAAGAATCACGTTCCATCGATTTGAAAAGGCAATTCCATAGAGGTCAAGCGGACGACGAGACTAGTACTTGATAATCGAAAGAAAAAAGAAAAAATACGATCAGTAAAATTGAACTGTTACCCCAACTTCAAAATAACTCGGTTTCTATTATGACGTCTACACTCTGCTGGAGTCTTTTGTTGTACTTCTTGCTGATCTCACGGTGAGTACCAACTGAACTTCAAGTTGTGATATCAACCGTGAAAACCTTATGCATAATCCTCATATTTGCTTTACTCTTAGCATTTTCTGTCACGACGATGATTATCTTACCTTTCCTGAGGGATTTCGTATCGGAGCTGCAGGAGCGTCGTATCAAATTGAAGGCGGCTGGAACGCAAGTGGTATGGAGCTTGCAAATTGCATGTGATTTTGAAAAACGTTCAATTCTCTTAAAATTTGATTTATTTTATAATTCATATTACATTACAATCCACAGATAAAGGTCACAGTGTGTGGGATAATTTCACACACAGAGAACCATGGCGTATTGTAGATAATAGTAACGGTGACATTGCTTGTGACTCGTACCACAAATACAAGGAAGATGTTAAATGGCTGAAGGAGATTGGAGTTAGTACACGAATACTTATTTCACCTGAAAATGTGTATCCCAAACACGCTTCACTAAACTTTTTATTCATTTCACGCTCAGCTCGATCACTATCGATTTTCGCTCAGCTGGTCTCGCATCTTGCCAACTGGCTACGCTGACAAAGTCAGCGAGGATGGAATTCGTTACTACAAAAATCTGATCGACGAACTACTCCGCAACAGCATCGAACCCTTAGTCACTCTCTATCATTGGGACCACCCACAGGTGATCGAGGAACAAGGTGGTTGGATGAACGACATGATAGTTAAGTGGTTTGGCGACTATGCAAGGGTGGTATTCCGGGAGCTTGGACCGAAGGTGAAAATATTTGCAACGATAAACGAGCCAAATTCATTTTGCACGGAGGGTTATGAGGATGGGTGTAAGGCTCCAGGTATTTTAGGATGCGTTCTTTCTTCTTCCTTTTTTCTTCTTTTTTCTTTCTTCAGGCAGAGGCTCTTTCATTCAAAATGACAATTTTCAGGAAAACAACTCGCTCCGACGGGGGGTTACATGTGCGGCCATAACGTGTTAAAGGCCCACGCCAGAGCGTACCACATTTACGACAGAGAATTCCGGAAATCCCAAAATGGAAAGATCGGCATCGTGATACCTTGCGGAGGTCAAATAGCCAAAAATCCGGGAGACAACGCGTCTGTCGAAACGTCATTTCAATTCGGCTGTGGATGGATGGCTCACCCAATTTTTTCAAAAACCGGAGACTACCCTGAAGTTATGAAGCGTAACATCGATCGTAACAGCAAAAACGAAGGTTACCCCAGATCAAGGTTACCGAAATTTTCGCCGAACTGGATCAAATACATCAGGTTGGTATCGACCAAATAGATTGGAATCCATATAATTCCCATGCGCATTTATTTCAAAGTCTTATTCTTTGTTTGCAGAGGAACTTCCGACTACTTTGGATTGAATCATTACACCACCTTCGAGGTATCACCTAGAACAAAAAAACCAGACGACGTATGGGCTCTTGACTCTGGTCTGGAGAAAAGTGTGGATCCAAGCTGGCCTCGGACAGCTTCTGCCTGGCTAAGGGTTGGCATATAGTAAATTTGAAAACCCATTGGTATGGGCCTTCCTCACTGATTGCCACTTTTGATTTCAGGTAACTCCGTTCGGCTTCGGAGATATTCTCAGACAGATTAAAGACGAGTACGAAAACCCACCTGTTTATATTCTCGAGAACGGTGTTTCGGACTCGGGAACACTGACCGACCATCAGAGGATCGGTTACTTCTACTCGTACCTGAAGGAACTCATTACAGCTGTCAAACAGGATGGGTGTAACGTGCCACTTTATACCATGTGGAGCCTTCTCGATAACTTCGAGTGGAATAGAGGATATACGTGAGTGAAACAGAGCGAACTTTCTCCTGCAGGTAGACCTGAGCTTATAATTTTGGGAAATCACTTTCCAGAGAGCGTTTTGGCATCTTACATGTGGATTTCAATAGTTCAAACAGAACTCGAACACCCAAGCTGTCAGTGGATTGGTGGAAAAATGTTTTAAGAACTCGAAAGCTGCAGCCTGTGACTGAGTACTGGTAGATGAACGATATGCCGTTACTGACATATATTATTTCATATCATATCTATATTTTATACGCGTTACAATTTTGATTTCCTCGATTTTCCTCCGGTGTATTTCTCTGTATTCTCGTTCAAAATTATTTTCTGTGATAACTTCTAGGGAGAAGTAATACTGTGCAAAGAGAGACTTAAAAGATAAAAACTTGGCAATTTCATTGGTCGATAAACGCTAAAAGAAAGCCCAGGAAAAAAATTTTGGATCTATGTATAAATTTTTTTGATAGATTTTGAATAAGTTTGATAAACTTGGATCTAAATTTTAAAGAATCATATGTTTACCGAGATTTCCGTAGATATCAGTAGATTTACGTACCCTTGAGTTAGTCTAATATTCTGGCCAAACGCTTATGCTTCTTAGAGCTCCCTACATCTACTTAAATCTCAGTCATGGGTACTTATCCGATTTTATTTTAATATATCTTTCTTAACTAGGTGTACTATATATAAACTAAATATGACATCTTGACCTCGTAAGATTGCACACGATTTCTTTTTCTTTTTCTCCTCTTCGAGGTGTGTGGAAGGCAGTTGTACTTTGTCAGTGATACGAGCCGTTTGATGTACACGAAGAGAACGGTGTGTTACAATGGCAGTTATGTAGAAACCAGTATAAAATTTTGATAAATACTTTCTTATTACTATCTACATCAAATCCAAAAAGTGATTTATCTACCTCATAATCCAACAGTTTCCACCTGGCCTGCAGCTGGCACTACACAGCCATTCAGGTTTTTGTGGAATAATGAAGCTGCGGATAAAAACATCAAAAATAATAATGTAACAAGTTGGTGTTTCTGTCAATTTGCGTTATTCGAAAATTCGGTAGATATACTCGTTGTGAAAGTAACTATGCTAAAAAGTGCATGGGCGATGTAAATTGTTACGAGAAAACACTCAGTTCCTCAATGGCAATCCCAAAAATGTTCATATTATAATCACGTCTAGCTTTATACTTAGGATATAATCATATATCCATTATTTTGGTATAATTACTGTATCATGGGTTACAACGAAGTCATAGAAAAAGGTAATCAACAAAAAAATGCTAAAGTCATTGTGTATAATTCTACTTTGTAAAAATTGATATACTCCAGCTCGAAAAAACCCAGCTGCAGGGTAAAGTTGAACGATCCTAACAGATATGCCGCCTAGGCTGTCGAATCCTGAAGACTTGGCGGAGAAAGAATGCCCCCAGAAAACAAACCCAAAAATAGACGAAGGGAGGGCATATTTTGTAACGGGAATAGAACAGGAAAGTGCTTGGGCCAAGCAGGACAGTTTAGTTTGGATTCCGGCGCGTCGCTGTCAACAGCCCTGAACGTTAAACTGGTGAATTAGTAAAAAAAAAAAGTGCAATAACAATTTGCTTGTTCGTGATCTAGAAAACTGGGAGGTGAGTGGATGTGTGCTATAAAAATGATGACTTTATTAACCCTCTTGTAATTTGCTGGTACGTTTTTTTTTCCTTGCAAACTTAAAATTTATCGGACTTATTCCACATGTAATCGCTATTTCATGGCGAATATTGATAAATAGTTTTTGCTTCTGCTGATTATAACTAACTCGCTTCAGATAGTAAACAAATATTGAAGAATTACAAACATATATATCATCATTGTTCAAAATCCACTGCATCCTAATGTGAGTTTGCCACGTCAAGCGGGTTGAATTTGGCCAAAAATATACCTCGATGTTTCTGATTCTCTCATGAATCAATAGCTTTTTACAAATAGTTTTCGTCGGAGTTCCACTTCCAAACTTGAAAATTTTTCAGAGAATGAATCAAGGAACATGCTCGGATTTTTTTCAAAATTTTCAAAGTAAGTTATCATCTTGAAAACCACGTTTAAATAATCTAATTGTTTGAAGTAAATCGAAAATCGTTGATTCTGTAGATTTGAAATAAATGAGATGAAAGCACGATTCAAGAGCTTTAAAATGAGTTTTTGCTGCAATCTGTACGACAAAGGGAACCGGAGATATCGACATTTAAACAAGTAGCTTTTGATCCATTCAGGTTAAGCGTAAAGAAAAAAAAAATTGTTCGATGCATCCATTTTGCTCAGAGAATCTGTAAGAAAAATTACGACAATTTATGTAATAATTGTCGGATGACAGTACCACCTAAGCCCATTAGGGTTGACAATCCTGTGGCCACTGTGTTCAAAATTAACAAAAACTGTATTGTCGCTTATGCTAGCACAATTTTGTCTGAAGTTTTAAGTAATATCGACAAGTTAAACGTGAGGGCGTCGTCACAAATCAGTAACCTATTATCTCATAAACAGATTTGATAAAACGTGAGAAAAAATCTATAATTACCGTACCTGTTCGCTTATCTATGACTTTTACCTTACCGCAAGACTTCATCAATTTTACACCACTCATAGCACCTGCATGACGTAGTGCTTACCTCACGAGTTTTCATTAATATGAATTAGGTTATGAGGCGTTCCACGCCGAATCAACCTGGGTCCTCGACCTATTCGATTCAGTCCAATATTTTTCATTATGTTATTTTTCTAATGGCAATCTTGCAAATAAGATTTAATTCGGTTGTAATTTTATAAAATTAAAATTTTGAGGAGAACACCAACCAGCTTGGGGCTTGGACTTGAATGTTTTGATATCTAATACTGGACTTTTAAAATATTTTTCAGATTTTAGAGTTTGGGCCAACGATGTTTTCGTTTCGAAAAATCTGAAGTAAACAAAATTTTGTTCACAAAATCTGAAAAAAATCTGAGTAACTTTTATCGTTAGAGTTGAAAGAAGAAAATAAAAAATCTCGAACCGAATAGGAGAGGTCGGGGGTCAGACCTCGGTCGGATTGGCATAGGATGCCTTTTACGTATCTATGAGAGTTGGCTTCTGGATTAATTTTTCGAGTAGTGCGATAATAATCCAGGAAAGAACTGACTCACATCCGGCAACGACAAGCTTAAAAATGAGAGCATACAGATCTATTAAGAAAAAATCACTCCTCAAATAAACAAAATTAAGCGAATTATCATATTTGTTATCGTTATCTCGCTACATACACATTTTCCTTGTGATAAATTTTCGATCACACTGTCATGTGTAAGTTTATTATCGTCATCGGCTAACGAAGTCCACCCAGACAATTACAGAACTACTAATCGCTCCCACCACATAATTTATTAGTTACTCTTACTTATAATATCACCAATCACTTAATATTTGGCAGTTGAAGCAGTCGCTCTATAAAATATCAGTTGGAAATTTTCAATCCATTCTCAAAGTGAACATCAAGGTGCTCGTTTAGAACTTTGGTTGTCCAAACAATAATTGTATTTGCATAGTGTTCACAGCAACGGGCCTTACATTATTTTTTATTGTCCTGATGTTCTTAGTCTGAGACCATGGTCGGCACGGAAAAAACAACGTTTCCTAAGGGGTTCAAATTTGGCGTTGGAACAGCTTCGTATCAAATAGAAGGTGGCTGGAATGAAGAAGGCAAGTGAACTCAATTTTTTGCAGAATAGTCTCTTAGTCGATTTCTTCACGTTCAGTGAGTGACGGTTCAAAACTTCACCTGCTAACCTCAGTCTTGGGATTATTACCCGATAAATTTTGTGAACTTAGGCAAAGGCGAAAATATCTGGGACCGCATGACCCACTCCAAACCCGATACTGTCGAGAAGCGACACAATGGAGACGTCGCTTGTGACTCGTATCACAAATACAAGGATGACATAAAAATGCTAGAAGATCTTGGGGTGCGTATCTGCGCAAAAAAACCAAAAATACGTAGCCAAATGCTGTTCAATTAGGAGACTCCATTTGCACAGGTTGATTTTTACCGATTCTCGTTCTCCTGGTCGCGGATCTTGCCAACGGGATTCGCAAACAAGATTAACCCAGACGGAATTCGGTATTATAACAATTTGATAGACGGACTGATTGCTCGAGGAATCGAACCAATGGGAACCATGTTCCACTGGGACCTGCCACAGCCCCTGCAGGAACTCGGAGGCTGGCAAAATGAAGCACTGGTCGACTATTTCGCGGATTACGCGAAAGTCTTGTTCGAGAATTTCGGGGACAGGGTGAGTGAGCTGATTTTGATGGTTCCGTGAAGATCCTAATTAAAAGTATTGCATTCTCCAGGTGAAAACTTGGTTCACCTTTAACGAGCCCTGGGTAATCGCAGCACTAAGTCATGGCGGAGTTGGCTTAGCACCAGCGACGCACTCGCCTGGCGTTGGAGTTTATCTCGTCGGCCAAACAATCCTCAAGTCTCACGCGAGAGCTTACCATTTGTACCAGGAAAGCTTCAAGAGTAAGCAGGAAGGTGCGATTACATGCCGGTTAGAAAATATTTCACAGGATCTATGAAACCTCGGAGACTAATTCACCATGGTTGCATGGACCTGATTAGGTCGCCTATCGATGGTCATTCACTGGTTTGGTTACGTGCCGAAAACCGATTCCCCCGAAGACGTTGCGGTTGCCGAAAAGGCAAAGCAGTTCAAATTCGGGTGGTTCGCTCATCCGATTTTCAGCGCAGAAGGTGACTACCCCAAAGTGATGAAGGACGCCATAGCGAAGAAAAGTGCGGAGCAGGGTTTCCCAAGGTCTCGACTTCCGGTACTTGGAAAATATTGGGTCGACTTGATCAGAGGCACCGCTGACTTCATTGCCGTCAACACGTACACTTCGCTGCTCGCCGTTCCCAATCCAGATACCACAGAACCAAGCTGGGTTAACGACTGTGGCGTAAAATTAACGAATGATGGCTTGGGTTGGCCGGAATCCGTGTGCTTCTGGCACAAGGTGAGGAAAAACAGTTTGTTGAAAAATGACCTTCCTCGTTTTCCATTGACTCTTTTTTCACCTTTTGCAGGAGAACGCAGTAGAGTTTGGCAACATGTTCCGATGGCTAAGAAACGAGTACGGTGATCGAGAGATAATCGTTACGGAAAATGGTTGGCCAGAGGATGGTTCATCAAAACATGAAGACTGGGAACGTATTCGTTACACGCATCGTTATCTGGAAGAGCTGCTCACAGCTATTCATCGCGACAAGATAAACATCACTGGCTACACCCATTGGAGCCTCATGGACAATTTTGAATGGCTCCAGGGATACACGTGAGCTTTTTCACTCTTCCTAGCTGCCTTATTGCTTAAGAGCCTCTGACAGATCCCCGGAGAATTTTCGGGATTTCGATAGAATAGATAGATACACGGGTTTTGGCTGGAGATAGAATACGATAACGGCCATTCGCGACCATTGGACAATTCAAGAAACTGTTATTTTTCAGGATGCGGTTCGGATTGTATTACGTCGACTTCGAAGACCCTTCCAGACCACGCACGATAAAAAAATCTGGAGAGTATTACCGTGAGCTGATTTCGAAACGACGACTGCCCGAAAAATTCAACGAGGAGCTTTTCGCCAGCGATAAGAAATTCGCCAAGCGAATAAATCTATGCGTCTCGACACACGGAAAAGAAACTTTCTTCTTATCGTAATCAGCATAATGTTAGATGGGAAACTGCACTTCACGAAAAATGGTAAGCGTGACATGTGTCATCACGTCCAATACGGAATCTAAGTGAAAGAATAAAATTGACTAATGGATGATGAAAAACATTGCAAGAATTTTCTTCACATTATTACTTCACTCAATAACCCGGTATGTTTTAGTAGATTCAAGAAAGTGGACTAATCCGCGAAGAGCTGAAGAGCCGAAAAAAAACCAACAGCGGTAAAGTTGTGCCGCCGTGGTCCATTCAGCTCTCCAGAGAAATCTCTCTAATGCTTTGTATTCCTCCGGCATTCCTTCCACCCCGGCTTAAACACTTACTGCCGAGCCGCATATGATGTATAATTCATTGACCCGCGACTTGGAATATGCTCCGAGTTCACTATCTACGGTGAACATAAAATATCAAGGGAAAAAACACCCTCATCAACTCTGGAATTCCGCGGATGATTCCTGCAGCGATATTGTTGAGTTTTGTGTTCGGCGTTACAGACAGAGATAGCGTGTAAGTGAATCCCGACATTTGAAATGACCTTTAAAACTTGTCGAACTCTCGAGGTTAGTGTATTTTCGATTATGGTTAGTCCAAGGAATTATTTTCAGTCAATTTCTGAGACGAGATGTAGCGGTCGCTGGAAGCTTACGCCGCAGTGTGATGATTAGATAAAAGTGATGCATCGATTGGTGTACGTGACTGTGAAAATATGGGCACAGATCGTTGTGGGTATCGCTTGATATTTCCTGCGGGTTGGGCCTGATTCGATTTAACGTCTTCTCCAAAGTTCATTACGGTCGTTGAAAATATAAAAGAAAAGGGTACGCGGCCAACGACAATGCCATTAGCAATCCAGCGGTAACTTGATTATTGTGCTCTGTACAAACGAAACCACCACTCAGAGTTACTCGGACGTGGACGACTTTTCCAAACCAGCAAGAATGACGAAGCTAATCAAATTGATAAGCATGTCCAGTTATTGATTGATGAGCCAGCCGCTGAACAGCGAATCGACAAATCGGTCACTCGAAAATTGTTTTCATTCGATCATTTTTCTTTGATGTTTTTTTCTGGAAAATTTGATGGTCACGTGAAATCACAGGACTGCAGCCGCTGATAATTAAAATTGGTCTATATATGTATATTCTCTGCTGTGGCGATAGTTTAGATGAAAGTATCGAGGCTTACTTGTTTCTGATTTTTTACACGAACTTCAGTATATTCTTTTACTCCCCGCGGGATTCCAGTAAGCAATTTGCCCGCAAATTTTAGCGAAGCCACGGAAAGGTGCGGGATTTACTTTTATCACTCTCCGCGGGTTTCGCAATATCTACCAGCTATTACTCGGCAGTCTCCTCCCGAGTCTTCGTGTACACATATATCTGTGCTAGTACATCACGCCACATTTTCGCCGCCGCGCAGCCTCTGCCCACCTTCTAGCATCAGCCATCCTTTAAAACAACCCCCGTCGCCCCCCCGTCAGTAAATCAGATTCAGGCACGAATTCAACGAAGTTTCTAATTTGAATGTGACAATATTAGCACACAGGTATGAGCATGAAAACCTAAGTTACCTTAGCTTGGCCATTGTCTAAAAATGAAGTAAAATTTTTAGGGCCGGGGGGGGGGGGCAAAAATCTTCGAGCACAACCTTATGTAATTTATGGCCGCTTGCGATTGGGTGTAGCTTTTGTTCACCCTTCGGAGAGTTTCGTCACTCTTCAAATCATCGTTGATCAACGCATTCTTTCCACCATCTGAAGCTGTCGTCGAATTCAGGCACTGCGATCGGTCTCAATACCCAAATCGAAAATTAGTTTCGACCACAGAAAATTGTGATAATTTATTTTGTTCCTCCGTACTCCGATATTTCGTGTGATGGGACCTTGCGTCATTTGCATACTAATCGGTAAGCTGCAGTATTACCCGCGTTTCGCACACCTCAAAAATTATGAGGTTGCAATTTTGCAAAATTCATAACCTCGGAAACCGCGCCCCGGAAAACAAGAATCCATCGGAATCCTCAGAGCAAGCGGAAGAAAAAGGTGAGTAGAGAAGGGTCCCGGTGGCCATACGGCCGTTCTGTAGTAATAGTTGCAGCAATGTGCTTCCAGCGAGAAGTTCGCGTGGCAGCTACGAGCCACCGCTTAATCGAGAGGAAAGTTAGCGAGGGGCAATTATACGACATCGCGATCGTTTACGTCCGAAACAAGGCGAGTATTATTTATAGATTTCGTGGTCCGATAAGAAATGGTATTGAGCATCAAATACGTTTCTCCTTTATGCGAGCAACTCGCAACCCTGGAATGGAACTCTAATATCGTAACCAAACATCCCCCTTTGCCCTTTATCAATTTGCTGTAAGTTATAATCCTGATCGTTGTATTGTGATTGCATGTTGGTCTGTAGTAAACGTTTTTCGTTATCGTCGTAACATGTAATACAATTCATCTCTTTCTTAAAGAAATGAGCAGAAAGAAATGAATTCACGTAATTAACCTCGAAATGTTCCAACACACGAATCACATCGAATCTACTTAATCTTCAATGATGACCCAAATAATTAGGATTTATTTACTTTTAATTCAAGTCCCGTCAAGAATCAAAAGATTCAGTACCAGAGAATTTTATTTTATTTATTTTTGAAGCAATATCGAGTCACCGCAAGGTTCCTATTATATTATGTCTATTGTGCATAGCTGTACGATTCATACTGATTGTAGACCTTAACGATCCTTGTCGTCCATAGAGAGAATATCCAATACTCATTGCATGGTCTAGGGTCAAGAAACTTTGTCTCGATAAGACGAGCCTGATATCCTGAACAATACAAGAGGAAAACATGGTGTCTGAGTACACAGTTGATAAGTACGTAAATAAAATTGTATCCATTCGATTAACTGACGCTATCTGCCAATTGCCTGTCATTGGTGTATGTTCAAGATTATATTACCGAAATTCATTGCCAGTTAAAGTAGTCCGGTTTCTTAATAATATCCACTAACTTGCTTACGATAAAACGTGATTAACATTTATCTAACAGCACCTTTGGCTTGGCCTCTAGACTTTCACGCATGCGAAACTACAAAGTCAGATAGCGTAGTATGACTACTTAATTCCGAAGACGAATACAGATGTATCCTATAATAAATTGTCATATCGCAATAATAAAATACCAGAAATGTGTTTCGGCTATATATTTACTCATACTTCTGTTACGATACGAAGCTGTTGGAGAATTTTGTATCTGTTAGTCAAATGCGGTCTATGGATGTTTGATAATACCATTTCGATACCGAAGAGAAAGTATACCTGAATTACCGCAAGTTTTGCGTTAGAAATGAAAGTAAACAAGGTATGCATGTACATTAGACCGGTACAAAAAAGTCAAATATTTTTTTTTTTTCTGAAAGTCACCCGTTTCATGGTTGTAGGAAGAAAGAATAAGAGGCCTGTGAAAATTTCAGTCCTTAACTTTGACACTCGATGGTTCCTGAACACCATTTTTTATTTTATAATTGGTTAATACATGAAAATAGTTTTAATTTCATTCCGAATTTTGTAGCTCAGTAACGAGGCAATATATACACATTTTTGTAGGGAATTCAACGCTCTACAAAAAAGGTCCCTTATCATTTTTTGATAACCCAACTCTTCCTAAGGTTATTCAAGATTGAGGTTGAAATCATGTAAAAATTCGCTCTTTTCGAGATTAATTGCGAAAATACTAGACTCATCACAAGATTATGTGGGTTTCTTTCGTAAAGCATTTCAACCACTATAAAATCGTGTCATTCAATTAATTCTCAACTTGAGCAGATTCATTCTTAGCTAAAACAACGGTGCTTCCAAAGTGGAATTACATCTAATACATTTTATTACTTGTAGTAATTACAAAATAAATTTGCTCAAGTTGAAAATGAATTGAATGTCATGATTTCATAGTGGTAGGAACATAGTCTACGAATCGTGATGAACTTAAATATCCGCATTGTTTTGACGCGAAAAACACGCTGTGAAATTATTTTCATTTTTTTTTCCTGTCCAGTGATGGCGATTTCCACGCACTGATAACAACGGTTAGCAGCTTGTGCGAGACGTAGCAAATGAGAATTAAAACTACGGTGGTTCCAACCGAAATGAAAACAATTAGATCCATGTCCTGTCGACGGTACCACGGATCGTCAGCTGTGATGGAGTGCAAATGCGAGGTTCCTTTATGACGAAGTACTTGCTCCGTCCACCAGATGGCATTTTCCAGCAGATGTTGAGAATTTTCTTTCAACAGAGTGCTCAGCTTTACCATTTCATCCTTGTACCTGAAAGTTGACAATTACGAGGAAGTATACAGTGAAGTAATCACCGATGAGACTGACGCAATGTGCATAATTAATTGTATGTATACCTCTTGTTGGATGCTACAGTTCTAATCGCTTCTTCGATCTCATTTCTGTTCATCGTGCGGAGCTCCAATTTCTTCCCGACTCCAAGTGACACCATTTTGTCAATCTGCATTCTCTGGTCGCCCCAAGTTGGTATTCCAACAACGGGAACTCCATGAGACACGGTCTCCTCGGTGCTTTGGAGACCTCCTTGGTACACGAAGACTTTCAGATTCGGATGGGCTGCAAACAAGGTATGAAAGAGACCCACCTCGTTCTTATGTTCTCGTTTATATCGATCATCTCGTCGCGACAGCTGTGCTCATGTTGTTTCTATAGTGACTCACCGCATAATCAAATGATAAACAATTCCGTTAACGCGCAGAATCAATCATTGTGCCGCACAATTATTTGTATTGTGACTGCAAGCCCGTATTTTCTGTTGTTGTGCATTTATCGTGATATTTCAAGTGCGGTGCAATGTTAATCAACGGATATTCTCAATTCGAATGAAACTTATTCTTAGATCAATAAGAGCCATTCGTGGCCGTAAATCAACTAAAGAAATACCCAGAACAGCCTGTTGCGGTGTCCATTTCAAGATGTGAACGTTTTTCGGCTTGTCCGGAAGAACATCGTTCTCAAATTTCCACAACACTTCGTACGGCAGCTTAGAGAATGCTGCCACCAACTCATTCCGCGTCTCATTCGACAGCATGCTGCTTTTCATGTTCGACCCAAGACTCATGTAAATAAACCCTTGCGTAGCCCCGTCCAAGATTTTTTTGATGTCCTATAAAACCGGCAATGCAACTCAATCAGATCTCTGAGAGTCATCGCGCTTCGACACGAATCGAATGGAATTGTTTCGGAATTATTTCATGCGATTGAATAGCTTGAACTGTTTGCGAAAATACCTTGGGTAAAGGTTTGCTTTGTGGAGAAACGTGAAAGCCGGCGATTTCAACAATTTTTCGAACCTCCGGCCTCGAGAAGGATATGGGTGTCTGTTGATTGGCGAAAACGAGACTGACATTTTTCTCCAATTCCTCGAGATCGGGAATATCTTCGCCAAAGTATTTTCGTGCAATTGCCGCTTGCTCCGTTACGTGATTGTTTTTATAATAGTGGAGAAATCTCCAGAAGCTGACGAAATTTCCCAACCTGTCCCAAAACGTCAGTGGTGAGGATTTCGAGTAGAGTTCCCAATTTGATGGATGCGACGTCATAATGGGATTGCCCAGCACGTACTGAACGTTCATCGTCAGTCCCATGGGTGACAATCCTTCAACAAATAAATGCGAATGTTGCTCCAGAATTTGAAATGAAAAATTGAATTGAACTCTCGAACGAATCAACTCACCGATAACCGGTGCATCGAATCTTTTACCCAGTACGAAGAGAGCAGGCCAGTATAACATCTCTAGTAGTACCATGTCAAAATTTTCGTTACTACCGGCTGTATATATCTTTCTGAACTCCGGATGCTGGAGAATTTGATCGGTTTGTAAATTCGCCATGCCGCTCAATTTGTAAAACGAGCCAAACCAATCCTTCACGTCTAGAGCCGTGATGTAATTCGATTTGTAAAGAAAACTGATGTCAATTTCCGTGTAGTTTTTTAAAGTTGGATCATTCATGGGATCCGAGGTTGCAAAGATAATTTCGTGCCCCCGTTTGTTCAAGGCCAAGGTAAAGCTGCGAAACACGACTTGATGACTGATTGAAGCTCGCGGGCAGATGCACAATATTCTGTAGCAATCTATGAACTCTACCGCACAGTTTAAAATACATATTATGGCAGCAACAATTGTACGCCGTGCAACCATCGTTCACTCGCAACTGTGACAGTAAAACTGAGCAATTTAACAGAAATACTTACGTGTTGTACTTGGTGACGATGTTTCACCGCAACCACATTATCGGCTGGTTTTCCAAATAGAACCTATTTTAATAAGCCACGTTCTTTAGATAAACTGGTAATTCTTTTAACCCCACTCGTAAAATGATTTGTAAATTTGTACAGCAGTTGAGGAAATATTCGTTGTAGAGTTTATATTAATAAATAAGATTCTGAATCGTTTCAACTTATCGTCAGTGCCAAAATTTTCACGGCAATTCATAGATACAGAAATATTCCCGAATCATATCACGGCCGTGAGTACCTTGATTTTTAAAAAGACTGGTTTTTCATTGCCAGTAGTTTCGAGACTTCAATAACTATAAAACAACAGTATTTACGTACACACGTCAATTATGTTAGCGCAAATAAGTCTCGTGATGTTTTTAATTACCAGCGGTGTTAGTTTATGTTTCCCGCGACGACCTGTTCTTGAACGTCATGAAAACGTAAGAAGAAACGGAAAATATTTACAAAACTCGATTTCAGACTCAATGTGAATATTATCTGCAAACGTAAGTTATATTCATTCAAAGCATAATAATTAACGCTACGAAAAGCTGTAAGTGATTCAGAAAAACTATAAGCGAGCTAGCCCGGCAATTATCTTCTTATCGTAGAGAAACAGGTATGCGATACGTTTAAGTTTAAATATTATGCCACTAATTTAATTTTGTACATATTGTGTACAATTTGCTTTTGTATATCTACTAACGGATAAGGTACAGTCATCTAGGTTATTACATCTAAGATTCCGAGTAGTTTGTTAAATAATATGTCGTTGCGTAACTTGAGTCAAACACTGAGTTACGCAAATAGAAGAAACAGTCAATTTCGCTTTGCCTTATCGAGTGGCGAATACGTCAACGCGTTGATAGTGAACATCAAGGACTTGTAGGAAATTAGTAATATTGTGACGAAAGTTATCACAGATGTAGCAGAAAGGAAGGCAACTATATCCATGTCCTGACGCTGGTACCATGGTTCATCAGCTGTTGCAGATTGTAAGTGTGGAGCACCTCTGTGACGTATCACGTGCTCCGTCCACCAAACAGCGTTCTCAAGTGAATCCCTTGGCTTGTCTTTGAGCAGCGACCGCAAGTCAAGCATCTTTTTCTTGTACCTGAAACATGGACGAGAATCGGCTTGTATATTTGAGGCATGTACCAAGAATTTACGATAGAGGCAAGATATATTACTCGTCGTCGAGTGCAACGGTGAGTATAGCTTCCTCCAGATCATCCCTGTTGACAGCAGTTATCTCCAGTTTTCTGGCAACGCCGAGAGACACCATTTTATAAACAATCGCATCCTGGTCACCTATAACTGGAAACCCAACCAACGGAACAGCGTGCTCGATCGCTTCTTCTGTGCTTTGAAGTCCTCCTTGATAGATGAAAACTTTGAGATTCGGGTGAGCTGAATTAATATAAGAGAAAAATCATTTTTTTCCATACTTGGGGTTAAATTTCTTTAAGCAAGAATTTATTTTTATCCGTATCGCTCTTATCAAACTGTATACGTATGTATGGACCGGTACCTAAAATCGCCTGCTGAGGAGCCCACTTCAAAATCATCACGTTATCCGGCTTGTCTGGAAAATTGTCATCTTCGAACTTCCAGATGACTTTGAAGGGTAACTTTGAAAAGGCAGCTACAAATTCACTTCTGGTTTCCGCAGACAACGTAATGCTTTTGACATTCGTTCCCAGACTCATGTATACGAATCCCTGTGTAGCTCTGTCCAAGACGTTCTGAAGATCCTATTTTCGAAGGTACGACCATATCATAAATCAACCGAATCTATTTCATTCTGATGGCAAACTATACCGAAAATCATGTAATAATTTGACAAAAACCTGCGGCAATGGTTTTTTATGCTTTGAAATGTGAAAACCATTAATTTCGATTATTTTCGGAACATTTGGCTTGGCATAGGAAATGGGCCCCACTTGATTAACGAAAATTAAACTGATATTCTTCTCAATCTCATACAGGCTCGGAATGTCGTCTCCGAAATATTTCCTCGCTATTTCTTCTTGTCCAGGCATGAAATAAGTCCTAAAGACGTATATCGTTGACCAGATCTTACAAAAGTTCTTTAATCTCTGCCAAAATGTCAACGGATTGTTAATATTTTCTTGGAGTTCATAATTCGCCGGATGCGAAGGTATTATGGTATTGCCTATCCCATATTGAGTGTTTGTAGATAATACCAAAGATGATATACCTGATTGGAATCCCGAAAGAATTTTTATCACACAATCCAAGTATAAGTGTAAATTTATTACAAACTAGAGAAAATACAGGTGTGGGTTAAAATACTCACCTATCATCGGAGCGTCAAATCGATCAGCTAAAGGCAACAAAGCGAACGAAAAGAGCTGTTCCATTATAACTAGGTCAAACTTTTCGTCACTATCTCGCTCGTACAAGCGCCTCAGTTCTGGGTAAGTAAGAATTTTTTCAGTTCCGAGGTTCATGTATGACGACAAAGTGCTCATCTGTGTCAACGAAGGTGGTGATCTACGATATTCGATCATATTTCTACCAAACCGCTCATGCATTTCATACATGAAACCGATATCAATCTCGGTATAGTTTTTCAAGCTTGGATCGTTAACAGGATCTGTAGTGACAATTACCAGCTCGTGGCCTCGTTTATTCAGTTCCAAAGTAAGTCCGCGAAATACCACCTGATGGCTGAATGAAGGAGTTGGAAATACCCCCAGGATTCTTGCACAATTTCCATAATTCAACGGACCTACGACTGCTAAAGTCAGAATAGTGGAAAAAAAATACCGCGACAACATTGTGCACTTTTGTTCGAACTCAGTTTTCACCGCAAGAGATCATACTGAAAAGCTTCCAATACATGTCAACTTGACGCGACACCTTTCTGACGAACTGTTTGTATCAGTGGCCAAGAATGTTCATTCTCTGGGTCTTCGATCTAATCTCTTTAAGTATGAACGACGCGGTGGAAGGGATATCGACAGTGAATTTTCGTTACAACGGATTATCAACGAGCACCGAATACCCCAGATCCACCAGAGCTTATCTGAAATTATCTAAGCCGAGTGTAAACTGTATTATAGTTGTACATTTTATTTGAATATAAACCAAATCGTCTACCAGGTATGTCATTTTCATACATTTAGTACGCCATTTTAACTTTCCAAACAGTAATTTGCGTGGTTTTTGCCATTTCATATTCGTCATTCGTTTTCTATATAATAATACTAGCAGCCCATCCCGGCTTCGCACGGGCATATAATAATATTAAGTAATAATATAAATGCTATTTTTCTAGAAACTCACTGTAAACATTGTGTATTTTCTTTTATTATATTATTATATGCCCGTGCGAAGCCGGGATGGGTTGCTAGTGTAGCTTATATCAGAGTACTCATCTCTGCTTATATGACACGTTCGTAGATTTACCATAGCAGCGTCATCTATTGATTACTTACTCAACCCAGTCGAAAGGTATCGCCATCTGTTAGAATCATTTGGAGTTAACAGATAATTGTGACTGTCAAATAATAACAGACAAATAATTAGCAATAAATTAAAATTGCGACTATAATTTGAGATTTAAACTATCCTATCTCTCAAGTTGGATCGAACTGCACATGGTGTGCGTATTTTATTATAATCGGTTAAGTGGTTTAGGAGTCCATTGAGGACAAACATTGTGACACGAGATTTATATATATTAAGAAAGATATATATATATAGATATATGTATATAGAGATATAGGATAATAGATCGTCCTCGTTAACACTAACACAATTTTCTTGACATTTGTGTCTAGATTACCTGATACCGGTGTTCCCGTCAGAGGAACACCATGCGAAATTCTTTTTTCTGTAAGCCGAAGTCCACCCTGCTATATGAAAACCTTTAGGTTGGGATGATCTTTCATGAAGTTATCCAGCTGCTGCCATGGCATCCACGATTCACAAGCTTTGATGTCCATTTTCCAATGTGATGGATGAGAAGGTAATATAGCATTGCCGATTCCATATTTCACAATCACGTGCAAACACGCACTTGCGATGTGTTCAATTAATCTCAGTTAAAACGTATGAATTTCATCGTGGAAAACATACAGTAATCCGATAGCATTGATAGCTTTGCGGACAAACATCTACCATCACTTGGCAGTGATAAGAACTTCGAATTGTTCGGTTGGATACGTGAACGCAGAAAAGAAAAATCCTCCAATATCATCAAGTCAAAGTTTTCACTGCTGGTGGCTGCATACAGTTTCATTATCTCCGGAAAACTTAATATTTTAACCGCCTGATCGTGTATCATCGATTCAAATGCCATAAGCATTTAAATAACTCTAAACAACAGTAAATAAAACTGACAATTATTTCCGTATAATTTTTTTAGAATTGAATCATTGACGGAATCTGTAGTCACAAGGATGCTATCGTGTCCCCGTTTACTCGGTTTCAAAGTTTTCAGTTTCCGGAATACCGCCGGATGACTGATCCATCCCCTGGAACATACACCCAATATTCTCGAACCGTTTCCAAAATACAACTCACTTCCGATCAACGCTAAAGCCACAACGATAGGGCTCCGTGATATTTCCGTACCGGAAAGCTGTAAAGATAACTTAATAATACGGCGTCCATTCCATCAGCACACAACGTTTGATACAGAACTTCTCCTGACAATACGTTATTGTATAAGTGCTCGGAGAGTTGGACGATATCGTGCTTCACCGCAACGTTCAGTGATGTAAAAATCTATATAGACAGAAGGAGAACGGTATGCGAGTGTAAATTGCTGAAGGTACCTATAAAGGCGCGATTTGGTGGAATGTGGTGTAGACGTGATACTGATAGTAATTCGATTGCGGCGCGCTATTCGCGGCTCGTCGATGGAATGGTTTGAGGGCTGGAAAGGGGTTTCTAATTTCGCATCGTCACGCGTTCTTTTGGAGGCAGATTGGATTTCAACCGAAGTGTAAAACGAATTATCTTGAACGTTCGATCTATCAAAATCCCCGCGAAATCTCGACCGCCCTGTCACCGCCCACTGCCGATCCGCTTCTCAGCATCAGCGCGAATTCACAGCGTAAATATATGATCTACATAACGGTAGAACGAGGGGAATTTGCGCGGGGTTCCTCGCGGAATTTCGACAAAATTCTGCTAAAATTTTTCAGCAATGTAAGGGACAAACTACAACCGAGTCGCTAATGAACCGGATATAATTTGTCAGATTTATAGCCGAACAAGTGACCCTCGTTTTGGTACTTCCCTGCAAATAATTTTTTCACTGAATTCTAACTGAAATAAATTTACCACCATAATCGAATTTGGGATCGCGGTGAGATTTTCAAACCATTGAACGTACCAAATGAGGCAATCGTACCTAATATGACTTGGGTTTCAATATTTTCTCACCGACCCGCAATCAAAAGTCACGGTGACACAACCATTGAACGGTTTTTATCTCTTCCTCTTGTGTCTCCTTCGCTCAGAGGTGATTATGCAATCTCCCTTCCACGATCCGAGAATCATGTACCGAGCCTAACAGCTTAGAATTGGTTCGCCTGTTTCAGAAGCGCGTTTCTAGGCGTGGCAATTGATTTCACGCGATTAGCGCGGGTCACGGTCAATTTGCAGCCAATATTCAAGTGTTGGAAGTGAAACCCGGTTTTAGGTTCACAAAGTGAAATTCGCTTGAAAGTAAAAGCGACTAGTCAAGTGTGGCGTGAGGGGCTAAAAATAAAAATAAACAACAAAAACGCAAGAAAGAGAGAGACAGAGATAAAAAGGGGGAAAAACTCAGCCGGAAAGGTGAACTGTTTGGCAACGATATTCGATTTCAAAAAATCTGCCGACATTGCGGAACGCATGGTGTGTACGGCACGAAACGGCGAAGTGTTGCTTCATCCAAAATAGGTACCATTGATTCATTTTTACTGAAAAAACTCATGGCCAGCCAATGTTTCCATAAGTGAAAATGCACGAAGACTCGTAGGGTTTTTTTTTCCATTCAGTAGGAAAGACTCCATCCGGAAAAAATCGAAGGTACGTAGGCACGATTGGTACGACCACCCGGCACGAACTGACATGAATAAAAATCCCAGCTTGAAATGGAAATAGGGTTCCACCGCTGGCTGGATAGATCCGACATTAGAGAGGTGAGCAATGACACAGACGATTACGCAGTCAGTGACTCGGCTCTTTCGATCTTGCTGTGTAAACAGATGCTACCGGCAGCCACCGGTGGTATCTGGAAGGCTGGAAATGCTGCGCATACATACCCTAGCTCTCTTCCTGACATCTGTGACCGGGATCGTCTGGTAGGTTGCCAACATGCTATCGACCCCTATATTTGATGGAAGAAATTGCATACGCGTTACGGTCACGTCATACCCTGCAATCGCCCAGCTGCTCCAGTGCTCCGGCGTATGAGTGACACTGAATCGCAAACGGTGATGGCGATTCCTTGGCCAATGACAACGACCCCGCCCTGTAGCAAAAATTCGAAGACTTGGCTGCTTCGAAACCACGTCGTTATAGCTCAAGACCATCATCGGCGCGCTCTGTGCCCGATAAGGTAATGTGGTGCGATCATATCACTCGATCATCCTCCAGCGATTCAAGTGTCGCAAGTCAGTTCGTAAAGGCTGATATTTCACCGCTCCAGTGTCGTGCGGTTGCACAACTCCCATTTGCCGTTGAACGCCGTGGGTTTCAATAATCGAACTCTACTGTGCGAAACTGTATGCGGGCAAAAACGTTCCAATATCGGCCAAGGGAATATCGTAGCGTGTTTTGTAAATGCTTTCCAGCTTACATGACAAGTCTTATATGATCCAGTGGAATTGATAGTGAATCAAACACACTTTTTTCTCGTATAAAACCAGCTGCAACGTGAGACCATTCGTTGATGATAAACGGGTTCTTACGAAAAATCCATACTGGGTTCTAGTCTCACCTAATGCCCAGCCGTTATAACAAAACAGCCACCAATTACTAGAGTAAACCGAATCGACACGCGATCAAGCATTGTTAGGCTGAGCTGTAATTGATACTGACATCGCGAGGGCCAAGCCCAAGTGCCTGTAGCCTCTCCTCGATCTGAAGAATTTCCCGGAGTGCACGGCTCGCCGTCGAAAATGGTGCGGAAGAGTCGTCAGAATTCGTTCCTATTGACTATCGCTTATTTTCTTACTTTGTTCACAGGTTATGGGCAAAGAGAGAGAGAGAGAGAGAGAGAGAGAGAGAGAGAGGAGCGGCAGGGAGAGGAGAGGAGAGGAACGGACGAAATGGAACTGCATCGCGCATACGAGATTAGCACCGTAATGCCGAATTGCGTTTCCCCGGCTCCACCAGCTCATCCGGGGAATTCCTTGTGAAAATGCAACCGCGGAATCTCGTTGAATGCAACTGATATAATTGCGGGCAGACATGTGCCGTTCCCAGAGATCCCTCTGTCCATGCTGGTTCCTCCCCCTCCGGTTGGGCGGAGCAATGAACCCGAATCCGCATACAAATTGTCTGGTTGTCTTCAGCTCCTCCGAACTCTATGAGCCGACAGATTAGAGAATTCAATTCTCATTTTATCAACCATTCTCTCCGTGATTCCCGGGGCTGATCTGAATCTCGCAACGGCATCGCGACGTCCCATCCTCCCCTGGTATTACGGGCGCAAACCTGTCCTCCGCGATTCTATATGAATTTCGTCCAGTACAATGTGCTGAACGTCCCAACGGCCTGAGGATTGCGTCTGTCAGATGTTCCACTCCGATATAATATCATGCATATTCGATAATTCTGCGAGTGATGAATCAATCGTTATGAAACGGTACTCGGTTGCAACTGGCGATAACGCCCGATCGATTGCTCAATTGCGCGCGAAAGGTATCCAAAGTATAATGAAATAATCTCGATGACGGCCTGTAGCCTGCCAGATTTGATGCATTTTCGGAATGATATTGCACCACCGTAACCATGGCTGAGGAAGACACATTCCGTAGCTTCCACTTGAGTACCAGTATCGCAAAGCCATTTGTAAAGACTTAATTGAAACTCATAGTTTTATACCACTTCCGTAACTCCCGCAAAATAAAGACACCCAATCTTCGATGCGCTTGTTGTGTGATGACGAACGCGACGTGGATCTGTTCAGAGTGACGAGGAGCGTTGACATATAAAAAGCTGAGCCTGCAAGTCTGTTGAGAGAACGGCCGTAAGTCCTCCTGGTGGTTCGCGATACCGTCGTCGACGTCGGAAAATCTTTTGCCCTTGACGTATTTAGCACGTGATATTTTAGCGCCCTCGATTCAAGAGTGGAGCTTGTAAAGGGCTCGACGTAAAAAGATTCTAAAAATTATCTTAACTGTAATGTACCGGGCCACCCTCCCTTCCTCGCGCCCCTCGCAGTGACGAGGGTTCGCTCACAAATTGCCACAACGGTCTGCCATGCCGCTCGCTCTACTTTAGAGTAAGAAGTAAAATTGCTCGTCGGATTACGAGCTGCGTGACCGTCCCACGTTTGCGAAGGCAGATGGCAGCGGTAAGTAGGAAAACCTTCCTGCCCCCCGCCATTACCCAGAACCCCAAGGTTTCGCCCCTGCCACGCCTATTTTACTTGGAAAACTTTTACAGTTTTTTTCACGATCTCTCTGCCTGGCACCCGATTCCGTTCACTTCCCCGTAGATCCGTAGGTCCCTGAATCGACTTCTCCGAATTCTACTAAGCTGGTCGAAGAAATTCACGCAGGCGGTAAAAAGCCCCGAAATCACCGCCCTCGACAAACGTCATCTCGAAAAATTTACTCCCGTTTCGTGTCTCCAGCGGTTGTGTATACACGCGGATTATTGCGCAGCATAAGGTGGTCATAATTAAGAGGACCCGCTTAGCCGACTCGTTTAGGGTGCACGGCACAGGCTGGTACGTCCCTAGACATGCAAACTGCTACCGTGGGCACGCAGGATTTGGGGGATGATTCGTCCCGTCGAGTTACCCCGTCTCTGGAATTATTGTTTGGCAAATTACCGAGGACTGATATAGCCACAATTGTTGAGGAAATTTCTCCGTATACGTTTATGTGTACACGCAAATTTTCCGAGACACGCCTTGGAGACACGTGATCTGTGTAGATGTAAATCAGTTACAGGATCAGGCATGGCCAAGGGTGGCTTTTCGAAATAGAACAGCCCTCGGGAGGTTGAGCACGCAGCCTTTCGGCATTCAGTCCATTTATAGCTAGTTGTCATTAGAATACCCCGTGTATACCTACAAAAGTCGTTCTGCCTGTACGAAACTCAAGGGCCAAGGAATTTTCGAAGTTTCCCTTCAGCGAGCACCTCGCCTTCTTTTCGTACCCTTTTACCTGGCGAAAGGTTAATATCCGCACGGATCAGATTATGCTGACAGTACCACGTCTGAAAAGCAATAGTACGCGATCCTAATTCAAGCTTTGCATTTATTTATCGGTAACCATCATCCTCAACAGGTCAGCCATTTCCGATAAAAAAAATTCTGCCCGAGGTGAAGCCGAGTGGTGGAGAAAAAAGGGATCAAACAATTTGTGAAAATGGGAACGTGATGATCCATTTAATCGTACGATGAAATATAGGGTGAAAAAACGGTGATCCCATAAGTCTCGTGAATCTCGGATGACCATCCTACATACACCAGTTTGTTGAGTAGTGTTGCGTGGCCCAGGAAAATCCGTGGCTTGATAATTAACATGGTATGATGCGCGACGTAAATTATAATTATAATGATTTACCGGTGGCGATATCCCCCCCGTTCCTCCTCGCCGTTCTCTCCGGCATAACCTAGTTGCAGCGGCTCGAGTTCCTTCGGCTTCCCACCGACGCACTGAATAAACATGTCCCTGGACCAGCCGGCGTAGAAGCATGCTAACCATGTACCAGTGCCTGAACCCTTATCCTTCCTCAGTTGGCCGCAACGCAAACCCAAACCAGTGGAAAATTCGACACGGGATGACTCGGCCACCGGCTGGTGCCAACCCGAAGGAGCCTTTGGCACTACGCCCCATAGACTCTCCTCCTCTCCGGTTTTCAAATCTGCGTCAACGAATACATTAAGCAGATGAAGGGAAAACCTTATCCCACGCATCGTGGACCCACCTAATTGTCAGTCTCTTCTCAAAGAGCTTTCCGCGGGTGCCCGCCTTCCATATCATACCTTACGTGTAAATATCACGATGGCCACTCTCGCTTCGAGATCATTCACTCGGTAGGAGCAATCATCTTGCCGAGTTAATCTGCACCACTCGTGAGACTCGAACCGCTGATTAAAATATATACTGCTTTTACTAGGTGCAGGAAAAAAGGCAAGAAAATTGAAGAGGAAAAAGTCAAACGGTTTTGCAGATCGTAATACTTGACGTGATTTTGTCGACGGACGATCAATCTGTAGGGGGTATAATTTCCTCGCGCCAATCGCTTCAAACTTTGACAAGACGTGATAAATCGTGTTGTCTTATTCGTTTCGCGTCGGGGGCAAACGAGCCTGATTTTGAATCTAAACCAAGTTCAACTAAGAGCATTGCGACTTATTGAACGTACGGCTAATGCTTGATTCAATTCGTTTTCAACTTGTTCCTATAATTGTAGCAATTTACCGAGAAATAAAGATGGCGTGATATGAGTTATTCCGGGACCTCAGATCTGGTGGGTCAGGGTAAAACAACACTGGCGAGGAGAAGGCTCCTTCCGTCAGAGGCCGTCATAACTCACGTCGAGACATCAGCCCCAGTCGAAAAGCTTCGAGGTTCGATGAGCGCCCTGGGTGATCCGGCAAACAGGTTATACAGCCTCGCCCAACAGTGAACTTTTGTTCCACCATTACCGAGACGTCAGACGCATTCTGTTCTGGGCCACTTATTTGCTCGGCGCGTTTTCCCCTCGGCTACCACTCCATACGGGATGGAGTTCCCGACGCCCACGTCATCCATTTACACTCCCCTGTGTACCACGCCCTGCCAGTACGTGCTTCGGACAAAAGTGCCATCGCCGAGGTATTCTTAGGCTTCCTTCCGCTTTCTACTGTCAACCACATAGCACGTGGCTCCATGCACTGGTCGTCTAATTGCCGCCATATTGTACCAACTCGACGGTGTAACAATAAAGTGGCAGGTTATTTCTAAACAGTTGAACACGTAGCAATTATCAACGTGTGGTGCTTGGCAAGGTGCGAAGATGGTAACCGCGCAGAGTTGATGATCAGCGAGTTGATTGCCATGGATTACTCCAATCGAATTTCACCCTCCATTTCTATGTACTTAATTTTCTGATAATTTTTCCTTTTCAGATGACCAAATCGACGCGAGGGAGACACAATTGATGATTTTTACTAACTGCAGCCTTGGTGCGTTGACAAAATAACACGGTGCCTCATCGCTTACAATTCATGTGAGTAGATGTGTGATATGCGTACGCTGAACCTGCTGTATCTATTTCTTCCTGGCTTTCTGAACCGACGTGCCCGGACCACTCGACTGTATCGCACGAAGCACCAATTTCGTACAATATATTGCCATCCACGAGATCTAAAATTTTTACTAACAAACCCGCGTATATGTCAGCCGATCGATTCCAGATTCATATTTAAGTGCGGGCTTCTCTACATGCAGATTATCGTCCCTTATATCGTAAAATTTCACACTCACAGTTTTCTGCTCCATTGTTAATGTATATCACGACTTCACATTTGAAATGTAAATTTTCTATACGATTCGCAGAATAAAACAATAATCAATGAATTCCATGGAAATTAAAATTTTTCTCGTGTAAGCAGCGACGGCACTTGACAATAATAATTATCGTCAAATGATATCCCCGGGCCCAAGTATATCACGATAAATCTCGTGAGCCAGATCTCGTTGGCAAGATTCTGAAGATTATGAGTAAATGCCTTGGATCAGGTTCTAATAAAGTGTCGTCGTCAATGTCAGTATACCACCGGGCGGGACGATGTTTCCGTTAATTAAATTTCGGCGTCACGTTTCTCTGAAACCTGCGAACTCGCCGAAATTCGAAAAAGACGTCAATGTGCGTCTCGGGTACTCTAAAATTTCAGTCAACTCATAGGTATAATATTGCTGAGCGGTTATAATTAGGCGTCGTGAAGTCACAGATCCGTGGCCTGATGAACAATGTGGGTTATAGAGTAGCGGGTTCGGTAGTTTTTTTTTTTTTCAACCACGTTTAATTAAACCCCGTGATTAAACTTTCTTAGGAATGGAAATCGCTAGTTCTTCCTCGGGAACTCACCCCCATCCTCCGGCTCCAACTTCGCCAGGACGAAACGACTGCTTCTCCGCCATTGCCAGGAGTGGAGAAAATTCCTTCAAAGTTAAAGCGTCGCTCTAGGAGCCGTCGACGTTCCGTGGTCGTCATTAGCCGGTATTTATACCACCCTAGTTCCATATTTATATTTGTATCTCTGATTATATATCTATGTTTACAGTCTCGTTAAAAGAATTTGGCGAAGAATCACCGCCAAAATCTGTCCCTTTATATTTCCAAATCAGCTGACCAACGGGTTTTTTTCTAGTACAAATGTAAGTGGAGTAAAGTGAGAATCTTAATCCAATGTAACAGAAACGTGAGAAACGCATTCGCTCTGAATGATGAAACGGTTTTGGTACCAGCTAATTGATAGTTGGACGTTGTCGACCTAAATAAACACGGAATTCCATTCGGAATTATAAGTACTGAAAAATAAATGTTGACCTGTTACATAGGTACGTAATCGATACATTTTACAAAGTTTGCGTTAAACATTCAGCATATTTATAAATATGTACTGTTTGCTTTGTACGTTGACATAAATTCAGGTGGACAGAAGTCATGATTTGCGAACTCTAAGGTTGTCGGAAGTATCGCAGTGATACAAGTTGAATATCGCGAGTGATTATATTCGTGTACTTCAATGATCAAACGCAGGCACATATTTGTACTGTACAAAATATTATACATAGTTTAGCAAAGAAAATTAAAACGCCGTGCGTGTTGTGACAAAATTTATAATAATACGCAGCCTCCTGTATAGAATGATTAATAAGCTTGGAGTTCATATTCCAGAATAACATTCCCGTTCTTCCTCTCAGCCTTGTTCTCGAGAAATGTCGGGGAAATTGATTTGATTTGTCGCGAGCTAAAAAATTCAGCTTCTTCGAACGTCGCCGAGCCACCAAAGCATGGCGCAGCAACACCTTCCATTACACCGAGGTGGTTTTCGGAATAACTTTGAATATCGGTATTGCGAAAAAGGGAAAACTAAAATCACAGGTTTCGGTTAGGCGTCAAAGCTTTCATTATACACGTCAGCGTTTTTACATTTCAGCCGTTTTCATACTCGCGTCATTCAGCCTTTCCGTTCCGTTCATACACAACGACGAATAATCAATACATCAACCAGCGTCGTTAGCCGCCAATTCGACGTATGGAAAATCGATGGAAAATTGAACTCTGTCATTACCGATCCTCGAGTGGGTGTTTATCGGGATGAAAATGTTCCGACCGAATATTGCAGGGCTTGATATTCGCGTGCAGCCTACGTGCGCCACAAAATGGCCGGGAGGTTTCATTGCACAGTCACCTAGCTCCGCGGATACACGACTCGTTACAAATCACAAAATTTAATTCCGTAAAAGCTAACGAAGCGTCTTTCTCCCTCTCAGTCTTCCGACAGATGCAGTACGTGCATTGCAAAAATTGTATCAAATATTCAAAACACTTCTGCAATCAACCGCAGGGCTTTTGTCGAGGAAATTTTATCTCGAAATCAACGCATTCAATTTCGTCGCAGAGATTTGACCAAACCGCAGAATGGAATATTCATAGTTCCGTTTTTTTTTTTTCAGGCCGGGCGATCCAATCGGTCTCGCGAAGTGAGGCCGAGGCTCGTTTCGCGAAAGTTTTTCACCCTCTTCCACAAGCTTCTCGCGCAAGAAAACGATTTTTGCAAAAATCGAAAGAAGCGTACAACCGTAGCGGGAACTCGAACTTTCGGCAGCCCCAACGAGCCAATTAAAATTCCAACATGAGCCGGCCAATTCCGAGCCCATTTGTCATTCTCGTCAGGTGGAGTGACAATGAAATGAGAGTGCGTAAAAGTATTCCGAGTTTCGGGTGTTCGGCTCGACCGGAAGGCAGACCGAAGAATTCCTCAAAGGGTCGGCACGGCTAATGAGAGACGTGCCATCAAATCCTCATCTGCATTTCAAACCGAATTACCAGAACGAGACCCGTGTCCGTCCCTCGTCTCTCGCTCGTGGCTTTCCCGCCTGTCCCGGACGAATGCGAACCACGGAAGCTATCTTTATAGTGCCTCTGCAACAATTTACATTTTTATTTCAACGACTGCGATGCGAGTCTTACCCACGGCATTGACCAGCTTTTTCAAAAATTAATTCGTTCATTTCTTTTGGATTTATTACCTTTTCCGGGAGAATTCCAATTACATGAACGAGGTTACGCAGAGATGAGCAGCGCGAGGAATTCGCGATAAAAAGAACTTGAGGATGAAAAGAAAAAGAAACACGAGCGTAAAACCGATCAGGCTACTCTTGGATAAAGCTCGAATATTGCAGCGTGACGACGCAGCTGGCGCTCGGCAAACTCTGCGAAAATCATTTCACCCACCTGCACTTAACGCGAAGAAGACTCATGGCGAATAGACGTGACTTGGGAGTATTTATAGGGATAAATGTAATCTTCTTCGAATGAATGCAGAATATTGATTTTTGTGGAAAAAATGGACTCGCAAGTAATTGCCGGCCAAGTTCGGATTCAGTGGTGGAGTAAAACATTTAGCGTATTTTATTGTTCAAAGATTCGCGTTACAAAAACATGCTACCTAAAATTGTGACGAGTGAACTTTGTCGAAAACGAATCGTGACGAACGAGGTAGACGAGATGGATATCATAATGGCAATCTGAATATTTCCATCAAGTTCGTAAGACGAGAACGAGATGAATTACTGATCAGCGATGCCTCATTCTCTCTTGATCTCAACCTCTCGGTCAGTCGATCTTCTTCTGGCTCACCCTCTTCCTCTCTCTCTCTCTCTCTCTCTCTCTCTTCCTATCTCTCAACTTCTCTGTGTGTCTCCAGTGACTAACGAGTAAGCTCTACCATCTCGTATAATACGGAAACCTCCGCCAGTTAACTAATGAAAATCCAAAGAAAAATTGATTGCATTTCAGCTCGATCGGTGCTTGAGCTCACGCGAAGATTGCAGCCGAAGGATTGAATCCTTCTCAGGTTGATGTGACTAATGAAGGAATAAAACTTCCCCAGTTTTCGATCTGAGCGAGTGAATAGGAGGTTCGCTGCACCGGCTGTATAACCATGAGTAAGAATGAAGAAGACAGAAGGAACGAGAGTCGAGACTGAAGTAAGAGAGGCGAAAAGTTGATTCGAGAGAAGAGATCGCCGTGATTTTGTCAGGGCTTTCGAAAAGAATGGTTTACTTCGACGAATATGACAGAAGACATCCACGTGGAGTCGGGTCTGTCTCCGGAATTTCCTCCGTTACTCCGGATTACTTGAAGAAGAATCTCTACGCTTCTGCGCGCGATTGTCAAAGCAAGCAGTCCCAACTGTGTGATCACCAGCCCGAGAATGAAAAGTTCTCCATACCAGACGACTCTTTTTTTTTTACCGTTTCGTTTATATTCCTTCATGCTTCGCTTTGAGAGTGCTTCTGCTATCTCGTTTCCAAGCGCATTACGTACCCATGCCTATAATCAAAAGATAACACATTATAATGTTGGATAATATTATAATGTACGAGTATACCTTATCTTTCCGAGCGCGGAATGTAGGTAAAGGCGAAGTTGCGGTTGGTTCCAACGAAGCAAACCAAAGAATACTACCGCTAGCGCGGGCGAATCCCTGAGATTCTCTAATTAATGAGAATAAAAACTTTCGGCCCGTCCAAAAATCTCGTAAGCCGGAAGGAAGCCTGGCGCACGGGATAGGCGTAATATTTTTTTCCGCGAAAAGCGGATCACAAAACTTTACTATCCATCCGCCTCGACACTGTTACAGCGGAGTATATAACAATACATTCTTCTTCTTTTCTGCCGGGGAACTTTTCAGCTCAAGTTATTATACGCTCGGTTATAAATGAAATTTTCGCAAGCTGAATTGTGAAAGCTTACATATATAACTTTGGCTTGGGCGCCACTCAGCAGGTCTGCTTATTGTACGGCTATTAAAATTCGATTAAAAACTCTCAGCGGCGCAGCGAAAAGAAAACGGACAAAACAATTTAATTTTATTGTTTTTAACCCCCACCCCCATCCCCAAACGAAAGCGTAGAAGAAACCACCGCTCGCACCAATAAAGTCAGCTTTTGAAGACGGAAGTACCCTCCTTACTTTGCGTTAATACAAAGCCACGTAGCCGAGGTCACGTGCGCCTTGAAACTTCGTTTCAAAAACCATCTTCTGCAGTAAATTCCTGCGAGCTTGTAACTTATTTAGATCTATAGCCCGAGCCACCCACGTACGTCGTCTTACTTCCGAGTTAGAAAAAGGGTCATATAACCGTGCGAGTTCACCTTCCAGTTTCATTTTTATCACCTCCCTGTGGCGCGAAATCATGCGCCGCCGAATAAACGAGACTTGGGATAAATAATATAACCCGGCGTGGAAAAATTCAATTTTGTTTTCTCTCAAGCCCGCAACACATATCAGAATTTCAAAAATTCACAGTTTTCAATCTATCTCCGTGGGCCAATCGAATGTTTGGAATTTGGCTGTTACTCTAATTAATGAGCTCAATGTACACGAATACATATAAAATCCCGTAAACGTATTGCACGATGGTTCGATTCATGAACCCAAATGGATGTCGAGACCACGGCTCTAATTTTCGGCAGTAATAATTAGCATTCCGTACATATTTAGATCATCGAAAATAATTGCATACAGCTGGACCGACACTCGACGGGCCTGATAATCGACTCTGCAGCGCCAATGTGAAAGAAGCAATCTGCGGTCTTGATGTTACACCTCGAAAATGAAAATTTCGGTCCAAAATATAAAATTCATGTAGAATTTATAGATTTATAATTTGCCGCACGTGTATGATGTATAACGGAGGTAGACATTCACTTTAACCGAGATGAAAAGGGTGACTTTCGAAACAGAATAAGTAAATGAAGAAAACAACCCTTCGTTCAAAATGGCTTTTTAACGTTAAAAAGCCAGCGCCGTGTGAAAGACTTTAGGTTGAGAAATATGCAAAAGAGGGACAATGCATTATCCATGACATTTTCACGTAACGGAGCTCACGATAAAATCAGTTCACGTAGGTAATTAAGTGTTTTAGTTACAGCTAAAAAAAAAAAATTATGTCATCTCAATGACATTAATTATTTCGTGGAGTTTCTTTTTTTTTGGCTTCGATGTCGATTCAAGGTAGGCCAAATGTTATATAAATGGGGTCATAATGAAAATCATGGAAATTTACACGGTTTTTGCAAATGCTGGGAAATTATTTTCAATATCAAAATACAATTGTAGAAATGAAATGCATACATTTCTTGACGTTTACAGATCACGAAGTTTCGGGGGAGCAGTAATTTTTCCACGCTAAAAAAATGTTCATTCCGAATCCCGAAGGAATAAGTTGACAAATCATGGGATGCCATATTTGAATGAGGTGTGATTGCCTGGGTTGAGGTATTAGTTGAAACCAATTCGCCACATAATTTGAGAATAAATCAAGGATCAATATCTAAATGCGGTTTATTTTGGAATAACATTGAATTTCCATCGGGCTGCGAATGCCAAATTTTTACACTTCCAGATTGTTCATGCTGCAGTTTTGTCTGAATTTGTTGTCCGCGTATAATTTACCTCATAGCAGGCTCTATCTCTCATTCATGTTCCGTCTATTCAAAGGCGATCAAAACTCTTTCCGAGGCAACGATAATAACCGAGGTATTTATCGGGATTCGGTTGCCGAGGTCGACTTCTCTGCTCTCTTTCCTTCGAGGATTCCCTCCGAGGGAAAAGGAATTGGTCGAGGGAGGCACGGTGAAAAGAGGGGAGGAGAAAGAGTAATTAGAGATTTTATGAAACCGATCTCGTGGAATGTAATGGGGCTTTTATCGGGCATTTAATTACAAGTTCTGCGAAGCCATTCTGATGCTTGCGTTTGCGCTGCCGCGATGTCGCAACGCTGACCAAATGTTCGAAAATATTATCCCGGAGTATTCTTCACTTTTCACAAATGCTTCACCCGCATTAGAGCCGAACAACCAACCGCTATTAATTATTATTATTATTATTATTATAGTGGAATTTTCATTAGCTGCAACTAATGAGACACATTACCGTTATCATCGCCGGTTTGCGGGTGACAAATTATTCGATCACATTCTTTTCATACCCCAATTATTCAATGCTCAAAGTATTAATATACTTGGAAGTAAAGAACACTTGCTACAATTGCGCAGTCACTTTGCATGCGAGCTAATCAATAATCGGACACGGGCTTAATAAAAATCATATCCTCCGGCAGATTTGACACCTCCACACGACAAGTCTCATCCATGTTTCAACTGTATTGGAAAGCTGATTTTGCTTTGTCGAGAAAAAGCGAAAGTTGTAATGATGAATTCACTTCGAAGCAAGCTTCTGCTACGTAATATAATATCCGGCTTATCTGCAGCGGTACATTGTACAGTGATAAATAATCAAAGGATTATAACCAACCACAATGACAGTGCTTCCAATGAATGGTCACTTTGAAGTTGAAAGATAAAAATTAACAGAAAACCGGTTTCCATATTTGCGATCTCAGAGCGTATTATTTGACCATATTTGAGGGCGACGACCTACTCACTTGCATCAAATCATGACTTATGCTGCAACTCACAATGAGCCAACAACAATCTATATAGGAAGATAACCGCAAGAAAGACAATGTCATTGTTGACCTCTGTGGCAACCATCATCCTGACTCAAATGTGGGACTTTGAATACTTGCCGAGATAGCGTAACGAGTTCACCGTTCACTAAAACGCAGCGTAGCTGCCGTGTCATCCTCAGTTGTACTACGGCGATAAAGACCACGTAAATACGAGCGCTTGGGCCGTTTCATCAAATAGTCGGTCGTAGAGCGTGGTTTTGAGAGTTTGAAGATGACACAAGTTCGTTTTATTATTTCCGCTATATTCGTGTCCGTCCTCGCGTTTGAGGGAGGAAATGGAGCCAGAATATTGGGCGTATTTCCGACAACGTCGATCAGTCATCAGATTGTTTTTCGAGGATTAACGTTGGCGCTGAACAAGCGAGGCCACGAGCTCGTTATTGCTACTCCAAACCCAGTGAACGATCCGAACCTCAAAAACTACACGGAGATAGACTTAAGTGAACTTTACACCATAAAGAAACAGCGAAACCTCGTTGATTCCCGTTTCATGGACTGGTTAAGCATGCTCCAGGGAGCTGCAGGTAATATGTATACCTACATGAACGTCATACTAGGCCATCCAGAGATGAGAAAACTGTACGCTCTGAACAACAATGAGAAGTTTGATGTTTTGATCGTCGAGCCATTGTATTGGCCGGCAATATTGGCGCTGGCGCCACGATTTAACGTCCCAATTATCGGTGAGTAGTCGATTCAGTCTATTGAATCTTGTAAAACTTAGCGAGCATTTTCATCAAGGATGTGATGCACTGTGCAAATTTCTTCCAGGCGTGAGTAGCCTTGGCTTGTCGATAAGCAATCACTATTCGATCGGAAATCCAATACTGCCTTCTCATCCGTCGACCTGGGAATTCCAAAATAATATAGACTCAGCATCGACGTTTTGGCAGAGGTTAAATAACTTCATACGGATGTGTAGGTATCTCTATTTCTACAGAATGGTCTACATGCCAGCGCAAGAGGCAATCGCCCAGAAGTACCTTGGAGACAACATTCCAAGTCTCGCTGATATCGAGAAAAACATCAGTCTCTTTTTCGTCAATCAACAAGGGCCGATTTCATTTGCCAGGCCAAATGTGCCAGGCGTGGTTGAAATTGGCGGTTTTCATATCGTGAAATGCACTGAGCGGCTGCCAAAGGTTTGTTCGTTGAAGAATCAGATGTGACGGAACTGATGACTTTTTCGATTGTTAGTAATTATGCCGTGTTCTGTATACTCATAGGATCTTCAAGAAATTCTGGACGATGCAACCCAAGGATTCATATACATGAGTCTTGGATCAAACGTCGAGAGCAAGATGTTATCGAACGAGACACGGGCCGAATTTGTGGCCGCGTTTTCGGCCCTGCCATACAAGGTGATTTGGAAATTCGAGGACAATGTCTTCCCCAACAAGCCGGACAACGTCCTGATCCTGAAGTGGACACCGCAACAGGCTATTCTCGGTAATCACCCTAAGCCTGGTCATCAAAAATTGCTGACTATCGGGGTTACATGACCTCTCAACATTCTATCTTCCACTTTTCAGCCCACTCGAATCTGAAGGTTTTTATATACCAAGGAGGACTTCAGAGCACAGAAGAAGCGATTCATCACGGCGTCCCGCTGATCGGGTTGCCGGTGTTCGCCGACCAGGATATGCAAGTGGACAAAATGGTGTCCCTCGGCGTTGCCAGGAGACTGGAAATCACGAGAATTGCTCGGCAGAGTCTGCTGGAAGCAATTCACGCGATTGCACTCGACAGCAGGTGATCATTATTCTTCTCGACTTTGTTAATAGATTGGCGAACAACTGGCTTATCTGCGTCTACGTTTCAGCTATAAGCAGAAGATGCTGAGACTGCGGTCATTGCTCGAAGAAAAACCACATGATCCCCTGGAGAACGCGATCTGGTGGACCGAGTACGTTATACGCAACAGAGGTGCGCCGCATCTGCACTCAAGCTCAGCTGACGAGCCATGGTACCAACGCCAGGACATGGACATAATCGCCTTCATATCCGCCTCGTCTTCCATATCGATCTTCCTTGCGCTGGTAATGTTGTATCGATTACTAGTGAAGCTCGGACACGGCTGTTCCCTGCAATTTCTCGATGCAAAGAAGAAGATGCACTGATGACGCACACGCAGTGCGCCAAATAATGACGAAAGTAATCAATTCACCTCACAATCGGTCGATCCGCTAACCTAAGCAACTCCAGCGCTAAGTAAGTGAAGAAAACACCAAGTTTCAGCTCTTCCCCTGACTTTGCAATGGACGGTCAAAAATTGTACAAATAATTGAAGGGAAGTGGTAATATTATTTATGTAAATACACGTTCTTTATACTTCCACTCTGTTGTTCATTTCGCGACTCTGCATATTCAACGCGTGGTCGGAAAACGTCGGGCAGTACGTGATCATGCGTTTTGAAACAGTTACATAACGTGCTCAGAGCCTTCAGGCCCAGGAGACCCTCACTCGGCGGCTGGCACGAAGTTTAACCGCCTCTGGGGTGTAGTACTGACCTCGCTAGAAACGCAAGCTTCCGACCTCTCTGAGCTGTCTTTGCCCTCAGGCGCAGCCAGTCAGCCACGATTTTACTCGGCGAAGCAGAACGCGCCTAGATTAGAAACACACACAGTACCAGACAGTTGTAACGCCGATCAAATGGAAAAACGTATGTAATGTGCCATTAATTCGATACGGTCGCGAATGGTTACCAGTTATCAGAATTATCTGAAAACAATTTTACGTACAAGGCAAAAGAAACTAAAAAAACGTCGTTCACCACAAGTAGTTTCTGTCATTGGTTGATGTATGGGCTGGAAACTCTGGCGAATGAATTTTTGAATGGAAGATTGAAAAGTTTTGAGTCGTCGAATGAAATCGTGTAGAGAAGTTCGGATATGAGGAAGTCGGGTTCGTTCGTTCGAATGCCGGGGTGACTTTCGGTGTATACCTCGGAACGCACGACTTCTCGATTGATAAAAGTTTTTATACCTTGGGAAGGAAAGTTCTAAGACAGGTGTGCAGTGTAAAAATATGGCGAGCAATTTATCAGCCCGCGAAATGATTCGACCGCGGATTTTCCGAGTTGATGAACTGCGGAATCAATTGATTATCCCGCAAAGTTTTTTAAGATCAGAATTTGATAATTCTTGAATGATAAATCCCACCCCAGACCCTCGATTCTACTGGCCTGCCTTGGCCTCGGTGAATACGGAATCCGAGGAGAGAAACGGGATGAAAAATACACCGGCAGCAGGGCGCTTCTCAGCCCTTGAAAGCCGGAGAACGAAGCGGGGAAAGGGCGTTAGGTGAGATTGCCCAACATTATCGTCCATAAAAGAGGGAGATATAAAGAGCAGCCTGCTTTTAATGCACTACTAAAAAGACGCTACAACACGGAAAGAATAATCGACTCGCCGGGGGTTCGTTGCTGCTGGCGTGGCTTATGGCTCGCTGGCTTTCGTCGAGATCAGACTAACAGCTGGCTCAGAAATCTGCTGCTTTGCAGGCGCAGACAGCATGGAGTCCCGTCGCGATTTCTCTCGCTACTCATGCCTTCGAGCCAAGGCTCTAAAGTATAAAATGCAAAAGTACCAGAGTGCCAATACGCCCCGTATAAGCCCTGATACATGCAGGTTCGCGTAACATTCATGCACCGGTGACGGTAAAAAGTAACGATATCGAAAGCATCGATGCGCTCCAGCAAGATAGTTTTCGCCTTTTTGCTATCATTTTTCTTCCCTTTATTTCCTGGTACGATTTTTTCTTTTCAACAATTCCGTACAAAGACAGCAGCCATATTATTCGTATTCCACATAAACAATTATTGATTTGTCGTCTGCAGCCATATTGGCCCGATGATAATGATATAGTAATAATAATAATCATAACCGTAAGGAGAAAAAATCGTGAATCTATCCATCTCGATGCCTCGTTTTATTTCATCCGAGGGGATAGGGCAGCTATAATAACAGGGATGATTCGCGGCTCGAATATCTCCCGATTATTTCGGGAGCAATTGAGCCTGTAGACCAGCTCAACACGATCGATTAATTAATGATAATCAATGACAGCTGAAAATCAATGGCTCAGGGTTAATTTCCAACTCAATTGAAGTGATTTATCGCAGGATTAGTCTTCGCTTTGAGTTTGAACAGCAGAAATTCCTTAACGAGGCTTGTTCGTGCGGCGTGTAAAGGAAACTTAGGAACGCGGTTGTTTGCGGACCGTAACTTGATAATGTCGAATAGAGGGCATTATTAATAAAACTGGAGTTCACTAACGGGGTTCTCCGCATCGCTCCGCTTCTCCGTTTCTCAGCGAATCGATTATACTTGTCTGTTTTCTGTGACAAAAAGGAATAATTTTTATGATACGCGAACTGGATCGAATATACACAAGAAACATCAGACGTAACGGTAACGATATGAAGATATTCGTATTCAAGTGTGCGCGCGTGTGGGTGTCTTTTTTTCCTGTATGTGTATTGTAATAAACTCACTGCCCATGTACATAATTAAAGAGATTAATATTTATGAAGAGAAATCCTTAAAGCTTCTGGAAAAGTTTTCAAATTCAACGTGTGAAAAAAAAATGTCAAGAGGGATGAAAATAAAAAGGGGAAAGCTCATTGTGCGTAAAATAAATGAATAACATTGAAGTCTATTTAAACTTTTTCAATTATTTTGATATCTCCTCGGGCACGCTGCGTGGCGAAGGAAAGCAAAACTGCAAAAAAAAATAGGGAAATTGTGGGGTGAGACGGTCTAGCCCAGCTCTCTAGACTCGTTACTCAAGGGGTGAGGCTCCCTAGGTTAGGTGAACGTTGTATAAATACTATCATTGTGCCTACGACCGGGAAATTCAATTGAGAAGTTTTCGCTCTTGCATGAGCGAACAGCCCGGAAAACAATATCGAGGATATTCAATTCTCGGAGCCTAGAATATGGCTGCTTTTTTATCACATTTCCGTCCGCGCTATTCATCCCTGTGCATTATCCTCGCTGAAAACGAGCGAAATTGTGACCCTAAATTTGTGCTCCGTCTTACCAGAGTTCCCTCTACTCCTCTCCGGATATATATTTCGCACGGCTGTTAACGCGAGTATTACTCTATCCGAAGTTGTATATATAAGGGCAACGACACGCGCTGCAACAAATAAAGTAGATTAACTTTTTCCTCGACGTTTCATTCCCCTGAAACATCGTAGCAGCACACTCGGGCCGCGTAACTCTCGGTCTCTGGGCAAGAAATGCAGATAAATATCGCCGCCCGAAATCATATAAATAATAATTACAACGTTGACAGTGCAGCATAATTAAAGCACGGTTTTATACGCTTCCGCGATAGGAAAGAAAAGCTCTATATTTTTCTGCTTTCAACCAAGGTAAACCTCTCTCGCCATTTTATACCTCGAATCTCCATCAACGCAGTGTATAATCAGCAAATTGTAAATGTATATTTCTATCCCGTTAATGCAAAGGTAAATATTATCACAATGTGAAATAGAATATGTGCGTGGAGTAAAATGCACCCGGGCAGATGAAGGTAGGTAATACTTGCTTGCAGCAAAGAGAGCGAGAGGGCGAGAGCTGGCTGCATCGTGACGTGTATTTGTCAAATGATATTTATACACTCTTTCCCAGTGTCTGAGTGTTTTAATCAAAATCCGCTTTGGCTCGGTTTCTTGCCATTCTCGGGAATCCCTGCTTGGCCGACACTCGGCAATCCTTTAGAATAAACGTGTACAGGCGCGTGCATATGTTTAAACCAAAAAGCAGTGAAATTTCATTTATAGCTATTAAGCAATCTTCCGCAGTTTAAAGAAGCAACATTTTCCATTGCTGGCCTCCGATACGTTTCAACATATCAACTGATCTGATTGGAATACCTGTGATTAAAAATTTCTATGCTTTTATACCGTCATGAATGGAAAATTACACGCATCTAATAAATGACCGACACAAGCGCGGGTGATTGAAATTGACGAGATACCGAGTGCAATCAAAAGTCCTTTGAAACCACGGAGTTTCCGGTACGAATACGCTGCCACGTAGCGTTAATTCGTTGAGGGTTCTCTTCCGTTTCTGTTTCTGTCTTTCCCATTTTTCTCCACTTGAAAGTCGATTTTCAATCAGTACCCGCCTTATTCGCCGTGTCGGCTACTTGGCGTTAACGGCAGTTCGGCAATGAGAGCCACCGAGGAAGTAAAATCAGTAATTCGTTGGTGTGACCGGGCAAAGTCTGAGGAGTAGTCGATAACGCAGGTCGTGAATTTTGTACGAAATGCCAAGTTGGGTAGTTCTATTTATGGATTGGGTGTTAATCGATATGCTGAAAACGCGGGGTGCACCCTCCGGGGGATTCCGGGGTTCAAGAGCATTAAAGGGAGATAAGTTGGAACTAATTGCGCCTCCGTAATATCCTGCCCGAAATTTAATAAAACCGGAATCTCACGGTGTCCGAATTGTTTCGAAACGGGACAAATTCAGCGCGCGTAACACCGGCCATATTTCCCCCTCTGCCTGAAACATGTCATTTTTACCAACGAAAACTAGAACCGCGCTTTCTCACCACGTTAGATCTACCGTAGTCAAGAATGCGAAGATCTTTTCGATCAACGTTTGATAAAGGCGGCTGTAAGGCGAAGAAGACGGATCTGATCGACGTCGCGTGGTTCGGGATATCTAGCTTACGAGTGTCTCGAATAAAGGATAATTGAAATTCCGTCAATACTACGTCCCTCGCATTTCTCGAGTGTGTCTGGTGGCGTGATAATTCACCGGTGTCACGGACTTCGAGTTAGATCTCGTCGGGAAGACATTCCTACGCGGAATAAAACTTTATCTTTACGCTCATTTTTTATCGCCGTTTTCCGGTCCGACGCATATCCGTAGCATGGCGATATTCGTGGAATCGGGGGTGCAGAAGCTTGCGCGCTAAAACTTTCCCGATGTCAACCCGGCTTCAGAATTCTATGCGAGTTTGACTGGCGACAAACTCTCGCAGTCCGTGAGGATAAAATAAATAAAATTAGGGAAAAAACAGCTGCTTGAAATACGAATAAGAGCTTTTTTGCAACCCGATGGCGCGTACACAGGGAGTAATTCCCGAATGTTCGGCAAAGAGCGAGCATTCTCGTTGAAGCGTTCAGAGCGGGTGAATGGCATGCGCCCGTGCGCGTTGAATAAAGAGAGTAGGTAACCTAGAACTACTAAACTTTCTCTATTAAAAGTTAATTGCTTTTCAACTACCGCCACAGGATTTCAATCAAGGCATGAATAATTGCGCGTACATGCTGAATTTTATATACTCTGGGAGAATTACGAAGCGAGAATATTTTTGATGCATTATAAATTGACGAGGGAGAAAAAACGTTATTGAGTCACCTAACGAAACTGCGGTGAAATTTTCAACCACGCAAGCGACAATCTCAAAAGAAACTGAAACAAAAGATCTTCGCCCTCGTCTTCACAGCGGGTAAAAAATCCAAGAGAAAGGGTGAAGGGAGAAAGGTGAAGGGTGAATGGAGAAGGGCAAATTAGCAGGTGGCTAGCGAAGCCGCATCAAATTGAATAGAAATTCCTCAGAGGATCGAGTTCACGGAGAGGACATAACTCAAGGGGAAGACGCCCGAAGGTACGGAATCCTGAAGAGGGAAGCTGAGTCCTTCAGGAGTTACGTCTGGAGGCAGTCAGGCCTGCCGTCCCGACCCGAGCGGAGGGATATTTCGCATGTGACGAATCTGAGCTGACGTGAATGTATAATCAATTGACGGTTCGGGATTCCGCTAGTGTAGCAATGGCGCAATTATAACGTAGTTAATTATTCGATTGTCAAACTATTTGGAGGACGACTAGTGTCACGTCGCACCGTCACGGCGCCGCGCCGCGCAGAGTCGGTCGCCCCGCGATTTTCGTTAACCGAATTTGAGCCCCGATGGGAACGGGAATAGGCGTATCGATGCAAATAACGTCAATCTTAATTGTACGATCGAGCTTCGTTAGCCGATATGCCTCGCACACGGGCTGTGCATCATTAATGCTGGAGCAGCGCATGTTCCCTCTGCATACTAGAAATAATTATTCATTTCTCACGATTCATCGCATGTGCGAACGATGATTTTTCGTTACTGAGCGTAGGTGTTTCTGGGAAAAGCTAGTTTGACACTGTGCCGACGAACACCGTCGAATTTTCCATAAATTGTGATTAAAAAGAAACGACGGCTGCATAAAATTTTAAACGATCGATATCGTTCTTGCGATTTTTGTCACTTTTAACCATTTATTTATTTGATTTATTTCTTTCAATATCGTTGAAAAAAGATTGTCTGTAAAATTTCATTTCTCTGATCTCAGACGTACAATTTCATCCTGCTATTACGCACAATGCGAACAGTTATGTGCATAGTAAAGAAAACCAAAGTAGGTATAAGAAAATGAATTAACAAAAAAACAAGCGAAGCGAAAAGAAAATGTTGAGTGAATGGTTCGCTGGAGATTAATCGGTGCGACAAGCAGAGTACAGTGACAAAGCATTCTGGAGAGAAACCCCGATGCAGTTGCCATTCCGCGGAGAGAATGAAACTTCAATAGGTAAATAACATGAGGCGAAGAGCTGTAGGATAGGATAGGACGGAACGGTGAAAGGAATGAAAGGCAGGTACAGTTCTTAGCTCATCGTTCTTCAGCACCGAGCACCGTCTATTCGCCTTCGCTCTCGTTGCGAGTTCGTGCCGCAGTCTCGAGCATCTGGATTCTTGCACGGGGAGGTTGGATAGGATTCACACGGTTCGAGTGATAAAAAGAATGGAGAAAGAAGAATGGGGAATCGAGAAAGATTGTAGGAGTATTCCGCTGGCAGCGAGGTTGGCAAACAAATCGATATGCAACTGCATTCCCTCGTTCTATATCCCCTAAACCGCTCGTCAAACGGTAAACACCTCCGCGAGAAATTATGCGAGGTAAAAGAATAGTGAAAAATGCTTTTCTTCCTCCCTTGTTCCATCGCCGTGTACACAACGGTGCGGGGCTGAATGGTGACTGAAAAAAAACAGGAAAGAATTTGACACGGAAAACGTTTTTCAAGCGATATTACACATGCGTACACTACAGTCAAGGTACTACATATTACGAAACGAGGGCATTACTTTTCATTTTCACGTGGAGAAAACATCGCACCGGAGTGTATAAGTCACGAGTAGTCTTCTTTCGCCAACAATTATTCCTGCCTGCATCCGTGAAAACTGGAGAAGCACTTTCGTTAATTGCCTGTCGTTGCTGCTGGTCCGAGGCTAGTTTTTTAATCGAGTTATTTCTCGGAGAGCTTTTACAGCTAACGAGAAAATTCTTAGTTCAAGTTGTGCTAATGACTCGCTAATTCTTTGGCGTATTATGAACCTCGCGCGGACGTATCACAAGCTCGCCTCACAACGCCCGGTTAATTAACATGTTTTGTTCGGGGTAGAACGGAGTAAATCCGGGTTGTTATATTGTATGTATGTGCTCTGCATCCTGTCCCGTGGACGATGACAGGCGCGGCGAAAGCGATCGCGTAATTATACACCGGAAAGGCACAAAAGGTCGAATCAAATCACAGCCATTTTGTAATTTAGGTTCAGGTTTAGTTGGTCGGGTAGATAGGCGATAGATACCTAATTGAGCGTACCTCGTGCGGTGCCCACGAAGCACAAACAGCTCGCAAATTGTTTGGCGTCCAGTGGTGTATTTCTTTTTCGTTCTCTCTCACTCTATCTCACTCTCTCTGCACAGTGTATACAACATACAAGGTCAAACAGAAGTAAATTAGTTATCACTCGCCTCGTGCTCGTCCTCCGCCCCGGTAGAAATAATTTAACCACGTGAATAAACAAGGGATACGCTGTTTACTTAGTTGTTCCCAAATCGCACATTCGATATGTGCCGTGACGAATGCATGTAAACAATGATGATCACACGGACCCCCCTCGGGATAAATTCGCGCTGAAACCTGCGGGGGCAATTCTTCACGGCATGGCCTTTAATCAAAGGGCTCGTTAGCGGCCTTTGATTAGCGGAACCAGCGTCAATATATTCGGGCAGCAACACAAACGGCATATAAACGAGAGACTCCGTGATGGCATCTATCATCAATAACGTTACATACACGACCGGCGTGTACTGCACTGGTGAGACAATATCTGCGCGGGTCTGCGTGCATCCGAGATCCAGGGATAAACACACTTGTCCTCGCTACAATGGCCCTACATATTGACCTGGGGGCATCGGGTTAAAGGGACCTGGTAATGAGTACAACGTTCAGAGAATGCTCGACGGTCCAGAAACGGCTGCATCCATCCTCGAATCAGCCACTGCGGGCCAGCTTCCCTTGTAGTTAGTCCAGGGCTGGGAGTTGCGATACGGTAAAAGCTCTGTAAGTGCCCGGGTTCGGGGCTTTGTGGTCCAAGACTACTAATTTTATTTATTTCTAAGACCTACGAGGCTCTAATAGTAAACGATTCTGAAAAACCTATTTTACAATTGTGAAACAGTTATACGTATACCACTGGACAAAATGAGTGTATATGTGTATAAAGTCATTGAATTTTCAGTGTACGTGGACTGATTTTTTCCAGTCGCATATACTTATAACCGAGAATCAGTGAATTATCACTGATTCAAAGGCAGAGAGTACAACTGCAGCTTCTCGAGTCCCCTTCTTAGGAATTATGAGGAAAAATGCGTACCGACCACCTGAATTCTAGACCGCGTATGAAGAAACATCGCGGTGCCGGAGTTTGTCCGCGCCAGACGCCTCGAGGAGATTTCTGAAAAGCTGTTTTCGAAAGCGTGCTTCATTACAGCGCACACGCAGGCACACATACACGGATGAAAAAGAAGTCCACCGGGGCTTTGAAGCGGGAAGATTAATCCCTGAAAGTACGTCATTAACCGTGAGTAAACGGAATAGTGAGTGCATGCAGGGGGATAAATTGCGCGCAATGAAATGATCACGGCTCGATTATGAATTTCGGTGAAGGCGACGGCGGTCGGGGAGAACCTCATTCGTACTGGAACTGCGGTCCGAAACTGACGTCGGTCGACGAGCCGGGTCCGCTCAAACTATTCCAATTCGGGAAACAATCCTCGATGCCAGAGGAATGTTGGAACACTACCATAGCAGGTAACGTGTGCCGCTATAGCCTGCATCCATCTATTTCAACGCTGAATGCTACCACTCGAGATGCTCGTATGGGTGGACGTTGTACCTACGTTGTAGGTACGTAATTCTCGGTGGCTGCAAATGACCCCGCAGAAGTACTTGCTTCGTTAATCTTCGCCCGCCGCGCTGAAGGGCGGAGACCACTTCAATGTAAAGAGCTATGATTTAGTAAAAGGGGATCAAACTCCGTATAATTATCTGTATATTTGTTGGAAAAATACGGTGAGAGAACGGTGTATAAGGAACGAAACACCCTGACAATCAAGGCGTAATAATCACTATCAGTCCCAAAACACCAAAACATAATCGCAAAATTCAAAGTTTGTCAACTGTAATTCCAAGTGGATAAGTGGGATGGTGATGCGTCACTAATTGATTGTTTTTGCTTGTAGATATTTGTCTCAGGGGCGTGGAACCACGGAAAGTTGGCGCTCTGCAACCATAGCGAAGAATCGCACGACCCACCAGCTCTGGGGTGGAAGTTTCTTTTGCTCTGCACCTTGACAAGTCTGCAGTGGTCCGATCTGCCAGGTTTTATTCTTGCGTAACGTTTCCAGGCGAACCTTTGAAACCCCTTGCAAATATCATTTGAATTATGAACGGAACTGGAAAGCCCTCAACCGGAAGCCTCACCGCCTGACACGCGGCTTTCCACCCCACTTTTGCCCCTTAGCAAGGTCTTCCTCTCCGCCGTATCGCGGCACATGGTACAGATTTCGTTCGTTATTAAGTCAACAGCTGGTCGGTGTAATTGCGACCAGAGATTGAAGTAAGCCGAGATGTTGTGAAGTTTAATTACTACCCAGGACGCTGCGTGGTTATATGTATACGCGTACCTACACGTATACGTATACCGCCGAAAATCTGCGACTACGCAACAGCTGATGCCCCGGGTGACGTTGAAGCCTTGACAAATGTGCGAATAATTACCGCGCGACTGCGAAATGGGAGCCAACAATAATCAAGATTAAAATTAAATTATTCATACTTCACCAGTCGTCATTGATCACCACACAAGCATACATGAAACAATTATTCGCGGACACTACAGGACGTGTCATTTCTCTATCGTAACCTCCATACGCGATCATTTTTTTTCCTCCGTTTGTTACAGGTTGGATGCGGCCTGCAATAGTCCTTGCAAAATCTGACCTGGTCCACGTAGACATCGACCCTTCCGTGCGGCTCTTGAATATGCTTGAAAATTACCTCGCCGTTGCACTTGTATTCATCGAACGGTAAGCTCCACACGCATTCCCACCTGAATCCATCAGCCACCTTGGCCGTGTACCTTGAACGAGAATTCCGGTTTAGAAAAAAAGCCACGAATCGTCCAGGACGAAAAGCTCGCTACCTGCTCGTGCAGTCGATGCGAAACAACCTGTAGCCACAGTCTCTGGCAAGATACCAGCTGTCCTGAATTAAACGTTTCGCTATCCCGTTGCCCTGATACTCGTTAGCGACCGTAACGTAAGTGCATTCGAATATCTTGAGGATGCAGTACTTCTGCCAGAGCTGTGGCGTCGCTGTCACGTAAGCGTAGAACCTCAGAAGATCCTGAATGGGGCCGCATTGGCAACACTTTGCAAACCGCAGGAGATGATCAGGATTCCAAGGACATGACCCGGTATTTACCGCGGCTCCGATCACAGCCTCGTCATCCCCACGAACTGCCACAATGGTCATGCCCTCTTTCATCCCCTTGCGAATCATGAGGTTTAGGGTGGGAAGTTCCATCCCGGAAAGCCCGATGTTTACTATGGAAGGTTCGCACTTCAAGTAAGTATCACACATCACATTCATTATCGCCTCGTGGTCCTGTGTGCGGGCTAGCCTTGTGTAATATTGGTGTGTCGCCTGCTGAAATTACCAGTTCAATCGATAGTGGTTTGATTGGTCGACAGGCGAAGTGTCAAAACTTGATTGTGTTTTAATTGAAACCTCGTCAAATACCTGACAGCAATTTTTCAAGTTAAGAGGAGATCCGTGAAACTGCAAGGCCCGATAACAGTGACTGCCAAGTCCAGCAACCTTCGATAAATAGTTTTTTAAAACTTTGGACGCCATGGCCGAGGCCATTTATTTGATGCCAGTGCATTCAACGATTGATTTAGGTTAAAAAAAATTTAGGTTAACAATTTTGACGCAGTTCAGGAAACTTCAACGCCAGATCAATCCGGACCGTCAGCTGTTTTTTGACCCTTCGCTGTCGTCTCGTTCAATTCGATACAAAACTAATCGAATCGTCCTTATTCAAAACAGATTTCCAATTGGATCAATCACTACAGCAGCATGAATCTCAATCTATCCCCAAATACTAGCCTGCCGTACTTCAATAGCATCCATGAATCATTCCATTGTAGGCCCGACGAGCTTGAAAACTCCCGTCCTAGACGAGTGAGACTTGAAAGTCTTTATTACTGCGTTATTTTCCCACCGCGTAATGGAAAAAACGGCTAACGAGCTGGTTCTTAGAAAGATTCTTCAAAAAAAAATATTCCTCGAATCACGTATTTCGATAATTTGTAAACAACCGTCGGAAGCGCTAGTGTGCCTGGGACGTCCAAGGAGGTGAGAACAGGCGATTCAGGAGCTCCATTCACTCGTGTTACGTTGTGTTATCTGTTATGTATGGCAATGCGGAGAATGGCTGATTTATGCATTCTCGGAGTGCTCCGTCCCCGCGGTATCTAGTGCGGCTTATTGTTGATGAATGCACGGAAACTGTGTGGCTATGCAGTGATCTGCATATGTGTGTGCAGCCTACGAATGCCCCACGCCGCGTCCCCCGGCCCCCGAGGGAAACAAGCATGCATCACTATCGCCGGCCGCATAGTTTCATCAATTATGCCTTTATTCTCATTTGATGGGGGGTCCTGACTACAATTCATTGCAATTCGTTACAGTAGCACCGAGCAGGCGCTGCGGTTCTATTAATACCCATTAATCATCGCCGCTGACTTTTGTGACAAATCCGAAACAGGTGCTTTTACCAAAATTACGGAAATGACCGCCCCTACATGGCGGCACGGTATCCACTAAAGGTATTAAACCCGACTAAAAACTGTTACTCAACCGAATTGTTCGCGGTGGTCCAGTCCTGCAGTTCCGTGCAATACAAATATCACTGTAACATATCCGTTATATCACGAATTTATCCGATCAGCGCGGTAAAACGAAATGAAAGTTTTCCATTTGCTTTCTTACGACGTTGAACGCTGGCAAAATGATTGAACGGAGAGATAGTGAGGGGAAACATGAATGAAGAGATCTTGCAAAAATCTACGCACATACACATTACGTACATAAGTATAAATATATTTGAACCATTAATTTATTACCTAACAGATATAGAACATGCTGTAGAAATGTATAAGTGCATTGTTGAATAAATACAAATTTAGAAGGTCGATTATCGTCTGGTGGGTCCTACCGTACATTAATGAGAAACCATAATACTACTGTACACGAATTGTAGTGGTAATTAGCATCAACGAGACTCCTTCGCGTTGTCGCCGCTGCTGAAGCCGTATTTCTTCGCTTCGACGGCGCCGCCCTTTTTAGCGAACTCTTCGAAATTTCCAAAGAACCCGCCGTACCCCTGCTTCGCGGCGTGCCCCTTCTTTGCCTCCCGCTCGTGCCCCTTGGCAAATTCACCCTCCCTGGCTTCGTCGGCCTCGGCGTATCCCGAGTCGTGATTTCCGCCCTTCTTGAAACCGCCCTCGGCCGAGGTGTGCTTCTCGCCGTAGTGACCGTGCTTCCTGAACTTGCCACCCCTGTGGTCCTTGTCGTAGAAGTCCGAGTCCTTCTTGTACTCGTCCTTGTGATAGACGTTGTGGAAGCCGGCGTTGTTGTGCCCCTTCTCGTGGTGGCCCTCCAGCTCGTAGCTCGCGCCCTTGTCCGCCTCTGCCGAATCCTTGTGCCCCGCGTAGTGCTTCTCTGTCTCATCGTAGGCCTTTTTCTTGCCCGCCGCCTCGGCGTAGCTCCCCTTGTGATTCGCGTTGTCGTGCTCACCCTTGACAGCCTCCTCGAATTCCTCTGCCTTCTTGAAGCCCTTCTCCCCCTTCTTCCCCTCGGCCACGTGCTTCTCCGCGGCGAATTGCTTCCCGGCGCCCTCCTGGAATTCCCCGGTTTTCGCGTAAGCGGCGGGCGCCGCGTCCGCCTCCGGCGTTCCCTCGATCAGCGAACTCCTGTACGAATCCAACGCTTCCGGGTCCTGGAACGATATCTCCATGTGGTCGACCCCCGGTGGTTCAACCCTCGTGTAATGAGCTGGCAGCATCTCTGCGTCAGGCTCCAGTTGAATTGAAGGGAGAAGGACGAACTCCTTTTTCGCTGATTTTTTCGCTGGAGCTGCAGCGGGTGCTTCTTCGAACTCTCGCAGTCCCTCGTTTATTATTTCGGCGTACTTCGACGCCGGGAGGTTTTTGTAGACGTATCCACTTGCTGAAGACTCGAGATCCGACATCTTCGTCTTTGAGACGTACATTTTGCCAGCCTGCTCCTTCGCCGGATGAGATAAACAGGCTTCTAGTAGACAGGCCACCAGAAAAACTCTCCACAAGCCACTCATATTTGTGTGTTTGTGTGTGTATGTGTGTATGTTACTTCCTCTTTTTACTTTGCCGTTTGTATTTCAGAACGTAGGCTAATGTATTTCTATTCGATCGACGCAATCGGATTAATAAACTATTCGACAAACGTCGCCAATATAAACTGTTACCCCAATACAGATCCGTCTCTTTTATACCTTGCGCCAATCGCCTGCCTGACGTACCGGATTGGCTACTGTGTTTGACGAGAATGCACTTGGAAGGACAATTTGTCAGGTATTTCAACAAACTGTCAGATTTCACGAAGCTGAACGGTATTGCGCACTCAAGGTTAGCCGATCTGGACGGTGGTGCAAACGATAAACCACAAATCGCTTGACCACGTCCCGTCAATGCTATATTCATACTATAATCGCCGATGAATAATATCAATAGAAACCCGAAACCCGCACCGATTCAAAATAATCTTTAAGGCCGACCGCGACGAGCAATCTCCGAAGAAAAATAGCCATGCAGTCGACTATCGCCCCTCGACGATGGGCATGCAGGTCGACATTTAAAGACTCTGCACTCGTGGCGTGGCCGAATTAATTGGTTCCATCGTCCAGCGAGTGACCGTGGCCAAAGCGGTGGCGATTGCGTTAAATGATATTCAACCGACTAGCGTCAGGGCGCGCTGAGTTACGCAAAATCTTTCCAGCACCGCTCAGCTGGAGGTACGAAAGATAGTCAATAACGAGAGATTGTTCTTGAATTATTAGCGGCCATGAAATTATACTGGCATAATGATACTTCATGCACGGTATGAGAAAACCGGTATATAAAGGCTCGCAGTTGGACACAGAGGCAACCAGTGGTCAGTTCACCCTGTACGGACATAAGTGTATTTCAGCGCAGGCGCTCGTTGTGAAAATGGTGGTGTACCGAACGATGATGTGGTGTTTCTTCGCCATCCTCGGATGCGTTGCCGCGATGCCGTCTAACCTGGAGAGCGTGTCAGTTTCGCGGACGAATCTTGCCGACATGGAGGCTTCAGCCAGCGGATACTCATATCAGCAACAGCACGGCGCCCCCGTCTCATACGTTCATTTCAACAACCACGCGACCGGAAATTTCCACAACGCCCCAACCCCGGTGGTTAGCTACATCGCCTCTGCACCCGAACCGGCTCCCGTGGCTTACAGGGCACCAGAGACCATCTTGAAATTTAGACCAGCCTCGCATCAGTACGCTCAAAACGCGCCAGACAACTACAAGCTTGGTTTGCCCACTGGATACATCCTACCGCTGTTACCGAAGCAGAAAGAACCGCTGGCGCCTTACTTTGTGCCTGTGAAGGTTGACCAGGTTCCTCGGAAGATTGAAATCGCTGATGACGAAAAGGCAGATGATGATGATGAGAACGATGAGGACCATCACCACGACGATGAAGACGATGACGACGACGATGAAGAGGAATACGATCCTTCTTTCGGGCACGGCTTCATCGAGCCAGCCAAGATCAGCGGGTCTGACTACGAGTCCGGAAGCGGTGCGGAGCATAGTGCAAAGAAGCATTCTACTCACGGAGAGAAGGGAGAGAAGGGGTACAAAAATCATCAGGACTTTGATAACAACGAGAAGGGTGAACATGAGAGCGAGAATCACAAGGGTAAGTGACACCCAGTGGAATCAGCGACTGGCGTATCTAGATTTTACAATTCACTTATTTTAGGTCAGTACAGCGCCGACGGTGGGCGTAAAAAATCCCACAGCAGCACCAGCGGCCACTACGCCGGACACGAAGAAGGATCAAAGGGTGAGGGTGGTTTAAGCTACGGGACGGAGGCCTCTCATAAGAAGGGGCACAAGACAAGTGGCTTCCACAACGTTTATCATAAGGACGAGTACAAGAAGGACACCGACTTTTATGACGACGCCCATAAAAGTGGCCACTTCGAAAAACAGGGTGCATTCGGGGAACACCACGTGTCCACCGAGGGCGGTTTCAAGAAGGGAGGCCATCACGACTCTGCATATGCTCAAAATGATGCCGCGAAGGATGGCGGGTTTGACAAGGGTCACGACTACAAAGAGGACCAGGGTCACAGCAACGCCAAGGGCCACCAGGGCTACCGTGAAAATTATGCTGATTACGCCGCGAAGGATGCAGCCAATTCGGGCAAAAAGCATAGCTATGCAAAGGAACATCATGAACCCAGCAGATACACCTCGTGATTAACTTCCTCTGCTATACTAACGCGAATCATGCACTGTCTTTATGCCAGGTTGAATCTGTTTTGTTTTGTTGTTCAAGTTACGTTTTAATAAAGTGCGCGTAGGAAATGAATAAATCACATATGAAACTATCGTCCCATCGTTGTTTGTTCGAGAAAAAAATTCAGTCGAATTTTAAGTAAAATACTAATTATGGATCCTCCTAGGATCCAAAGTTTAATTCAGACTGATTTTCCGGTTGACTGGTGAGTAAAGTCTCGTAAGTTTGTCGCCGGCGAACTCACTCTGATATGTGGGACAAGTATGCAACATCGGGAATGAGAGCGGATATACGTCTAATTAGCGAAGGAAGCAGGATTCCTTTAATTAGCTTGTAATCCACATATCGTGGAACATGTGGCAACAGTAAGCCGGCAGTTGCCAAAGATTATTCATATAAAAGGAGCTGCGGCCCCATGCTAAACATTAAAACAAACCGCGTCGTTTTACGGATAATAGTCGGATAAGGTTGTCACGCTGAGATTCAAGAAGCTCCGAAAATGAAATTGCTCGCAAGTGTCGCGTTAGTGTGCATCTCAAGTTTTACCGTCAGTGCCAAAGAGCCAGTTTTAACGGCAGATGACAGCGACAAAAATCTCGTGGTCTCCGGCTCCGGATTGGAAGACCTCGAGACGTCAGCGACCGGATACATATTCAGGCGAAACGGGAACGGTCAAGGCCAACTTTTCAACTCCGGAGGGCTGAGTTCCGGTATTTCCGGTGGCTACAACTACGGCTCACCTTTGCAGGGCATAGGGTCACTCGGAGGTGGAAATTTTGGGGGTTCCGGGGGACTTGGACAATTTTCCGGTGGCTCAGGAATTAATTTTCCATCTAAATACAGTATTGGAAACTTTGGTGGTGGTGAGTGACGTGACATTTATAGAAGATTTCTTCAGACTGCAAGGTCGCCGAGTTTCTGTTCATCGATCAACTCTCGTAACACCATAGTCATAATAATATCCTTTCGATATTGTCGCACAAGCCTCGATTTCACTTAAAGAATTTGCTCCTACTTTAAAAGGATTTTAACGCCGGTCTCGATCAACTTCACTACTCATTCCGCACCAATCATTACTAATTGGCTCGATCACGCAGGTGATATCGGATCCAACAATATTGCCTCCATGAACGGCTACAGCGGAAATATCGGTGGGGGCGGCTTTGACGAGACTGGGCTGGGAATCGGCGGACTTGGTTATGGCGGGGGCGCAGCTGGCAGTCTGGGGCTTGGTTACGGGATTTCAAAAAACGGTATTGGCCTAGCTGGACTCGGGGGCGGACTGGGCGATGGGCTTCAGGGGCTGGGGGGTTTGGGGGGTGGGCTGATTCAGGCAGGGGGATTGCAGGGGGGCCTGGGGTACGGCAGAATCGGCGTAGGGGCTGGTCTAGCTCATGGTCAGTACATTCCAATAACGGGATCTCTTGGGGGATTGGGACACGGAGGCATTGGTGGAGCCGCTAGCGCAGGGGCGTACAACAACGGGGGTGGTGCCGAGTTCCAGGCGGCTGAAGCGGCCGCCGCTGGCGAGAAGGGCTCCAAGGGCTACAAGGTCTCCGAGGGGTTCGACAAGGGCGAGAAGGGGAAGATAGACGAGGAGAAGCAAGCGGGCGCGTACAGCAGCGCCGGTGGAGCGAAAAAAGGTGAAGCCGAAGAGGAGAAAAAGTACGCCGAGTCGAACGCCGCCGCCAAGGGCGAGAAGGGAGAGACCTTCCACAAGAGCGGGGGACACAAAAAGGGGCACAAGACGTCCGGCTTCCACAACGTTTACCACAAGGACGAGTTCAAGAAGGACACGTCCTTCTATGACTCCGATCACGCCAGCGGCCAAAAGGAGACGTACGGATCAGAAAACGCGCATCACGACGCCGCCAAGGGTGAGTACGAGAAGGCCGAAAAGGTTGACGCTGCTCACCACGAGGACAACCAGGCGAAGAAGGGATCGTTCACAAACGGACATCAGTACGGCGCTGTTCAAGGCCACGATCGAGAAGCAGGAGAGAAGGAGCACTTTGATAACGAGATTGAATACGCCAAGAAGGACGGTCACAAGGGGGAGAAGAAGTATGGACAATCATCGGATGACTATGTCAAGAAGATCTATTAATAGGCGATGCAATAAGCGTAATATGATTCTATGCATGGCGAATGTATCGACTCTGTAACATTATTTTATTATATGGTTATTTATTGTACAAGATGTAATATGGCGTTGTGGCGGTAGTGACAATTTTCTGATATCCACGCTATGTGTACTATTTATTTCAACTAATCGTAGGTACATGCGATGTATATATCGTAAATCATATGTTATTTCTATTTGGGAAATAACGTTACTGAAATTTCTCCCTGTAGAAAGTTAAATGCTCGTACCACTCGTCCAAGACTTACTCACGTAAACAACCAACTAATTATTCACCTGCAGCCATTGAGGGGCTTGCCTTACCCTCGAAGGCTGAAACTTCGAATATACGAGGCCTTAGAAAGCTAGTTCGCTACAAGTCGAGGTAAGATATTTAGTTCACGATCAGCTTTCAATACTCATGCTTATCTTCGTGCTCGATGCCATATTCATCGTCCCCGGCATCGTTGTACTCAGATTTATCGCCGAAAAAGGACGCGTGATCATATTCGACGTGATGAGAAACATCGTCATCGATGTAGTGCCCCTTGTCTTCGTCGTGACCCTTTCCGTGATAGTCACCGTGCGAACGAGAGTCCCGATGATCGGCATTTTCGTGATTCTTGTCGTGCAGGGAATGATGCCCATGGTAATCCTTTTCGTTATCGAAGTGACCATCCTGGTCCGCGTTTGAGTAGAATGTGTGATCTTTGTTAAATTCATCTTTGTGCAGTATGTTATGATACCCCGTTTCTTTTGTGCTCTTTTTGCTACCACTCTTGTTCCCGAAGTTACTGTTCTTTTCACCAGCTCCCTTTTCGTGATAATCTCCGCCAAAGTTCGAATGGTCGAAGAAATCCTCCGCGCTGTGGCCGCCTTCGAAATGGTGGCCAATGTCATCCTCTAAGCCGTGATCGCCGTGATCTTCGTGATCGAAGTGAAAATCATGATCATGCCCGGAATCGCCATGACTGCCGTAAAAAAATTCATTGTATTCTTTGAAAAAATCATTTGCCAAAAAGTCATCTGCAAATTCGAATTTCGGATCTATATTATACTGGGTCCAATCGATGGACCTGTACGGTTCGCCGTAATTACTTTCGTCAGCCGCGACGAGCTGAGATTTTTTTTTCAAAGGCTCGCTATATTTGTCGTGACTCTCATTCTCGCCGTATCCTTTATACAATTCCACTCTCTCGCTGGGAAAATATTTTTCTACATTTCCATCATCGAGTTGGTCACCTCGCCCCCTGTCACTGAAATCTTCCAATTCAATATATTTTTCGGTTTCAACATGTGCCCCCTTGTCCCCGCCGTTATTAGATTCACCGTATCTATCCTGCGCAGCGTATTTTTCTTTTCTTCTATCCTGGAGATACGATTCGTAATATTGCTGCAGATTGACGGATGGTGAGTTTTTGTCGTGATCGAAAAGCTTGTCATAATCCGAGTACGATCCGTATATTTCTTTTTCGGAGTCGCCCCCGGCTTCCTGAGCTTTTACGTTAGGGTTAATATTCGGGTCATTAGAGTCCTCTTTGTTCAGCTGCAAAACCGCAATACTTTCAGCATTACTCGCTCCTACGACAACACATCAAGGAATTAAACGAAGTCGTGATTCGGCCACCGGTGCAACCCGGATGACTTGAAACGATCGATTGTATATTATAAACCTCACCGTAATGTGAATCGCCGGCTGTGGGGGCGTCGTCGTTTTCCCCGATATCAAATCCGTGGGATATCACGAATCCATAACTTCCGGCGAGCTGATAACTTCGAGTCATGCCCTGGTTCACGGAACCTCCGGGAGAACTGGGCTCAGCTCTCTTCATTTTTGTCGCACTCTTTATCCCGATTCGCCGAGACATCTTCGTTGTGCCATGTTTGACATTCGTGTTGTATCCCCCAGGATGATGACTGTCGCTATGGTGACTGAAGCTGTATCCAGACGGCGAAGTTTGAAGATCCTGGACAAGCCTCTTAATAATATTCACCGAGAAAACCGAGTCGGACTTGGTCTCAGTGAAAAATACAGCGACTGCCTGAATGAGTATGAACGGATACGTTGTTCGCATCGTTCAGCAGTCTATCGAAGATTCGGGAAGCTCGAGCTATGGCTCGAGTTATGCAGACTGTCATTAGCGAGTGACTAGGTAAAACTATCCAGAAACTAGATGATTGCAAGTTATTTATACGCTGAGGTAGTGGAGGCCGACGATCGACTCAACTCACTTCACCTACTGCAGACTAATCCCCCGAGAAATCTTTTCACGAATGCATACTGAATCGAGTAAGGCCCTCCTCCACGGAACTGGGAAGCACCATCCCACGGCGTGGTAGTCTGTAGTACAGTTTAATTACGACGTGAATTTATTGGGGTTATTGAGCGAGCAAACGCGACCACTTTCGTAACGCGAATACACCGTCGCCGACATATAAGCATCGAGATCAACTTGACACGTGGACAATTTACAGGAGAAAAAGATTCACGTTACGTATAGTCCGGTAACCAGGAGAGTGTCGCAAACAGCAGATGCAATGTTAAGGGTCTAATTAGTAGAGTTACAGCGCAAAGTTTGTTACACAAACCGGAAAGAGATTTATCCACAGTTTTCTTCGTTGAAGATTGGACGGTTTTCTCATGCATTTCAAATAAATAGTAAACGAAACAGTGCTATTTATGTCACCGAAGAAATCGATTAGTTCGAATGCGACGATTGGACGCAAGAGGATTGCATAACTCCTCTAGAGTCGGAACTGATTAGAGAGTGTTTTCAACCAACTAAATAGCTTCGGGTATTATGAAAATTGACCTTATTTCGTTTTTCCGTCACACTACTGTTACAGCACTGCCACATCATCAGCAGGCATGACTCGACGAAACCGCATAACTGTAAATGTGCGCAACGACTTAGTTAAAGAAACCAGTCAATCGTTTTGTTGAATAGAAAAACGTCGCACATTTGCTTCGGTGCGGCGCTACCTCGAGCTGCATTAAGCTCGTTTTGCTAAAGGAAATTAAAGTCTGACGGAAAATATGACAATTCTTTTTCAACCGTTACATTACCGAGTAAATACAAAAATGCTCGCTCTAAGCTCGCTCGTAGTGATGGACAGGTGAAAGAACTGCCGCAATATCTGCCACCAATTGTGAGATGATCCGCTGCAAAAAATGGCCACAATCCCGTAGGTTGAGATTTATAAGAAATTCAACGCTTTTCAGGTTTGACGGATGTTTATGGAGATGAAGAAAACTGGCCCGAGGGTTTCGATTCAACATTACAATACGATAATATGCTTAAATTAATGTACCGTTTCGGAAGATTTATTCATGCCAAGGCAAATAAATACATCGAAAAGAAAAATATTCGGGTAAACAAACATAACAAGTAACAGGCTTTCGATTATCGATGAAGCGTGGGTCAAGGGTTGTTCCGCAGAAACGCTTTTCTCTCTAATGACCCTTTTTAAAGGCCCATTTCTTGTGGTCCTCGTGACCTCCCTTCTTTCCGTACCCGTGGTGATGATGGTGGTGCTCGTCGTGACCGCCAGCATCTTTGTGTCCCTTGTGATCGTGGTAGTGAGATCCCTTCTCGTGGTGTCCCTTCTTTCCGTGATGGTCCTCGTGATGGCCGCTGTGATGGTGGCCCTTCTTGTGGTGGCCACCCTTCTTGTGCCCGTGCTCGTGATGATGCCCACCATGCTTCTCGTGGTGCCCCGAATCGTGGTGTTCGTCATAAAATTCTTTATCTTTTTTGTACTCGTCAAGCTTGTGGATTTCATGGTGTCCCTTGGTGCTGTGACCCTTGTGGTAGTGTCCCTTCTCTCCGTATTTATGACCCTTCTCACCCTTCTCCCCTTTGTGATGCTCTGCGTAATACCCGTCGTCGTGATGGTGGTGCTTCTTGTGACCACCGTGGTCGCTGTAGTGACCGTGGTGTCCCTCCTTGTCGTGGTGGCCCTTCTCTCCCTTTTCGTGGTCGTGATGCGACTTGTAGCCCTTATCACCCTTCTCTCCCTTCTTAGAGTAGTGATCGGCGTGGTGCTCCTCACCCCCGCCCTTCTCAAAGTGATGATGTGACGCGGCCGCTTCGAGATCGCGCCGATTCCTCGGGTCGATCTGACGAGCACTCGTTAGACTGTACTCTAAAGAAACGGCCAGCAGACACACCACCACTAGGCACTTCATAGTAACGGGGGTTTTTCCTATACCGAGAGCTAAGTTGTTGATTTCACTGCCGTCTTTAGTATGATAAGCTGTCGCGATTGTCCGTATTTTATATCGAACGCAGAATAATCGGAGATATTTGAGAAGCGGTAGTTCTTTGTCGACCGGTTGTAATTACATTACGAAAGTATTGTTTCCTTAACCTCCTTGAAACGTAATGGAAATGCAAGATTCAGTCTACCAAGCAGTCCAGCCATCCATCAGGCTGACTGCTAACCAAATGCATTATGTAACTCCTTGAAATCATGCCTGCTTGCTCAAACTCAAGACCGTGACTAACGTTCGACGACAATCCCGTGAGAACGAGCTCTCCTTCCCTGCGTGGGAGAGGAGACAAGTCCAGCAACCTTTAACCCCAGAACATTTCGACAGTACGGTCCACGTGCCACTACTGTTTTTATTCTACATTGTATTTGGTTCGATATATCGTCTCAAGTAATCCCATTCCTACTTTATTTACCGGTCAGACAGTGTCAGACTATATCGATTCCATAATAACAAATTATTGCGCTCATTCAAGCTCTGACGAATGAACATTTCAAGTGACAAGCAAAAGATGGTGTGGGAAAATTTTCCAGGATTTTCAGGAAGTCATTGAATCTGATCGACTAACGGTTTCGGCAACGGTGCAGCAATTTCTGGATGGATGGCGACCATACGTTTGCGAAATATGTACCTCGGATTGTGAATGAGCCAGTGAGCGCTTGGGTTACCCGAACGAAAGCGATTACGTATAAGCGCAACTGGGTCCAACTATATAAGCTTTGAATCCATGACGGAGCGTCAGTCAATATCCATGTTCAGTCCCAATAGCACAAGCATGGCCAGGGGGTTCGGATTAAAGTCCTGCCTGGCATTGGCGGTGCTCTGCGCTGTGATATCAGCTTCTTCTGCCCGTGATGTGAGGGAGAAGAGGGATCTCGTGGCCGCCGCATCGCACCATGGCCATCACCACGAGTCCGGCGGAGGCCACAAACATCACTCCGATCACCACGAGGAGCACGGCGAGAAGGGTGACAAGGGTTACAAGAAGCACCACCACCACCACGAAGGCGACCATGGTCATCATGGCAAAGAGCATCACGCTGGACACCACGAGGAGCACGGCGGCCATAAGAAGGGGCACCATCACGAAGATGGCCACCACGGCCATCACCATGAGCACGGACACGGCCACAAAGGGCACAAATTCGGAGAGAAGAAGGGACACAAAAAGGGCGAGAAGAGCCATGGTTACCACAAGAAGGCCCACAAGGACGAGTACCACAAGGAACACAAGTTCTACGATGACCACCACAAGGGTGGACATCATGAAAAGCACGGACACCACCACGGGCACCATGGATCCAAGGAAGGACACCACAAGAAGGGAGGCCACCACCACTCCGGCTACCACGACGATCACCATGGCAAGAAAGGACACCACGACAAGGGGCACTACGACCATGACCACAAAGGCTGGCATGGAAAACACGGACACGATCACCACCACTCGCATCACGAAGACTACGGAAAGAAGGGCGGACACCACGAAGGCAAGAAGCACGGTTACTCCCACGGACATCATTGAGCCGATAGCTGTAACCTCCTTCCACAATAGGAATAGTTGTTATTATCTGTTGATCTTTATTATTCTGTTAACTAATGCTATGCAAATATTTGTTGAAAAAATTATTATTGTTGATTTACTGTATGACGTAAACCATACGAAGAGATTACGAAAAAAATTAAAACATTAAAACATACACGTCCTTGTTACATTAAACCCCGCGTCACTATCGAATTCGTAATAAAAATTGGCGCAGTAATTAATTCAGTCCTGATAAACAATTCAATTTGATTCCCGGATTTTTTTCACAATGGTCGGGCGGGAGAATAATTATCACAATAATTGTACCGATAACGGGATATCGTTTTCCCTCGAATATTTAAAGCTCCACAAATGGTCGCATATTTAAAATAGATTACACATTTCTCATCTAAGGAATCAAAAAAATTAGACTCGAAGTTTTTTACTTCACAATATTGTCTCACCCACCTGTAAACAACTTGAAGTTGTCACAGAGGCAAAATCTGTATTACTACTTTCGCGAGAATATTCTTCCGAAGAAATTGGGAACATACTTAGCCGTACGATCCGAAGTTCTTCACGCGCCTGTAGAGAGTCAACTTCGATCTCCTCCAAGCGTCGGATGCGCAAGGATTCTCCTTGAATTCATCTTCCCAACCATAATGAAAATTACTACGTCTCAACCCCGCAAAGTTTTTTCAGTTACGGCCCTTTTTACCCGGCATAATTGATACGTGAATCTTACTCATTATTACCGAATTACAATTGGTGAAGAAGCCACGTTGAACAGATTCGTCATCTTGGTTTAAACTTGTAATTCAAAAACCAAGAAATGTATATACTTATTACTATTCGACAGTTATATTCGAGTTAAAAATATATTTGTCGTGACTCAACCATGCAGGATAAATTCAGTCATTTATACACGCAGAGACTCAGCTGCAGACGGGAGCTAACTTCATAGAACCGTATTATATTTAGTACACAAAGCCAAATTTGGTCCACGTGTATATTATAACCGACAAAAGTTTCGAAAGTAGAGTCGATTATTAATTTCGTCTCTTATGATTCGGACAGCACTTAATAAAGAGTCTTCCTGCCGTGTTTACACTTGATTGGTCTTATTCTTAAATGGTAATTAGCGGAAATACGTAAACTACGCTGGAAGTTTGTCGTTTGCGCTATCCTGAATGAATAGCATTCTGAAAGCACTGGATGATCAGGGAAGCGATTGATTCGAGAAAACCGTTAACTCAATGTCTGCCATAGGCGATCGTTTTGTCGTTATAAGTCATCCAAATTGTTTCACCGTGTATGTAGCTCATACTTGGAAAACCTGTGAAGTTAACGGGCACCTTCCAACACTTAACTATAATTTCAACATGAACGATTTTTTGCCCAAATAAAAAGCAAATCCCAATTAATCATGCCAATTTGTCACACAGGGTTGATGTAGCAAATAAAAATTGTGAATATCATGTGAGCGTGCAAGAAATTAGTCGCCGAACAGAACGCTGCTCAGAGGCGAAGCCTGTATAGGCGCAGGTGCTGAAAGAATCAACGTGACTACAAGCAGCCCAATGAAGAGGGAAAAAAAGAAACGCATGCGGGTGAAAAAAGAATAATTGCCATATGATGAATTAATGCCTCGGTAAACTCACCTGCATTATACTCCGAAACGTGAAACACCAAAGTATATCCCGGTTTGCTGATTGAATTGCGCAATTAGATTTATATAATTTTTCTCCCGATATAAATAAGCGATTACGAAACACTTTTGCTCAACAAAACCAAGTGTCTGTGTTCTGCGGAAACCGTGAAAGCATATCTCAGTGAGTGCGGCAACTCAAATTGACTCGGTGTGTCCTGTTGCGGTAGTGTGGTCTGCTCTCTTGGCTTGGTAAATAATAGGAAAGTGAGGCAGTACGATGTGTGGGCATAAAAAGGCGCCGATCGCCTAATGCAACACCTGGGGAAACCGACCCCCACTCAGCGAGACCTGTGGTTCGGTATATACTATTTAGCCCTCTTCGCCCAACCCTCCACCACTACCTCCGCAATTATCGCCAACAGTCAGCAGGTCAATCGTATAAATAATACGACCGCGCTGTGCAAAAGTCATATCTCCTCCGGCAGTGGATAAAGAACATCGGACGATCTTACAATAAAGCCAGGTAAAACGGCGATAGTAACTGCAGCAGCATGATATCGTTGAGCGGCACTTTGCCGTTCTGCATGGCGCTGCTATTTTGCGTGGCCATTACATCATGCAGAGAAATAAGGGATCGCCGCGACCTTGAGACGGCCGAGTCCAAACATCACTTCGAGAAGGGTGGTGGTGAGGAACACCACTCCGACCACTTCCACCACCACGGGGACAAGGGTGACAAGGGCTACAAGTCACACCACGACCACGAGAAGGGAGAGAAGGGCCACCACGATAAGGAGGGACACCATGGTCACTATCATGACCACGAAGGTCACAAGAAACACCACCACCACGACGACGGCTACCACGCTGAGCACCACAAGGGCGAAAAGGGTGAGAAGGGTCACAAATACGGTGAGAAGGGACACTATGGAAAAGGGCACAGCACCAAGGGCCACCACGAAGTCAAGAAACTCGACGAGTACAAGAAGGACAAGGAGTTCCATGACGAACACCACGACTCCGGTCACCACGAAAAGCATGGCGGACATCATCACGAGCATGGGCACAAGAAGGGCGGCCACCACAAGGGAGGCCACCACCACAGCGGCCATCACGAGGACCACTACGGAAAGAAAGGACACCACGAAAAGGGATCTCATCACCATGACCACAAGGGTCACAAGGGCGCCGGAGGTCACGACGAGCACCACCATCACCACCATGGATACGGAAAGAAGGGAGGTCACGAGGACCACAAGAAATGGGCTTTCAAAAAAGGACATTAAATCCTGCAAGATCGTCACTACTTCGAAATACCGCCAGCTGGTTACGGCGTTCCTAGGCGTCGACTACGCTGTCTTGCTAAGAGCGTGGCTTGTTGAGCAGTTGTTGTTGTTAGTCCTAATTAATTGTTATTGTTGACTTATTTATAGAACAATAAAACAATCACTCTACCCGTAACTAAATGTTTGCTTTAGAATACCCGATATTCAAATCCATCTAACACTTATCCGGTTTGCTACGTCACTAATCAATCCTGAACAGACCATTTTGATTGTTATTCAGAGTCTATTTCAAGCCTACTAGACTATTTGAACCAAACTTCAATAATTGTATCAACATCAGGGTAAAAGGAAAGATACACGTAAATCGAGAACGTTACCCCGCACTGTAAATTATATGAAACTCTGCTACAAAACCGAATGCCTTCGTTGCTTTAAATAGAGTTCCAGAACAAATCTTTACCTCAGCGTATGAAGGAACGACGTAAGCAGTATAGATATATTTATACATACTTAGTCAACGAGCAGGGAATTATCATGAATATCATAACATTTGCAGAATAAATGGATTCAGAATATATATAGCGATGATAGTTACATATGTAAATGGCATTCCAGTCAATCTGTGCAAAATAGAAAAGTAGGAAAATGAGCTACGGTACATAGGAAATTCTTATTTTCTACCGCACGGATTTTAGAAATTTTGGAAAGTAATTAAAGAAACCATTGCATTGATAATTGATTGAAAAACACAAAAATAAAACAAACGCGTGAATAAAAAAAATATTTTGATTTTCTGTAGAGAAATGCATACAACTCAAGTCTCTTAAATTAAACTATTTCAGTTTATTGACAATAACATCTGTGTTTTCATGTGTACGATTTAATTTTCAGACGACCGAGCACTGAGCAGCCAAAAAATGTCGTCCGTTCAATATTTACTTCATAACTTTCTTCTGGTCGTTCGACACCCAAGCGAATTACATAAATTGCGAATAAGTATAATGTATCGCCACGAAACATTCCGTTATTAGCAAAATACCTCGCCGCGATTCTGCTGAAGTATCGTGCGATGTAATTTCCAAATATTCGTACTATTTAGTAAAGGAGCATTATCGTTAGTTGATTTTCGAATGAATACACGACCTGTCAAAGTCAGCTACACACATTAAAGAGAAAGTTTCGCATACTCGTGAGCACGATATACCAATACAAGGTTTAAATATAATTAAAAACAAAGGTAAGACCTGAAATACAAAACATTGAATCGACACAGGTGAAATGATGAGGGAAAGGATATTTTTTCACGGTAAATATCAGGCAAATATCTTTGAACAATTGTCGTTTAATATTATAAACAAATGCAACGACGATTGAAACAGTGAAATTTACAGACTAGTCAACAATAATATTGAGTATCGGCAGTGACTCGAAACTCGTCAAACACTTTCACAACAACAACAACAACAATAAGTATTGTCGCAACGACGGAATCCTGCTTAGTGGTGTCCGCCACCGCCACCGCCGCCACCGCCTCCACCGCCACTCGAGAAGCCGTGCTTCTTTCCGCCGGAATGACCACCCTTCTTCGCGTGTTCTTCGTGATGAGCATGGTGGCTTTCGTGACCGTGTTTACTGTGATGACCCTTGTGGTCCTCGTCGTGGTGTCCCTTCTCGTGGTGTCCCTTCTTACCATGGTGGTCATCGTGGTAGCCGGAGTGATCGTGACCACCCTTCTTGTGGCCTCCCTCCTTCTTTCCATGATGCCCGTGGAAGTCACCGTGCTTGGCATGGTGTCCACCCTTGTGGTAGTCGTCGTAGAACTTGTGCTCCTTGTGGTACTCATCTTTGTGGGCTTTGTGGTGATACCCGCTGGTCTTCTGGCCTTTCTTGTGCCCCTTCTTCTCCCCGAACTTTGCGCCTTTGTGGCCCTTCTCACCCTCGTGGTGCTCACCGTGTTTACCGGCCTCGTCGTGGTGCTTCTTCTTATGGCCACCGTGCTCCTCGTGGTGCCCTTCGTGATGCTCTTTCCCATGTTTGCCGTGGTCACCCTTGTCGTGATGGTGATGCTTCTTGTAGCCCTTGTCGCCCTTCTCACCATGCTCCTCGTGATGGTCGGAGTGGTGCTTATGTCCTCCACCGGACTCAGAGTGGTGGCTGTGCCCCGAAGCGGCCACGACCTGGTCTATGACATGCTTGTCCCTCTTTTTAAGATCCTCCTTCGCCGCAGCTGCGGCCAAAGCGGCGCAGAGCACCGCAAGCACCAAAAAGCCTCGCCCTATACCTCGAGTCATGCTCAAAAGTCGGAGCTCGTAACACGACTGACTTCTCTATCAACCCGATCCTATTTATATCTTATTTCTTTTGGAACCGGGCCGCTGCCTGAAACCCTCAATACTTGAGACCAGCAACGTGCAATACACGGTTTTGCTTTCGTATGAGTGGTGTTCTACACGATGCGCAGTCATGTGGCAAGGCACCACGAATCGCAATGACCGGAGTTGACGCGGACAGACAGACGAGCCATGAAGTGTGTAAAACAACCCGGCTGACAAAAAGAACGGTGGTAAGTTTTTGCGGCGATTTGGTCAATTAGCTTTAGCCTAGATCAGACTTGCGTAACCCGATCACTTAGATAACTACAAACACCTATGCAAAACTGATCGAAACCCGTAACTCACATTTCCCACGACTCATCATTGTGAAACTAACGGGGAACGTAGGTAACTTCTTTTCAAAGAATTCTTCTTTACGAAGAACGTAACTTCCTACCTAAGCTCATCGTACGAACGTGAAATCGCGGAAAAATTCACATCTACGTCTTATTTCCCCGCAAGTGAAATGTGATCGGCACGAGTTGGCATTCGCAACGGTTTTAGTAAACTATTAATAGAAGCGATATCTGTTACCGCAGCGAAATTGATTAGTTTCAGGCATACCCTCAAACTATGCTGCGTATCTTCCCCACCTCGATACTGCTCACTCTCTACAACTGCATGCAATAACTGAAATTGATAAGCAATTCCAAATATCACGATCAAATCGGCCCGCATCCATTAATCAGAGAATATAAATATTTACCAATATCGCTGTTTTAACACAACCTTACAGAGTAAATATCTCTGGTAAATCAAGATACTACTATACAAGCTTGCAAAACACGTCCTGGTATGATGGTAGCACGCACCGTCAAAAGCTTCAATAATTGTTTTTTGATATCATTTTCTCCTACCGTAATCAAATGATACCGGTAAATCGACCAAATTTCATCATGGTATCATGATTTCAGCAGAAATATAATCAGTTGCAATTATCTTATTGTTAAAGGTTTTTCCTGAAATATTATTTAGTACTTACGTCGGAGAAATTGCAAATCCTCCAAGCGGATTATCGTGATAAATCGTACCTGGAAGTAAATTGTCTCACATACTCATTTTTCGCAGCTGAGAATAAATATCGGTAAAATCGAAACTCTGGTGCACACCGTTTCTCGGGATTTCGACAGATTTTGGAATTTGACCACCAAGGAGGAAAATTAGGTCTGATCTAATTCTCTGCAAATCATGAAACACTTGGAGGTTTAATAATTCAGATGCGTTACTGTTGATGGTGAAGGTCGAATGTTTCACTTGTTTTACGGACTATTCGTCGCAATTAATTTCTCCTAACTCTACGTACATCGAGAAATATTTACTGAATTTATTTCGGCGCCCATGTTCCAATTACGTGATAAAGAGTGTCACGAAACTCATTTCACGGGTCCGTTAGGTGCATTTTATTTGTTCAACAATTTGTTACGTGTCCAGTAATTCCCAGTTCCAACAAACAGACACGCATATACACACTTGCCCAGAATCGCGTCGTAAATTGTTTTTACTGAAATTAATTTAACTAGTTTCCGGCCGAATGCTTTATTTCCATGATTAACAATAGCGCGATGTCATCTGTACAAAGCGAATTACGGAAAGTGTTTCAGCCACATGAATGCTGCATAGTGGTAATACTAAAATTTGCGGAGTAGTACAAAACCTTCAGGGAAACGGGCTCTTCGGAATTTGCTCTCAGCGTTACGTAAAATCTGACGGCTATACGTACCATGCGGGTAACTCCGACGATCTAAAGTGGACTGAACAAAGATATACCTCTGTATACATGTATAGTATAAACAACGCGAAGAGTGAATCACTACGTATTTTTTTAGAAGCCCGTAGCGTATCGTGGGTAAAACACAGATACTTATAATTTTACGGATACTGCAGCGACTCGTCGTTATCACGGTGTAAACAAATGCTGCAGAAATTAAAAGCTTGTAGGCCTGTCCATGCTGTTTTTAAAGCGAAGCAGTTAACTCTGCGACGAGGTAGAAATTAAATTTTCCCGTGAATACCGGAACACAGATGGGAAAAAAAATAAATTATGCGTAAAACTTGCGATTAAGTTTGTTACATGTGTAAAAACGCAAAGTGTCTGCGCAATTAATACAGTACTCATATCAGATAAGCCGTATGCTCCGAAGAGGGTGAACGTTAATTCCGGAAAGTGGATAGCGAATAAAACTCGAGTTTAATCACTTGAGCGAATATAGTAAAAGGTCAGTTTCGAGGTCATAGTAAGAAGCATTCATGAATAAAAATTATGTTAAACGACACGGATGAATCAAGAGGACTAGAGACGGACAGAAAGCGACCAGATAAAAATGAGTTAATGAATAAATAAAGCCGAGATCGGCCTGGGATCCAAGCGACTGCTGCTCACGACTCTGAAATTCGTGCAGCTGTTATAGACAATAAAATCTTGTAAAGCTGAAAAATTGTTTATTTTCACGCAAGTAACGGAGATAAACGTGGTCGAGGAAGATCGTAAAAAAAAATTGCAAGGAAACTGTGGTCTAGAGCACAAAAGTAAGCTTGTATATTGAACAACATTGGCAACAGAAACATATCAAATGAATGATTGATACATGAGGTACGTACAATAAAACAAATGATAAAATTCAACTATAAAATATTCAGTACACTTATTTACAAATAAAAAAAACATATCGCACATTCGACGATGCATGTTCTGCGTTTTGGATTTGACAAAGTATATGTACAGTGATCAAAGCTACCATATAAATGATATCGCCGGAAGAAAACTCAGGAGATGATCAGCCCTTGTGACCTTTGCTGAATCCGTATTTCTTTCCGTCTTTATGGGCACCCTTCTTGCCGTACGAATCGTGGTGAGCGTGGTGCTCTTCGTGTCCGTGTTTCCCGTGATGACCCTTGTGATCCTCGTCGTGGTGTCCCTTGTCATGATGACCCTTCTTTCCGTGGTGGTCATCATGGTAGCCGGAGTGATGGTGACCGCCCTTCTTGTGGCCGCCTTCCTTCTTCTCATGGTGTCCATGGAAGTCACCGTGCTTCGCGTGGTGTCCACCCTTGTGGTAATCGTCGTAAAACTTGTGCTCCTTGTGATACTCGTCCTTGTGGAACTTGTTGTGGTATCCCTTGGTCTTGTGCCCCTTCTTGTGGCCCTTCTTCTCCCCAAACTTCCCGCCTTTGTGACCCTTCTCACCCTCGTGGTGCTCGCCGTACTTCGCCGCCTCGTCGTGGTGTTTCTTTTCGTGGCCACCGTGCTCCTCGTGATGCCCAGCGTGGTGCTCCTTCCCGTGCTCCCCGTGATCACCCTCGTCATGGTGATGGTGCTTTTTGTAGCCCTTGTCCCCCTTCTCACCGTGGGTCTCATGGTGGTCGGAGTGATGCTTGTGCCCTCCGCCCGACTCGGAATGGTGGCCGTGTCCCGAGGCTGCGGCTATCAGGTCTAGATCACGCTCATCTCTTCGCTTGACGTCCCTGACGTCCCGCGCCGCCGTGAAGACGATCAGGACGCAAAGGATGCCCGAGGCCAGGAGCAAGCGAACCCCGACACTTCGCACCATCTTGATCTATCGGAACTCGAAACTAAACTGATAACTTGGCGGGAGGTATGCTCACTTAAATATTATCGAGGCCCGCCCCGCGGTTTCCGGGCATCTCGATCACTTTCATCCTAATCGACGGAGAGTGGCGGCGAATATTGACCACCACGGTATCCCGCCGGCTTTCACGAGCTCTCAACCGAAACCTCGTTTGATTTAGCCTTCGGATCAATCCGCTTGGTTGCTTGTAACGAGCTGCACCATTGCTCGTATACGGCATTTGGGTAACTTCAGTGGGGAATGAATTACACAGGTCGTCCTAGATTTGCAACGAAAAATTATGCATCGTATACCTGACCAACTCAATTCCCCCGGACACGGAGAAATAAAGAAGGCCACTGGAACATTTCCAGATTATACATCAAACCTTAAACAATTCTGCAATGCCAATACTGCCGACTGTTTTATTGTAATATACGACGCTTGCTAAGAAACACTTGTGAGTTCGGTATAGCGATAAATCAACGATACTTGTTCATTAATTTCGCCTCGACTCGTTTCTTGACGCGGACGCACTTGTACAGACATACTTGTGTAATTATCATGCAAGTCGGCATGTTTGCAACACATCTGTGCAAATATCAGCCATGGAAATCGCGCATTGCATGTACGTAAAATTTCACTCAACTGTGTGTTCGTGCAAAATACAGACCTCGTCTCTCTCTATACCGGCCAATTACAATTCAGACTCCAGGGCAAAGGCGCATCGATCCGTCGATATGTTTGGTGTGTTCGATCGCCTCGAGCGGGACGATCGGCTGAGGCTGGTCGGTGGAATGCAGCAACCCTGCCATTAGTCTAAGTGTCAGCCATTAGCGAACCAGCCAACATCCGGTCACCGGTACGGCGACTTCCTGAACTCGGGAGGGCTTCGTGATTTATGCAAATTCAACCTTGAGACCAATTTGCACCCAGCCCTTATGGTCACGGGGCATGGCAACTTGGAAGTCCGCCCGTAAGCGGTTTAGCAATATATAAAATCAACTCCTCATGCCACAGCGCGAGGCATAGTAATGGTGAAAAAGTAACGATTCTCAACCGATTTATCGACCATGTCGTATGAACCCGACCATTCCAACTCTGCAGCTGCTGGCTACGCGTCAGGATGTTCGCAAGCGAAGCTGATCATCGCTGAGCTCTCCTCCCCCCGCGGATGCGTCACACACTCATCTCGGTCTAGAATGCATGCGATTACCAATAATCCGTGTAATTTGGCCATTAATCGTATCACCCGTCAAATAAATCCCTCCCTGTGAACGCATGCCATATACGCGAAACGTCAGCAGCCAAAATCGTTCGTTCATTCACTGATGTGTAGGGTCTGCCTTTATCATCCATTCCGCCAGACCCGACTGACGAGGCAAACGTATATCCAGTAAGCAGACGTGTTTTTTGCGCTCCCTTTTTGTCAAAGAAACTTCAGCCGCAGCAAATTTCATTCTTTGCTTCGCTACATACGAGTATCAGCCAACTTTTAATTTTCATGATACGATTCACACGATACTCAGCAAATGGGAATACGAACATGTTTGCTCGGAATGTGAATATCGTCGTATGTACGTGAGGCTAAATGTCACGTGCGCGTATTACGTAACTAATATTATATGCGTATTACCAGATTGACAATGACATGATTTTCGGAAAGGCTTTTTTCGAAAGTTCGAGGGATCGAATTTCCAAGAAACCAATCAAAGGGTGGGTAATTTCATTCGTCGCATTTTTCAAAATTACATCACACTGGCTCCATTGAACGTGTATCCTTCACTATTATAACTCGCTGGTAACTTGCGAGGACTTAAGTTGGTTCCACTATTCACAGATCGAATATAGCCACCAGCTGGACATCGACCTGAAATCGAGTTAGAGGAGCTGCGGCACACAAACAACGGATATCGGTCTGTTTGCCGCCTTGCAGCTTCGGTTGATTCGACCCCGCATTTGCATGGAGACAGAAAGCCACATGCAGAGTGGGATCGGTTCCCCGGCGTGAAATATTGGATAGTGCACGTTCGTAATTTCAAGAACTCTTCAAGTTCTGGTTTATACTGGAGTTCGCATTCCTTACACAGAGACGGGAATTACGTATACTCATCACCGTATATAGCTACTGGTCCACAGTCTTTACCGGGTTGTTTGGCAGCAACATCTCGTCGGTCCCTGCAGATTGGCCCGCTAGTGTGTTGGCGCTGCATAATCAAGATGAAGATTGGATGCAGCCAAGTTAAATTCGCCAAGGGGATAAATCGGCGAAGCGAACGAGAGCTGGATGGAACTCAGCCGGGATGCCAACACGCTAGGAATCGCAGCGAGGGAGAAAGGGTGTCGAAATGAAGATTAGGCTGCGTTCTGGAATGGCGCTATACTTGACCTGGAGATGAAGAGATTGCTTGGAAAGCAGATATCTTCAGAGGGACCTTGTCGCCGTGTGAAAACGGCGGCGAGGCGAGGAGAAAGAGTGGGAGGAGGAGGAAGAGGAAGATCTTCGATTCCCTTAGTTGTCATCCTTCGCCTCGCTCCAAGGCGACTGGATGCTTTGTGACTCCTCCTTCTCCACCTTTCTTCTTTTCTGCTTTCGCTAGTGCCCGCGCGTTAACGAGAGCTAGCTACGCTTTATCTTCCCTTTCTATTTTCCGCCTCAAACCCCGGGCACAGAGAGTCGGGCCTCCCCCATAGCCTCTCGGCTCGACTCGGTTTCTTGGTACCCTGACCACGCGCAAATCGACCTGCTTGACTAGCAAATCCAATTTAAGAGCCGAGCACAATGCGATCCCCAGCCGAGACCGAGGTCAGCTCCCGGTCCAGCCCTCCTTTAATTAGCCACCGCCGGCTCAAAGTCAGTGGTCTACGGGCGAGCATGAAAGGATAAAAGGAGTGCGCGTGATACTGAGTTATATCTCATGCCTTGCCCCGGAAGATTAACGCGGTGTTGTATAAATGAAAAAAACGAAGAGAAAACTTTTGAGCGTGGTGGCCAGAGGACCCCGCGGTAGAAATAAAATAAGCTCTCATTTCTCATGCGGACCCTTTTACTTAACCGGAATTCAACGTCCCTGCAACTATATTAAACCTGAATATCTCTTTTACAGATTTGCTTAATTACAGTCACCCGTCTCAACCCCTGCTTTACGCCGAGGCCGCAATCAGTTGATGAGGCCCGTCCCCCTCCTCATCTTGCTGAACTGCCCCTCAGATCTGGCCACATTCTCACTCACCCGCCAACCATGGGATTAATCCAGCAGACATCCCGCGAATAAAGCGCACCCATGCGGCACGACGCCTTTGCTAATGAAATTGTTCCTCAATTTAAATGGCGCTGATCCGAATGGATTACTTTTTTATTGCCTGAAATTTAGTTGGAATCACTCTTGCCCGTCACACCACTTCAAAACGGGACGGCATCGCCGTTGCTATACCGAAAAGCCGCGCTTGCGGCCGCATTGAAACTGGACACTGTTTCGCTGACTTACCAGTCTTCGAGTTCGGCTCTCGGAGTTGATTATAATCTGAGGGAAACAGTGTATTAAGTCTCCTACGGTTTCCTACTGTAATCAGGGATGTCGGACTTTGCCAAGAATTAGCACTGACTATCAGAGTTTCACTGCTACTGGCGAACTTCCGGCTTCTGTGTTCTTGTATACAAACTAGTCAGACAAGGCGCAGCAGATTCCGCTAGAAACTGTTTCCGACGATTCGTCTGTAGGATGACAGAGACCTCAAATTCTGAATAGAAACCCTCACAGGTATCGTATCGTGAATAATTCAAAAGTTTTCAAATTTCGTACTAATGATACGTGGGTATCGACAAACAGGTAAAAGCACGGCACTGAATTCTAGTTCGCTTTCTACGCATAGCAAGTATAGAATAAGCACTCATTCTTTTACAATATTAGCAAACTCCAGCTGCAGACAGAGTATTGATTACCGGATAAAAATCGCTGCGGAACTGAGACGGCACACCGTTACTATCTTATCGGGAATTTCCAAGTATCAAATATCTCCGTAGCTACAGCCAGAAATACCAAATCGCTAGCCCAGCAACGACGATATTACGACGACACATTTTTAGAATTAAAAACGATTTTACGCCTCCAGCAAAGTTTCTACAAATCGAAAGACGCAGGTATTACAGGGAATCTCGATGGATTTGAGATACGATTACCGATGAAGGAAAAATTGTCTGATATCCAAGGACTGCAAAGCGATTTTCAGTACTTGGTTAAATTTTGTTCTCACGTGGGCTCTTCCTTTCAATCGACTGAATTAAAACGGCTGGGAAGTACCATTACCATAATGAATTTTGACTAGATCGCCCGCGGGTATGGTTCGATCGATTAAAGGGTGAAGAAGGGATCTAGGGTGGTCAGAAGACCGTAATGAATACGAGAAGCCGTAAACTGAAGTTGAAAAAATTTTTAATAATGAACTAACAACGGTGACATGGTGGTGAACATTCTTCAAATCGTTATCCCATATACATTACGTTATATATGTACAAGAATGACTGCGGCAAGGTGATGGAAGCGATCTCAAGCGCCAAAATCCGCAATGCATCTATATCTGCAGGTGCAACTCAGCCGCGGCTGTAAGCTTCGACTTCGGCTAATCTTCGCCCCTCGTCATTCCGGGGGTAAACTAGTAGTGATCACCCTCGTACTGAGAGCCGCCGTCTACGTAACCCTGATGATCCCCAGAGTCATCCGCGCTCGAGTAGGAGCCGTGCGTTCCGTATGAGCCCTCAGCCCCGCCGCCGGTGGAATAATGCCCCGCGTCTCCACCCCCGCTTGAGTAACTTCCCGAGCCGCCCTGTCCTCCGCTTGTGTAGTGCCCGGCGTCCCCTCCTTCCGTATAATGCCCCCCATCCCCCCCCTCGGACGACACATGTTCACCCTCGCTGTAGTGTTCGCCTTCGTACGGAGCGTAATGAGCGTCCACGATGGTTCCTGTTGGGTTCAAAATGAGGTTCACTTGGTCGTTTTTTATCCCGGCTGCAGAGCGCATTCATCCCCATTCTGACGTTTCTCCGACAGCGTCGAGAGACACAAACTTGATTGATCGTTAATTATTTTTATGATCTTGATTTCGCGAACTTACCCGCTCCCTCGTGGTCGTCGCCGTCGCTGCCTTCGGCGCTCTTGTAGGATCCGCTCTCTCCGTGTTCTCCACCCTCCTTGGCTCCTTTGGCCTTTCCGAACGCGGTGTGCTTCTCGAAGCCGTAGTTGTCGCCGTCCTGCTTGTGGAAGGTGTCGAGGGTCTTGTAGCCGTGATCACCTTTGCTGTAGGTCTGCTTGAGGTAGCCCTTTTCACCCTCGGCATCGCTGCCATAACTCTTGTAGTATCCACCCTCGTCAGATTTTCCTGAAACAGCGATTATTGCACGTGTTCAAAGGCGTCACTTGTTGATTAAAGAGGAAATTACGCCTCTTTGTCGCTCCCGGAATTATCCCAAAGTGAGGACTATCCAAAGTTAAACAGGAAAAAAGAAACTCACCCGATGCGTTTTTCATCGCAGTCTTCTTAGGCTCCGCGGCGCCTTTTGCCTCTCGCGATTTCCTGGCCTCAGTTCCAGCGCTGAGGAGGTCCGCTACTTCGATGGCAAATCCTGGAGGCAGAGGAGCTCGCACGTCACGACGGATAGAGCCGACGGAAGCGGTGTCATCTTCGAGGGCGAGGTACTCGTCGTAGGTCGCCGGCTTGGCACATGCGTAGCTCACTAATAGTAGAAAGCCAAGAAAACGATTCATGATCGCTCGCGGTTTAATTTTTGTTCTCTTTTTATCAAACTCCGGTTGTCGTTATTTAAACTTAGTGTCCCGGTATCGATTATTCCCCGTATACAGTACGTATGATATTTTATGCCGTTTCTTCGTGTACGTGTAGCGGTCGGAATTTTCTGCCCGAGCGAAGTGGCTCGTGATAGCCTTTTATAACGTCTCCCACTTTGCCGAATGATCTCAGGTATGAATTTTCTCACCGTAGAACCGAGGCGGGCAGGTTGCGGCAGTGACACATGTAACTTCGAAACCATTTCACAAGACGGCTTTCGTTGAATCGGCGTGCAATTGTGCGACACCAGAAGATCAATCAGGTAAGACGTGCCTACAAACTCGATGCCGGCTGTATCCAATCTTTCAGTTTAATCAGGGGAATTTACGTGACGCGTCCGATCGGCGCGGTTCCGAACCCTGATACAGGCCAAAACGTATTTCGCAACTCCCGATAGTGCTTTTGCGTCACGTGCCTGTCGGTTGTTTACGTAAAGTTTTACACCAGGAAACAAGGAGCTGTATCTAATGACCCGAATAGAAACTCGCGGTGCGGTTTCCCCGCCTGGCATATGATTAACTTGGGCACAGATTACGCTCGTGCGCCGGTTGAGCGATCCGCGGCTTTCCTCAAAACCGACAAGAACTCGACGCCTGACACAATGCCTGACATAACGGACTTAAAGGACGATGCTCCCGATCTTTCCCGCTCACTCAAACTCTCGGTTCTCCCGTCACCGTCCTTCTTTCCCCAAATTTCCCCTACCCTGCCGGATGTGTCTTGGAGCGACGACAAAAAACGTTAAGAAGTGAAATCCAACTGCACGTAGCGTATATAATGCTGTTAGGTCTGTACGCTCGCATACCTTCGGTCCATACGTACTGTGAAATGGATGCTATGCAATAGATTAATTCTGTAAAAGTTTGACACAGTGGTAAATGAGTAATGAATGATGATTCGCATTTTACCTTACTTCATACGCAGCTTGTATTAATTCTGTTTCGTTGCAACAACAACAGGAGCAAGATTTAAACCAGCGAGCAAAGTCGTTGTAATGTTAGATTAGAATTGAAAGTTTCAGCTCTTGGCACTTCCATGAAATACGTTGGTGGTAATGGGAACCTCCTACCATTGGATCTGGATGACAAGCAAACGGGTCAGCGCTTCGCTGTAACAGAGTCTGATGCAATCTGCTTTGTTGAAATGCAGCTTGGCCATTTAGAGAACGTGAAATTCGCTGAGTAGTTCGGCTGCGGGTTACTTTGATAATTTGCAAATTCCAGCTATGGAACTCACCGTGAAACACCCTCTGGTAAGATCTCTCCCTCCTTGACTATTATAAGGGGGACTTTGCACCCTCGTTAAAAGCCACCCTGGAAATTCGTTGATTTGTCCACCAGCCAGGAATGGAAATTGCAGTACATGATGAGGACAAAGGCGATAATATTAGATGATGGAACAACATATACATCCAATCGGTAATTTGACTGTTTTAAACGTCCTGAGGCTGCAAAGCGGATGAACCGACTCGTGAATTAGCCAAAAACGTCAAGCTTGTAGCTAAAAATTAAATGGTTTCCTACGTAGCTGCTGTAAGTTACCTGCCTATTTACCTAGTAAATAAATTTCGTTAAGTAAATACAGCAGTCTCCGTGACAAGGTTGTACTCGTTACGATAAGGCATTCGAATTCAGACGAGATTCCTTCCGTTGACATATTTTAATATGTTACATGTACTGGAAAATGTATAATACATGAGAAACTGAGAATAAGACAAATTGCTGTTAGCGAGTATGACAATGATTTGAAAAGCGAGTGAAACCGTTTCTCACGAACACCATGCATGGACGTGATTGAAAATCTGCACCATACGCCTGCACATAATCCCAAGTAGCTAACACTAATTTTAAGAAAACCAAAAAGTAGAATCGATAAGTCGGAGTTTCGCGACTGTCTATCACACGCTTTCTAGATGCGTAGTTTGTTTTCTTGAAGGTCCTATTAATGCAAACGATATCGTACAAATCAATTCAGAGACAAATGGTTACTTGTCAAGAAGATCGCCAGGAATCTAAGGCTGATATGTTTGCAATGTTTCAGCAAATTTTGGCGGACCCTGAACAAGGCCAAAATTGATCTGTTCAGACCCGATACCAATGTCAATCTGTAGAGGAGAACAACTGCGCATCGCCTTAAGTTGCAGAGTCCAGCAAAACAGATGACTCTGCTAGTTTTTTAGTGAACAATTGTATGAATTGTTTCCTTGTACGGTGCTGTAGCTCATTTGATCGTCTCTGTTAATTTGTTTTTCAGCATTGCAAATGAAAAAAACATTGAAACATCAAACATTTAACCCATTTATATGTTTTCAGTCTATTTCTCGACTATTTTGTAAGGTGCAAGAATAAAACCATTGAAACGCTGTATCAACAGAATCTTGCTACAGGAATAAATGGCGCGTAATCTAAGCTCGCTGAGAACGGCGGATTACGAGTTATAGTCGAAAAACGAGAGATTTTTTACGGGATGCCACAGCTGATGATCCTACGACATTCTTGATGCCTTTTCTGCGTTCCTGAGGGTCAATTTACTATGAAAAGGGCCATATACATCGATTCTTGGGTAAGAAGATTTTTGCTCGAAAATGACAAAAATAAGTGAGACATTGCGTCTTTGCTGAAGATTTTGTCGATTTGAAAAAGAATTCAATTCGATACTTTGATGCACTATATCGATGGAATTTTACTAGAGAAATCCAGTGCGTGCAGTCTATAGACGCTGCGGGCAACGCATCGAAAGTTACATGCGGAAAACGATGAAAAGATTGAATATTTCTTCAGCTGTTGGTTCTCTGCTTCTCTACATCTCGATTTGCATTTCGAAGAGTGCGATTTGTGTTCAAAAATTGGAGAAGACGCAAGGATGTGAACATGAAAAACTGATGGGAAAGTGCGGCCGGTGAACATGAAATTTGCGATGGGTTCTCGGAAAGGCGGGGAAAGAAGAATACAAATTCAGAGCTCAAACTTTTAGTATATTTGATACGCCTTAATTGTAATACATGTGTTCAACTGGCTGTGTGTGATAATTTGACCAATTGACAACTAGAATGGTAGTGTAAGACACCAAGAAGTGCGTGGTCTGAATGGAATATTTTATAAAACATCTAAGTGTTATACATAGCAGTAGGTGTGCAGTACGATATAATCTTCATGGGAGTATTAGGAATAACATCGACGACGGCTTTATCAGAGTTTTAAGAAATAGTTTGAGTCTCATCCTGCGTATAGGCAAGACACCCCCTACATGACAAGATGCATATCATATTGAAGAGCTTATAAATATTGTACTGTCTGTACTTTGTGTGACCGAATTATAATAAATACATGTTCACTTTTACCTGCTTCTACAATGGAAATCCTCAAAAATCTGTCGCTTGCTCTTCAAAATCACAGAGAGACTCTCGTGAGAAGAACGGCAGCATGATGCAATACATCATACCAATCGATTCTGAGACAGGAGTGTTTGTGTCAAGAAGAAACAGAGGTGAACGCGTTGGCATTTGTGCCGAACATTTTCGCGATTTTGAAAAGTGCTGGAATAGATTCTTTCTGGCACTACTCCGACGTTATTTTGCGGAAGAAATCGTTTGGGTGCAGTCCCGATAGGCTGCGATCAACGGATCGAAAGTTACGGCCGGAAAAAAAGAACCGGTGTTCGAGACATTTATCAGCAGCTACTTTTTCCTTCGTCATTCGTCTTCTGATGATCCCACGCTCCGTTCGCTGCATTTTCTGAGTTCCTGGGGGACTAATGAGTCAAAAAGGGGTCATTAAGGTCGAATCTGAGACCAGAAAGTTTCGGCCCCAGAAATGAAAAACAAGTTAGGCTAACCCCTTTCCATTTTTAGCGAAAATCTTGGCGATTTTGAAAAGTGCTGGAATAAAATCTTTCTGGCACTATTCCGGCGTGATTTTGCGAAAGGAATCGTTTGGACGCAGTCCCAATACGCTGCGATCAACGCATCAAAAGTAACAGCCAAAAAACCAGAACCTGTTTTAAAGACATTTTTCAGCAGGTGCTTTTTCGCTCGCCATTTCTCTCCTGTTGGTCCTACGCTCTTTTCGCTGCGATTTCTGAGTTCCTGAGGGTCCGATTGGTCGGTTACGGATCGTTTGAATCGAATCTGAGGCCAAAAATTTTTTGCCAAAAAAAAAAGTAAGGCTAACCCCTTTCCATTTTTGGCGAAAATTTTCGCGATTCCGAAAAGTGCTGGAATCAATCAATTGTAGCACTGATCGGACGTATTTTTGCAAGAGAAATCGATTGGGCGCAGTCCCAATACGCTGCGATCAACGCCTCAAAAGTTACAGCCAAAAAACCAGAACCTGAATTTTCGACATTTTTCAGCAGGTGCTTTTTCGCTCGCCATTTCTCTCCTGTTGGTCCTACGCTCTTTTCGCTGCGATTTCTGAGTTCCTGAGGGTCCAATTGGTCGGTTAAGGGTCGTTTAAATCGAATCTGAGACCAAAAGTTTTTTGCCAGAAAAAAAAGGAAGGCTAACCCCTTTCCATTTTTGACGAAAATTTTCGCGATTTTGAAAAGTGCTGGAATCAATCAATTGTAGCACTGATCGGACGTAATTTTGCGAGAGAAGTCGATTGGGCGCAGTCCCAATACGCTGCGATCAACGCATCAAAAGTTACAGCCAAAAAACCAGAACCTGAATTTTCGACATTTTTCAGCAGGTGCTTTTTCGCTCGCCATTTCTCTCCTGTTGGTCCTACGCTCTTTTCGCTGCGATTTCTGAGTTCCTGAGAGTCTAATTGGTCGGTTAAGGATCGTTTAAATCGAATCTGAGACCAAAAGTTTTTTGCCAGAAAAAAAAGGAAGGCTAACCCCTTTCCATTTTTGGCGAAAATTTTCGCAATTTTGAAAAGTGCTGAAATCAATCAATTGTAGCACTGATCGGACGTAATTTTGCGAGAGAAGTCGATTGGGCGCAGTCCCAATATGCTGCGATGAACGCATTAAAAGTTACAGCCAAAAAACCAGAACCTGAATTTTCAAACATTTTTCAGCAGGTGCTTTTTCGCTCGCCATTTCTCTCCTGATGGTCCTACGCTCTTTTCGCTGCGATTTCTGAGTTCCTGAGGGTCCAATTGGTCGGTTAAGGATCGTTTAAATCGAATTTGAGACCAAAAGTTTTTTGCCAAAAAAAAAAGTAAGGCTAACCCCTTTCCATTTTTGGCGAAAATTTTCGCGATTCCGAAAAGTGCTGGAATCAATCAATTGTAGCACTGATCGGACGTAATCTTGCGAGAGAAATCGATTGGGCGCAGTCCCAATACGCTGCGATCAACGCATCAAAAGTTACAGCCAAAAAACCAGAACCTGAATTTTCGAACATTTTTCAGCAGGTGCTTTTTCGCTCGCCATTTCTCTCCTGTTGGTCCTACGCTCTTTTCGCTGCGATTTCTGAGTTCCTGAGGGTCCAATCGGTCGGTTAAGGATCGTTTAAATCGAATCTGAGACCAAGAGTTTTTTGCCAGAAAAAAAAGGAAGGCTAACCCCTTTCCATTTTTGGCGAAAATTTTCGCGATTTTGAAAAGTGCTGGAATCAATCAATTGTAGCACTGATCGGACGTAATTTTGCGAGAGAAGTCGATTGGGCGCAGTCCCAATACGCTGCGATCAACGCATCAAAAGTTACAGCCAAAAAACCAGAACCTGAATTTTCGACATTTTTCAGCAGGTGCTTTTTCGCTCGCCATTTCTCTCCTGTTGGTCCTACGCTCTTTTCGCTGCGATTTCTGAGTTCCTGAGGGTCCAATTGGTCGGTTAAGGATCGTTTCAATCGAATCTGAGACCAAAAGTTTTTTGCCCAAAAAAAAAGTAAGGCTAACCCCTTTCCATTTTTAGCGAAAATTTTCGCGATTTTGAAAAGTGCTGGAATCAATCCATTGTAGCGCTGATCGGACGTATTTTTGCGAGAGAAATCGATTGGGCGCAGTCCCAATACGCTGTGATCAACGCATCAAAAGTTACAGCCAAAAAACCAGAACCTGAATTTTTGACATTTTTCAGCAGGTGCTTTTTCGCTCGCCATTTCTCTCCTGTTGGTCCTACGCTATTACCGCTGCGATTTCTGAGTTTCTGAGGGTCCAATTGGTCGGTTAGGGATCGTTTAAATCGAATCTGAGACCAAAAGTTTTTTGCCAAAAAAAAAAGTAAGGCTAACCCCTTTCCATTTTTGGCGAAAATTTTCGCGATTTTGAAAAGTGCTGGAATCAATCAATTGTAGCACTGATCGGACGTAATTTTGCGAGAGAAGTCGATTGGGCGCAGTCCCAATACGCTGCGATCAACGCATCAAAAGTTACAGCCAAAAAACCAGAACCTGAATTTTCGACATTTTTCAGCAGGTGCTTTTTCGCTCGCCATTTCTCTCCTGTTGGTCCTACGCTCTTTTCGCTGCGATTTCTGAGTTCCTGAGGGTCCAATTGGTCGGTTAAGGATCGTTTCAATCGAATCTGAGACCAAAAGTTTTTTGCCCAAAAAAAAAGTAAGGCTAACCCCTTTCCATTTTTGGCGAAAATTTTCGCGATTATGAAAAGTGCTGGAATCAATCAATTGTAGCACTGATCGGATGTATTTCTGCGAGAGAAATCGATTGGGCGCAGTCCCAATACGCTGCGATCAACGCGTCAAAAGTTACAGCCAAAAAACCAGAACCTGAATTTTCGACATTTTTCAGCAGGTGCTTTTTCGCTCGCCATTTCTCTCCTGTTGGTCCTACGCTCTTTTCGCTGCGATTTCTGAGTTCCTGAGGGTCCAATTAGTCGGTTAAGGATCGTTTAAATCGAATCTGAGACCAAAAGTTTTTTGCCAAAAAAAAAAGTAAGGCTAACCCCTTTCCATTTTTGGCGAAAATTTTCGCGATTTTGAAAAGTGCTGGAATCAATCAATTGTAGCACTGATCAGACGTAATTTTGCGAGAGAAGTCGATTGGGCGCAGTCCCAATACGCTGCGATCAACGCATCAAAAGTTACAGCCAAAAAACCAGAACCTGAATTTTCCAAATTTTTCAGCAGGTGCTTTTCCGCTCGCCATTTCTCTCCTGTTGGTCCTACGCTCTTTTCGCTGCGATTTCTGAGTTTCTGAGGGTCCAATTGGTCGGTTAAGGATCGTTTAAATCGAATCGGGGACCAAAAGTTTTTTGCCAAAAAAAAAAGTAAGGCTAACCCCTTTCCATTTTTGGCGAAAATTTTCGCGATTTTGAAAAGTGCTGGAATCAATCGATTGTAGCACTGATCGGACGTAATTTTGCGAGAGAAGTCGATTGGGCGCAGTCCCAATACGCTGCGATCAACGCATCAAAAGTTACAGCCAAAAAACCAGAACCTGAATTTTCGACATTTTTCAGCAGGTGCTTTTTCGCTCGCCATTTCTCTCCTGTTGGTCCTACGCTCTTTTTGCTGCGATTTCTGAGTTCCTGAGGGTCCAATCGGTCGGTTAGGGATCGTCTAAATCGAATCTGAGACCAAAAGTTTTTTGCCAAAAAAAAAGTAAGGCTAACCCCTTCCATTTTTGGCGAAAATTTTCGCGATTTTGAAAAGTGCTGGAATCAATCAATTGAAGCACTGATCGGACGTAATTTTGCGAGAGAAGTCGATTGGGCGCAGTCCCAATACGCTGCGATCAACGCATCAAAAGTTACAGCCAAATAACCAGACCCTGAATTTTCGACATTTTTCAGCAGGTGCTTTTTCGATCGCCATTTCTCTCCTGTTGGTCCTGCGCTCTTTTCGCTGCGATTTCTGAGTTCCTGAGGGTCCAATTGGTCGGTTAAGGATCGTTTGAATCGAATCTGAGACCAAAAGTTTTTTGCCAAAAAAAAAGTAAGGCCAACCCCTTTCCATTTTTGGCGAAAATTTTCGCGATTTTGAAAAGTGCTGGAATCAATCAATTGTAGCACTGATCGGACGTAATTTTGCGAGAGAAGTCGATTGGGCGCAGTCCCAATACGCTGCGATCAACGCATCAAAAGTTACAGCCAAAAAACCAGAACCTGAATTTTCGACATTTTTCAGCAGGTGCTTTTTCGCTCGCCATTTCTCTCCTGTTGGTCCTACGCTCTTTTCGCTGCGATTTCTGAGTTTCTGAGGGTCCAATTGGTCGGTTAAGGATCGTTTCAATCGAATCTGAGACCAAAAGTTTTTTGCCAAAAAAAAAAGTAAGGCTAACCCCTTTCCATTTTTGGCGGAAATTTTCGCGATTTTGAAAAGTGCTGAAATCAATCAATTGTAGCACTGATCGGACGTATTTTTGCGAGAGAAATCGATTGGGCGCAGTCCCAATACGCTGCGATCAACGCATCAAAAGTTACAGCCAAAAAACCAGAACCTGAATTTTCGACATTTTTCAGCAGGTGCTTTTTCGCTCGCCATTTCTCTCCTGTTGGTCCTACGCTCTTTTCGCTGCGATTTCTGAGTTTCTGAGGGTCCAATTGGTCGGTTAAGGATCGTTTAAATCGAATCTGAGACCAAAAGTTTTTTGCCAAAAAAAAAAGTAAGGCTAACCCCTTTCCATTTTTGGCGAAAATTTTCGCGATTTTGAAAAGTGCTGGAATCAATCAATTGTTGCACTGATCGGACGTAATTTTGCGAGAGAAGTCGATTGGGCGCAGTCCCAATACGCTGCGATCAACGCATCAAAAGTTACAGCCAAAAAACCAGAACCTGAATTTTCGACATTTTTCAGCAGGTGCTTTTTCGCTCGCCATTTCTCTCCTGTTGGTCCTACGCTCTTTTCGCTGCGATTTCTGAGTTCCTGAGGGTCCTATCGGTCGGTTAAGGATCGTCTAAATCGAATCTGAGACCAAAAGTTTTTTGCCAAAAAAAAAAGTGAGGCTAACCCCTTTCCATTTTTGGCAAAAATTTTCGCGATTTTGGAAAGTGCTGGAATCAATCAATTGTAGCACTGATCGGACGTAATTTTGCGAGAGAAGTCGATTGGGCGCAGTCCCAATACGCTGCGATCAACGCATCAAAAGTTACAGCCAAAAAACCAGAACCTGAATTTTCGACATTTTTCAGCAGGTGCTTTTTCGCTCGCCATTTCTCTCCTGTTGGTCGTACGCTCTTTTCGCTGCGATTTCTGAGTTCCTGAGGGTCCAATTGGTCGGTTAAGGATCGTTTAAATCGAATCTGAGACCAAAAGTTTTTTGCCAGAAAAAAAAGGAAGGCTAACCACTTTCCATTTTTGGCGAAAATTTTCGCGATTTTGAAAAGTGCTGGAATCAATCAATTGTAGCACTGATCGGACGTAATTTTGCGAGAGAAGTCGATTGGGCGCAGTCCCAATACGCTGCGATCAACGCATCAAAAGTTACAGCCAAAAAACCAGAACCTGAATTTTCGACATTTTTCAGCAGGTGCTCCTTCGCTCGCCATTTCTCTCCTGTTGGTCCTACGCTCTTTTCGCTGCGATTTCTGAGTTTCTGAGGGTCCAATTGGTCGGTTAAGGATCGTTTAAATCGAATCTGAGACCAAAAGTTTTTTGCCAAAAAAAAAAGTAAGGCTAACCCCTTTCCATTTTTGGCGAAAATTTTCGCGATTTTGAAAAGTGCTGGAATCAAGCAATTGTAGCACTGATCGGACGTAATTTTGCGAGAGAAGTCGATTGGGCGCAGTCCCAATACGCTGCGATCAACGCATCAAAAGTTACAGCCAAAAAACCAGAACCTGAATTTTCGACATTTTTCAGCAGGTGCTTTTTCGCTCGCCATTTCTCTCCTGTTGGTCCTACGCTCTTTTCGCTGCGATTTCTGAGTTTTTGAGGGTCCAATTGGTCGGTTAAGGATCGTTTGAATCGAATCTGAGACCAAAAGTTTTTTGCCAAAAAAAAAAGTAAGGCTAACCCCTTTCCATTTTTGGTGAAAATTTTCGCGATTTTGAAAAGTGCTGGAATCAATCAATTGTAGCACTGATCGGACGTAATTTTGCGAGAGAAGTCGATTGGGCGCAGTCCCAATACGCTGCGATCAACGCATCAAAAGTTACAGCCAAAAAACCAGAACCTGAATTTTCGACATTTTTCAGCAGGTGCTTTTTCGCTCGCCATTTCTCTCCTGTTGGTCCTACGCTCTTTTCGCTGCGATTTCTGAGTTCCTGAGGGTCCAATTGGTCGGTTAAGGATCGTTTCAATCGAATCTGAGACCAAAAGTTTTTTGCCAAAAAAAAAAGTAAGGCTAACCCCTTTCCATTTTAGGCGAAAATTTTCGCGATTTTGAAAAGTGCTGGAATCAATCAATTGTAGCACTGATCGGATGTATTTCTGCGAGAGAAATCGATTGGGCGCAGTCCCAATACGCTGCGATCAACGCGTCAAAAGTTACAGCCAAAAAACCAGAACCTGAATTTTCGACATTTTTCAGCAGGTGCTTTTTCGCTCGCCATTTCTCTCCTGTTGGTCCTACGCTCTTTTCGCTGCGATTTCTGAGTTCCTGAGGGTCCAATTAGTCGGTTAAGGATCGTTTAAATCGAATCTGAGACCAAAAGTTTTTTGGCAAAAAAAAAAGTAAGGCTAACCCCTTTCCATTTTTGGCGAAAATTTTCGCGATTTTGAAAAGTGCTGGAATCAATGAATTGTAGCACTGATCGGACGTAATTTTGCGAGAGAAGTCGATTGGGCGCAGTCCCAATACGCTGCGATCAACGCATCAAAAGTTACAGCCAAAAAACCAGAACCTGAATTTTCGACATTTTTCAGCAGGTGCTTTTTCGCTCGCCATTTCTCTCCTGTTGGTCCTACGCTCTTTTCGCTGCGATTTCTGAGTTTCTGAGGGTCCAATTGGTCGGTTAAGGATCGTTTAAATCGAATCGGAGACCAAAAGTTTTTTGCCAAAAAAAAAAGTAAGGCTAACCCCTTTCCATTTTTGGCGAAAATTTTCGCGATTTTGAAAAGTGCTGGAATCAATCAATTGTAGCACTGATCGGACGTAATTTTGCGAGAGAAGTCGATTGAGCGCAGTCCCAATACGCTGCGATCAACGCATCAAAAGTTACAGCCAAAAAACCAGAACCTGAATTTTCGACATTTTTCAGCAGGTGCTTTTTCGCTCGCCATTTCTCTCCTGTTGGTCCTACGCTCTTTTCGCTGCGATTTCTGAGTTTCTGAGGGTCCAATTGGTCGGTTAAGGATCGTTTCAATCGAATCTGAGACCAAAAGTTTTTTGCCAAAAAAAAAAGTAAGGCTAACCCCTTTCCATTTTTGGCGAAAATTTTCGCGATTTTGAAAAGTGCTGAAATCAATCAATTGTAGCACTGATCGGACGTATTTTTGCGAGAAAAAACGATTGGGCGCAGTCCCAATACGCTGCGATCAACGCATCAAAAGTTACAGCCAAAAAACCAGAACCTGAATTTTCGACATTTTTCAGCAGGTGCTTTTTCGCTCGCCATTTCTCTCCTGTTGGTCCTACGCTCTTTTCGCTGCGATTTCTGAGTTTCTGAGGGTCCAATTGGTCGGTTAAGGATCGTTTAAATCGAATCTGAGACCAAAAGTTTTTTGCCAAAAAAAAAAGTAAGGCTAACCCCTTTCCATTTTTGGCGAAAATTTTCGCGATTTTGAAAAGTGCTGGAATCAATCGATTGTAGCACTGATCGGACGTAATTTTGCGAGAGAAGTCGATTGGGCGCAGTCCCAATACGCTGCGATCAACGCATCAAAAGTTACAGCCAAAAAACCAGAACCTGAATTTTCGACATTTTTCAGCAGGTGCTTTTTCGCTCGCCATTTCTCTCCTGTTGGTCCTACGCTCTTTTCGCTGCGATTTCTGAGTTCCTGAGGGTCTAATTGGTCGGTTAAGGATCGTTTAAATCGAATCTGAAACCAAAAGTTTTTTGCCAGAAAAAAAAGGAAGGCTAACCACTTTCCATTTTTGGCGAAAATTTTCGCGATTTTGGAAAGTGCTGGAATCAATCAATTGTAGCACTGATCGGACGTAATTTTGCGAGAGTAGTCGATTAGGCGCAGTCCCACTACGCTGCGATCAACGCATCAAAAGTTACAGCCAAAAAACCAGAACCTGAATTTTCGACATTTTTCAGCAGGTGCTTTTTCGCTCGCCATTTCTCCCCTGTTGGTCCTACGCTCTTTTCGCTGCGATTTCTGAGTTCCTGAGGGTCCAATCGGTCGGTTAAGGATCGTTTAAATCGAATCTGAGACCAAAAGTTTTTTGCCAAAAAAAAAGTAAGGCTAACCCCTTTCCATTTTTGGCGAAAATTTTCGCGATTTTGAAAAGTGCTGGAATCAATCAATTGTAGCACTGATCGGACGTAATTTTGCGAGAGAAGTCGATTGGGCGCAGTCCCAATACGCTGCGATCAACGCATCAAAAGCTACAGCCAAAAAACCAGAACCTGAATTTTCGAAATTTTTCAGCAGGCGCTTTCCCGCTCGCCATTTCTCTCCTGTTGGTCCTACGCTCTTTTCGCTGCGATTTCTGAGTTTCTGAGGGTCCATTTGGTCGGTTAAGGATCGTTTGAATCGAATCGGAGACCAAAAGTTTTTTGCCAAAAAAAAAAGTAAGGCTAACCCCTTTCCATTTTTGGCGAAAATTTTCGCGATTTTGAAAAGTGCTGGAATCAATCAATTGTAGCACTGATCGGACGTAATTTTGCGAGAAAAGTCGATTGGGCGCAGTCCCAATACGCTGCGATCAACGCATCAAAAGTTACAGCCAAAAAACCAGAACCTGAATTTTCGACATTTTTCAGCAGGTGCTTTTTCGCTCGCCATTTCTCTCCTGTTGGTCCTACGCTCTTTTCGCTGCGATTTCTGAGTTCCTGAGGGTCCAATTGGTCGGTTAAGGATCGTTTCAATCGAATCTGAGACCAAAAGTTTTTTGCCAAAAAAAAAAGTAAGGCTAACCCCTTTCCATTTTTGGCGAAAATTTTCGCGATTTTGAAAAAAGCTGGAATCAATCAATTGTAGCACTGATCGGACGTATTTCTGCGAGAGAAATCGATTGGGCGCAGTCCCAATACGCTGCGATCAACGCATCAAAAGTTACAGCCAAAAAACCAGAACCTGAATTTTCGACATTTTTCAGCAGGTGCTTTTTCGCTCGCCATTTCTCTCCTGTTGGTCCTACGCTCTTTTCGCTGCGATTTCTGAGTTCCTGAGGGTCCAATTAGTCGGTTAAGGATCGTTTAAATCGAATCTGAGACCAAAAGTTTTTTGCCAGAAAAAAAAGGAAGGCTAACAACTTTCCATTTTTGGCGAAAATTTTCGCGATTTTGAAAAGTGCTGGAATCAAGCAATTGTAGCACTGATCGGACGTAATTTTGCGAGAGAAGTCGATTGGGCACGGTCCCAATACGCTGCGATCAACGCATCAAAAGTTACAGCCAAAAAACCAGAACCTGAATTTTCGACATTTTTCAGCAGGTGCTTTTTCGCTCGCCATTTCTCTCCTGTTGGTCCTACGCTCTTTTCGCTGCGATTTCTGAGTTCCTGAGGGTCCAATCGGTCGGTTAAGGATCGTCTAAATCGAATCTGAGACCAAAAGTTTTTTGCCAAAAAAAAAGTAAGGCTAACCCCTTTCCATTTTTGGCGAAAATTTTCGCGATTTTGAAAAGTGCTGGAATCAATCAATTGAAGCACTGATCGGACGTAATTTTGCGAGAGAAGTCGATTGGGCGCAGTCCCAATACGCTGCGATCAACGCATCAAAAGTTACAGCCAAAAAACCAGAACCTGAATTTTCGACATTTTTCAGCAGGTGCTTTTTCGCTCGCCATTTCTCTCCTGTTGGTCCTACGCTCTTTTCGCTGCGATTTCTGAGTTCCTGAGGGTCCAATTGGTCGGTTAAGGATCGTTTAAATCGAATCTGAGACCAAAAGTTTTTTGCCAAAAAAAAAAGTAAGGCTAACCCCTTTCCATTTTTGGCGAAAATTTTCGCGATTTTGAAAAGTGCTGGAATCAATCAATTGTAGCACTGATCGGACGTAATTTTGCGAGAGAAGTCGATTGGGCGCAGTCCCAATACGCTGCGATCAACGCATCAAAAGTTACAGCCAAATAACCAGACCCTGAATTTTCGACATTTTTCAGCAGGTGCTTTTTCGCTCGCCATTTCTCTCCTGTTGGTCCTGCGCTCTTTTCGCTGCGATTTCTGAGTTCCTGAGGGTCCAATTGGTCGGTTAAGGATCGTTTAAATCGAATCTGAGACCAAAAGTTTTTTGCCAAAAAAAAAGTAAGGCCAACCCCTTTCCATTTTTGGCGAAAATTTTCGCGATTTTGAAAAGTGCTGGAATCAATCAATTGTAGCACTAATCGGACGTAATTTTGCGAGAGAAGTCGATTGGGCGCAGTCCCAATACGCTGCGATCAACGCATCAAAAGTTACAGTCAAAAAACCAGAACCTGAATTTTCGACATTTTTCAGCAGGTGCTTTTTCGCTCGCCATTTCTCTCCTGTTGGTCCTGCGCTCTTTTCGCTGCGATTTCTGAGTTCCTGAGGGTCCAATTGGTCGGTTAAGGATCGTTTCAATCGAATCTGAGACCAATAGTTTTTTGCCAAAAAAAAAAGTAAGGCTAACCCCTTTCCATTTTTGGCGAAAATTTTCGCGATTTTGAAAAGTGCTGGAATCAATCAATTGTAGCACTGATCGGACGTATTTTTGCGAGAGAAATCGATTGGGCGCAGTCCCAATACGCTGCGATCAACGCATCAAAAGTTACAGCCAAAAAACCAGAACCTAAATTTTCGACATTTTTCAGCAGGTGCTTTTTCGCTCGCCATTTCTCTCCTGTTGGTCCTACGCTCTTTCCGCTGCGATTTCTGAGTTCCTGGGGGTCCAATCGGTCGGTTAAGGATCGTTTAAATCGAATCTGAGACCAAAAGTTTTTTGCCAAAAAAAAAAGTAAGGCTAACCCCTTTCCATTTTTGGCGAAAATTTTCGCGATTTTGAAAAGTGCTGAAATCAATCAACTGTAGCACTGATCGGACGTAATCTTGCGAGAGAAATCGATTGGGCGCAGTCCCAATACGCTGCGATCAACGCATCAAAAGTTACAGCCAAAAAACCAGAACCTGAATCTTCGAACATTTTTCAGCAGGTGCTTTTTCGCTCGCCATTTCTCTCCTGTTGGTCGTACGCTCTTTTCGCTGCGATTTCTGAGTTCCTGAGGGTCCAATTGGTCGGTTAAGGATCGTTTAAATCGAATCTGAGACCAAAAGTTGTTTGCCAGAAAAAAAAGGAAGGCTTACCACTTTCCATTTTTGGCGAAAATTTTCGCGATTTTGAAAAGTGCTGGAATCAATCAATTGTAGCACTGATCGGACGTAATTTTGCGAGAGAAGTCGATTGGGCGCAGTCCCAATACGCTGCGATCAACGCATCAAAAGTTACAGCCAAAAAACCAGAACCTGAATTTTCGACATTTTTCAGCAGGTGCTTTTTCGCTCGCCATTTCTCTCCTGTTGGTCCTGCGCTCTTTTCGCTGCGATTTCTGAGTTCCTGAGGGTCCAATTGGTCGGTTAAGGATCGTTTCAATCGAATCTGAGAATAAAAGTTTTTTGCCAAAAAAAAAAGTAAGGCTAACCCCTTTCCATTTTCGGCGAAAATTTTCGCGATTTTGAAAAGTGCTGGAATCAATCAATTGTAGCACTGATCGGACGTATTTTTGCGAGAGAAATCGATTGGGCGCAGTCCCAATACGCTGCGATCAACGCATCAAAAGTTACAGCCAAAAAACCAGAACCTGAATTTTCGACATTTTTCAGCAGGTGCTTTTTCGCTCGCCATTTCTCTCCTGTTGGTCCTACGCTCTTTTCGCTGCGATTTCTGAGTTCCTGAGGGTCCAATCGGTCGGTTAAGGATCGTTTAAATCGAATCTGAGACCAAAAGTTTTTTGCCAGAAAAAAAAGGAAGGCTAACCCCTTTCCATTTTTGGCGAAAATTTTCGCGATTTTGAAAAGTGCTGGAATCAATCAATTGTAGCACTGATCGGACGTAATTTTGCGAGAGAAATCGATTGGGCGCAGTCCCAATACGCTGCGATCAACGCATCAAAAGTTACAGCCAAAAAACCAGAACCTGAATTTTCGACATTTTTCAGCAGGTGCTTCTTCGCTCGCCATTTCTCTCCTGTTGGTCCTACGCTCTTTTCGCTGCGATTTCTGAGTTTCTGAGGGTCCAATTGGTCGGTTAAGGATCGTTTAAATCGTATCTGAGACCAAAAGTTTTTTGTCAAAAAAAAAAGTAAGGCTAACCCCTTTCCATTTTTGGCGAAAATTTTCGCGATTTTGAAAAGTGCTGGAATCAATCAATTGTAGCACTGATCGGACGTAATTTTGCGAGAGAAGTCGATTGGGCGCAGTCCCAATACGCTGCGATCAACGCATCAAAAGTTACAGCCAAATAACCAGACCCTGAATTTTCGACATTTTTCAGCAGGTGCTTTTTCGCTCGCCATTTCTCTCCTGTTGGTCCTGCGCTCTTTTCGCTGCGATTTCTGAGTTCCTGAGGGTCCAATTGGTCGGTTAAGGATCGTTTAAATCGAATCTGAGACCAAAAGTTTTTTGCCAAAAAAAAAGTAAGGCCAACCCCTTTCCATTTTTGGCGAAAATTTTCGCGATTTTGAAAAGTGCTGGAATCAATCAATTGTAGCACTAATCGGACGTAATTTTGCGAGAGAAGTCGATTGGGCGCAGTCCCAATACGCTGCGATCAACGCATCAAAAGTTACAGCCAAATAACCAGAACCTGAATTTTCGACATTTTTCAGCAGGTGCTTTTTCGCTCGCCATTTCTCTCCTGTTGGTCCTGCGCTCTTTTCGCTGCGATTTCTGAGTTCCTGAGGGTCCAATTGGTCGGTTAAGGATCGTTTCAATCGAATCTGAGACCAATAGATTTTTGCCAAAAAAAAAAGTAAGGCTAACCCCTTTCCATTTTTGGCGAAAATTTTCGCGATTTTGAAAAGTGCTGGAATCAATCAATTGTAGCACTGATCGGACGTATTTTTGCGAGAGAAATCGATTGGGCGCAGTCCCAATACGCTGCGATCAACGCATCAAAAGTTACAGCCAAAAAACCAGAACCTAAATTTTCGACATTTTTCAGCAGGTGCTTTTTCGCTCGCCATTTCTCTCCTGTTGGTCCTACGCTCTTTCCGCTGCGATTTCTGAGTTCCTGGGGGTCCAATCGGTCGGTTAAGGATCGTTTAAATCGAATCTGAGACCAAAAGTTTTTTGCCAGAAAAAAAAGGAAGGCTAACCCCTTTCCATTTTTGGCGAAAATTTTCGCGATTTTGAAAAGTGCTGGAATCAATCAATTGTAGCACTGATCGGACGTAATTTTGCGAGGGAAGTCGATTGGGCGCAGTCCCAATACGCTGCGATCAACGCATCAAAAGTTACTGCCAAAAAACCAGAACCTGAATTTTCGAAATTTTTCAGCAGGTGCTTTTCCGCTCGCCATTTCTCTCCTGTTGGTCCTACGCTCTTTTCGCTGCGATTTCTGAGTTTCTGAGGGTCCAATTGGTCGGTTAAGGATCGTTTGAATCGAATCAGAGACCAAAAGTTTTTTGCCAAAAAAAAAAGTAAGGCTAACCCCTTTCCATTTTTGGCGAAAATTTTCGCGATTTTGAAAAGTGCTGAAATCAATCAACTGTAGCACTGATCGGACGTAATCTTGCGAGAGAAATCGATTGGGCGCAGTCCCAATACGCTGCGATCAACGCATCAAAAGTTACAGCCAAAAAACCAGAACCTGAATTTTCGACATTTTTCAGCAGGTGCTTTTTCGCTCGCCATTTCTCTCCTGTTGGTCCTGCGCTCTTCTCGCTGCGATTTCTGAGTTCCTGAGGGTCCAATTGGTCGGTTAAGGATCGTTTCAATCGAATCTGAGAATAAAAGTTTTTTGCCAAAAAAAAAAGTAAGGCTAACCCCTTTCCATTTTCGGCGAAAATTTTCGCGATTTTGAAAAGTGCTGGAATCAATCAATTGTAGCACTGATCGGACGTATTTTTGCGAGAGAAATCGATTGGGCGCAGTCCCAATACGCTGCGATCAACGCATCAAAAGTTACAGCCAAAAAACCAGAACCTGAATTTTCGACATTTTTCAGCAGGTGCTTTTTCGCTCGCCATTTCTCTCCTGTTGGTCCTACGCTCTTTTCGCTGCGATTTCTGAGTTCCTGAGGGTCCAAACGGTCGGTTAAGGATCGTTTAAATCGAATCTGAGACCAAAAGTTTTCTGCCAGAAAAAAAAGGAAGGCTAACCCCTTTCCATTTTTGGCGAAAATTTTCGCGATTTTGAAAAGTGCTGGAATCAATCAATTGTAGCACTGATCGGACGTAATTTTGCGAGAGAAATCGATTGGGCGCAGTCCCAATACGCTGCGATCAACGCATCAAAAGTTACAGCCAAAAAACCAGAACCTGAATTTTCGACATTTTTCAGCAGGTGCTTCTTCGCTCGCCATTTCTCTCCTGTTGGTCCTACGCTCTTTTCGCTGCGATTTCTGAGTTTCTGAGGGTCCAATTGGTCGGTTAAGGATCGTTTAAATCGTATCTGAGACCAAAAGTTTTTTGCCAAAAAAAAAAGTAAGGCTAACCCCTTTCCATTTTTGGCGAAAATTTTCGCGATTTTGAAAAGTGCTGGAATCAATCAATTGTAGCACTGATCGGACGTAATTTTGCGAGAGAAGTCGATTGGGCGCAGTCCCAATACGCTGCGATCAACGCATCAAAAGTTACAGCCAAAAAACCAGAACCTGAATTTTCGACATTTTTCAGCAGGTGCTTTTTCGCTTGCCATTTCTCTCCTGTTGGTCCTACGCTCTTTTCGCTGCGATTTCTGAGTTTCTGAGGGTCCAATTGGTCGGTTAAGGATCGTTTAAATCGAATCTGAGACCAAAAGTTTTTTGCCAGAAAAAAAAGGAAGGCTAACAACTTTCCATTTTTGGCGAAAATTTTCGCAATTTTGAAAAGTGCTGGAATCAATCAATTGTAGCACTGATCGGACGTAATTTTGCGAGAGAAGTCGATTGGGCGCAGTCCCAATACGCTGCGACCAACGCATCAAAAGTTACAGCCAAAAAACCAGAACCTGAATTTTCGACATTTTTCAGCAGGTGCTTTTTCGCTCGCCATTTCTCTCCTGTTGGTCCTACGCTCTTTTCGCTGCGATTTCTGAGTTCCTGAGGGTCCAATTGGTCGGTTAAGGATCGTTTAAATCGAATCTGAGACCAAAAGTTTTTTGCCAAAAAAAAAAGTAAGGCTAACCCCTTTCCATTTTTGGCGAAAATTTTCGCGATTTTGAAAAGTGCTGGAATCAATCAATTGTAGCACTGATCGGACGTAATTTTGCGAGAGAAGTCGATTGGGCGCAGTCCCAATACGCTGCGATCAACGCATCAAAAGTTACAGCCAAAAAACCAGAACCTGAATTTTCGACATTTTTCAGCAGGTGCTTTTTCGCTCGCCATTTCTCTCCTGTTGGTCCTACGCTCTTTTTGCTGCGATTTCTGAGTTCCTGAGGGTCTAATTGGTCGGTTAGGGATCGTTTAAATCGAATCTGAGACCAAAAGTTTTTTGCCAAAAAAAAAAGTAAGGCTAACCCCTTTCCATTTTTGGCGAAAATTTTCGCGATTTTGAAAAGTGCTGGAATCAATCAATTGTAGCACTGATCGGACGTAATTTTGCGAGAGAAGTCGATTGGGCGCAGTCCCAATACGCTGCGATCAACGCATCAAAAGTTACAGCCAAAAAACCAGAACCTGAATTTTCGACATTTTTCAGCAGGTGCTTTTTCGCTCGCCATTTCTCTCCTGTTGGTCCTACGCTCTTTTCGCTGCGATTTCTGAGTTCCTGAGGGTCCACTTGGTCGGTTAAGGATCGTTTAAATCGAATCTGAGACCAAAAGTTTTTTGCCAAAAAAAAAAGTAAGGCTAACCCCTTTCCATTTTTGGCGAAAATTTTCGCGATCTTGAAAAGTGCTGGAATCAATCAATTGTATCACTGATCGGACGTAATTTTGCGAGAGAAGTCGATTGGGCGCAGTCCCAATACGCTGCGATCAACGCATCATAAGGTACAGCCAAAAAACGAAAACCTGTTTTGAACACATTTTTCAGCAGGTGCTTTTTGCTTTCTAACTCCTCTCCTGCTGATCCCACGCTATTTTCGCTGCGTTTTCTGAGTTTCTGGGGGTTTGATTAGTTAGGAAAGAGTCTTTCTAATCGAATCTGAGACCAAAAGATTTTGGCTCCAATAATGAAAAAAAAGTAAGGCCAACCCCTTTGCATTTTTGTCGAAAATTTTCGTGATTTTGAAAAGTGCTGGAATGAATTCTTTCTGGCACTATTCCGACGTAATTTCGCGAGAGAAATCGATTGGGTGCAGTCCCGAAACGCTGCGATTAACGCATCAGAAGTTACAGCCAAAAAACGAAAACTCGTTTTTGACACATTTTTCAGCAGGTGTTTTTGCTTCCTAACTCCTCTCCTGCTGATCCAACGCTATTTTCGCTGCGTTTTCTGAGCTTCTAGGGGTCCGATTAGTCATGAAAGAGTCTTTCAAATCGAATCTGAGACCAAAAATTTTCGGCTCCAATAATGAAAAAAAAGTAAGGCTACCCCCTTTGCATTTTTGGCGAAAATTTTCGCGATTTTGAAAAGTGTGGGAATAAATTCTTTCCGGCACTATTCCGACGTAATTTTGCGAGGGAAATCGATTGCGCTTGCTGATATTTTGCAGCTGACAATATGTTTGATTTGTTAAAAAAAAACATTATACCTCCAGCGAATGAATCATCCCGTACCGTAACACATTCCGATTGACGTGCAATCTGCAGCCTTCTTCATTCAATCCGTAGCTGTTCACGACGATGCTGTTATGCCGTTTACGAAGCATGAATCGAGCTTATTTACGAAACATATTTCAGTTTGTGCACCTGTGAGTAGGCTTTACAGTTGATTCCATCAATCGGCACGTGTAAGCGAAAACGCGAAATATATCAGCGAGTACACCTGTGCAGATCTATTGGCTGGACTCAAGCTGCAGCAGCATGCAACAATCTGCAATCACGCCCACTATCGTACCATAACGCGCTGCCGATCGCAGCGACATACGACCTGATGGTACAGGAAATTTTACCTGAGAAAGACAACATTGCACCCTTCGATTTTCCTCGCAAACGGCTAATTTGTGACTTTGAGCCAATTTCTGCGTAAAAATAATAGCATACATTTTATACAGAGCCTCCGATTAGCGTAAAGAAATAAAATATCGCACATTCTTCACAAAGCATATATTACGTAAAAACAAGTAAAAATTTGATTCAAGCAGAAAAAGTATAATCTACTTGCTGCCACGAAACACACAACGGCAACTACAGAGTGGCGACGGCAGCGGTACTGCATCCAGCCGTTTGCTGCACGTGAAAATGCAGATGAAGTTTTTCATACCAGCACGTTTTGTGGCTCTATCTAGCATGCATGATGTAAGTATTTGCTAGAATGGAACACGGCGAAGAATTTCAGTCCGGCAACACTGGATCATACCGCGTGTATGGAGTAAATTGGAGTTGTAGTAACCATAGACTTATAATAGTAACCTGTTTCAGCAATACGGTATGCTATAGTACTTCAATGAGTTCTTGATATCGAAATGAGGATATTTAAGGAAAGTGCTTGGGAGATTGACGTAACAGGTGACAAACTGACGAACGAACTATTTATCGGTGTAAGTTTACCAAAATGTATATAATATGAATCCTAACCTTTTCTAACCTCAAAACTGTGTTCGAAGAACTTATTTACTAATTGAATGCCTTGATACTTTTTATGCAGCGGAAGAAGAAAGCCAAACCGACCAAAATATCGGTTAATATTCTTCAGGCTGAGAAGAAATCGATACTACGTAAAAAACCGAAATCAAAAGTTGCCAAACTGGCACGGAATGCTGAAATTATCAATCTTCCTGCAGCTAGAAATGGAGTCAGTAGCAAGAAACGTAAATCTTCTGACTCAACGATAAACGAAACTTCAATTAAGAAATGGAAATCCGAATCACATAAAAATTCGGACCCTAGATCTAGTGCCAATGCAAATAACAGTGCCACTGTATTATCGTTGAAAAAGAACAAACCTAACAAAGTTAATAAAAAAAAAATTCCAAACGATGCTCATCATAGGATCCGCAAACAGAAATTGGAGCCAAATGGAGATCTTCTTGCAAAGCGGATTGAAAAGCAAAAATTAAAGCGTAAGAAAAAGAAACTAAAAAATCTAAGAAATTCAAGCAGTACAAAAGAGCCTTCTATTGCAAACCTGACAGATGGAAGAGACAATTCCACAACGGATGTTCAGGCTGAAATGAAAGACGATAAGAATTTGACCAATCTCAAAGTTTCAACCAAAGTTATTGAATCCAGAATAACAATCGACAGATTACAGAAATTGCTCGCTGAAAAGCAGCAGCATGACTCAATAAAGATCTATAAGAAAAGTACTGAGCAAAAATCACTAAGAGACAGAATGTTGGCTAGACTCAAGTCTTCAAGGTTTCGATACTTGAACGAACAAATGTACAACAGCGAAAGCTGGTCGTCCAAGAAATATTTCAAGGAAGATCCTGACGCATTTTTAGCCTACCATGAAGGCTATCAGCTCCAAGTGGAACAGTGGCCTTTGAACCCTTTAGATACCATAATCGCATCGATAAAAAAAATGTAAGGAAACAATATTTAACACAGATCAGTTTTTCGTTTATAGGAGCTTATATATTCTGTTCAATTATATATAATGGCACAAATAAATTTGTATCGATACTGTATCACTTCTTAATTTTACACCGACAGGCCGAAAGACTATATTGTCGCAGACTTCGGATGCGGCGAAGCCAGACTTGCAGCCAGTGTAACACAGAAAGTACACTCCTTGGATCTGGTTGCCATAAATGATAAAGTCACCACCTGCGATATGGCACATTCGTCATTGCTGACGGGCCGAATTGATGTCGTGGTTTTCTGCCTCTCTCTGATGGGCACAAATCTGACAGATTACTTGACAGAAGCCAACAGAGTTCTGAAGAAAGAGTAGGTATCAAACTACGTGTGCAGGAAATAAGTGGCTCCATATTTTCGGATTTTTATGTTGAACACTAACTTCACTTTTATTCAGCACAATAATTTGATTTTTTTGCGTTTCTGCCTTCAGTGGGATTCTCAAAATTGCCGAAGTTGAAAGTAGGTTCAATGACGTGGACGAGTTCATCAAAACTTTGGGTGTTTACGGATTTGTCAATACGTGGAAAGACTTATCGCACAACTTATTCTACTTTATGGACTTTAAAAAAGACGCCGACGTCACGAAAAAACGAAGTAAACTTCCACCTCTCGTGCTCAATCCGTGTTTATATAAAAAACGTTGATACCAGATCACCATAAAATAATGATATAAGTTACCGTTCCTTCCGCAATATTGTATATAGTTAATTACTAGTTTTTATATCCGCGTCCTATGTTGTGAAAATGATGAATAAAAATCTTAATTTTATGGCTTTTGTTAAAACTCAACCTATGAATTGAAATGATTTATTTGTACCACCGTGTGGAGATTCACTTTTTCGACAAAAGTTTCACAACAACACATGGACGAATATTTTATGTGCCAGCTTAATCAGAGTGTTAGATTTCACACACGCTGATCTGCATTGCACAATATGTAGTAAAGTAATATTGTCGAACGTTTTATGTTGTCATCCCACTAGAGTTACCAAAAAAAATGACTCTATTCTTTTGGCTGGTTCGGGGATTTTCAATCTATGGCACTTTATCATAACGCCGTTACATACAGGATACGGCGCTCTTATATAAATTTGCCATGAAGATGATTCGTATAAAGAATATCATTCATCATAATGCCAATGAATATTCTAGAATACCAGTAATCTATAGCAAATCAAGATAAATCATAAGCTTAATCAGTAATAGGAAAAATAATACAGGCATAACAGTTTTGTACAAAAAAATACACCTTTTATATATGTATTCAACAGTTCACGTATTCATAAGTTTTAAATGCTATCAAAAACGTATGGAAAATGGTGAAAATAAAGAAACTTTTATCCATCTATGGGGTTTTAGATCGCAATGAATTAAAAATATTATAAACTTAACGTTAAAGAACAATCTCTCAGTTGTTCTTTGTCATTGAAAAAATTGTGTAGAAAATTAAATATATTACATTTTGCGATAGATAAGGAACAAAACGTTCATTTGATTGAATTTTTTTTTCTATCGCATTGAATTATTCAAATTAAAAATTGATTTTCTCTTGGAGAGTAATTGGAAGAAATTAATTTCTAAATTATTATACGTTTTGCGTCGTAGTACGGTAACCAGCATATCATGAATATGCCTGTGATGATTGGATTACCGGAAATTCGATATATCAATTCCATCCAGCACGTCTTCGGCCTCATCTCTGAGGTTCTCCACCTTCTCCAACAATAAGAGCTGCAAAATAACAAAATGTACTCAAAATGTGCATTTTATTTAATTAATTGTAACTAATTCGTCGCTTACAAAAATTTATTGATTTCATTCTGCCAATTGGAATTAAACATAAAGCTTCAAATATCAAAACATACCTTAGCTGCAGCGACGATCTGACTAGCGACTCGCATCGGCAAGTTTTCAATTTTATCACACATTTCCATTGGCTGACCCAGTGCTACAGATTGCAATGTTTTGTATCCAGCATTGAACAACTGTCTGGCACGTCCCTGAGTGAAGAAATCAAAACACAATACTTACATGTTATTCATTTTTGACATTTCAAGGTACATTGAATGCGTATCTTTTGCATTTTTGACGTACAATTTTCACACTAGGAAGTTCTATTAACGGTTCGAGTTCAACCGAGCAGCAGTGTGATAGCCGTTTACTAAAACTGTGCAACAGGTCTCTGAATGCCCAAAATTCATCAAGTTCCTGAAAGAGAAGACGCCGTGAGCAAGATTCTCATTTTCTTTTACCATCATAGATCTGCATTATTTTTCGTTCTGACATATTCTAGGTAGCAAGATATGCGTGCGATAATTACCGCGCAAAACCGTTCCACGCTTGAAGCAAAGGATGCGGAAGCGTTCATTAAATTTTGTACTATTCCTCGATTGACTTGATACTTAGTAGATACTATGTGAACAGTTTGCTGATTCCACAACTCATTGAGCATTAGGGTCAAATAAAACCTGTTTACGACGTTAGAATCGACATTCTGTGTAGGAAGAAAACAGATGTTATAAAGTCTTACATTTTCGGTATTTACAAATAAGTATGAAATAATATTTCAATTTAAAACCTTTGGCATCACTCCAGCTCTCAGTTTGGTTGCAACTGTCTCGTTTATGCCTAAAACTCTTGCAGTCTCCATCTGTACGGGAGACAAGTTGCAAACCTGCAACAAATTACATGAAATTTAAAGGCGAATCTCTTTTTGTATCCTACTGACTTACCACATCGCAGTACACGTTTCCAGATGGTTTTACAAGATCAACAACATCGTATGGCGTCACGAGGTACAAAAGGTGGAGACAGTCGAGTAGCACTAGCTGGTTTTGTGCTGATTTTAAGTCTCTGTACAGCATATGCGCACGATTCAGATCGACGCATCCTAAAAATCATGAAATACGGTATTACAAATATGATAAGAGCATAGAGAAAAAATGCAGTTAAAAAATTCGGTACCCTCACCTTTCATAGCTGCTCTTCCCAGTTTGCATACTTCCAGTTTTGTTGTTCTATTAAGTTTTACAATTTTTTTTCTAGGTCGTGGTGTTTCCTGAGCTGTTTTTAAATTATCTTGCGACTGAATGAGGACAGTTAAGTTGGGATTGATTTCACTGTGATTAGTAACTTGTTTCACTTTAATTACACGTGTTTTTATTAGCTTTGTGATCGTTTTGTCAGTAATATTATTTGTATTAATATTTAGCCTCTTCTGTTGTATTCCAAGAAGCGTAGTTCCAGCTATTTTGTGCAACTCTGATCTAGTTGTAGCCAAATTTAAGAGAATCGAACTCAGAATCAAATTGTTTATACCCCTGTCTTCTTCAACGTGTAAAGTACTGATACAGTCGTCCATATTAGAAGTTAACAACTCTTTTACCTAAGATGAAGAGGGGAAACGTCATGTTTATCTAATAACCAATGAATAATTGCAATAGTAGTGGCAAAATTTATGTAAAATCCAGCACCTTGGGAATTTCGTTTGTTCTACAAATCAGTATACTTTCTCCAACGTCTTTCATCCCAGCTCTTCCAGCTCTACCGATCATTTGTTTATAACGACTCAAGTTTAGAAACTGATTACCAACATATGGACGTCTGAGTATTACCTGTAATGTGAACAAATTATAACGAAATTGAAAAGGCAGACCATGTCTATAATAGAAAGTTACCCTTCGCGCTGGTAAATTAACGCCAGCAGCCAAAGTTGAGGTGCAACAAATTACAGAAAGAGTTCCAGATCTGAACGCTTCCTCCAGTAGCTTTCGCTCTTCTGCCATCAAACCAGAGTGATGATAAGCTACGCCAAACTTTATAGTTAGTTCCAGAATCTCACAGAGAGCACCTTCAGTTTTCAATGCTCTTATCAATATATCTTTCTCCTTTTTCTTATGATTGTGCAGAGATCTGGATGATTGTTAGAATGCAATTATTAAAGTAATCACGATACTTTTATAGAAAGACACAATGGCCAGGGTATGATTTGCTATTCTCCTTACTTGAACAGAACTTTCGTCAACAATATAGAAACATTCTCACAGTTCTTGCGACTCGGACAAAATATTAGACAAGAGTCTTGTGGTACAACATCCATTACCAATCCTCCAAGTTTATCTGGATCAAGCCTGAGAGCTTCCTGGGAGTACTAAATTTTGAAGGGAATAAACTGTCATCATTAACGTACTTCAAATGTATTGTAAACTTATGTAAACACAATTATGACCACCGAGATAAACGCTTACTCACAGCGTAAGCAATTTTCTTTAGATCAGTTAGTATTTCTTCTTGCTCAAGATCTACAAGCCAAATATCGTCCTCACATTTAACATACTCTTTCAATTCTACAGGCCTAAAATCTTTCGTGTAAATTTCAGCATTCAAAAATTTAGCGATTTCATTCAAATTCCCAATAGTGGCACTCATTCCGATAATATGTGGATTATCTGAGAAAAAAGAACTCATAATGAAGTGAAATGCTTTTGAGCATTGAGCAGATTATTTTTTTTCAACGCACTTCCAGTGTACATTATTTTTGTCAGTAGACCTTCTAGTGTTGCGCCTCTGCCTCCATCTTCTCCTAATAAATGAAGCTCATCAACAACGACCATTCCAACCTACTCAAAATGTTTCCCATTAAATTCAAGGTAATTTCATCCAAACTTTTGACTTTGAAACATTAGTACAACGTTACCTCATGAAGACGCTGGTTTTCTATCAAGCTATTAACCAGGCCCAGTCCCTTCTCAATCGTGCAGACATAAATGGTGTGTTTTCTCCGCCTTTTACGCGGCGGGTACTGCCCGTTTCCAGCGGCATATTCCTCGACCAAAAAATCTAAGGCCAGGGCAAAAGGTGCCAAAGAACGTACCTAAAATAAATTACAAGTATTATGAGCAAGGCGCAGAAGCATGAGAAGCAATATTGTGAAATTGCAAAAAGATGTTTTGAGCAGTAGCACCTTTTCTTGAACGATTGCAACAAAGGGAAGTATGAAGATTGCATTTTTTTTGTTAGCGACAAGCTCCTTGAGCATTAATATCTCAGCCACTAATGTTTTTCCACCACTTGTTGGGAGGGCATAAATTAAATTTTTTCGATCATAAATTGCCTTGAGTTTAAGACACTCGTCTTGCCATTCTGTAGATGGCAAAAAGTTTCCTCAATTTCTGTATCAAAAAATTTAAAGAACAAAGAAACTGGAAAGCATTTACCAAAAGAGGAACCTTACCATATAGTTCATCAATTCCCTTTACACGCTGTATAAGTGATTTTACCGAGCCTGGAAGTCCGTAAAAGGAATCTTTCATCGCATCCTCACAAAACCGTGGGACAACCGTCCGACTCTTTTTGTTGGGTCTGCTATTTTCCTTAAGTGGTGATAACGAGTGTTTTTGAACACGCGGAACAGTCGAAGGACAATCCAATGGTTCGGAATGAATTTTTTTTGGAGAAGTCAAGGTGCTGAAACTATCTAATACAGCCAACGGAGAGCACTCAGATTTGGTAGCTTCGACGTTCTCGTTATTGGATGATTCAAGTTCATTGAATACTCGATCCAGTAGACTGTCATCTTCCCACATAGATTTTTCGATACCAGAATCTACGACCGTATTGTTTAACCGATCATCACGGCATATCGATATTTCTGTTGTATTCAGTATGGTTTTCAGCTCCATGTGAACTTGTTCAGTTTTTTGTACCAAGGTTGACTCTATTTGACAAAATTCCTGGTCGCTTATATTCAAGTCCAATATTCTACTGTAATTGTGATCTTTCACTTGTTCAAAGTTTGTATCTTTCTCAAAGAACATGTTTTCCTCGGCATTAGTGTGGTTGTTATTATTCTGATAATATTCATTATCGTCCTTTGTTGCTGTAGCGACAACATTGTCAGTAGCATATGTAAATTCTTCATCAAAACTTATCGTGTTTAGTACAGTGTCGTCAATGGATAACCACGACGAAGGAAACGAGTTTCCTCCTGCCACTATTAAATTAGCACCGAGCTTTAGACTGCTTCCTCTACTCATTTTTTGACCAAGAGAAAAATCAGCCTGATCAGGTGTCACAGCCATTATGTTTGAATCACTTTACAAGTGAATTATGTCAACCTTAGAGGTTATACTCTGTTACCAAGGATGTAGCTTTATCGTGCCAATTTCCTTATTCTAACACGCGTAGCACCTTTGACTAGATGATTAATTTTTTGCTTTTGCAGAACTAGGTTATTCTACGCGGGAGCGTGTGTTCCGTCCACTCAAAATTCAAACGTTACAGTCGCCGCATTAAACGTAACACAGGTACACGGTGTTCGATGGCAAGTCCGCTAGTAGCGACATCCAGCGGTAATTCGAAATTCGAACTTCGCCAGTTGCGGTGGGTAACGATTTTTTATCCTGCAATGCCGTGATACGGTAGTCACAAATGCATGAGAAGTTGCCTACGGATAGGAGTATCTTCGAGTCCACTGATGGTATTCGAGCTAATATCGTTATAAATGGAAATGCAGAAATGGCGCTACGTTAAAAATGTAAATATTGTAACGTTCTTTGACGTTACGGAAATAAAATATGGATCCGCGAGTTTAATTATCAAGTCAAAATCAAGAGCGTGAATAAAATGTTGTGAAAAAGTTTTAATTGCGTAATATGTGTTTCTCGTTTGAAGTCTGAAACAAGACTGTTTTTACAATAATGTTGGTTGACGCAGCAACCTTATTCTTTTGAAAGACATAAGAGGTTTATAAACGTCTTTTATCTATGATGACTACTAGATCATTAAAGAGGGGGCAAAACGGGTGATTTCACCCTTTGTAACAATATCTTATGCTGAAGAAAGGATTCATAAAGAAACACTTTGTGCATAATTAGTTTCAATCTGTGGTGTTTTCCTTGCTTTTTTTCTGTTGTCTATTTTTAGAAAGACTATCTACATGTTCCGTATCCTGTTATATTTCTCATATCGCAGTCGTACGAGTAATTTTTAATAATTATTCATCGCAATCTGAGCGGTGAATTTCCAAAGTGCAAAAGAATTTTTTTTAAATGCTGTTTTGCCGGCAACGGCACCGCTTCGTGTTGAATCACGCATCCCATTAATTAGGTATTTACAACGTCCAGAATGCTTCACAGTGTATTATAGCCACATGTGAGCGATGTATTAACTTAAGCTCATCACATACGGTGTTATTTCTAAAATTACTCTACGGCAGAAGGTTGGTCACCAACAAACGAAGCCCACCGAACGTTGTAGCTTGGGTATTTTAGGCTGAATTTTTTTTTTGCTGGAGACTCAGTGATCGAACTTGTCGAAACTGAGTGCATTTCGCCGTACTAAATCAGTGAAATGCGGTTTAAAGGTGTTCGATTCATGTTATGTTCAATAATGTGCATCAAAATAATTCCAATCGGATACAACGGTATATTGTTGGAAAAGGTTGAACAACATGCCAGCTGCTGTAAGCCTCCGACATAGATATGTTAGTAGAATTTCGCATACGGCAAGGATAATACGTCATGTGCGAAAACAATCGACGTGTATCCTGTAACATGCGGGGTAGTTTCTTGAGGATCATGATTTATCACCGTGCCGACGAGCTGAACTGCGGTCCACGATGCTCCATGAATATAGGGAGAGATCAATAACATATAATATTTCCAATACTCCGTACTTGCCATCTGGACTTCGTTACGATCTCCGATAGCATTACGATCCTTACGATTTTTTAAAATTCAATTCAAACTTTAATTTAAACGCAAACATGCTGCGGATATGTTTTGTTACTTGCTAAAGATTTGCTCGCTCCAGAAGAGAATCACGATTAGGAAAATATGCCGAGTGAAGATATAAGGTATTTTCATAAGTATAAATAATACACGTTTGAGTCTCTGTCGCAGCAGTTTTAATGGTTCCGCCATAGATTGTATAGGAAGAGGAAGAACGCGAGTGTGCTAAATCTATTGGCAGCCATGGTCTGCGATAACGACCCCTTCCCTCCTTTGGAAAGTTAGTTGTTGGTCAACGAAGAAACTTCGGTCAGGAAATTTCTAAAGAAAAAAGAACGAGCCCGAAGAATTTATCGTCCAATATAAGAAAGCCGAACCAATAACTATAACGGCCCGGCGCACCCACCCGTTACTCTTATTTTATACGGAAATCATCGAAAGCTCTATCTTGCATTACCCATCGACCTAAACTTTCTTGGTCGGTTCTTCGATACATTTTGCCGTTAATATCGACACCACACCCTTGTCATTAGACACCTAACCAGCCCACGCAACGCGATCATTTGATTTCCATTTATTCCTGTACCCATTAATGCGTGCTTCTCCGCTTACCGTAAACAGTACGGGCAACACGTTGCGAAATCTACTTACCATATGCTATTTTTCTTGGAGTGGATTGAACCGCAGGTCCACGCGGAGAATAAACAAGCGATTGCCATTGCCTCCTTAGGGCGTTCCACCTGAGGCGTATCAAGCCATTGCGTGTATCGACATAACAAGGACTTTACAATTCGTCGCCATTTTGCCTTTTTCAATCAAATTAATAACCGCGCGTGCAATTTCTTGAGCAGAAAACTTGGCTGACCTGCATCGTGTAAGATCCTTTTAGTCTAGAACTGGATCAACACATATTCTTTAACGATGTCTCGATACTTGTCTCCCGACTCAACAGCGATAAACCCCATCTCTTGATCACACGAATTTGTTCAATACATCAAAATATACTTAGCTTAGTAAGTTTCAACCGAAAACTTTTTCTGTGGTTTCAAATTCCTGCGAAATTCATTATTACGTGTTAACTTTGCGTCTTGATATTGCATGGAAAAAATCATCAGAGCTATTCGTAGACACGCGAGTTTCACCCGTATAAATCGGTGCAAAATCTAAAAATTCTGCTGACAGAAACGGTACCGTACCGTCGGAGATCCTATCCGGAATTCTAGTAGACCGCCCAACTCCTTAGACTAAAACCGGTAAGGTAAATTCCCAGGTCATAGTTGGATATATTCTGAAACGTTATACCTATGTACATACCTACAGCCGAACTATGTATCCTCTAAGACCATGCATTCCCAGACCAAAGGCGAGGATTGATCGCAGGGTTTTCATTTCTGTTGCAATGAAGATTCCTCGCTGAGCCCGGAGAGAAAGACAGTTGGCCGAAGTAAATAACTTTCATCCCTAAGGACGAACAGGCAGCTTAAGGGTATCGACGTTGTACGTACGCGTGTACAAGGGCGCAGAGTCGGAGGGACGGAGGACACACCTGGAATGCCTACGCGAACCTTGTGCGCACTGTGGAAGGCTAAGTTCAACTAATGTATTCACGGGGTAGGTAATCATTGCGGTGCCTTGTTGTATGGAAATCGTATCCCCCCCGGGCTAAAGGAAGGATCTTTCGGCGAAGAGGAATACTTGCGCTGCCGTGTATCGCTATCGGGTCCGTCGTCATCCGACGGAATTGATTTCACTTGGATGAATTTGATTTGGAATAGCGGTCTCTGTCCGTAGCCATTTCGACGTTTTGTTCGGGTGCGCGATGCCCTGCGACGATAAAAACATTGCAGACGGAAACAGAGAACCTAAAATACACGTACGCATGCACCAATATATGAGTGAGAAATGAGGTGGTACTTTTCAAATACAAGGAGCGAAATGTACTTAAATGAATAATCAGTGAAATCAGAATGGTCCACTTGCAATTCCCGTATTAAACAAAGGGGAGAGAAGGCGCACGCTTACCGACAATTATAGTGGAGCCATTCAATTCACTGGCTGCGAGATCTTAGACCCTTCAGGATCCGCCGTAAGTTCAACAATGTGAAAGTAGGTCGTGCTATGTGTCGCGTATCGCCGAGCTGGCTGCAGAAATGTTGCAAACCTGAGTTTCAGGGTTTTTTCTGCAAATACCTGGTTTTATATTAACATTGCCAATTGATAAATACTAACTCAACTCCCGATCATAATTGCAGTGAAGACAATAATTAGGACTCGGCTATGCCCAAGAGTTGGGACGGATATAAATATTTTTTGTAACAACGTGCGTAAAGTAAGCTTTTTTGATCGTGATTTCCGCGCGCGAAGTGCTACGTTTTGGCACTTTACCTGTATACCATGCGGATCCGCGAGTATTTCGAAACGCTGTATCGAAATGACCTCACTTTAAGTGCGGTTCGCTAAACAGTAGCACCTTACGCACGGAAATTAAGATAAAAAAGGCTTACTTTATGTGCGCTGTTATAATAAATAACGTTTCATACCAGCGCGTGAGGTTTCACAGCCACGTACAATCATGTCACCGGTAATTATACGCGGTACGTAAATATCACTTTACCAACTTTAATCGAAAACTACTATTCGAGCATAAATATACCTTTTGATCTATAAGAGATAACATGGCATGAATGAAAACATTTGACTATCTATACTCCGTCAAATTTCGACCACGAGTCCGCAAACAGCGCATCGAACGCCCATTCCACTTGCAATGACGTTATCATGTGTGTGACAATGCAACCTTGCGAGCGAAAATTCTCAAAGATAAATGGAGGGAAAATGATAATTGTAATATTTGCCAGTTTATCTGTAACAACCAAGCCAGTTACAGATCAGTGACTACAGTCACTAGCTGTTATGCTGTTATGCGGTGATAGTGAGTTGTTATAAATGCTCATGGTCGAATTTGTCAATTAGCTCCAGCGACCGTTAGTAACTGAAGATAAGGAAGTGAATTGCTGTAATGTAAGTTGAGTATCATGTAATTGAAACCAGCGGGCAGTGGGGTTATATCTCCTTCTAAAACTATAGTAGGTACATTACGACACATGATACATCGAACACTCCTCGGTATGTTATATATAAATATGTAAGCGCGGACGGTCGATCGTAATTCAACTCACTCTGAAAACATGGATCGTTGGGTCGGTAAAGCTGCAATCGTGACCGGTGCCAGTGCGGGAATAGGTGAAAAAATCGCCGAAGCTCTCGTCAAGGAGGGTTTATTGGTCATTGGACTTGGCAGGCGATTGGAGAACTTGAAAGCACTGGAAAAACGGCTCGAGGGAGCTAAAGGAAAGTTTTATCCAAAGCAGTGTGACATTACCAACACGGAAGAATTTCAGGGCGTTTTTAAATGGGTTGATACAAAATTTGGAGGTGTCCACGTCCTCGTTAACAACGCTGGTCTTTGGACTCCTAAGCGATTCATTGGTGAGCAATAAGAATTGAGCAAATTTTTTTTTACTTTTGACCTGTGCAAATAACTACAGAGATCTAAGCACGTACATGTCGCTCATTTCTTCTCATTGATTTATCGTTGTTTGCTTTAGATGACGATATTGAGGGATTTCGAAAGATACTCGACCTAAATGTCATGGCGTCTGCCGTCGGTGTGAAAGAAGCCGTGGCTTCAATGCGAAGGCGAAACATAGCGGGTCACATCATCAATATCAACAGGTGAACGATCAATCCTATGAGATTCATCTCTGTAAATAATAGAGTGATAACAGACGAGTACCAAAAGTACTTGACGATGTTTTTGTGCTCCCACAGCGTATTAGGACATTGGCTCTCCTTTGAGAACCCTAGCAGTCTGTATTCAACCACAAAATATGCAATTACTGTCATGACGGAAACGGTAAGACGGGATCTCGTGGCTGTTGGTAGCAAGATTAAAATTACGGTGAGAAGATTTTAGTATCAGGGAGCAATTCTTAACGGTAGCTCTTTTACTAGAAAGACTTACCACGGTTATTAAAATTGGAGTGAGGCTTGACTCATGGTCATTTAATTATTTCTTCAGAGCATCAGTCGTGGAGTTGTCAAGACGGACATCGTTCGGGCAGCAGGTCTCCCTGCCTCCGAAGATTACTTCAGCAAATGTCCGTGTCTTGAGCCGGAAGATATAGCTGCGGGACTTGTATACGTATTGGGGACCCCGGAACATGTTCAGGTGACAATTTCCAACGTTCTTCATCCTCGCTTGTTCTTAAATACACTTTATATTTTCAAACTTCACGTTTTACACGCTGCACAACAGACTGCATGTTTGTTTAGTTTCACCGTTTATTATCGTGTCAGGCCAAGCTCGTTTAATCTCCGTGTTCAACTGTGCCATAAACTTGTTGAAATTTGATCAATTTTATAAACTTTTTAGATTACGGAATTGACGATACGACCAGTCGGCGAAGTATTGTAAGACATGGCACGATGAGTCAACTATGAGGACATGTACCCTACGTTTCAGGTTCGTCACGAATGGAGAGAAATTTAATAAAACTATTTTTTTTCAAAAAAATACATTGCATCTCGTCTGAAGTCATTCTCAATATTCTTGACATCCCTACATCCGACAAACAAATTACCTTTCCTCTATCACGTCTGGAACAAGATGTGTAGGTGTATATGAATAATTTATTTAATTTTCATAAGCAACTTGAAAAGCAGAACTAGTTTTATGATAAACTGGTGACAGCTCTTGATAAAATGGAAATGCTAATTGTCCAACTACCGTCTTTAGTAAGGTCTACTATGCGAAAAGCATAACAAACAATGTCACCCGTATCGCTCAAGTTGCAATATGTCGTTACATAAGCGTCACCCAATAATAATTTTGATCAATGCGGCTACGTTTGAAACCAGTAAAAAAAGGGGGGACTAGTTCACGCTTATTATTCAAAGCTGTCGGTTATTTCAACATAAGTATAGAATAGGCATGAGCAGGAATTGGTTTTATTCAATACATATAGTTATTACTGGATGATTCTAATGTAATCTGATGGCCTCCTACGAAATGTAATTAATTTGCTTCCACGAGCTTAATCTAATGCTGGATTTTTATAACCGACTTAAGGGATCATCCTATCGTAACCGGTCGAAAAATATCTGATTTTCGCAATTTGTTTTCGATGGTTAATATACGTTAATGAATCTAATTTTTTTATGTCGAATCAGGCCACTCCTAAAGAACAAAAAATGAATTTTTAAACGTTCCATTTTTTTTTAAATATAAATTTATCTCATAATGTGGTGACCGCAAAATTATCTGAAACAAAATTTAAAAAGAGATTATTAATCAGTATGAATGCCGCTACCTTGCTATGGAAGTTTTTTTTTTAATTAGAATTGACAAAATGGCGGCGTTTTGAAAAAAATTAGCGACACAAAAAAATCAGACTGGTTAGCGTATTTTAAACATCAAAGAAAAGATCGTGAAAATCAGCTATTTTTCGACCCGTTACACTGTGATGATCCCGTAAATATTGAATTAATATTAATTAATGCTGATTTATCAAAATTCCAAGCCTATAGGCTTCGAGTAAAATAATGCCCAATCAGCTCTCGGCTGGCATCCGGCTAGGAAGTTTAATGAAATAATTGCTCAACAAGCACCCGGTCAGCACCCGTTATAAGCACTTTATCAAAATGTTTGTCCAACCCGTCGACGGTAAGCACCCGGTTAAGGACGGGACGATTGCCCGCGTCCAGCACCCGCCCAGTAACCTTCTTTATTTTTTAGTATTTTGTCATTTTTTTCTACATTGCGCGTCTGTACAATCATGTAAGTTTCTTGTTCTGCACGATGACGGCCAGAAGTCTCGACTTGATGGCCAAATGACCCGGATCTATGATAAATAAAAGAAAAAATCGAACTCCTTATCAGTTTATCTTACAATTAGTGGCTACAAGTACTCACGATACCTTACTTAAGAAAAGTGTCATTTGCAAAATTTTTTTTTTTCATATCAGAGTACAAAAGACTGCACTTTTCAGTACTAGGTAATAGAAGTGCAGTTTTCTGTACTGTCGTAGAAATGATTACTTGACGCACGCAGACAAAAAAAGATGCTTAAACCATCATACTAGTGTCAAATAAAATAATTTTCACGCTCATTTAATCACTTTTCAATATCCTGTACCCTGACCCAAAAATTTTAAATTAGTAAATTACAGTTGAGTTCCTCACGCATATCTACTTTTTCAATGTACCGATCACTCAGCCATTGTCCACTTTGAAAAATGCTCACCTTTCCGAACATGGTGAAATCGCAGAAGGGCCGTTTCAGCGGCGATGCGATGCCCGGGCATCTGGGCGCAGTGTTAGAGAGAATCATCAGCTTTTCCTCTTCACCGTCATCCCTGGCACAAAGCGCGTTTGTCTTTGGGGTGAATTAACTGTCGGTCAAACGAGACCGGGTGTACTGTAGGGTGGTAACAAACTGGCTCATAGGCATTTGAACTAAATGGATCATAAGCTTTCGCAGGTTCTCCTCTATTTGTCAGTTTGGGGTCTGTGCGTCGGTCCGAACAGTAGCTAAAGGCCCCGGCCACGTTATATCAATTTGTATTGAACGTAAGCCTCCAGCAACCAAGATAAGCTCCTGGCGAACCGACCACTGCCTTCGCAGACTAGACGCACTCCTCAAGAACCGAAGCACAATATTGACTCGCAATAACGCGAGACGCAAATTATTGTTTTACATCGAAGAACCCTCAGCTCTCTTCGTCCTATTCAACCTGTGCCAGCAAATCCTCGAGCTTTATGCCCACCTACTCAATAATAGACCCGCACTATAAAGCGCCTGAGCAAATATTTTTCCTCAAGCGAGATCGAGCGGATCCTTTTAGTGGAAATCGGCTTGTAAGGTTTTCCACTTCGCACCCTGGCCTATGCTGCTATATACGGCTGAAAGAATTCGTGTTGTTATTTTGAAAAATCATTCTCCCTCCACCCCGTGGATTTGTACCTGCACTTTTACAAGCGCTGAAATATCGCGGTATGGGTAGCTAACGATCACTGATGTAGGTATAATTGCGTGCGGGGATCATTTCGGTTATTTTTCCACCCACACGTCAAAGTTCTTCTCCGATTTTCATTTTTCACCCCTTATCCCTTGTATATATAGGTATATAGGTATATAGGTATATAGGTATACAGGTATATCTCGTTTTCTGTACCATTTCCTCTTCTCGTTTTATTCCCTCGTGATTCGAGCCGTGTTTTCCTTTCCCTTGTACGGCACCACTTATCAGCATGAGCCTTGGGCTCGCACACCGCGAGCAAAACGTTTCATCTAACATCTGGTCTCGACCCCTTGTCTTTTCGCAGCGGCATCGCGCCGCGAGAAAAGAATCCTCTGGAGCGGGTGGAATTCGTTTGACGCAAACAACCGCCCCGGGTTGTGTAACGCCATGGTTCGGATGCTTTCAGCGCGTCTTCCACTTTGCGAAATGCTTTGATTACAAATAGCAACTTGACACCTGAAGTGCCGCCACCAAAATTGCTTGCGAGAACATCCTCTGCGCATGCCCACCCTTATCCCCGCCTGTATAACGCACTCTTGGCTGTATAACTTGTGATTCGAATGCCTTGCAGTATACGGCGGTGGACATTGATCAGAATTTTATAGGTAGGTCCGTTTTATCGAACGTATCTCCAATTACTTTCCACAGAACGGTATAAAACACTTTGGAGCAACTTTTTCCATCCACCTTCACGTACGATACTCGAACAAATATTATTCAAGGCTCAACTTATTGCCGTAAACCAGAATAAAACTTGGAGCATCGATAACCGAAGGTAGAAGACATTGGCTTCCATATTTTTCCAGACCCGTGTCACGTCCTGAGTTCTATTAAATATTCCTGGCCCTGAAGGGGAGGGTGCAGAATAGAGCGTGAGACGTGGCGCGAGGTCAGCAAATCGTTGAATTCAACGAATATCGATTACCCCCACCTGTTTCCCAGTTCCTGCAGTTTGCAGGAGACTGCGGTAGGCTTTGATGCGATCCAAACGAAACCGCAAATTCCACCGGGCAGCAACAGCCCGCACCAACGTAGAAACAAGTACCGTGGCAATCAAGTTTCAATTCCGAGGGATCTGCTGCATCATTCAGGATACATACATTGCGCAGAAGCGGTCGTCTGCGTTGTAATTATTTAATCGGAACGACCCGCGACCAGGACAGAGCAACGCCTATCTGAAAGAATTGAAACGCACAGGTTCGCATGACAAATATCTCATTCTGCATCAGGGATAGGAAATTAAATGTGAATATGCGATTCGAGGGTTGGCATTTTGTACGAGGGTCACGAATCGTCCGGGGGAAAGAACCGAGAGGGAAGGAAGAAAACTAAACATTTTTTCTCATACCTTACAATCAGCTGAACCGTTGCTCATCCCTACAGTGACTTTGAATTCGTAACGAACGAACGAACGAACGAACGAACGAACGAACGAACGAGAAAGAGCTCCGTAGACGCGAGAGGGTGAGCGCATTAATGAAATGAGTTTTCAACTCGGTAAGTTTTCAAGTCTTGTCCGAGGATGAAGATTTATAGTTGGCCAACCGTAAGGAAAGTTTGCGGGCAAACATCTGCAGGGTCTGGCAAGAAGACTCCCCTCCCTGTTTTGCCACAACCCTCGCCCTGCCTGCCAAAAGATTTTCGCAACTCAAAATTATCAAATACATGTCGTCCCTATCCAACTTGTCCTTTCCGGAAATTCAGTTTCCAGCTCACATGATCAAGATATCCAGATACGCTTCTAGTGCGGAGCAACAGCTTTCTCGTTTCCGCTTCGTTTTACCGATTCATTTTACGGATGGTACACTTATTTCGCTTTTTCTATACACGTTCTCCCTACATGCCACGTTCGAATTTCCCCGCTGACCTATCACGGCCATCGGTTGACTCGATGATGCGCCTTGTCTTATTCTCCTTCAAATCTCCCTTTACAGATACGGATGCACCAACCTTCCCAAGGCGCACGATGTAAATTATGGAGATGAGTTACCTACTTCCGTCTCCCTTGATTCTTCCAATAAATCTTTACCGTCAAACTGCGGTACCTGGAAGTTAAGGGTGGTTCTCGCCCTGGTTTGCGTTCATTTTCATTCGCTTGCTTTGGTTTACAAAACGACGTAACAACATCGAGTTCTGCTTCACTCGTTCCACAACCAAAGCATTGTAGGAAAGCGTTAACGAAGTGCTGGTGTTAATCTCCCGAGCCCTTGTCTTATTTGCTGTTTAATTATCGAAAAAGACGTTTCTATTTCAGGGAATGCGATTGAATCTTTCATTACTTATGGTTCAATTAGGTGGCTCGTGATCATCCGGGCTTAGCTACACCGAGTCCGGCTGCACTGCAGGAGCTTCCCGATCTGTTCAATTATTAAACTGACGAATGGTCCCCAGGGACTGTTGATGCTGGTCCCGTGCTAAAGAAAACAAACGAATGAATCCCGGAAGAGTCGTAAGAGGCTGTAGTTATTTACCCGACTGCAAAGGCAGGCTGCGCCCACCACCCCTTTTCCATTCACCGTCCGATTAACAGCGCCTCCGGGCACGCCTTGCCATTGTACTCGATCGGAGAACCTCGAGTACCAAAGTCAGAGATCACGCGACCTGCAATATTGCACGAGTTGACCGGTCTCGGCGCAAAACAGTCAAGGAACTCTCCTTTCGCAGGCAGCGATAATAGAAACGAGAATTACCGATCAACACGCACCGCGGGGCAACAGATCCAACTTGTAGACAGAAGTTCTCTTTTCATCCATTTCACGTGTTCGACATAGCGAACGCGGGCACAAAACGAAGGGTGTGTAATTTCAGAAATGAGAGGGGATCGAGGACGCTTTTCTTCGAATGTCGGAGGGTCCGACCCTTGTCGCGTTTGGCTAAATACAGAGATTACAACGGTCAGAAGTCTCGAGTGGTGGCCAATACGATGTTTCGAATCCGGACAGCAGCGGGATAATCTGCAGCAAGGGTTGCAGGTGCATGGAACCACCGCGAAGCCATTTGTATCCACGACTTGAACTAGGACAGGAGTTACGCGTTGTTAGTAACATTATGAATAACGTATCGTCGGTAAGATTATTACCAACGCCAGATGGCGATACATGGCACTCCGTGCTCGCGGATTACAACGTATACGTATACTGCAAACACACAGCGTGTACGTTGTTATGTATATTTTATCACCGGGGCAGATAAAGGGGTCTCGCGATGCTCTCCCTGCCTACATGGCCGAATCTGTACCGGGGCTCTCGAGTTTGCGTCACGGCCTGGGCGAGACGCCATTGTCTCTTTTGTCCGTGATTTCCTCTCGCCCGTATTCAGCCAAGATCTGTAACGCAGATAGAGCCGTACCGTACCTGCAGGCCCGCACACGCATACGCGACAAATGGCTAATACAGATCTTGTCACGCGAGGGAACTAAGTGTCAATATGTGTGTGAAAGAACCTTCGCGTCCTCCTTTCTTCCCTGGGCAACAATGGGGGCCCGGTTCTGCCTCGCAACGCCGCCGAACCTGTTGCCGAATTCATAAAATTCCACCGACGATATCTTCAGTCGTATACACATGTGTGTGTATAAATTTGTATTCTCCTCGCGGCGTATGTGATACTCACTGTCTGATACAACTTTCAAACGTCACCTTTCAACTGACAGGTGGACAAAAGCTTACATTCGAGCTGCTCGAATCAATAACTATTATCTGATTTTTCATGGGCCGTATCACGATTTCGAATAGCTAATAATAATTTGAACGACGAGCGCGTGGACTGCAATAATTTCATCCCAGTATTCCAAAACGATTGGTTGTCGATCAACTTTGCAATAAGTAGTTACCAATGGATGCGAGCAACAGCTTGAATTTGCATTATATCGTTTGGAAATGTTCCTATGCACATTTTTAGTAAGTACGAAACGCTGATTCTAATTGTAAGTTTTGTCAGAAATGACATACCGAGTGTCGATTATATAACACAGGATTCGCATTGTGGCTGCCCAATGACTGACACTCACTACTAGTCTGGAAGTTAAATTACCTAGACTGACGATGAGTACGAGAAGACTGTTCGATAGACTGAGTTATGACACAAGAATACATAATTGTGGTGAGTGACGAAGTGCAATTTCGAATGCTCGAGTCAGAACATTGCAACGGTACGGTACTAACAACCGGGATTGAAATTTATACAAGTACTGCGGGAATGTGTAGGTACATCAAGCTACTTTGAGCGGCACGTGACGCGGCAAGCGGTAAGAATTTGTAAAATTGGTCGGAAGGTCTCCGTCCCGGGAATTGTGTGCCGGCCGGAACTTGAGGCAAACAACCGGCTAGACAAGAAATTGTTGCCTCTTCCAAGCGCGGTGTGTGTATTTGCACTTCCACTTTGTCGGCTGCGGCTGAATAAGTAGAACGAAGCCTATACAAGTATATATATGATATATATATAATAATATATATTGTATACACATACACAATGAACCGGGCGAGTTCAGGGATTTTCAGCGTTGCCAAAATTTTCGGTTGTCAACTCGTGAATTACACGACAAGTTATATACCTACCGCAGATCTAATAATCTTCTTGGCTTCGGTCCCGGGTTCGCATTGTACACGTATTGTATACAATGTATTCACCAGAAGTGAAATTCGGCTCGGAATTCCGAATTCAGGTGAAGACTTCAAACAACGATACCAACAGAATCGAAAGTTCTTTATACCACGGGTATTCCGATTTTACGACAAAACTAATACATTTCGCAGGTTATGAAAATGACGATTGCGGAGATTTTTGACAGCCGTGCGCCAGAATACTTCCCGATTCGCACCTACGATGCCTACGTCACGGCTCGGTGATGAGGGACGTGTGCCGGCGTTGAGGTAGCTCTGCAGCATCGTGCAATAAGCCTGGACTATATTTGTTCGGCAATTAACTGAGGTATGCATATGCATGTTTACACTCAGCCGCGGTGCGCGGGTCTCGCGTTCAATGAATTGTAATCACGAAAGGGCAGCGAAGTTTACGCCGATCAGAAGCCAACCTTGCACTGCCACCGGAGGCGGCGGCGGCGTCGATTCGTGCCGCGAGGGCGCAGCCATTGTGGTGCTTATGGTTGGGTCGCTGCTGTACGGAGGAGAGGACGTTGAGAACGCCGGGAAGTCAACACCTCGCACCTGGTGGAGCGGTTCCGAGAAAATGCGGGGGCCGTCACAGAAATTCGTCACGAATGCTACATGCGGTTATAATTGTAAATTGCCTCCCGGTTTCCCCGGCTCCCTGCGCTACTGGCGGCGGCCGACGAGATTCTGTTCGCCGTGAAAGTGGTGCGAGCTTTTTGCGCGATGCATGCTGGCGTAGTTTGGTCGTTAAGCCACCGCGAACACACGCAGCCCTGGCTTCAATCGTTTCCGACACATTGTTGCCGCTGATTGCACCCCGTCTGGGCATCCAACGCCGGGCCAAACCTCGTCCAAGACCTATCAAACGGATATTTCAACGCGAGTTTATCGTCTTCCGTATTAGCTTCGTCAGCGAGTAACGTGTCCCTCGGTATCGTCCCTTCCGACCCGGGACCGTCGCGTCGCGTCGTGCCGAAAGATGCATGTGCTGGGTTATTATCGATCGGTGTGAAATGCAGACGGATATTTTAATAGGGTGGTTCAGTTTTCAGCTTTATTTTATTTTACTTTTTGTTCCTAAAGTGTCACCAAAAAATATTCACAGGTCGCTACCCATTATTGTAATATTTTTTATTTATTTTTACGTACACACATTACGGACTCACGTATATGTCGGGATATTTTTGTTTTTTGTATCGTTGGTACAATTAATCTTTCGCCAATGAATAGCAAGCCGTGCCTAACAATTCCGCAGTTGACTGTTCTCGCCTTTTATCCGAAAGATCAGTCGTCTCGGAGAAATTTGGATGACAATTTTTGTTACCGAAATAGGAGTACCGCATCACCTCAACGCAAGGTATACGAAGCAGCGACGTATGATCGAGCTTTCTCCTTGCCCGCCTGTGCATCGATACTGCAGTCAAGTTGACACAGGGAATACGGGTCCACGTACGCAAAGGCGTCGCGACGGTCGGAGGATCGGGTTAATAGCGTTGTAGGGTGTAGCCTGTCAGACGGACAATGTGATATTTTATCACGTTGCCGTAATATTACTCAGCGAAGCGGCGTGCCGGCGCATCGAACCGGGATAATGACAATCATTAAAGGCGAGCTATCGTTCCGCAGTCGATTTATGGGTACCGGAGATTACGGAGCGATGAGAGATAGAGTGCAACGTCGCTCTTTTCGCGACAACGGCAAGCGCGTCGGGGAGTGAAGAAAAAATTCAGGGAACGAGGCCGAGGATCGATTCTGCAAACTCAAAGTATGCAAAGGTAGGTATATGTTTATTTTACGTTACCGCACGGGGTGCGAGATGCCTCTTGCCGGGCGGCGATAAGGCGAAACAACTTACTTTCGCCTGCGGAAACACCGCCGGTGGATCTTCCTCCCCGCGCCCAAGCAGCCGTCGAACGCAAATACGCCGGAAATGGAGGAATTCCCCGCTGCGAGAAATTTTCATCCAGCTTCCCGTTTGGAACGGACGCATGCGAGGTCCGTCTTCTTTGCTCTATAATTTTCGTACTGTGTATAACCCGCAACTACCAAGTCCTCGTCTTTCACACGTCCTGGCTGTTATCCACAGAACCGACTCCAAATGCTGCTACGCCAAAGAACCATTGTCAACTCCCAGATGTAATTTTACGCCAGCGACAGATTCCCTGATAAAAACTTGTCACAGATTAATCGTTCTTCCCGTTTCTCTCAAACTCGGCTTTTACAACACTATTCAACCTCTATTACCTTGCGTTACGCCTGGCAAAAACTCCCAAATGTACGTCTACGTTTTTGTAACAGCTGTTGATTAATCGAAGCTTCCGGCTTCTCTGTACAGAGGATAAATCTAATAGGTATGTCAATTACTAGCGCTTCTTCTTTCTACCTCTCGCTCCCACTCCCCCCCCCCCCCCCGCCCTTGTTCTCTCTTCTTTCGATAAGAGATAAGCGGCGATTCCGAGGTCTCAGCAAGCACTGCCTCTCAGACTCCGGAGCCTATCAAACCTAGGCGATAGCGTGACTATCGTAATAGTTTAGCGGGTTATCGGGAGCAAGAAGCCCCCCTGGGCACTCTTAGATAGTTTTTCTTCGCTATCCAAAGCCGCAACGTATTCCAGTTTTCTCGTTAGCCGTCTCTCGACCCGAGAATAATAGCTGGAGGGGAAAGAGGGAGCAGATTGCCTTACGGCGAAGTTCGTACGCTGCACTTCCTCAGAATCTCGGGAACCGGATATCCCTGGCTCAATTATCCGTGGCTTCGCTATGGCAATAATCATAGCAGAAAACAGTCGCAGGAGGGTGAATTCTACCGGAATGATGTAGTGTTGGGTAATAAAATACGGGACGTGCTTATGAAATACGGTGCAACGGGAGGGAGGTATACGTATGTACGTGTACGAGCAGAGTAAAACTTCTCATTATCCCGACCGTTTTAATCTTCGCCGGCGAGTGGAACTTCTGAACGCAAGGACGGAGGCGTCGGCGTTGGCCGTGAACTATACCCTGGAAAGGAATGAAATGAAATGAAAGAATGAATTGTTTGCAGGGGAGGGGTGTCTGATTGCACACGGCTCGCCTTTTCCCTCATCATCCTATTCGCAAGGGAAACAAAACGCAAAACTTCATTTTCTCGCGTAATTCTTGCTCTTAATATCAGGTGTTGGCTAGCTGGAGGAACAGGTGAAATGGATTGAATATCAACGAAGATAATAATCATAATCAATCGTCATATTTGCTGGACGATTATACCTACTTATCGTTCGAATGATATTCAAGCCGGAATACCTTTTACAAAATTTCAATTTACACGAATCATACTCCCTACAGAAGTAAAACTATTCACGATACTTTTTCACACGTATTCGTTGAAAGAATAAAACAGAATTATAGAAAATGCATTTGCGAGAACAGATTCAGCCAGAATCGAGAGCGACATTAAATTATGATCACAAAACGCCGAAATCAGTCCAACTGTCGTTGAACTTTGGTCAGTCCCTCTTATTCCTGTTCCGCCAATTGCTTGTCCACGCAATAAATATTACATCCACGTAAAGGACGCGAGACACGAACTGACCCTGTGGGATGTCAAACTTCCCGCGGAGTTGGGAACAAGGGTAAAAGCGGCAGATGTTGCAGGTACAGGTCAGACGGGAACGTGCAGTCTCCAGATTAGTTATTTTAAATTAATACCCGACCTCGGAGCAGGTATTAACATCGAAGAGGTCCGTGAAACGTCGAGGCAAAATCCGCGGGCTTTTCCTTTGGTGGCCATTTCTACCCCTGCGGCTGATTTGCCATTCGGCTGCTCGACACGTTCGGCAAGGCTGATGATTCCCGAACCTCCAGGACCTCGTCTCACCGCAAAAGATCGAGAATAATTACCAAGAATCACGGTGGGATCCGAGTCGTGTCCTGCTTGATGATTCCCTAGCACTTCGAAATTTCATCGGCAATCGCGAGGGCGTATAATATTGGTAGGAAACCGGAGGAAAGCGGAGGTAACACGGAGGCTGCGCTTGAGAGGGAATCGATCTTGAGGGAATCCGTCACACGATACTCACCCGCACCGAATTCACCAGGGATAGCTTTCGAGCAAACGTGTATCCTGTGCGGCTCCCGCACTCTCTGCTAGACTCACGGAAGCTTCCACTTTGCCGAAAGCTCGCAGGCTTCAGGCTGTAACTTTACCGATGCAGGTAAGCGTAGGTGAAGGGCTCGAGAGTCTGTCGGATTCGTGGAGTTAGGAATTCAGGAATTCAGGAATTCCGGGAGGCTAACTTGCTAATCAACCAAAGTGATCCCATTACCTGGCATAGATTTTATGGCTGCGTATTTGATAATTCGATTGACAGTTCTTGGTACTTTTAACCTTTATTTTCATTTTGCCGTTATGATTTGCGAACGTGACGGTTATAGAAACTCATAATATCACCTCGGACTGAATACGGGTTAGGTATAACATGCTTTCCAGGTATTTTAATCCGTTGGAATTTAATCGAGCGTGTGATGACGCGAACGGGAAAAAAACGTGATGATATACAGTACGAGCATGAACACGTTTTACCGGTGGTTTTTTCAGAGCGTATACGTGACCGCGACGTTCCAACTCTCCCGACCATCTGTTTCATCATAATTCCACTAAACCTTATTTTCAAGCTTTGGTTTCAAAAATATATCCTATTTATCCCGGTGATAGTTACCAATTGTGTACAATTATTGTATCTAGACACTATCCAAACCAAGATATCCAACCTGCCGAGTAAAAATACGGTAGCCCGGGGTTCTGCGGCTCCTATCTTACCCATAAGCGAGTCGGGAACGAACACCTGTGATATCGTAAATTTAATTGAAAAAAGAAAAAAAAAAAAAAAAGGACGAACAAAAAAAGAAAGGAGAAAGGTGGCGGCAAAGGCCGAGGTACCAACTCATGTCGGGCCGACCTTATCTATGATATACAGTCCTATGTTCGGCGAGGAATGATCTTGATCGTCGGCTCGGCTTCTATTATATTGTTCGTGAGTTGTACAAAAGCTACTGCGCAGAGCTGTGGCTGTATCGACTAAGTTGTATAAATAATTTGGAGGGGAAAATAAACGCCTGATAAAACCTCTATAATTTGCATAAGAAATTTGAGTGAGAATTAGCCCATGCGGAACCTGAGCGAATACCAAAGGTCACGGCCTTTCCGAAAGCCGGGAAAAAGACTCAGTCACCGTTTCCTAAGCTCTTTCATAACCGTCCCGTTCGATATCCCTGTTATATTCACACGACGAAATCCGTTTTATTATTTAATCTCCGTTTCAGCTCAACGTGTCGTTCGGATCAATTACACGCGCAAATCTGTTCGGGGAAAGAGGGAAACAGAGGAGTTAATTAATTCAAGTCCGTTCAGAAATAAATCCTTTCCAATTTCGCCTTATCGAGACGAGCACCGAAAACATCCACGCCCGGCGGAAGGGGAATTACGTATTTATAATGCACGGTCGGTGGGATCTGAGATCTGTCCCGTGGCTCTTATATTTTTAGACGCGGAATGTAGGTACGATAAGGTTACACTCTTGACGTAAATTGTGCACGATCGTTGCTGTCGCGTGATTCGAAACGCCATACTCGTGTAATACATTTTTGAGCTACCGAGCTCATGCAGCGTGAGGCGTACCCGACTCGAAACGAAATATTTATGTGCGCGAGTCTTCTTCCAAGATGAAATCCGGTTGATGGAGAAAAAAAGAAAAACACGAGTGAAAAAGGAATTATTCTCGACGACTACTGACGAAAATTTTCACTGTCAAAATAAACAAAACGCTCGAATACGAAAGTGCAAAGTTACGATGCATTTCCTAGTTTTAGGTTTCAGGCTGCATGTATGCTCGGTCGATTTTATTTGATCTACTGTTTCCACGTATAAACTAACCCAAACTTTTCAGCTTTCATCGGTAACGTTGGCGTGATGTGCGCTGTCAGCAGATTTTATATACGATCTGTGATATGTTTTTACGTCCTGCCTGATTTGAGGTGTCAAAGAGTTTACGCCCTCTATCTTTTTTTTGTAGACTAGACCAGCGAGCATTGGTTATTTTCGGAAAAGATTTCTCGAAGCGTTTTGTGCCTTGAGAAAAAGTCTTTCACCGTTATCCGTATATCCCAAGGCACGTATGGGTGATTACGGGAATCGTGTTGAACGCTACCAGTATTCCGAACCGAATGCATTCCGTACCATTTAGCGAATTTGGAATGATCCTGCGAAGATGAAACCCTTCGAAGTGTTTTTCCGCGTTTTACCAACGATTCCGAATTTTTTCTCACTTTCACCAGGTGAACCAAATGCTTGCAAAATTTTTGCCTGTACTTATCTCGATTGGGACGATTGCGTCTATTATTATATAAGCCTGGAGCTTTTTATACAGCTTCATTGTCACTCTCTTACCGCACGTGCTGAACTCGTTTCCGGAATCGATACTGTTTCGTCGTAGAAGAGATATCTCGCGCTGGAAAACGGACAATTTAAAATTGCGCGCTGGACAGAGGCCACAATTGGACTTTGAGAGTTGTGAGCTTGGTGCGAGAGGGATTCGTTCCTTGTTTCAAGTCGCTTCGAATTCTGCGAGTAACGTCCTTCCCGGACGTGTTTCGAACGACCGACTTTTCCCGCATCGCACTCTTTTCATTCCCCGAGAGAAACTTTTAATATTCCAATGCAGCGTTGTGTACAGGTTTGCAGAGTTATCGAATGGGATGTATTCTTTTCGATCGCATACTCGATAAAAAGTTTGCTCAACGATACTCGCGTAGATGGGCATAGCCGAGCGGTAAAGCATGCTGCGTAAAAGTGTGGAATAGAAGAAAGAGGCTCGTTGATGGACGTGATAAGGTACCTGGCTTCTTCCTCTGTAAAAGGAATTTCAATTTCACGCCAAGACCTCGGCTTACGTGTACTTCCGGTGGGAATGCTCGATCCGCACTCGGCGTCGTCGCGACGCGACGAGATGCTCAGCTTTGAAAAAGCGGAAAGCAATCGCGCCGATCCCCCTCGAAGAGGCCTCTCGTCAACCCTCGCATGACTCATATCGTCAGGTGAAGATCACGGCGCAAACCTCGAGGGTGAATGACAAATACATCGAGACTGCATGGAAAGAGTGCCAGATTTATTCCTTTTCAAGGATGTATCGGGTGCACATTTCAGACAAAAGAGTATAGAGACGAGAAGAGGCTTCGAACCTATGACCGAGTTGAGATGTAGTGAGATTTATATAAAAAAATAAATAAATAAATATTATCGCTTTTAGCGTGAAAGAAGAATGAAAAGCTGTGAATTGTGATCGGAATAGCATTTAATAATATCTGTAACGCGTTCAATTTTCAAGCATCTTTCATCCATTGAAAACTCGTATATTTCCTTGAATTTCGACGAATAGTAGTAGCTCACCTCGTCCGTAAGTTATTAATTCCACGCAAATCACTTGACACTGATATTTGACAAATCAGAATATATTTTCAAACAAATCATTTATTAATCGTACGCAGCTTACGTGTATATGTAACTTGTTTTTTGACGTAAATTAAAAAGCTCGAACGCACGTCGGGATAATTTCACCACACTGCGGATTCATTTCGCCACACGGCGAAATTATTTTTCGCAGTATGGCCACACTGCAGATTCATTTCACGAAACTGCAAAATTATTTTCCACAGTTTGGCCACACCGAAAATTCATTCGCTGCAATGCAAAATTGATTTTTAACAGTATGCCTCATGCACTGCCGATTCGATTCTTTTACCATAATACAAATTCATTTCTCTGTTGATTCCTTCCATGTTCTAGTATCTGCTGTCATTTTATGATGCTGAGCTTCCCACTCGTTATCTCACTCTTGCTATCTCACTGTTATTTCTTCACGCTTTTCACTAGTATTATTTCTTCTCTCTCATCAGATTCGTCCAATTTTCTGTTTCACTTCAGTTTCTAGTATTTGAAACTTGTCGAACTTGCCTTTTTCCACTGCTCGTATTTCCATCGGTAGTGTTTGGAGACTCCTACTGTCGGAATAATCATGCTCGGACACGGTTGAAGCCGCTAAAGGGAGTTCGTTTAACAGTTTTTAGCCAAGTTGACGTGCCCAGCGACCTGTTACGGTTGAAGTTATTTTTTTTTTTTTTCGAGACGTACAGGCTGATTCCAACATGTTGTTGGTAATACAGCTCTTTCCGTGCGAATCTGTCGATTTTTATTCGTTTCGGTATATTCTGGGTACATTGCTTTGACCCAATTTAACTGGATCAACTTTGCAGCTGCATTTGCTTAGTCTTCATTTCGTAATTTTTTAGTTTGCAGTAAGTTTTAAGCGGACCGTGCAGCTGATAGGCGTCTAACCGAAGAGAGTCTGATGCGTGCAATTTGATCGGAGCTGCTGCAAGCTCGCCAGTCCTACATAACTCGTTTATAACTCATCGGAATATTATATTATTCGGAAAAGAAGTTCGATGAAATATAAATAGAGAACGCATTAAAAACTAGCCAGATATTCCGGATCTCCGGGATGGAGGGCTTGCATCGATTTTCCCCGCTTTCGACATTTCAACAGGGACAGGTGAATAGAGGGTGTTCGTTTTTCGTTAATAAAACACGAATCCGTGTCAAACCCGTTTGACTACAGGCTCGGCGGGTACGAGCACGGCGTTTTGATGAAGTTTTTACGGGGCCGAGGAGGGTGTAGGACGGTTTACGAGAGGTCATCTATTAATTGACCGCGTACCTCAACCTGTACGTGTAACGCGCGGGTTCTGTCCCCTGAAATTACCGTATAGCCGGCGTCGTATCACCGCGGGACGATTAATTTTCGCAAACGTGCAGCGCGTATTTCTGCACTGCGATTCAGCGCCCCCGGCTCTCCAGGCCGGATGGCTTTAGTACGCAGGTATAATACCACCTCCTCTATTATGCATTGGAATATTTTGACAGCACTTTCGGGTACACGGAAACACGTGCGCATTGTCCGATAAAAAGTGACGACGCCCGATTAAATATTCTACCATTATATACATAATGCAATTTACGAACGAGGTTAATAAACACGCGTTTAATAATAATTACCAAACTGTTATCGTCAACTGCGAAACGGCGCTCGACACGCTTTGAATGTACATACCTATACGTATGTCCGCACGTTGCAAAAGCATACCGGTTTCAAGTGTTAATTAACTTCAAAGGCATCAATCGGGACTTTCGTTTTCATTTACATGTATGTGTATATACATGTTTTTTTCCTCCTTTATTCAATACTACGCGGTAATGCACCCATGAGTGCGTTCCGCCTCGCGGTAGATTAATCTGCAAACCAGCTACAGATACGGCTGGTATTAAGCGGTAGTTAATTAAACCGTAATTGAGGAACGGTTGCTCTTCAAGTTTTGCTCAGTCTGTGAGTCAAACTCGCCTGCTTCGCATCGGACATTCAATGAGTGCACTTACATCGGTGTAAAAAAATCATCTACATCCCAGTGTACGGTGTGCGTAGTCGTTCAATGATTCGGTTTAATCGTAAGTTCTTTACGTTCGATTCGGACTTCTGTACCAGCAAAATAAATAAATGACACAGGAGAAAAGCTTATAAAGCATCGACTGATAAGCCTTGAAACAAGTTCAGGCAAGCATCACCGTCCGTATGAATTCAGAGATTTGAATCGTCTCGGTGCGTTATTAAGTCGCGACAAAATTAACAGAATCAGCGCTGTGCGGATAACAATAACCAACTGCGCATACAGGAGAGAAGCGACTTAACTCTATGTATGCAGATTTCGAACGAGATGTATATGGAGATGCAATTGTCATTCTAATTTGTTCAGGGATTGGTTCTTGTTTACTTTAGACGGTTGCCGGTCATCTGCATACCTAGCGGGACATTTGTATAAGCCAAAACTTATCCCAATGCGCATACCCACCGCTGCGGCAGCGGTTTTCGGAGTTGACACGATCGCGTTTGAGTTTAAAGTTAATCAGCAACGGGATCGATGCGTTCCTCCGGGTTCGAGCGGAGAGAGGAGAGGCAGAAGAAGAAGAAGAAGAAGAGAGAAAATAAAAATCGAATCTCGAAACTTACGATCGGCGATGAGAGGATAGATAATGGCTCTCGGTAGGAAAGAGCCAGAGCTCCGGATAAACTTATAGGTGCACCGGCAGCCCGCCAGCTAGGTTTTTCCCTCTTTTATGCGAGGGCGTAAGCGGTGAAACGAGGGCGGAAGATGAGGGGATTCCAGCACCTCCTGGAACGTGGTGAAATATCGAAATATGGTCCCGAGACTGAATCGCGGGCCGCGTTATGCCCGCCTTAACGATTTGGGGCGATGATAGCAGGCACGGTTTCTCTGTATGGCTCGGGGCGCGGAGGCGACAAACGACTCGGTTTTACCTGGTACGAGGAAATTGTTCATGAATAATAACGAGAGGCGCGGGGACGGGTGAAAAAGACGTTCCTGGACTTGGATAAATCTTCCGTTCGATACTTGCAAATAAACCGAGCGCATCGTTGAGCGACCACCGATCAGTTCTGCTTCCTGTGTTTTTCGACTCACGGCTAATCCGAACACCGCTCCTTGATCCTTGTTCTTGTAACCGGGGTTGTTTTTCTACCGTGAACACAGCCATCAATCAAGGCACGCGCGAGAGTTCGAAGTGGGTTTGTTTTTCTTTCCCACTCGTCGGCGAACTTTATCGTTTTAATTAAGCTGCTGCACTGTTCTTATTTTTTGTTTAATATCTTTTTTTTCTTCTGCTTTACTTCTGTTTTGTTACTTTTTTCTTTACAGATTTTTTCTACGCTACATCACGCCTCGGTGCACTTATTGAATTTCATTTTATATCGCCGATGAGGTTTGAAGCGGAAACAAAGTCGAGATATTAAAAACAAACCGACGATGTGGACGAAATTTTTGAATCATTAATCACTACACGAATAAAGTTATCCAGGTTTGTTACCTGCTTTCGTTTTCCCCATTCCAATTTCGCCAGCTGCGTAATAATTTCGCCGCTCTTTCTCTCCCTCGCAGATGAATTCCTGCCAGTATTCCGGGAGCAAATAGGCGCGAGGCGAGCCGAGTGAGCGTGTGTTTCGTGAAATACGTGTACGCCGAGTGGAAAGTGACATTTGGTAAGATTTGCATAACCGAAATTTCTGCCCTGCCGCGAGAGGGGGCTCAGAGTCGTTTGGTTTTGATTACCGGCGAGCTGGCGCGACGCCGTGACGTTTCCAAGTTTACGTCAGCGACGAGAGTAATCAGTGGGAAAGCGGCTAGAAGACAATGACAAATGCGGGTAATTAGCGCACCGAGTCTAGAATACCTTATACGTGGCGACTGCGACCGCCAAATGCAAAGCGTAGCGCTAATTCTTTCCTCGAGCTTGCAGTGTTGGCGATACGTTAGCGGATCTCGGTTGTCGTCATAATTACAGTATACTTGATTTGCCGAAATTATAGCCGATGATAAGGTACCAACGTTCTCCTCAACAATGTTACAACATTTTCACTCGCGTAACACTTACCAACGAATAGAACTATGCGTGCCGCAAGCTCAAAAGCTTCCGTACATTCATGCTCGTTAACTTTATAGTTCCGTGTCACGTCGGATGGCGAAATGTATTTCCTAGCTCAAAAGTCACGGATGCGAATCCGGATGATAACTAATGCACCGTTGTTCGTGCGGTTGGTTGATGCCGATAAAAAGTCAGGGAGACTCCCTTGGAGGGCCGTTGTCACCGTTCGAATGAATATTCCACTCCCTGATGCTTTTTTAACTCCGTATTTTATCAAGCTTTTACTACCGCGTGCACGATGCTCTCGAGTATCTCGAGGTTTTCAATGGACCGTTGCAAAAATCTAAACGCTTTTCCAATGAAGCGTGTGAGCGTGCTTGCAGATAGAAAAAAAGAAATAAAAAGCTGAATAGGAGAGAAATAGTAGGAGGAAATGGATACTGCACAGCTTTTATTATTTCAATGCTTCCTTTTTTCCCTTATTGTACAAGAGACGAAATTCCTTACACGGAGAATTGAACTTACCGGCGATAAAGAAGAGAAAAAAAGAATTCTGAAAATGAAATGTTCAAGATCGAGAATTTTCAGGGATTGGTCAGCGGTAATTCCTCACTTCGGTTAGCAGAATATTAACATGCCTGCAAAATGCGATTGAGTGTTTCTGGGATCGTTTGATTTATTTTATTCGGCATTCCGCTTCTTCGACGGCTCGCGAAGAGTGAAGTGCTCGTAGCCGTTAAGGTCGGAAAGTCTGAGCGGTTCCGGAGGTTCGTCTCGGCTTGAACAACCTTCTCAACATTCTCGTACCGCCGCAGCATGCAGCGGTAATTTGACGTACACAAGAGGCTCAGCCTGCCGGGGCTAAAATGATCCTGCATATTACATGCATAGTTTGGCACAAAAGCTACGATGCGCCCCGTCCTACCCCCATTACACCCCGCCTTTCCCCGTCTCCGGACCGCCGTAAAATATCTCCACCCTGCCCTCTCGCAGTATCGTCAACCTGCCAAACTCGAGGAAATTGTCGAAAGTTTTGTTCAAGTGGTTCCAAGGCTTCCGAAAGCTCGCCGAGCCTCGCCTTTAGTGCCTGCAGCTGCACAGACTGATGGTGATGCAGTTTCAGTTGCGATAAAGGTGAATTGAAAAGTTGAAAAAAGGAAACGTGCTCGGTGAAAATTAAATTGCCGGAGCGTGAGTTCGTTAATTTGCGTTTTTCATTTTCGATTTTTCGTGTAATTTCAGTGAGAAATTCGTCCAACTGAAAGGATCATTGTTATTTTTCGTTTCTTCTTCGAAATATAATACAAAGCTTTCTGGAAGATTTTACCCTCGAGCGCAAGGGTACCGGCTACGTAGAAATGTATGCAACGCGGCAAAGTTACAGACGTATCTCGGCATTTTCTGCGAAGGCAGGTGGAAAAAACTGGAGGTAAAATTTATCACCACGTTGAATATTTTTCTATTTCTTCGATCTTATCGCTTTTCTCCGGAAATATATTACCGGTACGATTATAATTTAAATTTATCATCGATATACGGTTTGGTACTGGGTATAATAATAATACTGCTGTTGGCTACGCACGGATAAATATGAGAATCGGTTTTTATAGTTGAAAAAAAAAAGACAAAAAAAACAAAAAAACAAATGTGGCAGCACTTTTATACACTTTGGAGAACATATTGTGACGATCCCATCTTCACGCCAAGAAATATTAAATCATTACGAACATCGTATCGGACACTTGGTGTTATTTTCCTACCGTATGCACTTGACGTTCGTATTTCTCCCCCTCTCTCGTCTCTCGTCTCTCGATCCATTCCTCTCTCTGCAGAGATGCCTGAACCGCGCGTCACCGTAGCTTATAGCAACGCACAACTCCGCTTATATTAACTTTAATTGCGGCCAATTCGGGCGTCCAAGTGTGAGACAATCATTCCAGCCTCTGGTTCAATCTCAAAGGCGTCTCTCGGAGTAACGAGTGGATGATCTCTCGTCTGTCGGAGAGATCAAACGGTTCTCTATTTTGGTGCAGAATTAAAAAGTATGTCCCTCCAACGGTACGAAAAACCTCGATTTCACCAAAATAGCATAGTTTTTGAAACATTGACAATTTTTTCGTCGGATCCCAAGTCTGTAACGTAAAATCATAATCTCTGAGCGAAGTTTGGAAAGACACTTTAATTAGCCCGTGGCTGAACCCGTCCCTGGGCTGTTATCCTGTACCGCGCCCACACCGATTCTCGAGGGTGTAATAGGTGCGAGTTTTCCCCGCATCATCATCCCTCAAACTCCCGCGTTTCTACGACGTCAGCCAAAACTTTTCCCTCTATCCGCTCCGTCTCTTCGTCAACATCCCTTTTTCCCTTCCGTTCTACCTTCCACGATTCTCGCTAAATTTCCTCCGTCTCTCCTCTCCGAAGTTCCGAGGTATTGCACAGAAATCGGTAAGATATCGGTGATCAAAGCGTGAAAATCGGGTAGAAAAATTCATCGTCGACCACCGTCGGGCGATTCCGATCCGTCGTAGTAGTGGGTAGAATGCATTCGCGAAAAATGGGGTCAGTCTCAGGGAAAGGGGAGAGAAAAAAATCGAAGATTGAAAGCGGGGCCGGCGCATTAGACATTCTGAGGCTTCGACTCTGCGGAGGGCGGGCACGTGCTAGAATTTAATATTCGACCGAGTTGATATTCTCATCGTTTTCCCGCAGCGTCTATTCGGCCTCGTCTTTCCGTCGGATCGCAGACGTCCGGATCTCGAGCACATTCGCCTAATTACTTCTTCGTTTACCTTAACCAACTCTGAAATATGCAATTCAAATGTGCCGGATAATTTGAATAGTTGTTACACACAGGTGGACCCGTGTGTGCGCGTGAGTGAGGGAGGGAGGGAGGGAGGGAGGGAGAGTTTGCACAGGAACGTCGGGCACGAATCCCAGGGTAGGAGAGGCATTTTCATGGCAGAATTTCTCACCGCCGGCTGCCAGGCTGCAGCTGGCTGAGAAGATGAATATGAGGTACCTACTGACTCGATGAAATAACGATTACAAAATCGGATTGAATCTCATTTGGAAGTTGGTATAATTGATTCACGTTAACCGTGCAATTTCACGTCGCACCGCTTCAACGTCCTGGCTATATTTACTTCAAACTCCAATTACCCGGCGTCCCGATGGGAAACGTGCGCCTCTCCCTCGACCGCGCAATTTCAAATATAGCCGACGCGGCTGCGAAAATTATTCCCGACGATTCTTTACCGCGGATCAAACCGCGCCTCGATGCTGAAAGCCCCGAGGCGGGAAAGATCTTCCCGTGAGCGCCCCGATCTCGACTCTCGGACAATTCGGTAAAAGGTCTGATTACTTGGCATAGAGAGATCCGGCCGGGTGCGGATACGGTTAAAACCCGAAAGGGTCAATCGAGCGTGTTTATAATGACCTCGGGTTGTCGCGACGAGACCTTCGACTCCGAGCAATCGGGCCGGAAATCGGTGTTCCGTCGGGTCTCGCTTTATTCCAATCTACCGAAATACCGACGGGTGGGGGAAAAATTACCGAGATTCGGGCCACCATTTTTCTCCAATTAATACGCCGAATTCGGGATTGTTAGAAAAGGGGAGAATGCCTCGCTTCAAAATTCGAGAGAGTGGCCGGTGACGGCGGTCAAATGTTGACCCGATGTCTTCCTCTAAATTAGCTTTCCCAGGTTAAATGCTTCGTGTCAGTCTTGCTTTCTATTTAAAAATTCCCCGTAATGCATTTTCCTCCGCCCATTATATCTATTTTATCTATTTCACCCCGTTTTATTATATTTTTATTTTTATTCATCTTACTTTGCTCCACTCAAGCTCACTCCTACTTTATTCATCTTAATTGGCAGCTTTTAACCTAATTTAACTCAACCGAATCTTTTGTAATTAATTTATTTTGTATAATATATATTTTACAACCGCATGCGCAATCCTGCACGCACTCTGCGACCGCTATGCTCTATTCTCGTGGTTCTTCTGTTAATCTTACGTGTAAAACGGACCTCTCTCAGTGTCAATAAATGTTACTACCACTACTAAATTATTATTCCTAATACCCTGACTAAGCCGCAACGAGACTGTCCGGGTCCCACGACCCGGATCGACCATATTTGGGAAAATCCGTCGCACTGTTTTAAACCCAGACACGTAACCTCGGACCGCGGCGGAGTTTTCTTATTCCCTAAAACCGGACGAAGTCGGAGGAGGAAAGTATTCGCGGGTTCCAAGCTAATGGAATATTCGTGCCCAGTTTCGTGCGGTCACTAATTCCGATTCCACTTCGGCTATCGGCGCGAAACGCCCGGGGGGCGGTTAAACCGGCTGAGCACCAATTTTCAGACCTTCGTAACCTCGGGTTATGTCGTACGATGCTTAGCTCCGGTCAAAAGCCACTTCAAGTAAATTAGAAACGATTTTTTATGGTACACGCTCCACCGCTCCAACTTGTCGTGGACATGCGGATTTGAAAAAAATTACCCCATCCTGCATCCCCAAGCGTCACGGGATTGCAAGTCGGAATTGAATCTGTCACGGGCAGAGCTTTCCGCTGCGCAGAAATTTCGTTTCTTTCCGGCGTACTGTTGGGACACTGCAACTAATGCCGGCAATTGTTTATTGCTCATTGTGTTTGAGGCATATTTGAGCCCCAAAATATTATACATACTATATTTTAACGGTTCTCTCTGCCGGAAATCTTCTGCAATTGATCTTTGTCATGTATGTTTCTTGAGTCATATACATACCTACGAAGAGCTCGCAGCGTGCAAATTTGTGTACCTGTATACGCAATACGCTTGGTCGGAGGTTATTGGTTAATATAATTCTCAGTGTGAGGCTGCTCGCAGCGGGAATTCTCCGGTAATGAGGCCTTCCCGATTACCTGGGCCGATAAGAATCCGAATGATCAGCGGAACGGTGATCGGAGTCAAAGGTGAGGTGACACTGGATACCTACCGAAATAATCGAGCCGGACAGAAACCGGCAGAGCTGAAACTGAACACTTGTCTCTACGTCGGTACATTTGTTTACGGTGTACGTATAATTGATGGCCGTCGGAAGAGACGAGACCGGTGTTCCGTCAAATTAACATCGCAGAACCGAGAGTCCCGGTCGTTTCGTGTTCGATTTCGAACCTCTGAGCACAGCCGCGTTTCACGATGTTAAGTTTGTCCCGAAACTAAACACCTTAAACAGCTAATTGCGACGGCTGTAAATCAGGGATCGGAGGAGGACTTGAAATCCAAAACGAGATGGGTACGCGACGCGCTGTATTCAGTTTCCCGCAACGTGCCCGGCTTTCCCCTTCCTCCCTGAATTTATACCAACGAAATTTGAATCGAGCGAAGTTATCCCGCCCACCTCTTGACCAGGAAGAATATGAAAATATCCCAGTCATTCTGATTCACGTGACGTAGATTGTTTAAATGCAAAGAGGGTTACCCGCGTGTGGCAATTAAAACCGTCTTGGCGCTACGGCAATCCCTGATCAATTATTCCGCGACGATATTCATTTGCGAGGGTCCCGATTTCACCGGGAAACTTAGAAACCGATCGTTCTTCCCTCGCTCCCTTGTCCCGTCACTCCAACAGGCGTGTAATTTCACCGAAGCAAACATTTCCGGGTTTACAGATCGCTCAGCGTGGACGTGAGCCTATGTCCAAAATTGGAAAACGAAGCCCCTTATCATCGGAGGCGCAGGCAGCGATGCGGGCTTGTAAAGGACCAAATCCCAAAAACGACGCGCCGTGCCGACGCTCCTTCGGACGGCACGTGCATTTCCCACGGACCAGGCACCTCCCTAATCTCGGCTCTTCGACGTCTCCAGATTTAACCGGTTGCGGTTCTCGGCTAAAATTCCTTCCAACAGCGAGCCAGGATCCGTACTTTCTACCGACGAGCCTTGGAAAATGACCAATGCAGCGAGTTGACCTTTCGGACTTGATTTCTTTTGCAATATGTTATAGTGAACTCAAAACTAAGCAGGCGTATCTTTTTATTTTTTTTTTTTTTTTTTTTTATCTGCCATTAAACACTTTAACGGGGTGAAACCACCCTTCGAACTCAGGCATGTCGAGGGGCTATTTGGCAGGTTTTTTTTTCTTCTTCTAATTGAGAAAATATAAATTTTCATTTGTCGTTACGAGAAAACTTTTCCAGTTGGTTTGGTTAAAGAATGTTAATTTCTCGTGGTTGAATCTGCCAAATCGCCCCTTGACATGCCTCAGTACGAAGAGTGGTTTCAGCCCCTTAAGGTGTTTAATGGCAGATAAAAAAAATACGCGTCGCTTAGTTTTTAGTGTACCTTAACGTATTGCAAAAGAAACCAATCGGAGAGATCGATCTGGGATACCTGCCTTGTAAGACGAACGTACTTGTTCGGCAAATTTCTTCATACCTACGGCCAATCAGTTTTTGCGAGTGTCAGTAGAGTCGGGAGAAAGTTCGTCCGAGGTTTACTCACGGCCGATTGTGCCCCCGACACTTGACAATCGAGTGAGTAATAAACGTCGACGTTTGGCGTCGCGGCGCATCGCGTCGGCTGACGTCGCACATTATCGCTACCACGGGAGCCGGTGCGACATCTAATCATTATCATAGCTGACTTCCCGCTACAGTAATCAGGAGGCTAAGTTCCCGCGGTCCGGTCGGCGTAGGTAAGTGCATGCAATTAGTTTGTGAAAGCGCGCCTCTTTCAGCCTAGCCTTCCTGAAACGAGCTGCTCCTGCACCGCGGCTGCACGATCGTTAGCATTATCATTCGCCTCAAACGCCGCGCGATCGTCACTCGATTACGCAGCTTCTACCTACACCGGGCGTAGCTTACACGCGTGTATACCTCGGCTATTGCGTGCTGCGTGCGGAAGCCCGGTGTGCTTGCGCGCGTGCTTCATCACCCGGGCATCCATAATCGTCGTATGGAACTGTAACGAGCTCATCGATCAGCCCTCCAACTCGAATGACACGCCGCGTATTCGCGTCACCGACGCCACTCGCACACCTCCAGTTATTACACGAGCCGCGAAGTGACTCCGCTTGAACCGCTCGGATTATAATTATCCGCGCCGATTCGAAGCCGAATATTCATTTTACGCAACTCCCAGACATTTGGCAAGGTTTCGAACTAATCGTTAGACGTGAATTTCGCTCCCTTGACTGAAACACAGAAGGCCGCTGCACCAGTGCGTGTCTAATTAGTAGGTGACTTCCCGGGCTGATTGATATCGAAAGAACCGATCGCAAGGCTCGAGTGACGGTCCACCTGGTCAATAGATCCGCAACGATAAGGAAACATGACGCGGAAGTATCTGCGAACAAGTGGGACGATGCTCGGGTGATACGGAAGCTTGTAGGTACCCGATGAATCTTGTTGTGCGTATTCGTGCCACTGATTCAGAAACAAGCCTCGTGCTTCGTAGCCTCGTTCGCTGTTCAATTAATTTTCCATTTTTATCCCCCCACTAGTCTGTTTCTGGAATCTTATTATGGAACAGCTCGAGTGATATAAATCAATATGATAATATATATATATATTAGGGTGTTTCAAAAAAAGACGATTTTTTTTTTCTTATGGTGTCCAAAAATTAATGGTATATCTGAAAACAAAAATTTTGGCGCCAATATGAGCTCTTAATATCAATAGGAAGGTTTGCCTCTATCCATTTCTTTATTTTCCATTTAAATAACACGGTAAATTTTTTTTTTCATTTTTGAATTACTATTACTTTTGAACGGTTTATCGTAACAACAATCTGAAAAAAGAGATTTGTAGGAAATATTACGCTCTACAAAAAACGTCTGAAGATCAAAGTTCCTCAGATCAACCGTTTCAAAGATATCAGCGATCAAACATCATACTGATAAAAAATTTCAAATATTTTCCAATAAAAGTACAAAAAAATATCATATGCCATATTTATATTATTTTTTATGTAAAATTACTTTAATTCTGTTAACCTGAGACCGTAAACTTTTTTTTTTTTGATAATCAATTCAATACTTACCTCACAAAAAGCACAAATACATAAATATAAAGGTTAAAAATATCACATAAATGATTTTTGTGCTTTTTGTGAGTTTTGTTTGTTTGTATAATATATATATACATAACGACACGCTCGTCGACAGGCCTTACGGAGGTACATATATAATGTATAATCAAGCGGTGAAGATTATTAATTAATAAAAATAAGGCCTTCGATTTCCTGCCGATTGGAAAAGTTCGGTAATTGGAAACTCGCGATGAAGTTTGTTCTTCATTTTTTCGCTTCGTCCATTTTCAAGCATGTTCGGTATTCGGTTGGGAATCGATTCAAAGGAAGAGAGAAAAATTCGTTGACCTAATTGGTCCGATGCCACGTTTCGATAACACATGAGCGCGGTATTTGTATGGTATCGTGTGCGGTGCGATTTTCATCCGCGTTTCAAATTTTTCGACAAATGTCACTCGTATCCTGCTTCGATAAAATCAGGTACTCTTTGACGAGTGACGAGTGAAAAATTCAATCAGGTCACATGTAGCAAAAATTACATCAACACGGTGATGCGGCGATAACGCAATGCAGCTGCGGCAGCTTGCACCGCGATAATTCTGGATAAGTTAAAAACCAAGCTATCAAAGCGACGCCAATAATAATATGAAACACGTGTGTATCGTTTCTTCACACCGACAAGCACACGCTTGTACAAGGCTCATTTCTGTTCTTTATTAAATATTTGTATAGGTAACGGGTAGTATTTAAATCCAGCTTTTACCGAATTTCACCTCTGAGAGACGATATTGATCGACGGCAAAATCTTTTACACTGGTTTCACCCCGATCGCGTAAAGGTAGGAGGCCAAAGTGCTTCTGGAATGAATGTCGTTATGCTTAATGTATATTAATAACGTGCTGCGCAACAGTTTGGTAGAATGAAAATGAGGTAAAAACGATTTCTCTTTCGTTTTACCCCTGTAATATCATAACAGTTCAAAACAATTATCCCTCACTTTAGCTAATTTCAGGTGCAGAACGTAATTCGAAAAATATGTAATACAGCCGTCTGCGATTTGTGATGAGAATCGCTTCTTTCTCCCTTCGATTCACCCAGACAAGCTGAAGTTATAAACTCGCGATCGGCTGCGCAGGTTCGACTGATTGATTATACGTCGTTTAATCAGTTCAAGGTGGTCTTGCGGAAAGAGCGTACTTTAGTAGGTACAGCTATCGCGGCTCCTCCGGGATCGACGGTGGGTAAGACCATGGGAGAGGGAAGATCGGAAGTGTCTAAGATAGATCGGAGAACGCGGTTCCCTTCCTTATTAGATCGTAAATTCCCCCCCCCCCCCCCCCCCCCCCCCCTCCCCACGCCTATACTTGGTAATGGATAACATTGAGCCATCCTTGACAACAATTTGCTCCTCGAACCATTCACAAGGGTTGCAAAGATCAAGTGCAGCACGTACGTTATCCAAAAATTTCACATTAAAGAGTACGTGTCGACGTCATTTTTTTCGTTTTTACTAATTTGCAAATGGTTTGCTTAATGGATTTCTTTGATCAATTACTGCACAAAGGGATTCGTTCCATTGAATTTGTTTCCACGTCTGCGATCCCGATTTGGTATCGCCGTGATTTTTTACGCCGAATGAAACGAACCGGGAGGTTTTCCCGCAGCCGGTCGACAAACGTCAAAATTCGCCTTATCGCTAATTGAAAATGTCTGATATTTCCAACGAAAAGGGGTTCAAGTTTCGTCAAGGGCACGAGTGGCGAACCGCTTATACGATTCAGATCTAAAACAATCACTGTCCTGCCATTCATCCGTCAGTGCCACCACGTCATTCGATCCGGTAGATATTTCTGCAGCCAGTAGATATGATAATTCTCAATCCCGAACCACGCGATTGTTGATTGAAAATTGAACTGCCAAAGTTTCGCGAGATCTCGGCCCTTGCACCAATTATGGTCACTTGTTTGTGACTGCGCAAAAAAAAAAAGTATGAAATGAAAAGTAATTAACTTCCTGCGGCTGGTATCATCCCGGTAAATCTATTGTCATTTTCACCCTCTATTTTCCAGGAAAACTCATATTCTCGCGTTAGCAACTTCTAATACATACGTATGGCAAAAACATTGTCGCGGTACCGCGAAACCTAAACTCTATACGGCCCGTTGACCTCCCGTGAAACAATAAAATGGAGAATTAACCACCGCCTCGGGGTGTATAACCGTCGCGTATAATCCGCCCACGACACAAGGATTTCAATTATAACTTATATTCCCAGCTTTATGCTGTTTCTACGCGAGGACTAACCACCGTTTCGTCCTCTCTGCGCGAGGGTGTCGAAATCAGTTTAGTCGACTCTGGGCAACGTCGATCAATTATTAGTCAACCGGCAAGGTGAAAGGGGCAGCCGGCCTAACCGCAGACCGAGGGACCAATAGTGCCAAGCGGTTTCTGAGGATGAATTGACTTCGCGGCACGGAGCCGCGTGTATATAACCGTTCGTCCGTTGTTTACCGAGGCTGTTAATTAGCTTCTCATCACTAGTTACGGTCAGTGCCAACTGGTCGGTCTCCGTCACGTCCAAGATCCGCCTACTAGGGACGAAATCCACAGGTGGACTTCGCCTCGAGTTAACCCTCAGCCTCCCTAACATAGGACGCAAGAAACACGGTTCGGTGCTTCTGTCTCGTCGCCCCAATCGGAGAAATCCGTATTAAGAGATTCACGTCGTCGGCATGGTTCGCAATATCGTGGTATACGATCTCTTCGCATGCCCGAAAGCTTGTTTCGAGATATTCGTATGAGTCAAAGGGCGAGGAATACATTGATCGTGATTCCGAATTGGTAGCAGCGTTATGCGAACCTCTTCAAAATCCACGTTCGAAGATTCTCTGTACCACCCCGAACGAGCCGGACGTTCGAGGAGAGGATAGGAGATGAGATTCGAGAAGGAGATCTGGCCTGTATGCAAATCACTTGGACGCGACGACGGAAACGCGACCTCGGCAGAGACGATAACTCAGCCAAATAGCAGACGGTGCACCGGGGACGTAGAAGCGAAGCTGACACCATGTGACGTTGGGAGGCGCGACGTTACTCCGCGTCAGAAAGCTCGTCTTGATCCTTGTCGAATAGTACGTATATACCTATGTCCTGTGCGAACAATTGTCGATCTTGACGAAAGGATTCGCGCGGTAATCAGCGCAAGCGAATGAAAAAAATTCACGAAAGTTAATTACCCTTTGCTCCGAAATGTATTACGTCCTCTTCAAAGTGATGAACCACCACAGAACGCGCGATACGACTCGGTGAATAGAGCCTCCTCGAGCTTTTGACTTTGTGTTAATTTTTTTTATCCCCACGACGTGATATTCCAGAGAAGGGGGATGGGGATGAGGAGGGGGTAGACACGCGTGTGCGTCGAGGCGAGTAGCCCTCGCTCGAGGGGTTCGAAATACACGGGGGGGGTGGGGGGGGGGGGGGGGGGGGAGGGAGAAGTTGGAAGGATTGCGGACTTCAATGGACGATAACTTTCGCAATTAACGAGGCCCGGGTCGTTAGCGAGACAACTTGCGTCAGTCGGGAGGTCACGACGGCCTTAAACGTGGTGCACCCTCATTCCGCCCGCCCCGGCTTACACTTTTCCGAGGCACAGGGTACCTACGCACTCTTCATACGCCCTCGCGATCAGCCACTCGATATTCGTCTACCTCCTCCACGAATGTCAGAATCCAAAAGCTTTCACACAGACTTCTCCTTGATCCTGCCGCGATTAACCATCGAACACCAACAAGTCTGACAAGTCACTTGACCTTTGCCTCAACGTGGCTTTCCATATTCTCGGAAACGACGTGCGATTTATTCTGTTATTTTATACCAACCATGAGTTTTGTATTTTTTTATTTGTATTTTTTTTTCATTCTACTTTGATCATTTTTTGAAAATATCGCTACAAGCTTTCTTGTGTCGTTGAAATGACAGTGCCAATCATCGTCAGTGGCTGAACCGACGACAATCATTGACACGTTGTTTCGATATTTTTTAATCGACTTCGTACTCCCGTTGCTCTGTTCTTCATGGACTAATCAAGATGTGCGCCGAGCCGCCACTGAATACCTCGCATTTACATCTTGATGACCTGGATGCACGTCTGCTGCTCAATTTTATCCCGAATACGATTCGCTTAGTGAATTTTTTTTCCACCTCTCTTTAGAATCCAGCGTGATGGAGCGCCTGGGCGAAACTTGACTGTGTAACTTTAACGCATCGTAATTAAGAAATTTTTTCAAGAGACTGCAGGGTTGTTTTTGAAGAATTTAAAAGTTTTTCAATGTCTTTTAACAAGCTGTGTAAAAATTTTACAACCAATTCACGCTCAAACTCTATTCAATAAGAGCCAAACTCTCCTACGCAGCACTAATGATCTGTGATAGTGATCTTTCCGAACGATTCGGAGAAATAATCGTGTACGTGTCGGGAAACGAGGAGACGAAGAGCTGCGAAAATCATGCGGACTTGTACCGGGTCCCAATCTCTTTATTATACCGTGAAGAATTCATCCCGTAGCTATTTTCGAAGAGTTGTACAGCGGTAAAAATTTCGGAATCGAAGGAATAAGAAGAAAAAGGCGGTGGATACGAAAATGAAGTAGCTGCACAAAAATACCTAGATTCTTACGTTTACTTTTTGGGACGCGCTGCGTTCTCACGGTGAAATTTCAGGCGAGTCACAGTTCCCACATTCTTACCGTGGCGCGGATCGATGATAAATTTATATTTCAGTACCAGGAACGGACCGTCTGAATCATTGAAATCGCTCGAATTCCCAAGAGGGTCGTCCGCGGTCCAGAGGCCAATTCCTTCTCTCTATATTAGTCGAAATATAAAAAAAAAAAAGGTGCGAATGTTCATCAGCGGATTCGGAATGTCCGCTCGAATCGAGGCTGGCCCTGAGAAATTGCGCGCTTCACGGCCCGCTGTTGATAAGATTTCGAACTGTTATGTTGCATTTAATTTTCGTTACGATAATTTACAATATTAAAGCAACGAGTCGGTTTAATTTTATCAATTAAAAAACGGGGCCAATTTTCTCCGTTTTCACCGAGTTACGTAGCGATAAAATTCTGCCATTTCCCACGCCGTTGGTGAATTTCGAGAAGCGTTGCGCCAATTGTCCGCAGAAATTGAAACGGTTTTATCGCGGCATCAAAGCCCTCCCGTCCTGCAATTCAGAGTTCCAGATGCAAACCGTTGAAGGTATTCGCATTTAGAGAGCCGATCGGAGCATCGATTCGCAATGCCGTTCAATTTAAACGAGGACCGAACGGAGCGTGTGTATCTCCCCTCGTTCATTGTTCCAGAAGATGATGTATCTTTGACGGCGCTGCCGTTGGCGTCGCGTCGCGTCGCGTCGATGTTGCAGCGTCGGAGGGTAAACTGATACAGCCTTATTGTTGCCGGAGCGAGACAAACGCGGCGTATACCCCCTGTCACGTCCCTCGATTTAATTAAGCCACCCACCGCAGCGCGGTGACGTCGGTATACGAGGAGGGCGAACCCGAACAAAGCCGAGGGAAGGAGCCGTGCGCTATCATCCGCGACCGAAAGTAACACCTTCGTGCAACGCCGGCGTGAACAAAGCCCGGACCCCGAAGGCACCTCCGTCTTCCTAATCTCCCCGCATCCGTCGCCGGGATGCACCCCGATCAATGCTCCCTGAAAAGTTTTTGGGAAAGCTCGATTTAGGCTTCTCCGCAATGGCAGCATTCGATCTTTGTTGCATCGCTGCGGCGATTCGTGATTGCAGCAAGTTGCGTCATGGAGGAAGCGAGGAAATCGATCGCGAATGCGGCAGTTGATTCTTGGGCGTGTTCCCTTCACACAATCTCGGACACTGTGACTTCTTTTCGAGAGCAGGTGGATCGAATCCTTGGCACCAGGGGAAAGTCCTTCGCGGAGTCGGGGACGTAAGCGGCAGGCGCGTTGAACCATTCGGACGCGCGGTTGACGTGGTTAAATACGCTCATTAGGCTAATGGATCTAGGAAAGATAAAACCGGGAGTTTTCATGCATCAGAGCGTTTAACGAGGAGAGCGGTGGTGCAGCGGCTTGTTACACCTACCTACCTACCTACCTACCTACCTACGCTGGGTCGCCTGGTAGGTACATAATGCGCCGCGTTTTATTGTCCATTAATAAATATACGATCGGACGGCAGGCTCGAAGCAGCTCGGAAGGGTTGCAACGGCCGGAAATGTAAATCGCAAGAGGATCATAAGCAGTCCGATATACTTAATCTTTACCTCGTTCGAACTCCGATCGCTGCGGATTTCGCAATTAATCCGTCGACTTGATTCGCCCCGCGACGTTACAGATACAAAAAAATCAGCAAACCAGGAGATCGACGAAGCGATCCACCGATGATCCTGATTATTCGCCTTCAACTACTTTACGCGTACTTCCGACCTAGTCGAGATAAACTTAAAGCCATTAAAGAGCGCCGAGCGTTGTAGAAAAGATGCTTTTCTTAATCGTCCAACTAATTTCAAACCCATTGGCAGGGTGGGATTAAATTATTCGCCTGGAGCAGCCTCGTTACGAACAAGCCACGCAACCTTGTTTAGGTACCATATTGTAGTTTCGTTACACCGATCGAGAGAAGTATTTTAGTTGAAAGGGAAAAAGAAAACGAAAATCGCTGTAACAGGTGCACAAATTGAATCGCGGCCATCGATCGTTCAATTTCCGGTCGTCCTGTTTAACAGCTACGGTGGGCAGTGTAGCGAAGTTTGAAAAAAAATGCGGGACCGTTTCGTAATTATCTCGCTTCACTTCGCGGCTTAATTTCCACGATAAATGTAAGTAGGTAGAGAGAGAGAGAGAGAGAGAGAGAGAGAGAGAGAGAGAGAGAGAGAGGCGAGAAGTGAGTGCTTATATCAATTCGTTCAAAGATTAATATCCCAAGCGGGGATTTAACCTTGTTCGCACTAAGCTACGAATTAGTAGGTAATTACCAGTGTCCCTCAACCCTTGAGTGTGCCAGCTCACCCCAATCTCGAGTCCCACTTTCGCCCGTCCAGCAATTCGCCCTTAACTCAAGTTTCTGTACTTTAAGAACAAATTTTATACACAGGAATTTGTGATTTCCCGCGATTATAACACAAACACCGGCTATTAAAACGTCGGCTCTCCCACCAAATAACTCTGCAATTGCACAATCCGCTGACTTCGTATTGCCTGTCGGTTGAAAAACAAAATTAGCTTCCTTGGTTCTTTAAGACCCGGCAATTCTATCCCTCACCGATAAGCCTGGACGACGAAACGGGAGAGTAATAAAAAACATGGAAAATCGAGGGGTGGATAGATATATTTTCAAAATTACTGTGCCAACTATTTCAGTTTTATTCGTAGCAAAACATCGCCTCTCACACTTTCTCCTTTTGACCTACAAAATTCCGTATCATGGCCCGGAAAATTATTTATAGAGTCGGTTCAAGGGGTTGGTAAGTCAAAGATCGACACTTCTTATTGTTTCTATTACAACAAATGAGATGCACTTTTTCATCAGGCTAGTAGCGTCAAATATTAGAATTTTAAAACTTACGCTGACATGGAATTCGATCGAATCTCGTTTCAGTTAGTTTGTGAACAGCAGTTTGATCGACAAGGGAAGTCATCACGGAATAAAATCCACAAGACCACGTGAAACCGATTCGAATCGAAGAATTGACATCCTAGCCCATATTTATAATTCATATATTTCTTTTTTTTTAACGTATATCTTCCAAAATCGTCGCAACTTACGATCATCCTAATTTGTTGAATATTCAATGATCGACCAACTCGCGATGAAATTACCAAAAAGCATCGTTTTCCAACTCGTCTGCAACCTCGTTAAATCGTCCAGCCACGTATACGAATTTAAATGAATATCTCGAGACGGTGCATCAGCAAGAACAAACTAAATGTGTAAAAAAATTTCCCCCATTAGTGAAAAAGTCGGCTGGCTCCTCGAACCGCAAGACACGTAGGATTTGTCCGGAGATTCGTCGCCTCGGGGGGATGGCGAATCTAGGTGCGGAAGTCTAATTGCAAGGATGGCAATTAAAAAGCTGCAGGGTTCCCGGTACGTGCCGGCTCCTCGAGGCAAGAGGCGGAAATTCACAGCGGCGCGGATCTTCCCTCGGTGTATATATGAAAAGTGCACGACGAAACGCTCGAGACGGCGAGCCTGCAGGGAAGAATCGCGGCGCTTCCACGTCCGCGAATTCACCCGTTTCGCAAACTGGAAATGGTCGGGGCAAAGATGGCTTCTGCACGTTCCTGTGTCCGAGCGTAATTAATAGACGTCACCGGCACCCGCTGTGACCTTCATAAATTAAGTCTCTCTCCCTTTCTCGCTCTCTCTCTTGCTCTGTCTCTCTCTCTTCCCGAAACTCTTCCAAAAATCGCGTCCCGCCACCGTGCCGCACCCCATTATTATAATATTCGGGGATTCTGGCCTCCCATCGCAGAGTCCCTTGTGTGTTTTAACGAAGGGGGAGACTTCCGATGCACAATTCTTCCTTCCTGCCTTCCTTCCTTCCTTCCTTCCTTCCTTCCTTCCTTCCTTCCCTCCTCTTTTCCTTCCTCACTTCCTCACTTCCTGACGCCGAATTATCCCTTATTTTATCATTGTAATTTTTATTTTTTTCTTTACTTTTTTTTTTTTTTTTGCAGTCGAGAAATATCAAACGGAGTATGGAGAATGAAAAACGCATAGAGGAATAATTAAGAGCGGAAGAGCCAAAAATTAGAAAAAAAAACAGAATTGTTTATTCGGGAATGCTGATAAGGGGTTGCCTAAACATTCTATAATAATAATTATAAGCCGGGGCCTGAGCGTGTTTGTTGTGTCTCGGCGTTTACAAAGTGCATAACGAACCGGTAATGGTGCGATTAACGGGGGTAACGAGAACCGAGCGACGACAAAGGCGAGTCTGACACGTGATTCGAGACCATTGTGCTTACAGTTTAGCCCCATATATTTTCGAGGGTTCGAGTATAATGGAGCCTCGGCCTAAGCGCGAGATAAGACGGCCGAGCTTTCGCCAAATTCGGGGGCGAGGCGATCGTAAGCACGCGCTTACATAACTCAGGCTTTCACCGCGTGTCCGATACTCGCCAAATCTCGGTCTCTGACGCGGTTACGCGATCCAGGCGAAAGGGCGCGAAGCGATGAAAAATAACGAATGTGAAAAAATGCTTGGAAGGCTCGAGGCACCTCGAAACTAACTCTTCTCGCTCGTCTCGACTGAATTGTCGTTCAATCAACGGACGAACGAAGGGCTGCAGCCGGAGTATAGATAGAGAAATAACAAGGGGATTTGCACAACGCGAGTTTGCACTGCGGAAGCTGCTTCAAACTTCGGCGTATATAATAAAGCTGCAATTAGCCAGGCGCGGGGTCCTCGCGCTTACGATATTCAGTTAACCCGACGCGCAGAGAAGGGTGCGGCGGTTCGCAAATATTTGCCGATCCCTGATAGCGGCCACGCCGTTCGTACGACGGTGGAGAAATATTTTTCATTACAATTACATCGTACTTAATTCAGTTGCCTGTGGCTGTCCTTACGCGTGTAAGCCGGCGCATACGTCCCTTTGTCAAAACAAACCCCTTAGCCGTGTTCCAAAACTCATCCCTCGGCGACTAAATTCAACCGATGACGGGTTATTCGTGGGACCGGGGTTCTTTCTCGCCCCGACTAGTGTCGATTTGAGGTTCGAATCAATGGAATGTCGGACACTCGATGATTCGGCCTCTGCCACGGGATCGGCGGAGTCGGCTGATCGTTTTTTACCAACGTACTTTATGATTGTTCGAAGAGATTCGGCCGATCCTTAACGAGTAACGGCACACCCAGCATTCGGATGAGAATTTATAACCCGACTCACTTATGGATCGTAAATATTCAAAGTTTGAACAGACTTAAGTTCAATTACGCGAAAGTAATGAACCGACGTCTAATCAGTGAGAAAAGACTCACGGTTCTTCGAAGGGTTCAAACCGCGCCGAGACGAGGTGGGGGGAGAGAATCCGGTTATTGTTCAGTGACAATGGATCGCTCCTCGGCCTAGACAAGCAAGAAAATAGTCGGCAAGAAAAAGCAAGTTGGATATCAGCCGGTGGTTGAAAATTTCGTGAGAATTTAATCGTACGACTTGACGAGTCTTGCGGGAAGAAAAACTTTTTCTACGAGAGCTATACCGTCCGCGTCGTATAAACTCGGGAGATTAAACCCCCGTTGTTATTATAGGTGGAATTTTATAACGCTTAGCTTCGCATAAATCATGCGGGTAGATCGGTTTGAGATCAAGTTTTCTTTATCTTTCTTTTCCCTCTTACTTTCCTCCCTGTGCTCGGAAATTTGCCAACATATTAAAAGTTTCGCGGAGCGATAAAGCCTCCAGAGCTTCTTTCGTTTGTCTCGAACTCATCAAGGAATACTGCAATAGGTTCCCGATGCTTATCTCCCATGATTCCACGCGCCGAGAATATTAATTACGCTCTTCGAGCGGATGGGAATTTTTCTCGAGTCCTGCGGCCCGCGAGCATAGACGGCATTAATGATAATTTTCACAACTCACCGTCGCGCTCGGTACTCCCTTGAATTTCGCACACGCGTTACAGCCGCCAGTTAACCGGTCACGGTTAAGCGAACTGGAGTACACAACTCGATTTCAATTATCATAGGAAAATATGATTCCAATTTCTCAACGTGGCGTCGCTGAAACGCCGCACTGAAACTGCTGCAGGCTAACGCGCGATATTACATCAGTTATTAGCATTGTGTTACGTACTAACGATAAAATACCTATTTCATGTAATAAGTGAAATACGAACGAATATTTTTAACTAAAATTGTAAAATATTTTGAATTAAAACCATTGATTACCAAAAGCACTTTTCCGCAATTAAGACTACATACATACTGAAATTTGCAAAACTTCGGATTCGAAATGCGCCGTCTCGAAAAAAAAAAAAAAAAATACGAGATAATCGATTAATCGACTCGTGTTTACCGATTCAATTGGGTCGCGTACGATTATTTTTTTGGACTCGATTAATCGATGCATCGGTTATTTTTAGCTTAAGGGCCATCGCTAGTTCGTATAAATAATTCCACGCGCAAGTTAAGGGCGCGTCACTTGAGCCGCGTCAATCAGTTACGAGAAGTTCGGCTCTAAGTGACTTTCATGCACAGATAGGTGCCTACAATATTCTCGACCTTGAATACCGCGTATCTGAGAACCTTTATGCGAGCACCCTCCGAGGCTAATTGGACGAAGCTGCGTTTCGGGCTCCGCGAAAGATTCCTTACGCTCGAGACGGTCAATTAATGCACTTGGTCTGGCGTGAATTTCACAAGGTGAAATAAAAGTTGGATCTCAATCCAGAAACGCGAGTCCGATTATCATTTCTTAATTTATGCTTTTCAACACGACCGCACACACGTATAATTTTAATAGAAAAGTGGAGAAAAAAGCACCCTGCCACGGTTCGCAAAGCAAGTATCTATCATAATTATACGAAACGTTAATGAAAGTTCGAAACTAGTCAGCGCAACGCGATAACCGTCACCGTCATAATTAGTCGTCGATGATTAATATTTGCACTGGACGAAATCCGGGGTGCAGATCAATTCGTTACTCTTTGATCCAATTCTAATCACGATATTAATTTCGCCAACCAACCGTTGGATCAAAGCGAAACTGATTTTACAAAATGTTATTATTATTATTCTTGTTGATGCCGTTATTGTTGCGATGCTGAACAGGAAAAAAAGGACAAAATCGACTCACCCTCTTTTTTCGTGAATTGGTTATGGAATTATACCTTCTGTGCTGTTCCCCAATTATCATTTGCATAATTACCTCTCGTGATCAGCCGACCGACGACGCAGACATTGAACGTTTATTCAATTTACCTCGAAGCAGCTGTTGATTGGCGTTCAGGCGAACAGTGCCTGTGCGTGTATCAGCAACGATTTGTCGGCTGTACATAGTGTTTGAAGAATCTCCGAGTACGTAGACGGGCTAATAAAGACACGCGGCCTGCCAACTTTCGACGCGATTTTTACCCTTCACCGCATCGCGGTGAGATATCCGATTGAGGCGAGACAAACGTGACGGAAGAGAGGCCTTTAACAGCATTTTCTAATCGGCTTTCGATATTCACGGTACGAGTCCCGATTCGATTCGCGCTCAACGATCGGGATCCCAGATTTCATCTACCGGGTGTCCAACGCGCGAAATTAATTTATCGTCACGCCCGCGACTAACGCTGCGTTACAAAGGCAGAACTGCACGGTCTCGCTCACGCATCCGGCCGGCTGATCGTGAATGCCAATTTCGCGAACGATCATCGTTCACGGGTGTTTACAAGATCGCGTTGCGTCTGCTCGGATGCCTCTAGCCCCGACAGGCACGCTCGCCCTGTACATACGTGCTTACACGATCGAGGCGTGCGGAGGCAGCGCCACGAAACATTGGCGATTAATTGCACGGTTTCCCTGCCGGGCGGTATCCAGCACGCAGGTGTAATTACGCTACCAGTTTATAATTACTAATTATCAACCCGGCGATCCATTGGCACGGTTAAATACTTCTAGTCCGGCGGTGCGCGTAATTGTCCGGCCTTATGCCGGGTCGCGCACGTACGTCGAGCTACCTCGATGATTATTATTTTATACGTGCGAATTCCTGAACGCCGGTGAAAGGCCTGGATCATCGCTGTAACGAGTCTGTAAGAGTTCGTTCATTCAATAATTCGTTCGTTCGTTCGTTCGTTCGTTCGTTCACAAGTGGGACTGGGAACGCGGCTGATTCGAATCAAGTCGGGCAAGGCGGTGCGATGTTCAGACGTTTGAAGATCGCGTTCCACCATTTCGACTGAAATTCGCAAGCTTACAAGCTCTGTCGTTTATACAATCTGCGAGTGAAAGGCTGCCGAATGAAAGTCAAACGCGCCTCCCCTCGCCATAAAATCGATGCTTACAGGTAATATTTCCAGTGTTTCTACCGCGGCAAGAATATACCGCGGGGGATAAAACTTATTCGAGTAACCCGAAGCGTCAAGAGGTGCGAAACAAAGACACCGAGATGACATTTCATGACCCGAGGCGAGAGGAAACGCGGCGCGGCGTGACGGTGAAAAAGTTTTATTCAAATCCATACGATGGAGAAGGAGAAGGAGAAGCAGAAAAAGAAGAAGAAGAAGAAAAAGAAAGGGTTGAATCGTCGACGGTATATAAGGTGAGAGGCTTTGAGCGAAGGAGAAACCTTTCGAGTTGCAATAAGAGAAGTAAGTGGATTGCCTGTCGAGGGGGAAATTGTTGAGTTTCTACGGTCGGAGGGCTCTCGATGACGGTAGAAAAGGAGCCGGCGAGGGGATGAAGGAGGGGAGAGGTCAACGGGAACCGGGAGTTCGCGAATCGTACCTAAATGGATTGTTTGGACTTTTTTAATCCCTTTTTACGAAGTCTTACCTCGCGGTCGACGACATCTGGCCTTTTCTCCTCGCATTGTATTATAAATGTACCGCAGGTAGATGCACAGAAGGTGTACGTAGATAAAAGGATAGAAGGAGAGGAAAATATACTCGCTTCGGTAGGTGTTGGTGCATCTGCGCAATTAGGCGATCTCTTCTTCCCTGGCACATTTTCATTATTCTCTTTCGAACCGACGGTTTTATATTTCTCTTAAACTTTTTCGCGATATTTTTTCCGCGTGCAATTAGCGTTGGGGCGATCATCCGCAGACAATTTTTAAATCACCGCATATTCATCCCCGAAGATCATGGAAGTCCTTTGCTCGTGAGGTGGGGATCAGGGGGCGAGTCAAGGTCGCTCTCCTTTGTCTCTCTCGGCAATAAGAAAATTTATGGTCCTTGCAGATTTTACGATGATTGAAGAGGTCGGTTTTACTACCTCAGCCGATTCTCACCATCTGCAGTAATGTGGTAGAAGGTATACTGTACAACTTGCTCGATTAGTCAAAGAATTTCAGGCATAATATACCTGTAGACTGTCAGATTTCGCTAAAGACAAGCTACTATATTCAACATCAGTTTTCCCAAAGTTCTTTTACTCGTAATAAAACGCAATTTCCGTTTACGGACCACAAGTAGAGCTAATTGAAAGTTCAAAGTATGAGAAGAACCGTGTCTCTTGCACGTCGGCTATGAAATAACTGTTACACGTACGCAACACGTGTACTCGGTGTAACCTGCAGAGGTTAAGTTGTTAATAGGATGATGTCTGTAGCAATCTTGTGTACAGACGGTACTCGAGGCGGGAAAAAGAGAAGGGGGAAGAGATGGAGAGAGAGAGAGAGAGAGAAAGAAAGAGAGAGAGAGAGAGAGTCAAGGATCGAATTCAATTTCGAATTGTCATTGTGTAGCGGGCTCTTCAATCTCGGCGTGAATCCCATAGCTCTTGTACCCCGTCGTGGAACAGGGTAGGTACTGGCACCCGGAACAAATTCCTTGATTCGTTGTTGCCAGGTCGCTGATTCGCGTCCGGAGTAACGCTAAACAAAGGAGAATTCATAAATGAGCGTGACTCGTTCCCCCTCGTGTTTGTCTCTCCTCTCGCGCTTTGTCATCACTCTTGTCGGTCGTACGAAAGGAGTCCGATGCAGCCTAGACGTCTCGGATAATAACTAGAGGTCTTCGGCACGCCGGTGTACGGACGCGTTTCCTGGTGGAAGTTACTCCGTGCACTCGGGAACGTTCATCAGCGCAAACAATATCTAATAAAGGTGTCTTCAGTTTCACGGAGTAATTTCTACTTCGAGGGACATCCTCGGCTGGTCTGCGGGTTTACAACCTCCGGAATGGATCAGTCCGAGTGGTAGGACGGCGCCTGGAACTGTAGAGATGGAGAGAGATGGAGAGAGAGAGAGAGAGAGAGAAGCGGAACTTGGCAAGGATTTGGGGACGAAGACCACTGACTGTTATTTGCACGTGTTGCCCAAGTCACACCTCCTAGTCCTTTTCATCAAGAATTCTTGCAGCTCCTCGGCAACGCCGCGACTGCATCCACGTCGTTTCGCCCGCCTTCCATGGTGCACTAAACTGCAGCTCTTACACCCTCCATGGATTATGCAGAGGCGGGGAGAAGAGGTGAAGTGAAGGCCAGACCGTTTCTCCGGTAGGTAAAAGTTGGTCGTCAAAAGTCGCACTCCGTGCACCGGAATGCTAAAAGATCCATCCTGCACCGCGAGGGAGGAGGACGAACCGCGACGTCGCGACGCTACTGCAGCAACTACACCAGCCGTTTAGCAAAATTCCCCCCTCCACCCTGCCGCACGCCTGTAACGCTCAACTTCTTCTTTGCGCTGAAACGTATTTCAAATCATCGCATCTCTCTCTCTCTCTCTCTCTCTCTTTCTCTCTCTCTCTCTCTCTCTCTAATCCCTGCGGCTCTTTGGCACGAGGGCGACTCGCGCGCCAATTTCAAAGAGCCGGAAAGGGTGCTGCTAAATCAACCCAACTAGCTGCCTTCGCCTAAACCGTCAAAGGCAAACTTTAACCGGTGGAACTTCTCACGGTAGATATGGACCTTCACGAGCTACTGCACTCGTATACGTATACCTACGTATGCAGATTAATCAGGATCAATTACTCCGACCCGTTGCCGGGGAATTGATGTCAATTTAATTAACATCTCGCAGACAGACTTTGCGCTGCACTCGCGCGTTCCTCATCCCTCCGGGTTTACTCGGCTGAAGGGGTTGCAACTGTCAATATGGATAATATATATCGGATAGTAGGATTTGCCTCGCGGATGTGATAAATTACGTCTCGCTTATACCTCGAAAACACGTCCGTACGCAACGCATATTGTAAAAACTGAGCCGATTCGTCACGCCAGGGATAATTTGTTGCGGTGCAGATGTGATTGGGGGGGGGGAGGGGTTATTAATTTATTCTCACTCACGTTATGAGTGTCCGTCGGTTAATCGTGAGTGATATATAGTATGTGTGTGGGAAGCGCGAGACGATGACCGTATGGTTTGAGGTTGTGTAATGATAATAGAGCCTTTTTGCCCGTGGTAAAAAGCCATCTCTAATTGTTCGGACGAACCGTGAAGCCGGTATGTGTCAGGAATAAATCAAATCAAAGTGCACTTTCTATCGCTTAAGAGGATCTCCTCCTATGCGTATACAGGTATACATATATTTGTGGCGTTCGTAAAAATATTCGAACCGTGTCCGAGACCTTAATAAAAGATTAAGCAATCCCTCTCGGCAGCACGTTACCGGGTCATATTAACCGTTAGTGCTATTGAATGAATCGCATTAAGTATACCATTTACCATTGAATTAACGGTACGTGATGGACAAATTAAACTTGACGGCAAACCTCGTATTCAAAATTAATATTACGTTAGGAAGTAATGAAATTCGCGTGCCTGACGGAAGTAAATTTTCTTACGAGTACAAAGTGAAAATCCGATATTTTTAAAAGATTATAAAAGTACACAAGCATTATGCCCATGCAGCGACGCTGGTATTCCCGCTTCAACTTACTCGATAAATCACCTAGTTGACACGCCAGAGTTCACGGCATCGTTCTATTTCCCGCTAGGCTGAACCCTTTAAGGTGAAGAGTTGAAAACCACGATGTCATAGCTACATGGATATTAGGACAACGATTTCTCGTGATACCAAGGAATCGAGCCGTTCACGCCGGGGCAAAAAATGGCTCGAGCAGAGTTACACGTGATTCAATCCATCGGCTAGAGCAGGACTTGGGTTAAAGCTGCGGCATTAGAATCGCACTCGCGAACCAACCACGTGCGACCGACAATGTCGAATGCTCCGACCCTAAAACTGCGTGCCGTAACGTTACCAACCGATCAGCAGTGCACGAGGTATAACAAAAAGAAGCGCGCCGAGGCCAGAGGTCGCCAGAATCCCCCCCTCCCCTCCGATTTTCTGGACTCCGAGGACTGAAAGCCCCACTAATAGCGGTTAAAAAATATACGGTATTTGTCATATTTCCTGCAGCGACCGAATTCGACCCCGCTCGAATCACAAGATAGTGAGAACGCGGGAATACGCGGCGGGCTGTGATGCGAGCAAACACGATTATGGTGACAGCGGTGGGATATATTGCGATTTCGGCCCCGGAAAGGGTCGCGAGTCTGCCTCGGTTTCCGTACACCGAAGGAGAAACGAGTCGAGGTCGAGGAGATGAGAGACGGCTGGGCCAAGGGGTGCAGGATAATTATGTCGCGCTGTGCGCACGTACCCGAAGAAACTCCTTGCGAGATTTACGGGATGTTTGTATAGCGGGGCGCTGCTCGAGGGCTGCGCTAGGCTCGCCCGCTCCTCGCCGGGTCCGTCCTCGTCCTCTTCCTCGTCGCGAGTTCGTCCTGGGGCGTCGACGTCGGTCGTGTAGCTCTAAATCATTCCGTACCTGACCGAGATGCTTGGCTGTGTACTCCGCGCGCCTTTGGGACCGAGGACCGAATCAGGATTTTAGTTTGTGTTTGCCAGACGACGACAACGACGACGACGACGACGACGAGGATGACACCCGGAATTCAATGTGCAATTACGCGTGCGCTTAACTATTCGAGTCGAGCTCCTTGCCTCCTTCACTCTAACCATGCACGCGTTCCCTAGCTGTACAACAGTCGTACAACATGTAGGACATTCTTCTACCTACCAATAAACCTGCCAGTCATCGTACGTGCAAATGCTTCAGAATTCCAACCGCGATTCCTGCCCTCCTTCCTTCCACGATGACATGTACGTCTTCTAGTCGTACTCGGGACCCCGTCGACAGCTGACGCGTCGTCGTATTCCCTCGTCTCATTCTGAACCATCAAAGTTTTCTGAGAACGCAAAGTGGTGGAGGGTTCAAGGTCCGCTTGCAGATATTTTGATTGCACAGGTCTGCAACGAAATCCTACTTCAAAAAAGAATATTACAGATATGATGGTTTCAATGTGCCGAATTCATATCTGCTCTTCATTTATTACTCTCACGTATATGTTACGTGATATGACTTTTTTTTCTTTTCTTAATGTTCAAAATTCAGAATTTGTGGTGTTTTGTTTTTGCATTTACACTACTTTAATCTATTTAAATAGTATCTGTACATACAAAACCAGTTCGAATTACACTACTAGATAGATGTTCTGACGATATTAATGTTTTAACTTTTCAACTTTGAAACTTTTTTTTTTTACACATTGTTGTTATCATTAGTGTGTGACTATAATTTGTATGCCAACATAAGGTTTCATTGAAAAAAAAAAAAAATATCGCATGAAAAGTGTATATACATATGGTGCATATTTTTCATTACTATATTTTGATTCAAGAGGATCAAATTTATTATAATTCCACATAATGATAAGAAAAGAGAAAAAAAAGTTGTTTTTTTTTTTACCGGTTAGTGTTATTCAGCTCAGACGCTGAACTTTCTTACACATCTTTCACATCCCCGTAACGCAATTAAAAAATCCGTTCGGATGTCGGTTAGGTGGAGTTTAATTTTTTGCTCAGGTGAATTAAAGAAACCGATGAAGAGAGTGGACTCTACTCCCGCGGAACCTGGGAAACGCCAAACTCGGAGTTAAGCCGAATTCTTAGGGGCATTATCCCGAGAGCTCAATGCAAATTAGCCGGCTGTACGCACCAGTATTTTCACCCTCCCCTGTGACGCAATGTCTTAATTGAGGCGCAGTGCTCCGGATTTGTGGCGACTAGCGACCGCGGTAAAGTATGTTTGCACTTCACTGCGCGCAAACCGCACCGAGCTTTCCATTCTCGCCAACCCCCGCAATCCAACCAACCCGCGGCGGCTGCAGGTAATTTATCCATTTTCCGACAACCATCTGCCTTTCGTTCAAACCTCATCATGATTTTAACTCCAGACTGTGACTTGCAATGTTGAGACAAGGTCGGCGGAACATTTTTACTCAAGGGAGGTCAATTCATTTGAATGTCACGTGTATATTACCTCGACGAGATTCAATCTTCATTTTGATAAACTTCATTCGAGCGGATCGTGGAATCGGGTGAGATTTTTTTGACAGTTCGAAAGGACCAAAACAAGCCTGAGATTATAGTAAATACGGTATTTCCGTGAAAAGGAACTCTCGAGAAACGGGAAGAAAATCCATCGAATACCTACCACGGAGAAATTCTCTTCTTATTCTTAGCTACGTCCATCGCCAGAGATCAATAACGGACGCAAATTGAAAACGCGCTTCTCCCACGTCGAACACGTCCGCAAGAATTTCAAACACCTGTACAATGCTTACGACGAACGATCGAATGCCGAAAGAGGGATGGGGGTGTTCATCCGTACATTTTGAGGTCGAGCAGCACAAGACCTGGCGGACTTTGAGCACACGGTAACGTCAGGTTGACGAGAGTTTCGGAAAGTTCTCCCTGGACACGGTTCGCAGACCGAGAGGTAACTTTTCGTGTTAAATCCGCGGAACCGCTGACCCTTACACGTGGGGTTGGAGAACTGGTGTAGAGACCACCTGACGGGGGCGTCGTTGAAAGTTGACTACTTTTCTCGCGATCGGTATCTTGAAGATTTTCGTGGGTAAAATCAAATATTGTGTACATATAACGGTCTCATTCATGATTGAAGTGAATTTCCGAGAGTCCGAGCGGCGATTGGAAAATTATTTCGAGCTTTGAAGCACTTGATGTACTGAAATATTTTCTTTCACTCTCAGAAGCAAGGAACGTTACACACGACGTACAAAGTTACGGAAAGTTTTAATTCGAGCGTGCTAATAATAAAAGTAGAATTCAGATTTACCGTTCTTATGTGGCCGTAGCACACATACCGTAATGTACAACTAAAAAGTTGTCCGGCTCACCGTAATAAAACTTGCGGGAAGAAAGTCTTGCTCGAATCTTCGACTCAATTTCGTAATAAGAATTGTAAACAGTTGTTGTGATAAGAATCGTGTTCTCCTGTCACCTCGAGGACCTGGCCACGAATAACGAAGGGTTATAAGTCTGAGTAACGGTGAAAGTATCGGGGGAAATTATGGCCCCGGTACCGTTCCGGCGACGTGTTCATCGCCTACTTCGCGAGTCGCGAGTTTAATTTGGGGAGGAAACGAACTGATGTCGAGTAGATATTTCACCCCGGGAGGTTATTTCTTCGACGATTATTTCAAAACGTTTACCCAGTGAAACTCACAGCCTGAAATACCTACGCCTCGAAAATATCATTCTCACGAAATTGCTACAGTTTGTTGCGTATGTACTTGAAATACGATCCTCGAGGGATTTTCATACCCTCAAAAGCTCGACTTACTTACTTGAATACCTGCAACTCACTTACTCGCATTACGCGTCTCGTCAACTGTCCATCGGTAATTTCGCGATTACTCGAAGAAGCCACGGCAGGGAATCGAACGATACGTGCGACATTGTCCAAATTACAAAGGGGTGCGTTTGGCAACTCGATGGAATATTTTTGCAAGCGTTACGCTCGTCTGGCTCGTTACGGTGACGCGTGTTTTCCTTTTTTCGATTTTTGCGCGAGGCTGAATGATTCGGTAGGTAACGGAACCGTGGGAAAGTTAAAGGTCGGCGCAATTGAAACCCTCGGCGAAGAACAGGGTTAAGTTATGTACATGCGATTCGGAATGCCAAGATTAAGTTACTTCGTAACATTTTTCTGGCTCCTGCAGGCACTTCGGGGGGAATGTTATTAACCTCGTTCCAAGTTTTTCTCGACGCACCTCGAGGGCTTCCTCGACGTAGGTATAAGCTTCTTGTCGAGTTTTGCTCTTCGTACATACATCGCGGTGCCCGCGAAGAGGATGATACCTACGGCATGGGGCGAAGCGACCGCGGGCGGCCATCATTAGATTTGACAATTAAACGACGAAGGAGCATATCCTCGAGTTGCGTCAGGTACAGGGGATGGAAAACAGGGTGAATAAATCGCGATGAACCTGAAAAATGAGGGGGCAGAAGGCGGCCTTTGAAATTAAAAGGAAATAAAGTAAAAGAAAACTCAGCCCAATTACCCGCGATAAATCCTCTTCCCTTGTATATTTTATAACGTCTTACCCCATCTTCTCTCTCGTTTTTCCCACTTAATCTTCTTCTTCTTCTTCTTCTTAATTCTCGTTTTCCTGTGATTCAAATTTGACCCGACCGGTACAATTGTATCACGTGTACAAGCTCGGAGAGCGAATTCTTTTGAAGAAAGATTTCAGACTCCTCAAGGATCGAGCAGCTACGGCGTGGGCGGCACCCCGGCGTTCCGGGGTTGGATTTCGTGTCGTGGTGAATAAGTGGCGGGTAAACCGGACGATATATTTAAGGAAGTAACGGAGGAAATAGAATTGATGGACAGAAAAATACCAAACTTGGCAGAATGTTCGATTATAATGTAAAAAGAACTCATACAAATTTTTACGATCCGAGGTGGGTTTTTACGCGAGATATTTGTAATTCTTCTTATATCTTTACAAGCCACCTCGACATGGCCTCTTATGAGAAATGACGGAGTTAGCTGCACATTATTCCTTATATCTCCGTAATTGATGGATAGATCAGAATGAAATATAAACAGTAGAGAGATGGAATACTCAGAATCATTTATCCGGCTTAAAAATATTCAAAGGCGACTTATGATAGGAATAATAAAAACAGTAAAAAGTACTAGTAGAGAATTTTCGGACCCTCGCTAAAAATATTGGAACGTCGCATATTCGAGGTTATGAGCGCGCATTTTGAAATTTCCACGTATTGTGACAGCTCGTGCAGGCTATTACATTTTTTATAATTCTTCGTTTTTTGTTTACACGACATATTTTACCTTTCCAATAAAATCTTGGCTTCTTTTCTTTAGGCATATCGAACTGGCGCTTAAAAGAAATTCACTGATACCGCCGACGAGCTGTCGACGGCATATTTGACACACATATACACGCGCGCACAGTCAATGAAAAGCGACGTTGCCAGATTAAGTACTACTTAGGTCAAACCACGGGCAAATGTTTTTATGACTAGGTGGGTAGTCGCGTTACTTCCCTAAGCGAAACGGATTCGTGACGGGAGACCGAAAACCCCGGAGATAAGCGAGCGAAAATTGACTGGCAATTTGAATTATGCAAAAGAGTGAAGATGACCGGAAAGTAAATATTAAAAAATGGCAACGATTCATGCCGAGCCTCACATTGAGGTATTTAAGTATAAGGAGAAGAGCATCAGACATAATTACAAATAATAAAGAGCGGGTAAATAAAAATGAGCAACCCATTTCGGGTAGAGCCACCCGCCTATTCGCGCTTACACGCCTGTACACGTATAGTATACGCGTGACGACGTTGTCCGTAAATACGTAACGCGGCGGTTTACCGATCGTAAACCGTAACTCGTGTTAGCATTAAACCGACGCGATAGTTGTACCAAACGCGCAGGGGCGAATGCTCCTCTCGACAAGATTATATGCACTTCGGGAAGACCGTGGGGCGAGGTTCCTTTTTATGGGCTCCGTGAGTAGTAAGATTAACAACCGGGGAGAAGATATATTAGATTTCCTTTAAAAAAAATTTTCAACTCCAAACTGCGCGGCGTGCTGCAAGCACGAAGATTCAGCCGCTTGCTGCGAAAGCGGTGAATTCACCCCGTTCGTCGAAATTCGCCAAATCGGAGCCAGCTAGGCGCGGGTTGGATATACTCGTATTATACCGAGAATACGGAAACGATTATCCTCGCAGACGAATCGTTATTATAAATTCGAGGGATGCGAATTAAGCTGATGCAGATTACGTCAACACGTGGTGAGTACGGCCTTGTTCAACATCTCGTTTCTATTCCCAAGCCCCGAGTTAATGCCCAAAGTTATTACACACATATACGTACATACGTACCTCGTATTATACGCGACGAAGACGCCGTTACACCATCGGCCCGCATGTGCCCGATATCGAGCGGCATAAACGCCCCGCAACGCGGAGAAAATTCCGCTTGCGACGGGACGTGTACGATGCTGTCATCATTCCGCGAGAGTGACGGCGCGCTTCGGCGTAGTCAACTTTGTACATATCCCGAAACTAGACCAACCGAACGCATTAAGGTTCGCCCGCTCCGCAGTTTCCGGACGCAAATACACCCGTTTCGTTACCCTGGAAAGCAGACGAGCAGCTATAGACGCGAGGCAAGGTACCCTTATACGAAGATCGGATATCGCCACTTCCTTCGCCTCGAGCTGCGGGTTAACACAACTTTGAAATTGCGTAGAGAGCCGGAAGCCGGCACACCTCACATCCTCCCAAAATTACTTCCAGAGTATAGGCTTAGAGGCCGTTCGGCAGATTCGGCGGATTTAAAAAACGCGGCCTCGGAGCTTCTCCACGCAGGAAGTTAATATGTGTTTCAGTTTTACTGGGATAAATAGCTTCGGTGGAGTCTCGAGCGAATCGGCAAGGGTCGTCACTGACTCGATACTGCAGCCGCGGTCACGTAAAATGTAGGGTGAAATTAAAGCATTCCAGCGCAGTTTCCAAGCACCGAATTTTTCTTCTAAGAAAATTAACCTGCGAGCTGAAATACGACCTGTGTGGTTAGGCGGGCTGAATATTGACGTTCGTAAAACAAGCCTGACGGTGCTTAACGACTCTGCGAGTCAACGAGTGAACTTTACCTACCTACGCGCGTCTTAACGAATAACGATCACTTTAACAAGGAGCGACGATGGGCCTCGTCGGAGGAAAAGGAAAAGGAATTCCCGAGGAAGAATTTTGGAATTTTTACGCACGTGTCACGTCAACGGTTTGGGAATTTTTTTCCTCAAGTTACACGCCTCTCAGAACAAGGAAGACCTTTCGCAAACTGCCGGGATTTTATTTTTATACCTTGAGGCAATATAGAGGGGAAAAACGGATAAAAGGTAACTTCTATAATTGCACGCGACTATACATCGCACCGCCGGATGGAATGCCCCGATACTTTGGATCTCAATAGCTTGCAAGAATTTATGAACTCGGTCATCTCAAATGCAGCCAGCCTACGTGAAAGGATCGATGAAAACATTCTTCAACTTATATACCAACCGATGAGCTGACTTAGTTTGCGAAAACTTCCTTTGCATGCCTTTAACAGCTCTTTCTCTTTCTCTCTCTCTCTCTCTCTCTCTCTCCCTCTCTCTTCTTACTGATTTATTTATTTACCTACTTATTCATTTTTTCTTTACTTGTTGTTCACTTTGCTTCTATTTACCTTTATCCGTCGTTTTCTCTCTTCTTGCGTTATTTCTGCAATTTTGAGTTTTAATACACATTTCATGTCACACGTGTGTTACATCGCCTAAGGGGACTTGTCCCAGGACGAATAAACGCCTCTCTGTCTCTCTCCCTCACCCCGCTACCTTCGAGAGCCTTTCCCCGAACTGGACCCTGCTATCCGACGCTCGTCAAGGTTGGCAATTGTAAAACCTTCCTCATCTCTTGCTATCCGCGGACGCAGGATATCCACCCTTCGTAATTCTTTTACCCTCTCCCCCCGCTACTTGTGGAATAGTCTGCCATTGTCTGTTACATCTGCGTCCTCGTTGTACAACGTTAGGCTCATTCGTTTACGTGCGGCCGAGTCCATGACTATATCTAACGCTGATCGATGGCTTGCATTCTATATATTTTATCTACTTCATTTATTCTAGTTACTTGCCTATTCCATTTATCCCATTTATTGTATTTATTTTATCAATTTTTGAACATTATTCAATCTTAAAGCAGAATCTTAACGTTATAGTCCCACCCTTGAATTTATCTGTACGGCCGTTGTTCCGTTCCATTCTCTTTGAAACGTAGTCATTTAGTCATTCACCAAACCCCCGCGTACCTTTCTCATCTTACGCTAAAACTTTTTATTGTACTTTTCCATCTGCGTACTCTCGTTAGTTTTTAATATTTCCTTATGGTACAATGCAAGTGTATTTACTATCATCGCCTTAGCAAGTATCTAGGTTTAAAGAACGTTGCCGTTACCTATTATTTTCCCTTTGTATTTCCATTTGTATTTTCATTCTGTTACTTGCAGTATGCTCCCATTTGATCTTTGGCGTCAAATAAGCTGCGGTATTAATAAATGAATTGTGATCTTATATAATCTCGACGAATAGAAAGACGTACGAATCTAATAGACGAATTTCAGAACTCTGCGTAAATTTCAGCCCTGCGGAATCCCGTCGTTCACAGGATCCGCAAAGGCGGAGGTGAAACTTGTAAACACAGAAAGCTTGGGGCGAAAGAGTGACGACGTATTTATGGTAACAATAAGACACGCGAGGACGATAGATGGCCGGATTCTTCACAATTTTTTGTCTCAACGTCCTTATGCAGCACCGCAGTACGAGATGCATGCAGTCACCTTTATTTCCCAGTGTCTGCGGCAAAGAAGAATAGCAAAGCTGCGGGTCGCGGATGCCTGGCATGTATACCTAGACGAAGTTCACGCCTTGTTTATTCAGCCGGTTTATCCGCGTTCAGGGAGGAGACGGGCGGACTTTTGTCTTCTTCTTCGTCTCCTTGAAACGTAGCAAAGATTTTCGTTGAGGCGCGTGGTAATTCTTCTGGAAAATAAGTCGCGGAGAGCCAGGACTCCTTTTCGCAGCCATTAAAAGGGGTCGCGACGGCTGATTCGTCGGCCCACGTTCCGCTCGTTCCGAGGATCTACGTACAAGTGTACGGAATAATTCACACTTGTACACGGAATTCGATTAACAAAATCCGGCGTAAGAAAGGCTAAGCGACACTTACGGCGCCGGTTTTTCGAAGTGAAACGGAAAAGTTTTCACTAGGACAATTTTGCGAGCTGATTGTCGAGTAGTCTGCAGGCGAGACCCGAGGGACGGAGGAAAGTTACCCTCCGGCAAACGTCTACAAGGTAATTATAGCCCCGCAGTTTTCAGCCAACCCGACTTACATACATGCACACACTGTCGTTCCGACACACGCTTTGTATACCCAACATATACCTAACCATAGGCGGGGAAACGTGCATCCAGGAATTCCAGTATATCCCCAGTAAGACTGTTTTAACTTTTCTTCGAAGGCGGGCTTATAGTCGGAACTGCGCCGTCTTTGTCGCTCTAGGTATACTAATAACTTGAAATTAAACGGATCGAACGTGTGTGAGGAAATTGTCTGATAGAATTAGAGCGCAATGAAACTTTACGTCCATGTTAGCGCGTGCACTCGACAAACTCGCGTACCAAAGCACCGTGATTAAGGGTTATGCTCGGACATTCTTACGTATAAACGAAGCCGAGAAGGTGAGACCGCTGAGATTGAAACCTCGCACAGGTTTTCGTATTGTGGCGGTAGAGAAGATGTTTGAGAGTCGATTATAATTGATAATGGTAAGACTTTCTATGGGAACCTGTAGATTGGTGCCTGGAAAGGGGGTCAGAGAATTACAAGCTCGTGAACGCGGGAGTTGCAAATAACTCGAAGTCGTCAAACGGCGTGGCATGCATATCGTGGCGTAATTATAAGATGTGTATGATGTGCCTATACCTATAGGCCGCGGGAAACCGAGCCGAGTAGGATATTATTGGTATTACTGCGAGCATCTCCATGTTCCCAGCTGCGATAGCGTAAATTCTTGGAATGAATTTAATCGCGTGATTCTGGGTAATAATAAACACAGATTACACGCTCCGAGTAGGTGGTGGAGGACTATGTGCAGAAGATTATTTCCCGGATAATCGGTGCAGCCTGAATGCGTGGATGGTGTTATCGATACGGACACCCGATCAAACTTCGATTATACCTGCGGAGTACAACCGACGATCAGATTCTATCTGCTCTCTTCCTCCCCCCCCCCCCCCCCCCCTTCTCTCTCTCTCTCTGCTCTCTGCTCTCTGCTCTCGCCGTTACCTTCGGTTAACGGCTTCGTGTCTAGCTCTGAGTTTTCTGTTACTTGCTGTGTAAATAACTCGTGGAAAAATGTATAAAACTCGTTAAAGTGTCAATTTGCAGAATTGCTTCGAACTCTGATTGTTCTGGGCCATAAATTTTCATGCTTTACTTTTGAAATTTCTCGTTCGCGTAAATTCATACCATCCACTCAGATTTTACTGCGGCGATGTAATACGCATGATTTGACAGGCGTTACATTTTACAGGTATACACGCGAGGAATGGCCAACAGTTGAACGGTTGGAGGACTAAGGCTATCATTCCTGGTATATTATACGTAGTAGTAAACGGTGAACCAGTGCTTTATACATATAATATAGATCGTAACCCCGACGTCTAATAACCCATAGTCATTTTGCATCCCGAGCCATAGGACATCCCGGTACCACCACTCCTTAATTACTTACCTTTATCTGTCCGAGAGTCGCCATAAATGGATACTTCTTCAAGGCAAGGTTCTCTAGTCACTTTCTGTCGATCGAGGCAGCCGCTGCAGCCGGTGTACCGAGACCCAGGCTTTGAGCATTAAGTGCATCGGTAAATTTCCTCTCGGTTGATTAAATAACTTATTATTGTTTATCTTCAGCCACCCTAAACTCTCATATTTCCACTCCGTTCAATTGTTTTACTATCTGTTTGATATCCGCATTGTATCCAGGTTACTTGCGTTCAGTTGCTCAGCCCCCGTAACTCGTTCCCTAGGCTTTTTTTTAGCACTACACGCTATTTCGCTACGTTGTATACATTTGTTTCTATTATTATTTTACCATTTATCTCTGTATACGCCGTAAATAGTTACGTATAGCTCTCCAAGATAGTATTTTTACGTACAATTGATTATAACTTATTTATCGTATTGCACTATTTTAATGCTCGGTCTTTTTCCTGGGGTTAACATATCTACCGTTATAATACTGCTGGTTTACCCTTTGACCTATTTCTAGGCCACGGCATGATAAATAACAATCTAATACTATCTAATCTCTCTCTATCTCTCGACTCCTCGGTAAAGGCGCGCAGAAACGCTTTTACACAATTACTCGGTCTTATTCTCCGAGTTATACCCATCTCTCCACGGGCTCTAGTTACCTTAATTGCTAATCACTGTACGCGCTCCACACCGCGCCAGCTGTTTGTGCACCTCGGATATGTCTGATTTTCATCTAAAGTGCAGAACACGTTTTACTTCGTGAAATTACCACTTTTGCGCGAACATCAACGAAACGTAAGAATGATCGGGTGGTGCTATAATGAATAGACATTAACTCGAGAAATAAATTGTAGATTCGTATGCCGAAAGAAAAATTGCCCTGGACCCTAATCTTAGACCTGGAGAAGCCATTAAAAACGTTTTCATGGTCGTGTAAATGATCGAAACTACCGCATCTTTGGGTAATTCAAGTACCATCGATCAGGGCTCAGGCTTTACACAACTATGCATGCGCCATATTTTTCTCACAGTGATAGAAACGAATACACATCCGACTGTAGAAGGTGTAGCAAAAGTATATGCCATTTCGGAACCGACTATACGTGATCATTGCTAAACGGCGTGCTCTCGAGGAGACGAACAAGAAGGTGTATACGTATGGGTATATCGGAAGGGAACGTCGAGCAAGATTCATCAAGGAATTAATTTCTGAATCTTCCCTCGGCACGCAGGGAGAAGGCCATCAATATCCGACTATCTGGCAATCTGTACCTGCCTCGCGGAGGTTCCTCGATCGAAACAAGCCGGGGCGGAAGGAGGATAGCCGGGATAACAAGTGCAGCAACGAGCTGGATTCCGTTCGTCTCGGAGCTGCAAGAAAGTACGGCTAGAGCAGGTATCAAGGACCGGCGTTGCACTCGTGCACTTCCATTCTCATGCGGTGTACCTTCACGATCGGAGGACGAGGATCACGAGGCTGAACACGCGGCGCAAGGATGAAGATAGCTCGGCGCAGTCTTGGGCCGGGTATCCCAGGCACCAGTTTGACCCAGCCTAACCCCCAGCCTAGCCCAGTCTCGATCTATTCGATAAATTTCTCACACGCGAGTCGATCGCGACACACTGCGGGGCCGGAAGCTCTCTGCAAGTCTGCAACTCCGATGCAGCACACGTATCCGATACGTTGTAGGTAGGTACATGTGTCACTCGCAATCGGTGAATCGTTGCATCGAAAGCAGCGTTGGTACCGTTAGCGCGATGACGCAGGTCGGGGTTGAGCGCATCCTCGAAAACTCAAACCTCCGTGGAAATGTTGAAAGCCATATTGGTCCGCGACTCGATTAGCTAATTTCACCGGTTTCGTCTGATGTCGGAACTTGAAAGCGGTTCCAGTCGGTCCAATTAGCGACTGATTCGTCAGAGCCGATTTGCAGAGAGTTTCCGGTTCTTCGGATTTCACCACGAGTCGCAAGGAACTCGGCGCTTTTCCACCCTGATGGCGTTATACAGTTTAAAGGAACACCGTTGGCTCTCCGAGGAGCAACAGCTCCGTGTGTCAGCCGGCGTCCGTCATCGGAGCTGATCGGCCCGCGGTGCCAATTCTCCAACTTCGACTATCGCGTTCGCCGTGATTAATGGGGAGGCTACGGACTGATTCAATCGCGTGTGAACCCAGTGTACCAGCTTTCCAAACTTCGAATTCGACGTGTTGAACGATTGGTATTGTTTCAACCGGAACGGATTTGGTTCGGTGCACTACTCCAGGTTGGATGGAGTTGCTTTACAGACTTCAAACCACCCATTGCTGAGAGTTTGGGAGCAGAAAAGTCTGACTGCGAATCGAGCCATCGAAACACTCTCGGATGATGATGATAGTGCGTGGGGAGTTGAAACTGTATCTCTGGAAGGGACGCAATTCGTCGCTAAAAATCAACGATATTACAAATTTCAGCATGATACATTGAGAGTAAGTAGGTATTCATTTGTTCGTTTCCTCGGAATCCCGCGGTTCATATCAAAAAAGAATCACTCGTTACACCCGCGATAAGCGAGACGAATGGCAAGCGCGTAGCTGTAGAGCCGAATGAATTTGGTATTCACCGTGGTATACGAGAGCGGCAAAGTTTTTCATAAGTTTGCAAAAACTTTCCACGAACGATACTTTTAAATCGATAAATTTAATTTTCATACACTCGAAAGCTTTCCTTTTCCATGCTTGTTCTCTCATTTCTTTTTTTTTTTTTTTTACCCCTCTTTTTCTTCAGCTTGAAAATTTTCCCCCTAATTGTATTCGAATCATTCCCCTCGGCTTCGATAAAAAGTTTCGATAAAGGCGGAGAGACGTGAGCGATGCCGTATCTCCGAAATCCCAATTGAAATTACTCTACCGCACGTGTAATACACTTCGGAAAAATTTCATCGAACTGTGCCGAAAATTTCATCACGGATTTATAGTACTCAACGCAGGATGTAGAGATTACAAATTATTGGGCTGTACGTTTCGATCGTTTGAAATTAATAATTACCCTCGATCAACCGATGTTGCTCAAGCAGTAAGTGGCCCCCTGTGTCTTCTCGGTGGACGTCATAAATTCGAGCAATTATAAATTCAATCCAGCACGCCGAGTAAAATGTTCACAGTAAAATTACACCGAAGTTATAAAGCGATGATTTACAGATCCTGCTGCTGGCTCGCCGTCTACCACCAAGCGGATATTCAGTGCGTACAGATTTTTCCTGCCTTCTTTCAGCTTTTATACCCAATCCAACGATCCTGATTTCCATACTTCGCTGCAACAGATCGGCGCCTCGTAGGTAGGAATGTGTGCGTATAGAACCCCTGTAATACACCAAACGATAACAGGTAATGGATGGTCGGCGATAAATTTCGGCCGCGTAGCGTCTACACCCCCCCCCCCCCCCCCCAAGAACGTGGACTTATTTATTCAGTCTACTGCGCAAGTTTTTCCTTCGCTTTTTACACCCTGTTTAGGTCTCCGGTCTATACATACATGCCTGCGTCACAGGGTTTGGATGTAAATACATCTTCGCAATAAATAATCTCACGCGAAACGAAGGAAATGGACGGCACTTCGTAATATACCGTGACTGTCTATCCTCAAACTGTGTTAAAGAGATACGAGAGGACGTTTTCGTCATTGCCGAGAAATTACGGGGATTTTTTTTTTTTTAACTAGTCACGTGATCCGCGAGCACGGTCTCACACTCTGAAGGCAGACTTGAGAACAAGTGACGAAAGAACTCTGTCCCGCGTGTCATATCTGTGATCGTCGAGGCAATCAATCACGGATTTTCACAAAGTAACGATTTTCTCAACAAAAAATAAACTGTCAATAGCTTATGGACGGATAAAAAATGAAATAGGAAATGGGCGGCCTACTCTCGATGAAAATTTCTTTTACCCGGGACACCGGACAAAGGAATCAACCGCAAAGGTCCGACATCGATATGAAAGGACAACTACTTGGGTTAAAATAGGTTATAGCTGAGGAAGAGCACGGCGGTAACAAGTAACAACCACACAAGAATTCAATTCAAAGGATGTATATAATTCCGAACTTTCGAGCGAGAAGCGGCGCGGCCGAATGCCCGGGTTACGGAATTGATTCAATCCCATTAGCAGGCAGCAACACTCGTCAAGTCCGCTTCACAGTCGAATGAAGAGTCGCAAATTGGCCCTTTCCAATTGAAAATTCGATCCAATTTGTAGCAGAGGATTCGCGCGAGGTGAATCCGGCATACGTATCCTCGTTCAAAGGCAAGCGGCGTTTCCCACGCGCCAAATCTGCGTAATACACGTACAAGATAATACCACGCGGCACCTGAAGAGGTGCGCTTGGATAAAAAGCACCTCGAGAAAACTGCCGCGAGCTGCGGGATACCCGCGTCTCTGCCCCCAGGGTGAATAAATATCCAGATAACGAATGCACCCGACAACTTTTCAAAGTTTCGCAGACCAGCTTCGGTCCTCGCCTGTATATCGCCGCACCACGATTTCACGATGATCTGAGAGGAGAACGGGAAGCCACGGATAAATTGAAGAGGCGGAGAGAGCGAGCCGCTTCGTTATACGCTCGTTGTGCAACCGATGATCGCATCCTCGGGGGACTTTCTCGCGAGGTTTCGGGCCGCGGGAAGACCCCGGCTCCTGGCGCTTCTGGGGCTTCTAGGGTTCGAGTATAAGCAGCGGAAGAAGTCCGCGGACTACGGCCCGACGGCGTCGCGGTGTCGCGGTGTCGCGGTATTGCTGCATAATGGCCGTGGTATGGGCGAATTTTCATCACTAACAACCGGCCATTAAAAGTTGAGCGGATCGCCTTGCCGTCCGTTTCTATAGCGGAGAACTCGGCATCGAGCAAGTTTATATAGGTGCAGTATAGTCGAGTTTTTTCAGCCCAGAAGACTTTCCGCCATCCCCTCTCTCGCTCGCTCTCTCTCCTCTCGCCGCGATATTTTATAGACTGCAATAACACGCCCGCCATAACCGATTACGGGATCGATTGATTGTGGGCCCCACAGCCAGACCGATCTGACCGTTCGTGTCTTGCTCTTCTCTCCGGAAAGAACCGGAACACGATTCTGCAACCGCGCCGGGATCGAAGAACGTGACGAAAGTTCTGCGAGTTTAGTTTCCACCAGGGAAATTGGAGTGCTTGTTGTATGCCTGCTTCATCACCGCTCCAATCATCCTGTATTAGTATTATTCATCCCTCGACTTGATATGTATATTTTTGTACTAAACATGTATATCCTATCCTCAATTTAAACTTACATTCGCTTCATTCTAGCGTCAAACTGCACTTACTGTTAGGTATATATTGTTTGCGATTCAGGCGAATTAACTGTCCTCTAATTTCTCCACCGCTCAGTAGAAATAATTAGCTTTCGACTGGCACGTTGCAAAAAATATCCACCTCGCAGCATCCTGGAGTCTAGAGGTTATTAAGTTTTCGCGAGTCCACGGAGTACAAGCCAAGATTCGAATCGAAAGTAATCAAGGCTTCAAAAGTTTCCCGCCACTATTACTTATTCATTTTGTACACAATTTTTTACTCAACATTCGTCTCAATCAGCTAAGTTTTTCCCCTCCCCCGCTGCTCCAAACCCTCGCCCGTTAACGAGAGTTCGCTTATCAAATTCGGTGGCGCAGATTCGTGTTTCTGCAGAGTTTAATTTTTGACGGAAATTCGGAGGTCTTTGAAAAGTTTCAGGTCACTTACTTTCACGAATGATTGATCACAAGATCAAGTTTCAAAAAAGAATTTGCAGCCAAATTTTCTCGTCCCGAAATTGGCATAGGAGACTGGAACAATGCCCGTAGCTAATAATCTGCAGGATCTTGCGATGTCAGAATTTCGAATTGCGATATGCTCGCGACGGCACTATCGATGAGCCGAATCGACGATTTCCGAACTCACCGATCGTTATCTTGCACGTTACGTAATCATATACGGCGATTCGTCACACTTTCGTTAATGGACGTTGTGCGCGGGCCTTTTGTCACTATCCATTAAAAGTCTCTCTCTCTCTCTCTCTCTCTCTCTCTCATCGTCAGGCTGGATTTCCTCTCGCGAGCCACGGCGAGGCGTCCTCGATTCCAATCAGCGCAAAACGCACCACTTTTATGCGTTTTCACTGAGGGCAAAACAAGTGGCCATCACGTATAGATATACAGAGTTTATACAACCCTGCGCCACCATTAAGCCAGCGAGTCGTTTTTACCTTTGATTATTCCATTCTAATGATTCTTTGATTATTTCATTCATTTCATTTCTCCCCGTCCCGGGATAGAACCGTTTAACTTTATCCTCGGACTCACAAAGACGGTCAGCCTGCCGTTAGCATTACGATCATTAAGGCTGCTGTATGACTGCTTGCAACCTACTCTGAAACCGAAGCGCTCTCTTCCCATCGAAGTCGGGGATTTGAAACTCGGCCAAATGCTGACCGAGCATGAAAATCGAGAAGTAATAGGTGAAAAAAAAAAATTCAAGTGAACCAGAGAGTACTCCAAGTGGCATCCAATCCGGAGGCTAATTGGACGAGTGTAGCAGGGAAAAGAATTAATTGCTCATGCTTCGAGATTTTCCGTCCACAGGATTGGCGGGGAAGAAGGATCTGATTCGATCAACATTGAATGGGTGGAATATTTTATCCTGCTCGTTTGAGCCTCGCGTGATTTGCGGCAAATTGTAACATCCCGTCCATCCTCGGTTGGCGGGCAAAAGCTGTTGCGAGCTTGTAAAACGCGAAAAATAATTGCCTGCAGAGCGAGCGGCCGGAATTAATGACAATTTAAGTTAGCGCCTACCTAATCTCGGTAAAACTAACGGCGGTGCAATGCAAGACAGGGCGCAGTGCAGTGCAGTGGTAACGAAATTTATCTAATTGCTAATTAACAAATCTATTACAGGGATTTCTCGCCCTCCTCGTATAATATCGTTAAACTCCACCCTGTACAGTTTTGCGAACAATTCTCTCTGCAGTCGCTTGTTTCCCGGGTCACAGCGTCGTGCAGCTTGGATATAACGAAGACTCCGAATTGGCTTTGCAAGCCAATATCGCGCATAGGAACTCGCAGCTCTTCAATTCGATACAATATTGATATTCCATCAAGTACAGAAACCGCGCCCCGTATTTGCACGAAGGGCAGAAGTAGCTGGTCTCGTCAAAGTGGCCGGGGATATGAAGTATATTTGCAAATAGAAAAGTATACGTGGCTCCCCGGTGCATCGGGGTAACGGCCGGTCCTGAGAGGATGTGGAAGGAAGTGCGCTCGAGGCTGGGTCTCGGTGAATGGGAAAGCGGTAGAAACCGAAAGAGAAGCACTAAAACGAAACAGGGTAGTTTTCTCGTGCTATCGAGTCTCAAATTACACCGGATAGAACTCGCACTGCCAATTCAACTCTTCCCATAAGAGTCAGCTCAACTTTTCGACGTGCATCTCGAACGACCGCACGATCCACCTTCCAGGCTACGTGACCGCCGGAAACATCGAACGCTTTTCCAGCTGCTCCTCCGAGCCTCCGTTACAAAGCGTTTGCGGTTTACCTAACAGAAACACAACACTCAACGCGCGAGTAGCATTGACCGTTGAAAGCTATGCTGGAACTCAACTCAGAAGTACCGATATACCGTCGAGAAATATTGTATCGACAACGGTATAGAGCAATGAGTTGAAGGAACCTTCGCTTCGGTGTAAATTTATACGGGTAGGTATGTGTGAACAAGTGTTGCGGAGAATTTTTACGGGATGTGACAAGACTAAGGTTGAACTAACCGTAGTTGACCCTTATCCAAGATTAAACCTGACGGTGATACCAATCTTGATTACTATCCCTGTGTGGGTGGAAGGTATCCTCCTATATGCCAATATGGCGGCAGTACGATAAAATTTTTCGAAAAACACGCAAGCGTGTCCTGTGCAAACGGACGGGGGTATGTAAGCTCTTTTTAAATTCCGTTCAGGTCCGGCCTGCAGGCGATCTCCCAGGGTGCGTAGCCCGTCCCTTGGCAATCTGCCGTAAGGGTCGTGACCCTTCGTTGAGAGTCGTGTCTCTTCGCATCTCTCGAGTTTCGTTATACCCAGTCCAATTTTGGATGTGGCTTGTGAGCGTACAAGCGAGAAGTTAAACCGAAAGCGTAGGTACGATCAGAAACTTGGCGAATTGACTCGGACGGGCGGGTCAACTTTTGCCCCAGAAGCATGTCTTTTGATAACCGTGCAACCCGGATATTCAGAGGCCGGATTACGGTAGCGGAAACCGCCGAGGAAAGCCGGTTGGACATCCTGGTTATACACTGGCCAAAGAGCCGTTATTTGGGACAATTAGTCACGAATCTGATACAAGTTACCTCTGACTACGGGCGATGAAAGGGTGGATTATTGGCTTGTCATGACGCGCTGACCGCCACCAGGATATCTCGACCAGGACTGCTTCGCGTCTGGTAAGCCGTGCTAAAGAGGAACGGGGACGCGGGGAAATGCATGCCGCAATGACAATGAGAGAAGCACGGATCGTTGACCATAATTATCGAATACCTTGGCATCGTAGCATTCCATCCCAGGCTCTCTCAGACAATGAATGAGCAATAACTCTTGTCACGTTTCAAGATATGGCACGCTGCCGAGGAGTCCCGGAATGTGCATCGCAGGTTAGGACAATACTTTCGGGAGTGGGCAAATTAAAAAAACAGCGAATCGTTCGCATGGGAAAACTTGGAATCGCGTATAATGCTGATAACATGTGCAGGTTCACAGAAATGTGCGCTTTGATGATATCTAGTAGGAAGACATGATTTTTTACCCTCCAACGTTCATAGAATATTAAAAACTCCAGTAGCCGTTCCTGAACTAGACAGGTAATTGGCCGTAACAATTTTCTCAATGGTCCCATGCTTCCTCTGAACGAATCGGTAATTATTTCCCAGGTCTTTGGTAGAACTCCCATAACTTGCAACCTTATCCAAAAAAGGTATGTCTGGCATAAACTCGTACATACACTGCTTATCTGCCAAATAATTTATTAATTTTGAAAAACACGTCTTTGCGAAGCCAACTTCCAAGCGATCATTGTACCCTTCAACAAAGATTGATGCGATGACTAAATCAACTTGAAACCTGGACCAGTTTATGCAGGACCCTAATCTTCGACGTTCCCAGTGATCAGTGCGAACAGATAATCTTCGGTTCAATAGGTATGAGAGTAATATTTGCGGAGTACACGACCGGATTATAATTCCAGATGTGCCGAGTGTACATTAGGCGGGTGGAAAACGCGCGGTGTACCAGCCCAGCTTAGCTCATGTATCATTTGCTGGAAGAGCCCTACGGCGATGCAACCGCGCGCTCGACCAGCGACGGCACGGCATGCGCTGAACTTTCTAAAGCGCATTAGCAGTTTTAAAGCCGGTAACCCAGGGCCCTCCGGGTCTAACCCTAGGTACCCACCATTAGTGGGCCACCAGCGACGCGTCACTTAGCCATTCGGTCCACACCGTTGCAGGAATAACTCCGCGTAGCTGACGCGGCGGGGTGGATGTCGCGAATCTTTTACGGGAGTTGAATGTTCGCCAATTTTTAACAGCGCAACAAATGATTCCTTCATCACCCGCTCGGGTGATTTAGTTGCACTCCAGGCTCGCAATGTCGGGCGGGGAAATTTCCCGATGAAGGTCCTGAACTCAAAGGCCACGATCACGAAACGACCAGACAAAAACTCACAGAGGTGAAGACGGTCCTAATCGCGTTACCGAGCCGCTAAACCGCACGAAATTTGTCGAGGAAACACAACCGCGCCGCCAATGGTAACGAATGACGGTGCAATTAGCGTCAGCCCGCACCTGGGGAATGAGAGAACCTCTTTATGCCTGTGAAGCTTGGAACTATCACGAGTCTAATTATGGCCGGACATTAGTGGGGAATGCGTACGGCATTCCTTGACGCTGCGGTGCATGGCCATGTGCAGCCGTTATAAGGACGCCGTTGGCAACCGCGCGGTGAACGCCGGACTAACAACTCGTGAAATCCCGAGTTTCCCGTCGACGTACTTCAAGGTGGAGTTTCGGCCGTCATGACGATAATCCGGGCGTCAGTTCACGCTGTGGAATTCGGTCGATTAGACTTGAGTTGGTACCCAATTACCTTGCACGGACAGCGCGCGCCGATTCTCGCTGTTTCCGGCCTGATGCTGTACCGGAACTAATCGAAAATCCCGTAACAAGAGAAGACCGGCAAACTAACGTCGAGGATAAGCCCTCGTCTTGCCGGGCCTCTAAAGGCTTCCGTTTTCCGACCAGTTTCCCGAAGTACATTAGGTACTTCGTATGTAGGCGGTCTGAAACACGAGTCGTGATTGTCACGTGTGAAAAGAAAGGGAACTAATCGGATTGAGTCCGGAGTGACGGATCAGTAATTACAATCTGAGTAGATTTTCCGTCGTTCGATTGCACGCACGCGCGAGGCTTAATATAACTCGAACACCGAAAGGGGAACATCTGTGCGGGGCGTTCCTCGTCTCTGGCGAGAAAAGCGCGAATGGGCGGCGATGTTGCCGAGGGACCGAGAGGCGCTCCCCGGATAGTTCGCAAGGAAGCGATTCTGCTTTGTGGCTGTTCAGAGCTGGTATGGATCACTTGATAGATGTTCCACGCGGTTCCTTAGGTTCAAGTAGCTTGATTGCCCCGAGACGCCCCTGCGCGCTTCTTGAGCCTTAATATACGGAAATCCCGGCAGTTTGTATAATACTGGTTCGAAAATCGGTCGCGAGATTTCCGAAACGACAATGGTAGCAACGTGATTAAATATCAGCCGAGATTCCTCGTATGTTCGAAAGTTGCTCGTCAAGCTCCAAGCTCGCAATCGCAACTCTGAAGAGGACGGAAGAGAAAATGGAAAATAAAAGCAGGAGATATCGTAATTGATAGTTCGGAGAAGATTGCTACCTACGCAGTATATACGAACCGAAATGGCGAAAATCAATTGATTTATTTTTATGCACAATTCGTGTTTGATCATGATTTACAAACGAACGTGTGTCTGATGCGTAGCTGAAGCGTCTGGCTCTCCGATGCATGGAATAATTAATTAATATTTTCCCAAGTAAAACAAATAACGTATCCAGCAGCAAGCACCTCAAAGTACATATTGCAAAGTTATGTTTACCCACGAAGAGATGAACGCTCGATACCATTTCGTTGAAGCCGCATGTTTCACCGTGGTATATGCATTCAATTTAGTCCCTACCGTCGTGTATTATTTTTAACTTATGAGAAACGAGATATCGATCCTTAGCCACGCGATGCTCGGCCCTGCCAGTCGGTCCCTGATGGAAATAAAATCGCTTTGTGGAGGTATTTCTCATCCCTCGGTATCGAGGCAGCCCTGCGGTAACCGGAGAGCGTTGAAAACCGCCAAGCGAAAAAATTTGTTTCACATATCGTTTGAAGCGTTCGTAATATTTTCGCAAAGTTTGATCCGTAAAACAAGGGATTATCCTTCCGCATATAAGTTGATCACTCCACCGCTGAGCTGGTTTAAATTCCTACCGGAAGTACACGGAATAATGGCTTTGCTAATTTCGGGCACTTGATGCGGATGATTTCGATGCGGCTCGTTCTCTAATATTTTACACGCTCGTAAACTGGGCATTTGTTATTCCATTAGCAAAATGGGAGTTTGCCATTCACGCGCGATGGTTGGTTAGTAGATAACGTTTAACGAGGGCCTTACAACCCCACGTGACGTTCATCCGTGAAACTCTTCGCGAACGTTACATGATGACCGAATTCAATTTAATTCTCACTAGCAATTCTCAGGGTTAAAAAAATAAACGTTACTAGTCTGCGCAGGTACGTACCTACGTTACACCGACTCTGTGTGTCAACTACTCGGATGAACAAATTCACGCTCAACGGTGATAAACTTTATAGCATATTCTTATTCTTATTATTCTCCGAATTATCCGGTAGATAAGCGAAGCATTAAAACGACTCTTGGGTAAGCGTGAGTGTGTTTATTTTTAAACATTTCTCGTGGAGACGTCGCGTTGTTTGAAAAACGAAGAATCGGAAAATTTTATTTTTTTTTTTGCGTATATGGTACAGACGATCTTTAAAAATCGGAATCACCTAAGTCGTATCTGCAGTCACTGAATAATCGATTAATGCAGGTAAATAAAATGTCGCGTTGTATCGTTGCTGCTTGTTCCCTGTTTCACAATGTACAACTTGTAGGTACTATAGGTATCACATATATACATATATATATATATATGTATAATGTATATACTTCCCGACGTCCCAGCATCGCGATATAGTGACATGGTTTCGTTTCACACTGTCCTTCCCCTGTCTCGGCGATCAATTATATGTCGAACGCTGCTGAGCTCGGGTACAAGGTAATCGTTCTCTCGATAAACAATATTCTCTTGGAGTTGACAACCGTCTAGTACTTCCTAGGTAATTATTATGATCGGTTTAATTAAATGCAACGAGGACATTAACGCAATTAGTAGCATCATTCAAAGCTAAGCACGATCGGCTGCAGCTTTCGCTGTTATTATGTTTATGAACCTACACTACTGGTGAACCAGCTTCGTGCTTCATACGTCGAACGAGGGAAAGGAAACATTTCCCGTGCGCACAATTTTTTCCATTTAGGGCTGCGAACGAATATGCTCCCTCTCCTCCTGGATTCAAAGTTTGATCACGAACGCATAATTGCACTCGTTTTCAAGGAGTTTGCACCCTAAAGTAGGTACATGCAACCTCGTTGGAGAACTCTTCCGAATTGCTTCGTTTAAATATGTGTTACAAGAAACGCAGGGAAAAGTTTGCATTGCAGCTTGGGAAGTTGTCGGGTACCCACTTTAAATTAACGACTATATATGACGATTTTGCAAATTGCATGAAGGTACGGGCTTTGTAGCAAGTTGGTCGACGCTCGAGTTCGATTCGCGTAAAAGATATTCAAGAATCACGAAAGTTCGTCAAGTTGAGTAATGAATTATTGAACCTGAAATTGCCGAAGCAGAATTTCCGCGATGGACGACAGGCCATATTATATGAAAAAAATTGAAACCAATTACGGTGGCGATGAGACGTGCCTCGTTAGTCGAAGAAGAAGAAGAAGGAGACGATGAAGATGAAAAAACCTGGAAAGTCCAGAATTCTCACAAGTCTGCCGAAGGTTCGTATCTCATACGCGGCGACGTGCTTGTGTTGATTGGCGTTAATGCGTTCTCTCGCATATCTCCACTTGCAGAGAGTGAAATGGTAATTCGTTAAACGTGCAATTTGGCTGAGCGAGGGGATGAAGGAAGGATGAATGAACGGTCAAGGAGACAGACTAGCAAAATGCCGGTCAAGTCACGAAGGAGAAAGGCGGCACCAGGTGCACCAGCCCGGCGCATTCCCTCGGGACGTAAATCTTACGGACAATTTCACCGGCTGTATTCCGCAGACTCGTGCTGCTGCCGTAAAGCGATACACTTCCATGTACTCACCGTTCGCTTCCGCGTGCGTGTAATTATCGGGTTAAACTTCGAAACGTTAAAACAGTTCCGGTGCAATAAAATGCGTTAACTAAGAACCTGCACTGGGAACCGTGAGACCCTGCGGCGAACATTTGCGACGAGGAGGCCACCGCATATACAGTCCGGACTGTCCGCGATCCCTCGAACGAATCGCTTGACCCCTGGTCGTTGCACTTACGCGATGTCGGCTCGCTTCGAAACGCCCCTCAATCAACCCCCGCATCGGCGCCGATTTTCAGTGAAACAAATCGATCCATTTACGGATGACCGATTGGGCTTCCAAGTTAAAAAAGCCTGTCCGATTTCGATCGTTGAGCCTCTTATCTAAGTTGTTGGAATAAATGTGACTGCAAAAAACGCGAAAGTGATGAAAAAATTTGATCAAATCGAGACTTGTGCGTGAAAAATGTTGCGATTGCGCGATCACCAGTTTCACTTGGAATTCACCGAATAACGGTTGTCGTTCGGAAAAGAGGTTGTTATTACTCTGAGTTCCGTAGCAGCGGGTCGGCGAGTCGTAAATATTAACTTAAATTTGGCGATCGTAAAAATGGTATGTAAGAATTTTTAATGCCTGTAAAAATCGGCTTAATGAACCTCGCGGTTTCGGGGCAGCACCGAGTGCAACGGACTGTTTTCGTATTATATGGATGAGCGAAATGGGAATACCGAGCGAGCGAGCGAGAGAGACGAGGAGCGCTTGCATGCGGGATAAAAAATGGTGAGCGAGTATCGCGAGACGCGGACATGTGGGCAGAAGAAACAGGACCGTTGAGAACAATGCGAAAGCGTTTGAAAGGCGATTGCATCGACACAGCTGGGCTTGACGGATACGGCGAGTCCTCTGACCACCTCCCTAATCGGCCAATTAGTCATGTGATCCCTGACTAAATTACAGGTACTAACCAACCGGCCTGGCCAACCCGCGGCCCGAGAGGTTAAAGAGTTAAGTAAGATAATATAAGCGGTTTACGACACTGAGGCTGTGCGAAGGGGGAAGGAAGAGAGGAAGAGAGAAGAAAAAGGATGCAGGGGGATCCGGCGTTGAGCTTGAAGCTTTACAGGCCGTTCGGAAACTGGCTGCCTCTGCACGAGCGCAGAATGAGAAACTCGGAGAAACGGTCACTCGAGAAATTCAACCGACGAACAAAGTTTCCACCGGGGCATGTTTCCACCGGGTGCCGGTATATTCTCACGTGCAGGACAGTCGGTGTTCGACGGATTCGAAAGAGTCCAGGTTCCACCGGCCCCTTCGTACCGAGCGACGCGAAAGTTCCATAAATCTATTTGAAATCCCGGCATGTTGACCCCCCGCGTATTATTTCCTACAGTACTACGGTAATCCGTTGAATTAATGGACATCCGTGTACATTAGGAGGAGTAGGAGGAGGAGGATAAACATCTTATAAATCAATTCTGTCCAACGTTGAAACTCCCGCGTGCCGCGGATCTTGCGGGTTAATAAACGTGTTCGTTGATTCGGGTAATAGATGGCCATATGCGCACACCGACGGCAAACAAAGGAACAAGTAACGATCCTCGGACAGGTTTTACTCACTTATTTATCACTCCTCTCTTTCTTGCCACGTCAATATCTAACGAACTATGAACTCTACAACGTGTGGCAGGTGCCCGGTGCTCCTGTCAAATTCCGAGGAGAATTATTTGAAATCTGTCACTGCAGGCGCTTCGCCCCCAGTCGGAGCGACGTTGTGTTACAAGTTTATTACCGACCATGCCTCGCCTCGACCCGCTGATCCATCGAACATTGTGAAAACCTGGCCCGCCGGACCTTTCAGACATTATGTAGTAGGAAATGTGAAAATCCGTTAAATCCAATTCCCCCCCCCCCCCCCCCCCCCCTTTCGATTCTCCGCCGCTCCAATACTCTACATCCATAACGAAACAACAATCGATGGACCCTTCTTGCTTCCGTAATCCTCACGTTCGCCCGGCTTTCAGTTGTCAGAAAAATTGATGCACTCTCTACCTATAAACTCCGGATATCTCGCAAGAATATTGTACAAGTTTTGCTCGAATCTGCAGGTATTTGAACAATCAAGTCCTCCGAGTGCTTCGGCTTTCGTATAACAATAATAATTAATGAATTCGAAACCGAGAAGCCGATAAAAACACATACCTGACACAGTTATGAAAGTAAGTCTTGCAAATGAAAAATCCTTCAACTCACGATCCAGAAAAACAATCTTCCACTCATTTCGTTTACCAGGTATCGAAAGAGACGGCGAGAACATCTGGAAGGCAGAGGCGATCGCCTGTCGTTCGAATCCACTTGAGCGAGTTTTACGATTAGATGTGGATATACAGAGCGGTAGTGTCTTCTTCGAATGGCCACCCTAAAACTATCAGATTACAGGTAGCGATAGGATAGGAAGAGAGCCCGTGCTCTTGGCCTGCAAGCGTAAGTCCCTGTCTTAAAAGGCGAACGAGTGATCGTGATCGTGATCGTGATCGGGAGGCGGGCAGAAGCCACGGGCATTAAATCGGCTTAAAATTGGTAATCCGACGAGGTTTAGTTAAAATAAGAAAGACAGGAGCTGGCCCGCGGGTCATCCGACCGTGAGGGTAATCGTATCAGCTTGACACGTATCGTGAATTTTTTACTTTCCATCAAATTCAGAGTGTTAAATTTGACGTTGTATAGTTAAGTATAAATTGGTCCTTGCGAATATTTCACCGCCATACAAGTTGAGCTTAGGACAAATGCCAAGATTCTCAAAATCTTAATGACTTACACGAACGCCGTATGGTAGGAAAAACCGCGTCGATTGTAAGCAAGATCATGAAAACCAGTTGTTAATTCATTTTCGTGATATCGTTAAATAAAAAAACTGATCACGTCGATCTGAAATTGATCCGTAGTGGTTTGAGTGATTATGATAACTTCTCCTCTACCATAAATACAGAGAAGCAGAAAGTTGGAAGAACAGTTATACGTCAAGTTCCCTGATAATACCTGCACGCTGATTACAGGACTCCCTGGACTGAGTATATATTATACGACGGCATCCTACGTCGGATTGGATGCACCGTGCAAAGGCACAAGGAGATGGGTGAAGATAGGACAAGGAGAATGGAAGAAAGAAAAGCTTGATAGAATTCCGAGTGAGAAGTTTCAATCTGGTATTCATAACGATTCGGTTAACGTCGTGCGGGACAAAGGTGTACGAGAAGAGAGGAGGAGATCAGACGCGCCGTTCTCGTTCCCTGGCACTGGATTGGAATTTAAATCGTAATCGTCAATTTGATCCCGGAAATCCAGGATCGTCGCGTCCGCGCCGGCAGCTCGCTCAACTTTCTATTAGTTTCGAGCAACAAACGGACCACCGAAGCGGACAAAACGCTGCGGCACTTTTATCGTGGCCAACCGAGCGGAAAATAGCTAATATTCCGAAAGGTTTTCACGGCGAAGGAATAAGGCGACGACTTCTTCGCACCCCCTACACTTGGTCTCCATTTTTAATCATATGGTGGCCGGATATCGAATCTTCGGTATACTCAGACTCGAGCCGGTAAATCACTCCTCGAGAATGATTGTGCCCTAATTAACGGCGTCGTTCCTTCGGGGCCTTCTTCGGCGTTCAATTGATAAGACTCGTGGTCATTTGTAACAATTTTTGACCAACGGAATCCGCTCGCTGTACTTTCATTTGTATCCCATGTCAATAGGATACAAGCAAAAGGATAATCAACTCCAGCACCAAATCCGGCGTGCCTTCTTTCCTTGGGTTCACATCCATCACTGTGTCAATCCCCGGTTTGTTATCATGCATCGACGAGCTTCACCCCGCAGAGTTGTCAATTTACTCGGCACTTCACTACTGCGGTGATACAGTGGTGATTTCTTATTTCTTAATTTTTGTACACCCATATACGTTTGCCTCCACCCAATGATAAATTTTTCCAGACAACAATCGCAGGTAAAGTCAATGATGGTATTATAACTTTGGATAATATGTACCTACGTATGTACGCGAATTGATGAGTTGCAACTTGGACGGCGGTGAAATGCGGTCGAATTGACACCGAAGCCGAATGATTGGAGGCTGTCGTATAAATTTTGACGGTGCAATTAGCGGGTAATTCGAATCAACGAGGAGCCGACAAGCGGATCGAGTTCCGGAGCGGGATATTGATTAAATGTGTATCCTTCTGACAGCGGCTTGGTGGTGGAAGGGTGAATATGCAGGAGCTCCGTAGTGGCGGGCGCATCTGTAGCGATTCTGCAGCATGCCAAGTGAGGCCGGGGTAAAGACCATTATCGCAAAATGCTAGCGCATCTTAATTACGCTCTGAAGAAGATTTTGCAAAAGGATATAAATCTCGTCGAGGCGCAGCGAGGCGTCGCGCGTCGTGTGTTCCCCGACTTGGTCTAATTCCCGTCGTTCCTTCATACTTCACCCCAAGCCGTCGTCGGGCCCCGGGTCAAGAGCAATTATTTCCGAAACAGTTGATTTTAATTTCCTCTCCAACGTCACTTAAATTACAACTTGTCTGCCGTATATAGTAAGCGAAGCGCCTTTAATAATCCAACAGGCTCGAACCTGGAGGCGTTATGGAGGCTCTTGTATACCTGCGTCGTTGGAGGAGCCACCCAGCCGCAGGTGGGCAACAAAAAATCAGGGTCAAAGTTCGGTGAAAAATGGATTCGAGAAGGGATGGAAAGAACTGTGAGAAGCGGAAGCGAGGATCGAGGCGTGATTAGGGCTCTGAGAAAAAGCCGTTTCTGAATACGGGTTTGAATTCGAACGTCTTGCCGACTACCTCGGTTCATCCGAGGCGGTAATGCTGATCAGAAGCGGGAGCGTCTCGCTGCGTATGCCTACTCACAGATCGATTAATAACGGCGTAAAGTAACGGGTGCGGAGCTCGAGCTGAGAACGTCGGTAGAAAGTCGCGGTATCGATCAAATCAATCACAAGATGGCTACCCGCTCGTTAATCTGCCGTTCGTTTGTATTCAAATTAGTGCTAGGCGTCTGTGTACCGACGCGAATACTGGCTGCACCGAGCATTATGTATGTATAATGTATATATACCGTATTGAAAGATCAATTTATACCGCTCGGTGTAAACCAGCCACGGATACTCGTGGCGGTCTGGAAGGTGGACGGTTACCCGGTATAATCGTGATATATGACTATCAATGCTTCCAAACCTCGTTATCGAACCAATAGAATTTAACACACGAACTTGCAGTCATTAAATTTATGCCCATAACCCACCGCGCGCCACGTTTTCAAATATACCGATTGCGCTCTCTCTGCAGCGTTTGCACCGCAGTCTCATCGATCCGTCGATTCGATCATCAAGATCCGAATGTACGTATACGCAATACTGAACGTAAACACTCATCGGAACTTTCAGGCTGCAATTAATAAATGCCAAAGATCCTCAACAAGATCCTCAGAACCATCCTCTCTCGCGTTGGACCCACTTACACTGTTGAATTTATTACCCAACTGAAGGTTTGCAATTTCCAACGGAATAAGCCAGTGCAGGCAGAACCGATGTCAGAGAAGTGACATTGATATAACTATTGGAGAGACCGCGCGCAGCATTTGAATTCCGGAAGAGTATCGGTTCGTAGGTACGCGGGCATGCTTCCGGAATATTTTTCTAGGACGTGGGCAGAAGTTGGCGGTGATCCAGCCGGGGCTGCAGGCTGAAGCAGCCTCGTGTTGATAATGCATATTACCGGGCGTCGCGCTGCCCGTTACCATCGCAATAAAACCGAGTCTCTTTCCCTGGTTCTCCATTTACCCCCCCCCCCCCCCCCCTGTCTTTATTTCTCTCTTTCCGGGCTGCAGCCTCCTCGTCGTCAGTGGCCCAGCTGTTAACCGGGTGTATAGAGGGAACTAAAGGGGGTCGCCGTTGCACCCCTCGACCTCGACAATGGCAGACATTCGCAAAGTTACGACGGTTCGTGCTTTGGCTACACACGACTCGCATTATTACTCATTTTCTGGGTTCCCCCCATTCGGGTATTGCAATCTCAGCAGATTATCGCGACGGATCCTCTGTCGCGCTATCGCCTCACTGCGGAACGCGGCTGCCCGTACTTTTTGCCGGAATCACCCCGGCAGAAATTATCCCCGCATGCCGGTATCTACCCTGATATGATCGCGTGTACACATATACATATAATACGTATATCGCACGGTTCTCGGCCTACGATTAGACTCAAAGAAGAAATCACGGTGCTCCGACTTCTGCGAACATCCCTCAGAACCCGCGACCCCCGTTGCGTCATCCATCACAATTGAGACGAATCTACTTAAAACGGAATCCCGAGGCACGTGAGCTCACCGACTGTTGCAAATTCGAAATCCCAAATTTCTGTGATCAAATTTTGCGAACCTTTCCAGTGTTTTGGGATCGAACGAAATCTGCTTTAGGCACGAACCGTTTTTCTGAAAACAAAAAATCATTGAAAAACTGTCTCTACCCTGAAAAAGAAAGAAAAAAAAAACCGCGGGTCAAAAATAACCAAACTCTCGAATAAGAGTCAGGGGGGCGAGAGATTGCCCGGAGGTAAAATCACGTGGAAAATCGCACAATCACACGAAGCGACTGCACTCGCGGTACGCGTAACGGGAATTAAAGCTATGCGTGGGTGCGAGGCGTCAGGGGGAAAATCGGAGGTGTGGTGAAACAGGGGTCGCCGAGGGGGCGCACGATCCCCCGCAGGTTGATTCGTTAGCTATTCGACTCGTTTAATAACGCGTGTGTACCTGCGACGGGGAAACGGCTCTTCCTCGTCACTGCGTATCACGTCACGACGAACAGCCGGAATGTCCACACCCACCTAAATGGCGCACAGTCACAAACGTGGACTTTCACGCGTGGTGCAGAGTTGACGGACGAAACTCGACGACCTCTGACAAGCGACGAAAATTACGAGTGACACCTCGCGGAACGGAGCGACGTAACCTCGACGCGTTGTTCGAATTTATAATGGACGCGCGTTGTTATTACGGGACACCGTCGAATCACCCTGCCATCCAGGGAGAAGGATCGTTATCGTAATTTTTATTTTTTGGTAAAAAAATTTTTATCTGATTTCCGGATCGATTTTGTTGGGATAGGTACAATCTGAGGTTTTTGACCACCCTGTATACACAGGTACAATACATCGCTGCGAGCCGTCAACTCTGCGCCCTGTAACGCGAAATCATAAGCTATTACGTATGAGCCAACGTACGCGGATAAAAAACAACCGTCATGAGATGTAAAAAATAATACAATTAGGTTTATTAACGCTGACGCATATACGTCTAGATGACGTCGTCACGAAGGCATAAATGAGAAAAAGCGGTGTCTCATAAAAAAATTACGAAAACAAACGGCGAAAGGAATTTTCGAAAGTGCCGATGAAATCGTAGCTGCGTGAATTATGCATGTAGCTGACAAGTGCGATGATCGAGAAAATTGTTGCCCAATTATCGAATCCTGCGTCAGCCGGAAGCGGTAATTAATAGGCGAAAATGCGGAGAGACGGTCGTTGAATCGGTGGAAGGTCTGGGTGGCGTTCGGGCAGTCGGTAATCCGGAGTGGGAAAGGCCACCGCGGTGTTCGAAAATTGCCGGGGGTCTGATTCGACGTTGTTTCGAGGGGCGGCTCCCTCTTTCGGTATCTGCGGAGCGTGAGTAGGTGCCGCGGAATTGAAATTGAACAACGCAAATGACATTCGTACACATAACGCAATCAGGAAGGTTGTTTCAATTTTCGGCATCACCGTGCCGGACTGCAGATAAAAGCAGGGGGTGTAGTACCTGGCGTAAAATTGACTCGGAATGGAGTTTTAACGACAACTCTACCGGGAAAAATAACCCAGGATCTTGTGTAATTTGAAAGGGTCCGTTGACCGCTGGATAACTACGGATAGATTTTTAATAAATTCTACGGAGGAACCCTCGATCTCGGCCCACCGATTGGCCGAAAATTATGAAAAAGAATGCAGTCGGTGCTCAAACGTGTACCGAGGCATACTTACAATGCATAGCCAACGGTGTACAGTTATAATTGCTGCAATTCTGCCCACTCCTACCTCGACTAGGACTGACCTTACGATTACCGGTTGTGCGGTGAATAACTGATGCGGTATAACTACGCACGGTGAACGAGTAAATGTATAGCCTGCGCGAGTTCTGCAGGACGTTTAAGATACGTACGAAATTAAGTAAAATCGAGGGGGGGATGAGGAGGGAAAAGAACGAGGAACAGGATCACCGATTCACGGTTCACTCGATTTCTTTATAACGTCTTTAAAACCGGTCGAGTAGCGACGCGACACCGGGTGGAAATAATCCCATAAATAGCGATACGGATCCACCGCCGTTAATCAAATCGGCTTCCGTATTCCTTCCTCAAAATCCTCAAGGCAGCCCCGCAGCTGTGTGTCTTATACCCGCCCTGCACCGCAGATATCCGTCCGTACGTCTATGGGCAACGTGCAGCACCCGTGTTTCTCGCTGCGGAACACGCTGGAGTGCGGGCATAATGTAGGTAATATACGTCGCGGTTAGAGTCAAATCTGCGTCTATTTATTTATCGCGGATATACATATCCCTTATCATAAATCATGAGAAATCGAGGGGGGCGCGAGGTGAGGCGGGGCGAGGCGAACGGTGGAAACCCGGAGATGTGATTAATGCTTTTACCTTACGCTCGGGTCAGTCAGGTCACCGGCAATCAACCAAGACTTATTATTTCGCGCTTTCGCGAGATGCGCCTGGCCTCGAACACTCAGATTCGCTTATTTCGCCTGTTCCTCTCCGTTCGTTTTCCATTTTTCTTTCTTTTTTTTTTTTCTCATCACCTTTTTTCCCATCCGAGAAAACTAAGGTTTGGCTCGAAAGCTCAACGCTAAGGGTGAGGAATACTTCTGAGAAACGAGTTGGGCGGAAACGAGACGCTGGGATAACCAAATCTAAATGCAGTTGGATTAACGTATACCTAACCAGACGCACGAGGCTTGGCTAGCCGGAAAACGCTTCTGCCGTCTCTGGGATAAACCAATAAGCGCATGTAAATTTTGCCATTCATGAACGGCGAACCTGCAGGCGTCTCGACAAAGACCGATTCCGGATCAAAGTGATCCCCGATGTCTCTCATGCATGAACTGATGAGGATTAAATTTCACCGCAATTCGATAATGCGTCGCTGATTTTGTAAGCCTGTTCACTTGAAATTAAGTCGTTTTTTTATTTTTATTTAGGAAATTCGAAGCTGCGCGTTGATCAAGGATCTTCTTATCGTCAAGCGAAGCGGTTCGTTGCTACTGAATTTTGCGAATACGAAAATGTCTACCTGTTTATCTCAATTCAAAGATCCGTAGTAACAGGAAAGATGAAAAATTTTTCAGTACATTTTTCTTAATCGATCGAGCCGCAGAGATGATTTCCATTGTTGACTTGCGACGGAAAATTAACCCACAATTTCACACAAAAACACGTGAGGCAAATACTTTCAGTTTCTAAACTCGAAAGGCAATTTCTTAACGTAGTTCTGGCCTTCATTCGTTGTTTGGAAAATCAATTGCACGTTTGCTAGAACTGCGATTAACCCCTGTCTAAACTGTGGTGTCGCTGAACCAAAGCACTTTCTCCCTCACTTTTCCCGCCTTCCTCCCTCGGCAAAGCTTCGAGGACAGAGAGTGTACCCGAGCTTTACACCGCAGCTGAGCTGCGGTTAATTCATGCGCCACCTGGGAATCCCCCCCGACCTGGGAATTTCGCGAGGTCGAGGACAGACTGGGAACGAGGACGTGAAATTTTTTTCCAAAATGTAATACAGATATGATTATGCTGAACGCACTTCCTCCCCTTATGGGATTAAAAAGACAATAAAAAAAAAAAACAGTAAAAAAAAAAAATGAATCGAGTAACAGGGGCTCGAAACGCGCGACGAAATCAAGGATCAACCGCAAATAAAATTATACATGCATGTGGGTCAATTGCTCCATGACAAAAAAAGCTACGCCACTCACCCTCGACGTCACGGATCACCTTTTCATCTCCACGAGTCAGATTGCTATAAGCCAGAGGATTTTCGCCTCACCTTAAATTATATTAGTGAAAAATGCATCGATAATTTATCCGCGATGAAATCAGTCTGCTGCAAGTGAAATGAACTAAAACCACTTTCTTCGATTTAAAAGAAAGCAGTAAACCGTAGGCATTGTAATTAGAAAATAGAATCGCTGTCCAACTTTTTTTCCATTTAGAATATTGATCGGGTAATTTAAGCGGTTACAAAATAAACTCCCCGAGTCTGGGAACGAAGAACCTAAAATCTGAGCCCTGCAGGCTGATCAGCTGAACTCGCTAAATAGTCAATATAAGGGAATTGTGATCTACGTGCAATTCAAACGCACAACTGAGTGTCGCAACAAGTTGTCCCGGTGTAAAGTAGGTTGAATCCTCTCTCCTACTTTTTATTAAGCGTGTATCACAGCCCCGTGCCGAATGTTGTAATATTTTATAACATACCCGGGTATTATAGGTGAAAAGCCGAGTTGCGCGGAGGATGGAGAAACGAGTAGGTATAACGGGCGTTTGCAACGAGCGTTACCCGCTATTATACCAGCCAAGTAATACAGCAGGTATAATATTCGCATCTCCCGAACCTACTTATACACTTCTCGTCTGATGCATATCCGCACCTATACATCCAACATTCGTATTCACATTTATGCGCCTATTTGTAGCCCGTAGGTATAGAATTTCCAGCTTATAGACGAACGAAGCGCGTTTCTCGGCGAGTCACTACCGACATGGGTGATTTCGAATCTATCCACACTCGCGTCGGTCCATAGAATTCCCATTTCTAAAGGACGCGTGCATGCGCCAGAGTGCGATATCGGGTATCAACCGTACACGGGGATGGAATCTCTCTGCGTAAGAATCGCAGTCCTCGGTTTATACACGACAAGGAAAAATTAGACCTGTGGTCCGGGGCGTGACGATTGACTCTGAGATAAAAAATGCCGGTCAGCCAATTTGTGAAAATAAAAATCTCGAAACGTTGACCCGAGGCCTTGACCTCCCGATGCGTGCATGCACTAATGGTGTTGATCTGGTCGGACGTTGGGAGGGGGGGGGGGCTATGGCGTTACTTCGGTGACAGCGTAACTTGTTACATGGAAGTAGAGTATCTGTGGCCTCTGGAGGGGCCGCAACGAGGCTTATCTGGTACGGGAATCGACCGACAAAATGAAGTGGCACCAAACGGACGACTTGCTACACGTCGTTTTGCAGTTGACGTTTTTTCTACCTTTTTACGTTATAGGCAAGTGTTTGGAAAAAAAATTTATCGGAACGTGTGGGGAAAAATGTTCTCGTTGCTGGCAATTCAAGACCGACCTCGAATAACGAGGAGAAAATGCTGCGAGGGAGAGAAAGAGCGACGGAATGAAAAACGGAGTGGCAAACAGGCAGTGCGGGTAATCAGAGAAATGATCGTAATTTTAACGTTCGCTTGCTCTCGGAGAGTTGCGCTCCACGGGGGCTGAGAGAAGACCTGAATAAACGGAAGAAGAAGATGGGCGGATAGCGAGAGGATGAGAGAAACATAGATAGTGGGGAGGAGATGGAGCCGGCAAAGGTGGGCAAGAAGAGAGCTATAAAATAAGCCAACTCGGCGAGTAATAAAAATAAAGTAAGGACGAGGAAGGAGCGTGCCTGGGAGAAGAGAGGAAAGCTCGCCTGCTGGTCGTGCGGTGAAATGAGAGGATGGACAAAAAGAAGGTATAGGAAAAAGTGACGTGAGAGCTGGACTGAGGAAAAAGATTCCGAGGAGGCGAGTAAGAAGCGTGGGTCAAAAAATAGGAGGGGGGAGGAAAAAACAACGAAATTGACTGAATGGAGGGAAAAAAACGGAAAGAGAAAAAACTAATTATATTAAATGACGGCAAATTACAGGTCTGTCTGAGTGCCGCCGCGCCGCCTCGCGAACTGGAATAAAGAAGGGAGCCGGCTTCGGAACCTCGACACGTGGATCAGCCACCCTGCAGGATGAGACGAGATCGGGGAAAGTGAAGTGGAGCTGTATTACGAAACCTCACCGTATATACGCTGCCCCAAGTGTGCATGAGTATTAATTTCTAAACGAAAATGTGACGCACCGCGAAAAAAATGTCGCGAAACGTGACTGACCTGACTTCCCTGCGCAATTATTACCTTTACCTCGCACTCGCCTAGCTGCCGCAAAATCTGTACATTACTCTCGTTTCGTGGCTTGATCTGAATCGAGCAAATGAATCAAGCCCCGCAAAATTTGAAGCGAATTGAAAATTTCGTATGACAGCAAAGATAGAGACGAAATTTATAGAGGGGTTGATATTTACATGTGCTTTTTTACCGACGGGTGGTAACAAGAAACGATAAATCGATCGTACGATCCTTCCAGATATTTCGACCGGATATAAGGATTAGCAGTAATTCGATCCCGGAGTAGATTTACAGGATGAAAAGACTTGTCACCCCAAAAACACCCCAAAATCGATAACTCCGTGTATAACAAACCAGCCTGTCTGCTAGCCGCAGGCGGAAACAGTGGTCACGTCGAAATAGATAAACCTACGTTACGCAGTGATCGATCGTCCAGATATATCTGCCGTCAAGTCGGTACACGTAGGTATAATATACGTATATACATGTACACCAGTGGCATGTCTTTACCGATCCAGAGATCGTAAGCGATATGCCTCGGGGGTCGATTGCTCGGACCTAAGGAAATTGAAAGCATGCGAAAGAGAAGAAGATAGAGGGAGAATAACCACGGCGAGGAGAAAAAAGAGCGAAACAAAGAAGCAAGAAGAGAAGGAAAGAAACCGCCGCCGCATATTAGGCGATAAATTAAATGGGGCAAAATATCCCGGCGTATGAGAAGCCCGGAGATGGCGAGGGTTAGATGAGCTGGGCGCGTGGCGCGCGTGCTACAGATTGCGTTTGCCGGACGAGGTGAATAAATCAAGCTTTAAGATATCAGCGGCGGAGCTAAAACGCCCTTTAAAAACTTGTGTAACGAATGAGATCCTTCGCCCCACCACCCCTCCGCCGTTCAAGTTCACCCGAAGTCGGTACCTGTATTGACTTGGTTCCTATAATAACTTAAACGACGACGACGACGACGACGAAGAGAAAAACGAGGAAGAGGAGAAGTTGGCAGTTGTACGGAGAAGAGGGAGAATATTATGATGACAACTTCACTGGAACTGACAATGAATTTTAAAACTGTTTCAATTTTCGTCATTCAAACTCCACGCTTGAGCTGAAACAATCGACCAGCTTGGTTTAGTTCAGAGCAAAAGCTACAGTCGGATTATCTGACCGAACGTCCTGAAATCGCAGCGAAGACGGAAGTATTCCTCGATTCTGGTATAATGAGGTATATAAAGAATCGAAGCGACCTCATCGCGTAAATTAAACACATGACATTGAGCACTTCGAGTCCCATGCCACCCAGTAGTAATTTCTTATTCAACGTGGGGTATAATAAAACAGTTCTTTACGATATTTTAATCCCTTAGATTGGCGCTCTCGCAGTTATACGCCTGCAGGCAAGACGGAACGAACGAGGAAACCGCGATCAAGTCCCGCGTGCAATTGACGATGAAATACGCTCCTGAGTTGTATAAAAACACTCGAGAGTAGTCTCGTTTTATTTTTTTATTTTTTTATTTTTTTTTTTTTTTATTTCTTTGCGTCTCTTTCGGGCCAAACCTCTCCGCCTAAGTTATCCCAAGTCCCGCCTTATACGTTTCATCCCAATTTCGAGAATTATCGTCCGAATTAATTAGCCAGACACAAAGAGAATCCTCCCAAAGTTGATGCGACTTCACTTTGTCTCTTGCTCTCATATTCCTTCTCTTTGCAGAAAAGAAAAGAAATTTCATCAAGTACGTATAGCGTAACGAACAGAAACGAAAAACATGGTTAATGAGAAAAAATGAGGATAACAATTTATTACCGCGTATAACGTGTAAAATTATATCCGAGCTTCATAAATGACTCGATTCGCACCAAAGAGAAGCTCGACGAATTTATACGTAGTACAATAATTACATGTTGCGGGGATTCCGATTGCTGAAAATCCCGACATACGAGCTACAAGTAGGTACGCAACGACTCACGTCATGCATGTTCAATTTTTATAGCGCTCGTCGCGCTGTCAAGTGACGAATTACGCATACCTAATTATCGCCGCAAGCTCCTGCAAGCGCTTCGTTATTTCTCTACGTCGTCAAGTCGAGCGAACCATTCCACGACGACAAATAAGCGCCTCAGCGCTTAAAGAACTTCTCCAGCTGGATAATCGGCCTTCGCACTTTACGCGATTGAACCAGGAATACATCCTCGTTCTTCGAACCAATTTTATACTCATTGCCGCGTATCCTGCAGCCGGCTTGCAGACTAGCCACGGAATTAATCCGTCGTGTAGATTTTCGCCGTGGTTGATTTTCTTTCCCCTTTTACTTGCGAGATAAAAATTTTCAGGATAAATGAAAGATAAGATCGGTCAACACGAATTTTGAGACTGGGTTCCAGATGTCAAATTTTGATTTCGTCTATGTAACTAATAAGTAAAAAATTTGATTTATTAGATTTTGTTCTTTTAGAAGCCAGAACGATATTTCGCATTTTATGAAGAAATCACATATTTTCGCAAACATTTATTGTAAATAACTATTAAACCAGCTTCAGTTATCCATTTAAGTCACCTTCATTCAAAAATAATAATTAATAATAAGCCACAAATGTGAAAGAATTGACACACGAAGTTTAAAAACGAATATTTTTCATACTTCTTCTATTCTCGTATCAAACCCCATACGTAATCTTCTATCGTGCTGTCACTTTAATTCCCCTGACAACGTTAACACCGATCAAGTCCATCACATCTCGATGAAAACGTTTTCCCTTTTCTCCTGAATTATAGGCATCCATATTAGCTATCAACCAGACACTTCAAGACTTATTTATCAACGTTGAAAAGACGAAAACAAAGGTTATAAGTAATAAATAAAGGTTTTAGCTATTATTCGATGTACAGAATCGAAATTCATCCGTCTCAGTAGAAACTCAACATTTTTGTTATCCTGTGTAATAATTCATGCTACAAATAGTGATTTTACATCACTTCTATAGTTGCATCAAACGACGTCCATTATTGCCGGTAATGATTTTTGAATAGAGCAATTACACCGTCTAAAGTACTTCGCGCAACGAAACGAGTAAAGAAAAAAAATAAGAACGAAGTAAAAGGGAGAGAGAGACGACTAAGCTCAGGACAAACAAGCGATAAGATTAACCCGGCGCCCGTAATCTCAAATCTGTTGAGACTATCTCCAGCGCCGGAGTAGGTACAGGATGTACAACCTATCCCAGGAAGACGAAAAGCCTTGTAAAACAGGTTGAATTCAATTATGCAGCACGGCATTCGATAGGTCGAAGCACCGGCTGCTTCTCCCGTTTCTCCTGCACGGCATCTGCGCACTGCACTTGGATGAAACGAGGCGCATTCAGGGTCCGCGTTACAGTTTTAGGCGATGATGAAAGTCCCGTGTCATTCACCGTGATTTTATGTCCCTGTACCCCGCGTGCCGCGTCGGTTAATGTACCGTGTAGCCATAAATATTCTCGCTTTCGATCGAGGTTGTGAAAAAAGGCTCATTGTCTGAAAGGGTGTATCATACATCTACAATACAGGCACAACGACACCCATGCAACCTATTTCAGATTGTGAATACAGATTAAACTGCTGGCGCAAGGCATCCGCTTGAGAAACCTTTTTTTTCCATTACGTTGTATGTATATGTGGACACACGTCCGTACGTACTCAATCGGTTACACGTGTCTGCTTGTTTTGTAAAAATGAATCTTACTGCCGCCCCCAGAGCCCAGATCAACGTACCTGGAACTTTCTCCACGGCTTAACGCAACCCAACCCAATATCCTGCCATGTGCGTCTTACTTCCGGCAATAAACCCAATGAGTTATCCGGCGCTGATTCGACGCGTGCGTAATTTTCACGATTTCCATAGTAAATAAATGTGCGATCAAAAGAAAGCTACAAGCATTTAGAATTCATCCAATCCGCGCAGTCTGATTACACCCGTAAGCTCAGCTCTGTAGTGTGCCTCAAATTGACACTCAGTGATTTACTACCGCGAAAATACGACTCACCGCCGAACGTCGCAGGTGCGCATTGAAAAAGGTGTGTACGGAAAATCCTGCATCGCACCATCGCATCGGAACGGTACGTGCAACTTTTAAGCTCCGAAGACGAGGCGCGACTCTCTCCTGGTTTTAACGACGAGCGTGACCGGCCAGTGACGTCAACAATACGGGGCCGAGGGATGTTTAACGCAAGGTGAGATTCTAATTGGTGTATAGTTGGATCCGGGGCAACAGCTCTCACCGAGGCTGTCCAGGTTAACTCTTGGGTCGGTCCGTCGCGCCTAGACCTAACCGTTCGCCCTCGTCGTGTTATACGGTTACTATCTAACGTTAATATTGACCCTCGCGCCCCGCCACGCTCGGCAAACAATTAGATTTCGGGCTCAGCGAGGTTCCGGGATGCATGCACACTGCAGGTACTCGTCGAGGATAAACGCCTCCAGCCCCAGGCCACGATTTAATTTCACGGTTCCCATGCGCCTACGATGTACCGCTCGCTGTCACAGACCAAAGGGTCATCGCGCGGGTGACCAAACGCTGGGTCTCAAATTAATTGTATCAAAATGCACGAATTATCCCGCTCTCTCGCGAAAACGGTTCGGCCGTAACTGGTAATAATTACCGAAGTGAAAAGAAGAAGGAGAAAAAGAAAATAATCGAATCAACCTCCAAGTTCAACCGGATGTGAGTGATATAAATTGTTCTTTTGTCCCTCGTAGTGACAAGGTGGAAATCGAGGGAGCAATGCGTCGCGGATACCGAGGTGATACTCCTGCGATGACGAGAGTTTGGAACGCCATATGGAGAGCGTGTGGTGCATGGACCTCGGGAGTCCAGGACTCGCGGTTTAACGGCTTGACAGATTTGTGAAGCTCTCGGCGGCCTGCCCAAGTAAAAACCCCCAATTACTTGCCCGTCGGGAGGTGAATAAAGGTAGCAGTACCGGGACTGTATTTACCTTTTTTGCCGAGGCATTGCTCTCCGGGTAATGGTCGACATTATTACCTGTTTTATACGAACCGCGGTAAACAGCAACGCGGAATTCTCCTCGTCTCTGGACAGCTCGTCGTATTTCCGGGCGTCAGACGACAAGCCTCACGACTACCTTATACCGCCCTATACTTTCTATTCAAGAGGATAGTCGCCTATCTCGTCTCGCTGAGTCGATGCACAAAATTTCACCCCTATCGGCCCGCGACACAGATTGCACAAGATGACTTAAGGATATCAGCAATATTTTTATTGGTCGGACAATTCGAGAATTGTCAACAAATTTGCATATCCAATGTTTTCAAACGAAGGATAAATTCAAAAACAGGACGAAACTCTTTAACAAACAGTTGGAAATACATTTACTACAGGTATTTTCTATGGCTAATTTCAACGGATTAAAATGGAGCAGGAAAGTTTGTCTTCTTACAATATTTTATATCTAGAGGGGCACGAAAGCGGAAGTTTGGGTAAAAAGTGTATTACGAATGAGGTAAGATAGCCGTATAGTTGTGCCTACGAAGTGACTTGACTCGGGTTCTACGGGCAAAACTTTCTTCGTTTTTATTACATCTCTCTTTTGTTGTTCTTTTGTTTAAATCTGGTAATTTCTCCCTAATCCGGTGAAAATGGGTTCATAACTGTGGATCATAATACAAAGTTTCACCTCGGGATAGTTTATTATACGGTTGTGTGTATACACGTACAGACGTGGTATTTATATGCATGCACAAACGGGCCAAGTTGGAGGTGCGAACATCGGGGGGTAGGCAGATATACCGGAGAGGTGGGTGCAGGGCGGGCAGGTTATGCAGTAAGTTTTAATTGTTATGGGCTGCCTTGAACAGAGCCGTACCTAGCCGGGGGATCCCCGTACTATTTCACTCCTTGACCGTTGAATTTAGCGCTTCTTGCCTTCCGAATTAAGCACCCTACTCACCCCAATAAATATCAGTTCGCGACGCGCGTTGTGCAGAGTTGCCAACGCGTCACGGAACACGACAACCAAAACCGAAATTAAGGCATATTTCAGCCGACCAGGCGAGGGTTGAACACAATTCTCGTCCAGATATCCCGATCGATGATCCACGACAATCGATCTCTGGAATCGAGAAGAACAAACGGCGGACTCGAAGCCCTGCGGATAACAGGAATGACATTTTTCACTTAGCACAGATCTGCGGAACCGCTTCAAGACCCGAAGATAACCAACAAGAGTTGTTTCCGACCGGTTGGAGGACCCCCTCGGTTATCCAGCCAGCCCCTAATTCTTAGACTCCGGACAAGCTTTCGGCACCTAGCGGGCAGAATATCGAGCGGCGACCGAGAGGTGCTCCGATCGTTCCTTCCACCCGAAGTGTAACAGAGCTTCGATTTTTCGATAGATACGAGTTCCGTCGATCGTTCGACCTTGGGGCGCAGATCCAGCTCGCCGATAGACTTCTCCGCATCCGTACTTACAATTAGGCGTCTAACAATCTCTCGTTACGGGAATTTCTCGCCGATGAAGTTCGGAGCGAGCAGCTGCACGCCGAGAATCCCATTACGAGGATCAGGCTGCAGGGCATGTAAGAGAATCCTCCGAGTCTCTCGGAATCGGTTCGCCCTGATATAACAACGGTGCCGAAAGAGGCTGACGGAAACGGGACCAGGACGGGGTTCGCGAACCGCTTTCGAGAGCGATTTGGTTCGTGCAGACGCGAATTACCGTCGGCTGGCGTGAGCGAAGGGATCGCGGGGCCATTATTGGTTTGCAGGAATCCGCCGATACCTCGACCCGAACAGGTAGTTTGAACCACGTGGTAACGGCAGCCCGATAATTGTAGGATCCACGGATGCATGCTCGCGTCTAGTTGTAACCGAATACGCGTGCCTGTGTACTACAAGATCGGAGCAGCGGATAATCGTACCTTTGCAAACGGGTCCTGCAGGCGATAGTTTCGGATAAAAGCTGCGTTGGTGCTGCAGCCTACCGTAGGACTGGCTCTGCTGCGGCGCAGGGCGGGTGCGGAGCGGATAGAAATCTCCGCGTAAATTATTCGCCGGTAATCGGGGGATGCGTTTAGGAGTAATTATAAACGCATTAGAACCGATCCCGGGACCCGTTACACCGTTGATTGCACCGCGATTCGAGCGGTTTGCTAATCCTTGGAAACACACTCGTACGGCAATCTGAGGATTTTCACTGTACGAACAATCCAGCCCTAAGTGAACCCTCGATGACGTTGTAATGCCTCCTCGATCATCGCGAGTGATTTGATAATTATCGAGGAAGTTCTCTGAACAAAAAATTCAACTCACGGCCGCATGATTATTTGAATTTGAATTTTTACGAACGAGTCTTTGTTGAGGTGAAGATCAATTATGTTCAACAATGGTTTAACCCGTATTCAAAAAATCACGAATCCTTGGAGCAAAATTTTCTTGCAAACGATTTCGTGAAGAACCGATACATATATATGAATATTTTGAACTTCGTTTTTGATCTTTCTTGTTTCGTAATAAAAAAAAAAAAGTTCAATTAAAACGTTACAGTAAGTACATCCAGCGAATCGTGGTGAAAAGTATCGCAATCTACATGAAATAAACACATAACAAAAAGGCAGTACGGTTGTTCGAACGTCCGAGTATCGAAGTCGGAAAAGCAGTCCGTTTGAATGATTTCACTGCGTAATATTTTTGGACTGCAGAGAAACGAGCAGGAGAGGGCAATAAAAATGTGATGAATCGATAACAAAAAAAATCATACCGAAGGGTACTGGATCTATAACTTGGGATATTCTACAGCGCGTCAACTATGAATGAGCTTACAATCCGGCAGTGTATAAATATCATGACCACGAACTTTAGCATTAATTTCATCTCACGGCGGTATTTATCGTCCCGCTGTCAGGCCGTATAAACTATGGAAGCGGCATGCGGCGAAACCGCAGATTTATCGTAAATTGATAAATCCGCCGCTTCCGGTCTCTGCCGATCAGGCCGCAGGTGGTCGCACGAAATTTTAACGGCGTGGCGCTGATGTGGCCGACTGCAGTTTTGTTCGTGCTGAAAGAATCGCGATCCATACCCTGAGGTATTCACTAATTTTTCAAGAATGAAATGAATTTGCGATTCCTCGCTTTCGGCTCGGCGACCAGCGTCCTGCTGCCGAGTGCTGCTCCTAAATAATACAATAACACGCAGTGGGTTCGCTGTCGATTGGGAGAGATTTTTTAATATTCCTCCGAGAGTCGGGAGAGAGCCGAGAGCCGAAAGCGGAGCGCTCCGCGTGCACAGGGAATGTCGAATATTAAATTTCATTCGGAATTTAAAGAAATTGCTTTGAAAACGGTGCGCGGAATTAGCTTTCCGCCCGGTTTACGAGAATATGCATGATACAATGGTCGAGTAGCGATTGCACATGCGGCGGTATCAAATCGCGATTATTTTATTGCTTTTATTAATATCACGCGTTTTTTTCCTCTTTTGCCGAGAAAAAATAATCGATCGCGAAAATTTTCAGCATTGATCGATGATGAAAATATACGCGAATTGAAATAGGTAAAATTAAACTGGGGCAAATTTGTTCAAGACTAAATACCGTATTCTTGAGATTAATTCCTTAATAATTTACACAGATTCGGAAAGTTTGCTGAGAGCTTTGAGGCCGCGGTGCTGGTATAATAACAATATCGCTTGTTACACTACCTTTCGAGGCAATTCTCGAGAAAAATTTGGATGCAAGGAGTCGGGCGTGGAAAGAAAAAATAAAATCGAAAATATTCCCCTGCAGAGACGTTACAGCGGCTGGCTTTGTGAAAAATGTCCTCCTCGAGAATGTTTTTCTGCGTGCGCATAGTTAAGCAGAAGCAATAATAGTCCTCATTTCTTCGGCGTCACTATCGTCGGACGCGTATTTCGTTATTGCTACCTAGCGAAATAAGAACGGCGGCTAGTGAAGGTGGAGCTGGCAGTACGCTAAACAATCCGTAAAGGTCAATCAGACGTGTTCGCCAAGCTGCTTTACTGCGCGTTGCGTTCCTAGTTTTAACGGTTTAACGCCTGCCCAGTTTCCCCGATCGCGAATGTCCGCAGTAAAACTTGCAGCTGTTATATGAATGAGGTGCTACGTTTACTTCGCCTCGCTATAAAACTTGTTTTATCGAAACATCGCGTATACTTGCAGCAGGACGCATTTATATGTACAACAGGTACATATGCGAGCACGTATCTGAACTGCAATGCAGCGTAACTCTTATCATCGTCCGTTTATTCGAATTTACATATCTCGGAGCGATTTGTGGAACCCGATCGCGTTGTTATTACTGTGCTTTTATACAATATTGCATACATATATGTACGCCGCTTCTTCGCGCCCACACAGTGCAAATATCCGAGTTTTATTCAAACCAACTCAAATATTTGTATAATAACTGCCTTGTGTGAAAACAAAAAAAAACCTCTGCCCACTCAACCTTTGACCACAAATTACATAAATATATCGAAATTCGAAGTACCTGGATGGAATCACACGAATGGAATGCATGACAAATATTTTCGCTGCAGGAAAATTCGTGAAATACTAAAATTAATTAGGATAATTGTACTTCGATAGTTACCCAGAAATCGTAAACAAACAGAACAAAGTTTTCAATTCCATCCTTTTTCATTGAGTCAGGAAAGTTTCATTACAATTAACGCTATTTATAATTAGAGTGCCAATTACACGAAAAACCGATGTTGGTACAATGAAAAAGGACCGTGCAGATTCAATTTGTTGAATCAAATCACTAAAAGTCGGAAGTAGTTAACGTTTTAGATATGAAGTGTACAAAAGTATACAGATATAGAAGCATGTGTCATTATCAGCATTGTGGGAAAAATTGCGCAGCCCGTAGATTCCCTTAACAGATGCGAATTCATTTATGATATTGCAGGGTGGTAGGATTACAGAACGAAGACGAAGAGGAACAGAACACTCTGCTCTTACCGACTTACGTTACCATTCCTTTGGCCCGCGTAGCAGTTATATCTATACCTATATAAGAAAGCACTTTCGACAGCTGCCGTGCCGTCGTGGCTTCTTTCATCATCCTCGTCCTCCCCCCTCGAATCCCATCACAATTTCTATCTTAATCCCCTGAGGAATTGTATCAAAGGATCTGGTTCGCCGTGCAAACTCTGTTCTCCTGTTCCTCGAGTTCGTCATGAAAACCTTACCCCGCTTCGCTTCCGTTCCGCCCTACAGAACGAAAAATATGTAACGCAATACTGCGACTCCGTCTTCCGACTTCGACCTCGATTTTCAGTCATGAATCAAGCCTTCTTGGGCTCCGCGCAATCAGTCCTCGAGGTTCTCCGTCTCTACATTTTTAATGACTCCGTATTATTATACGCGTTGTTTTGCGCAAGACGCCGAATTGGGTGAAAAGATGAGAACGAAATTTGAAAGCATCAGTTTGCATGTACGAAGGTACGTCGTTACGTCGTTACGCGTCAATGTCCTATCAATTGACCTGGCAAACGGGACTCCGAGTCTTCCTTACCCTGCAGCGGGGGGAGAAGACGAGGGTTAAAGTGACTCGCTGACCGCCCGGATGACCGGCCTACTCGCGCAGTGCCCGCGTATGCCGATTACGCAGCGCGTAAACTTTCATTACCTGTCCCACGATTTCACGGCAAGTCGAAGCTGTTCGTGCAGCGGCTCGAGTCTCGATGCGAAATTAGCTAATCCAACTCGACGTAAATCTGACGATTCCGGTCCGCGATCCACGCTGGAGGAAAGTTAGACACGGTGCACAGGAACGGGGGAAAATCATGTGCCAGAAACGATTCGCCGGAAACGCAGATTCTCGTTTAACATGGATTTCTATACCGATTCACAATAATTTTTCAACTTTTTTTTAGAACAATCGCATTATTTTTTCAATGTCTGGTCAGCTGGCGCAGGCCACGAGATGACCGAGAATATTTCCTTGAAGAAGATAAAGTCGAGGTCAAGAATATGGATTGAACCTCTCGCAAAGCGATCCGTTTATTATCTCTGGGCCGGCACGATCAGTCAGATTCTCTCACGTAATAGAGCGTCTCAAACTTTATACTCAACTTGATACGAAACTCTATAAAACTTGTAAGTGTACCTACGGAACTTAAAAGTCAGCAAGGTATCAAGATTTTCAATTATCACTGTGACAAGGAAGGATCTTCTAGAATAATAAAAGACCAGCAATTGATACAATGTCGCGCAAAAATTCAGTTTAATCGAAGATCCTTCAGCCCTCCGTGAATCAATTTCGTGAAAAAATCCTCAAACAACTGTTCAGCGTTCTTCGAGATTGAATAAACAAACTTTAATATTCCGTCGTATCATTGATGTTACAAAATGATTTTTTTTTCTTTGAATTTTCATCAAGTTGTCCGAAAACTGTGATCGTGAACGAATAATTCGGAGCTTTAACGAGAGCAGAAAAAGGAGGATAATCGAACGAACGAAAATGGTGTTTGATGGACCGTGAAGCTCTGTCATCTCTGGGTCAAGGCAGCCGTGCAGGGTTCTGCGGTCTTACGCTGTGCGAGCCGGTACGAAATTAATTACATCGGCACTAATTAGCAGGGTCGTCGGTGCGGGAGGAGACGGTCGGATAGTAATCGGGTGGTAAATAATTCTGGAACATTGAATGCTTACACGCCGTGTGGCTCGAACTCATCATGCCAAAAGTACGCCTATACGCCCTCCTCTAGACGCTGTACATCCGTACGCATACCTACGCACACGACACGCTGGTGTGCCGGTGTAGCTATTCGCCAAGCATATGCACGCATACAGATGCATGCGAAAACCACAGCCGCACTCTCCTTCGGGATAACGCGCCGGGAGGCGGGAATGTAGGACGATTATGTCACGGTATGATGATGCATGGGCCTGGCAACGGGCCACTCGGTCAAAGTTTACCTGACCATCTTTCTCCAAGGATTCTACCCGTCATCTCTTTAGTCGCTCCGATCATGGCTCGCGGTTGGCCTTGGAATTACGAAAATTCGCAAAGCGCCGCGGTATTAATTACATGGATATTTTCAATGAAAGTATTAAGTGGTACGAATCGTATCTGTTCTTAAATACTTCTTCATCGATATTCCAACTCAAGGATCGTGTATGGGATATACGGACAGGTCGGATGAGCGCGGAATCAAAAATATGATTAACAATCGATCAAGGCATTGGCGGTCTCAGCGAAAATCTCTGCAAATTTCACTGTAAAAAAAAAAAGAAAAATACGAGATAACGTATATTCTCCGACGCGTTTAATAACAAGGTTTTTACAATTGACGTTCTGCAGTATTTAAAAAAAAATGTATCCCACAATCCACAGCACAGTTTTGTGTGCTAGGTTTGTTAGTTAATTTAGCCAAGCGAACGATCGTTCGAACTGCGGTAGATTAAGTTGAAAATTAAATTTCTGTCTTGTGATTGTTCCGTCAGCCTTTTACGTACTCGGATTCTACCTGATTCCGTTAAATAAATTCGCCATCATTCGTCGGCTTGCTCGGGCATTTCGCTCTACTCCGCGAGGGTTTTTACGCCTCGGCGAGTCGCCAGTTTGTTCGCGAAATTGCCGTGTTTTTTATTTAAACAACCCGATTACTCATTCCTTCACAGATTTCCACTTTCGCAGTATAATAATAATTCAAATCTCGTCGCAATATCGATTGCTCAGCAAATTTCCGACTACGCTACAACAAGTCCCATACATTCCGAAACGATAGATTAACTATCTATAGATTGATTAGATCTGGAAGAAAACGTTGCAGGAAGTTACCGAGTCGAAGCGAGGCGAGGGTTGAACAGCAGAAACCGGAGGTAAGGCGTCTTCCGGTCGGTGGACTCGAGTAAAAATGTAAATTACATCCGGGGCAGTGTCACGACACCCTTAACCGGTAGCGGCGCGCCGTATCTAGAGGGAGAGGGCGGACCACCCCGATGTTTTCGTGCGGCGTCTTGTACACCTCGGCGAAACTCCGCGGTCTGGGTGTTCGAGGGCGATGCTTCGACGAGGAATATAGGTTAATTGTATGTATAGTCGAGGAGAGTGGCGCATGCACATGTAGGTACACCCACGCACACGATATGCCATCGGCTCTATTATACCCCCCGAGATCTCGATTATAGGCTCGGTCCAATCAAAGGCCGCCGACTCACGCCCTCCTGCAAGAAACGACGAGTATCCGCGGTGAATTCGTTCAGGAGGTTCGATGAGTTAGAATTCGAGGATCAGAAGGAAAAATATGCTGTGCCTAGTATTCAGTCAATACATGTATAATAGGCCAGAGAAAATGTGACGGAGATTAAATAAAAGTAGTCGAAATCTGTACCATGTTATTTGGGCGTATAAAACCGCGAAGCAGCGTTCAGCATCTGCGAGACCATATTTTTGTTTAGTTTTTTCGTTCATACCGATTTATTACCAGCCCTCGCCGACGCGGCATTGACCCCTAAATTTAATTATTAGCAACGGAGCGGATAGTCTGGAAACCGTAACCGGAGACGTTGAGTATTCCCGTCACATGCTCCTTGCAAAAAGTTCTTCGGCAAATTTATTTGCGCGAGGTGTTTTTGGGGCTCAGTGTATGTATAAAAATCGGCGATTCTAGTTAAGGGGGAACGTCGAAGCTTATACCCCGTGCTGCCGTTCACGCGTGCGTATGTGTGTAATCAGTAGCTGCGGCACGAGCCATCGTTAAGCCTCCGAGATTTCATAGCGTGTCCAAGTCTGCGTCGACTCGGATATCTGGTTCTGCATTTTTTTTTCTCCATTTTTTTAACTTTTTTTTTTCATTTTCGCGATTCTTTCACGTCCACGTAAAACCAGATTCTCTTCGGCACACGCAGAGAGTGGGAACACGAGGAGATTTGCCAACGCTAACGAACCAATTCTAACTGGTACTGCGATCTCGGTGGTTCGAACCGTATCAAGATAATATCATGTTTTACTTTTCGCTGCAATTTTCTCCGTTCGCAGTTAGCGTCCCCCGCCACGCACCTCGGTTTTTCGACCCGCAAAGTATAAGAAAAAAGCGTTAGACGTACACAACGGATTTGATTAAACGCTGTAAACAGCTGAGACCTGGACCAGAGGTCGACCTGATTTTCGAACCCTAAGTACACCCTATAAAATAAACGGAGCTGTCTCGCCTCGGTGACACGGGTGCGACGCCCGCCGGCCGACGGTGACTTGATTTTGCCCCCACTTTCACCCCAGAAAACTACCCTCGATTACAAACTGAGCCTTCACCTACCGCCGCGGCTCTGCGGAGAGCGTTCCCAAAACGACTCTATAAGCGTCCCTCTACCTGCTGTAAAAGAAACTGTTTGCTTAGAGCGGTCCGGCTTACGCATATGCTAAGTCTCACCCCCGCTAAGTCTTGCGTATCGCTACCGCGAGGGGTGGCTCACGCTGAATTACTGGGTAAGCAGAGCCGTACTTTTAGGAATCCCGTGCAGAGATGTAAAAAGTAAGTATAAACGTCATGTGGGTGGAAAATTCCGATTCTGTGGTTGGAGGACCTCAACGATTTTCATGTTTGACGAAATAACGGTGGATGGGTAGTTACCTACGTGGATTTTGCGGCTAATCGGATTTATTATCGAATTCGTAGACACTAATATACCCAATCATTGTTCCGATTCTTGAGAAGTTTGTGAAACGGGACTGAAGGGAAACGGAAAACAATACTGCGAATGAAATTCTTTACATCGCGGCGTCGTACTGCAGAAAAGGCGGACTTCGTTATCGAGCCGAGTGGAGGAACAAAGAGTGTACGATTACATCGTCCTTTCTGATCCTGAGTAATTTCGCAGTGTATCAGGAGTCTCTCAACTCGTCAAGTATTGACACCGTAGTCCGCGATACTTTATTGGTAAATCGAACCACCGCCATAAGCCTAGAAGCGTCGTCTCGAAAGCTCGCGTTTTTTTTTTTTCTTCTCGCGGATCGAACGCATCGAATTAATAAACGGTAACATTTCCAGTGGAAATATATTGCGAGCCGCAAATTGTGGATGGATCACGTTGTAGTCTCCGCCGAACAGACAGACGGGGTAAAAAAAATCGGGCAAAAAGATCCGGGAGCATGTACAGTGTACACAACCAAGCGTGGCGGCGCCACAGCCGCAGCCACAGCCGCAAAATCGTCGTCAGCAGCGGAGCACCGTATGAAGAGAATTGAGTGAACCTAGGCCCGAATCAATTCTCGCCAATTTATGTGATTAAGTGTCGACCCGTGCCGCGGTTAAAGCCAGTGTACATGTATCAGTTACAGAGAGCAGTAAACACGTTGCTAACTCCGTTGTAAAGCCATTCGCACCGACGAATCTCACACCCATTCACGATCTAGACCACATTGATGGTGATGGTATCGTGTATACCCAGTATCGCGTGTTTCGAGTCGAACTTTCGACTGATTTTAACATCTGTCAGTTACACTGATCCGTGAAATTGGGGGATACATGCCTCTGTGTGTGTGTGGCTGACGGATTAGGAATTCGAATCTGGAGCTTACGGCTCAGCGTTTGGAGCAGCTTCACCGTCGGACGGTTTTAGAACGAAGAAGATACTCGGGCATCGCAACATATCTTACTTTGTACCGTGACGAGCGGATTCCGGCCACGCGCGTGGAGCACGATTAAAAAATTCTATTCGATCTCGATTGTAGGATTTCGAGTTAGAACAATGCTATCATGTGATTATACTTGAAAAATTGATGACAACTCCGACTTGAGAGCAGTTTTAGGCTCGCCAAGTTTCGCAATTAATTCCGTGAAAGTGTTGATCCATCACCGTAATGCATACGTATACCTATATGTATAATGTATATAGGTTAGTGGCGTGCATTGAGGGTTAAATAATTGAAGCACTTCACAAAAGCGCGTCAGCCTTTCGTACTATACAACCTGTACGACGGGATTCCCTTTCCCGCGTATTACCATCGAGGCTATCTATTGTTATGTGAGCCTACACAGTACGCGGTGTTTAATAACCGCCAGTCACCACATCGATAATAAACCTTGTTTTGTTCAACATTGTTACGCGATGTCGTCAAAGCTCTTTGATTGCTACAAGTAAGCGCGTCATTTACCCTCCCAACGTAAATCACAAATATCGCAAATTGTGGGGTCGTGTCAGGAGTTTTGATTTCGAAAAACAGTCGGTCGGTCGTTTGTAATTTGCGTAGGCATTGAATCAATGAAGCTTCAATTTTTCATTTCACCTTTCGTTAGCATGCAACCTCGAACTAATGCATCACGTATCGTCTCAAGAGACACACACTGATATGCTAACAGCGTGTAGAGCGGTAGGTGCGTACGTGAGGATGTATGCGGGGAAAAACATTCACGTACCTGCCGTTCTGAAACACCGGGGATTTTTCTCCCGGTTCGGCCGACAGCTGCAGGGAATCGTTCCCGGTGTGTTGGGCTAGTTGGTAACGCAAGTTGTTCGATTCGAGGTCTCCGGTTTACCCCTGGGGTAACAGAACACCAACTTCCCCGAGCACGTCCGAGGCTTCGAACTGCAGGTACACCGCACACGCGATCGTCGTTACATGCAGCCTTGCAGGTCTTTGGCGCCGGTACGCGGACGCGATGAATCATCTTCTTCCTGGACGAGTGACACGAGGAGAACCCGAAACGGATTCGTGCCAGGCCGGACAGGCTTCGACTCGCCCTCCGATCCAGTCCCGGTCTCTAGGAATGCGGGTCCCAGACTTGGAGTATTCCCGATGCCCAGCGACGGCGGATTTTTATATCCTTGAATCACCTCGCCGAAAGCCTGCCGTTAATGGAACCGAAGACGGACGCCGTGTATAAACATCGTGCATGAATATCACCGCATCGCGGGCTCCTCTGCTCGCGCATCGACCAGATGTCAGCCGTTTCCGGAGGTCGAAGACGTATCCATGGTAGACTCGGTGAAGTCCTGGTAGTCGTGCCGCTTTTACGATGAGACTCTGCGACGATAGTACGTGTATACACAAAGAAATTTAGATCATCGTGCCTGTCAAGTAGAATGAACCGCAGGTGATGAATATTTACACGAGAAGAAAATGCGACGAGACGGCCGTGTTGTTGATGATTTTTTCTTCATCTTCAACGATGCACGTTTCAACATCAAACATTTCATGGATATGTTCAGAAGATGCAGTGCAGCTGGAGCTGAGGGCCCGTGGTGTAGATTCAACACCGCTCGAATTGCACACAACCAATTCCTGCCGTTACGCAGTCTCGGCAACACCTATATAACAGCTTCCGGGTTCCCCTCTATCCGCCGAGATAGAAGTCTGCGTATACGTATGACGAATAACGTAATAAAAGCAGCCGACAAGCCGAAGGACCAGCAGCGCGTGAACTGGTATCAACTATAAGGTTTTAATTCCTTGACAGGCGACGGTAATTGTGCAACTCGCGGCAGCCATACGACACTTCGTGTTTTTAATAATGGATGTTGCCAGGCGAGAGACCAAGGCATCCTGAACTTAACACGAGTGAAATAAGTTCAACAGGCTTCACCGCGAAGGTTGTCCATTTTCGAAACCCCACCGCCGCGCGAAATGTGCGGCTCGTCGCCAATCGATGAACTGGCATATGAGCGGCGCACAGGCGTCAGCACTTTACAACGAAGCGCAAAAATCGGTGCCAATGAGCGGTTAGAAATATCTACGTTTTACGTGGTCGGTGTACAAAAGAATATTTTCTTTGGTGCTCAAATCAGCGCCGGTGACCATGTACTATGGACAAAATGACCATTTACTGTTGAAAACAACAATACCAGTGGTGAAATTTTGTATCCTAGAAGAAATTGTGATTGGTCCAGATTTTCAACCTTACCATTTCCACTCGCGATCGTCTTCCAATGCGAGATGGATTCGAACCGTGTTCACAGCAAGGCTGACATTAGCGATCCCAGTCCACGATCCAGCTGCACCGATCGCTAAAACTCGGGTTGGATAATATTATTGACAGTTGCGATGCCGTGGCCAGTGATGATTGCAGTGCCCCGTGCAGAGACAGAGAGAGAGAGAGAGAGAGAGGCGGAGTCGAGTAGCCGAGAAGGCGGAGTGTGCGAAGTGACTGTTGTAACATGCATATGTACACTCGCATATGTTTAGAATTGCTGGTTTGACAAGCAGTCGTTGTTTCCGCAGGATGCGAACCGCGACCATCATCGCAAATAACGGTCACTGCTGACGGCCCTGGGAGGTCGAGGCTGCCACGCAGCGAGGACGCGCCGTTTCTCGGGACGAGCCTCACGCCCACTTTCACATTTCCAAGATGTAAGCTGATCGTGAGCGAGGGTGCCCATCGCCGTTGGAGACTGATACTTTATCAGGATCCGTGGGCACGATAGCTAATTATCTATTATATCTCAGGACCTGCTGAAAATTACGACGACACATTCCGGCCCCTGGAATTTACCTGGTACTCTTAACGATCCCCGGTAGCAAGGCGTCGTTCACTTGGCAGTGAAACGAAACAGGGTAGAAATTAAAAGCTGGATTTACCCCTGGTCTGAAGTGCATCGAGTCGATTCACCAGCTACAAAGAAGAACCAAGCCTGGTGAACGTTTTTCGCTACCATTCCGCGTGAAACGGACTGTCTTGCATCTTGACGGACCTAATTGTCGGAAGAGGAAAAAGTATCGCTGGAATCGTTGATAGAGATTTTTTTTCTGTTTTATAGCGGGGATGGTTTCAGCCGAGGGGCAAAAACCGTCCGATGTAATGCTCGGCGAGTGAGTTTGATCGGAGGCTCGGGCTAATCGTTCGCGTCAGACCGTAATTTGGCAAATGCCCTCGTTTGTATACAAATCACGATTGAATGGGAGCATTGAATAGGCGAGCTGGCCTACCCCGTGCACGCGTGGCTTTATGTATGCATATGTGTACGCGGTGGGTGCCAGGCTGAAGCGTACAGTCACATCTGGAGCTTTGTACGAAATTACATAATATATACAACCGGTGCAGCCTACACAAACAACTCGGCGAATTTGCCACCTGGTCAAACAATTTCACCACCCAAGGATAGTCGTGGGTACATAGGCCTGTATGCTTTGCCCTTTGCCGTATTTGTCCGGTCTTACAAACTAACCTTTGAACCTTGATAGTAGGTACTTTCAATATGCGTTTCCAACTCGGCACGCGCATTCCCTGTACTTTTGCGCAAACAGACGAATTCTACTCGAAATTTCCGTCTACTCGTACAACTAAGACATATATTATCACCGAGTCCTGGTCAGATTGTTGTAAGCGGTTGTTTTTTATGGTTATCATGTCCACGTGAGTTTCAAGATTGATCGTAGGAACCACGGTATCCACGATATTCTTATCGAGGGCATAGCTGTATCCATGTTGTATTTCACACGGAGGAATTAAACTCCATAACTCTGTGGCTAACGTCCAACTCGCACGAAAATATGAAGGGGCTTTATCTTCTTTGCTTTTACCCCGTCCCCCACTTCGATCTTTGCAACTACGATATATCGTGGAGAAAACTTTCACATTTATGTATAATTCGAAATCGTTCTGCCCACTAGTTTCTCGGTCTGGAGTCAGTCTATGGGCGATGAATGAAAATTGGATAATACACTTCCTCATCTCCTTCACCCACTTGTTATATTTCTCATTTTTTACGGCTTCCTCGGCGCTGCTTCACCCTTCAACGATCTGTAACTCCGAGCCTTGAGGTGTTCGATCCCTTATTCCTTAAACAGACCTCATTCTCAGGCTCTGTTGGGCAACCGATCCTTCCGCCATTGGCGCCCATCACACTTTTCGTTCACTTTTATTCTACACTCGCAGAAAAGTTCTCTTTTCAGAAATCATCCGTCACCTGAGAAAAAAAAAATGCAACAACACGCCTATCTTGATTTCAGTCCATGTCCGTCGTATCCAATCTTCGGAAAACCTCGTTGACGATTCTCTACCACGAAGACTATCGTCTGGACAGGTACAAGTCGAAGTGTCGTTTGGCTTCTGTGTCCAGTTCTGCAGCGAGCTCGGAAGCTTGCTACTAATTGTCAGTGCGACTTTAAGAGAAATCAGCAACAATTAAAATACAGGCATTGCCGGAACTCCCGAACCATTTTTCTCAATTTCTGACTGGTAATTTTAGTCGGCGTGTTCTTGATCCAGGTTGTGTTTCCCGAGGCCTACGCCAATGCGCGGCGTAGCTGGCTGGCTGTCGATCGTGCTCCCTGGGTCGGAACAGGTATACCCCCGACGCATAGAAGCGGCACACATATACGAGCATGTACATAATACGGTATACATACCAATACTGTAGAATATACTCGAGATTGGCTCGTTCGAATCTTTATTCCTGAGGTCCATACCTGTTTCATGACATCGTATTATGCGCTTCCTGTGCCTTTTTAGATTTGCGGCTCGCACAGCATACGCGTGCACACTAGGGTTTTCAGTTCACACCTGAAGTATAAAATTCAAAGTTTAGCTTTTTAGATATGGACTCGTGTATTGTTTTTTTTTTTTTTCTTTTTTTCTTCATGAAAACTAAAAATAAAATGCACACGACACAATCGTTATTATGATTAATCACGAGTCATAATTGAGGAAATATATGCTTTTAAAAATGACGCCGACCATTGTTCGTTGGAAACGAGGCACTCTGAGCAATTGAAATAGATTGGAAGTAGCCGAATACCTGGCGTACTTGGTAAGCGAAATTCAGATGAAGAGCACAGCTGAAGTAGCAACGTTATTACACGAAGCGTGTATTTGATGTTGCATTTTGGATAATTGAATACCTCAATAGTTAGGTATAGTTATTACGCGAAGTATGCGGGGACAGAGGTAACGTTAGAATGTTATAAACCAAGCTACAAATTAGTAGAATATAACAACTCGGCTGATAGTTCGAAGTGAAGCTAATTTCAGTTCGTTCATTCGCAAGAGATAACAACGAATTACCGGTAAATAGACAGAGAGAAATTGAAAAAGTTGTCGGGACTTAATTTCGACTGCGGAGAAACAAAAATTCCATAGCAAACTCCGCAACGAGTTGCACGTGAATAAATACAGGTATAAAAGTTGAGATGAACAGAAAAAATCGGGATTAAACCCACATCGACTTTTCACCCGTAATCCCGTCAGTCGATGCCGCGATGTTTCTCTGCGGGGCGAATTTCGTGATTTCGGGTTATTTGTTTGCCGCGTCCCGCGGTCTCGGCTCGATGATTGCAGTTTTAATCAATGCTCGAGCAGTCGGGGCTGATCATCCGTCAGCAGAAACTAGCGGGAAACCGCTGCGCTCCAGCAGGACCGGAATCATCCCGGCAGTGAGGTGGAAAAGAGGATTCTCTCGGGAATACGACGCGGGACGATACGTACCTACGTTACACTACGTTACCGGATAAACCGTAATCGCCTTTTCCTTCAATGCTGCACTCGCCTAGGTACCCGTCTTATACCTATGTACACGTATACCTAAACCCACTTCTTTTTTCCCTAATCCTCCACGGAATGCATACCTGTATAGTTAGTAATTGGTAGTTGTACCATTCCTTTATCTCGTCCTGCCGTCCCGACAATTGAGCGGATAACAGAAATTACTTCACTTTACAAGTTACGGAAAGAAAAACAAATTAACAGAAAGTAAGAATTTACCCACGCGTTGCCTGGGTATATGGATTGTGGGAAATATTTTCAAAAATTATTCCACCGTCACAATGATCGAAAATAGACGGATGCATTTTTAAAATTAAAGTTATCACTCGCACGACAAATATTATTAGAAAATCCGCGAGTTTCTCATTGCAACGTACTTACAAACAGTCCCACAGATGTATTCCATATTTTTTAAAGCCTCTCATATTACAGATATGGCATTTAATAGAATTAGTGATTTATTTAACTTTTCAAGTCAGCAATAATGGTCGAAAAATCCATCGGATCGACCGCCACGCACCCTGCAAGCGGATGGCAAACATCTTGACAGGGATGATAGTCACGGGTTTATTCGCTATTCGCAATTGAAAATTACTCACTTCAGGTGACTTAGTTGGATGTAATTTTATCTTGACAAATAGAAGCACCCCTTAAGGATCCTTGTGGCAGCTCGGTGTAAACATGCGATCAATTCAAGATCAGAATAAACTCGAGCCAGCTGCAGGAATAACCTCCCACACGTTCTTTCTCGAGGGTTCGATTATCCTGCAAGGGCGCGTTAGTTGCCTTGAGCTTTGCGTTTAATATCACCGATGATGAACATGCGGCATCTCGTATATTTCCGATGGTGCGATGAATATTTGAGCAAAACAAACATACAATGAAAATTAGTTTATCAAAGATTGATGTGAAATATAACGTTCCCAAGCTTTGGGGATTAGTAGAGACTTTAGACTCTAAATACTAAGGCATGAAACAAATCATCGGAAAAGGTCATCGACTATATTATTTTTTACCGTGACACAACCAGCGGTTTGTTATTTTTTACTAAAACTGAACATAAAAAAATCAGTTCTCGTTTTCTCAACTTCGGTCGTTCTTTTTTTCAACCACAGCGATAATCACGGGATTCGGACGCGAGGCCGCCGCCGAAGGAGTTGTAAGGTATTTTGTACGGGTATAACAGAAACGGGATGCAGAGTCGGCGACCGCTCGCGGTATCTTTTCTTGACCGCGAGTCCGCTTTTTGTCGGTCTCGATGGCCGGCTCATTGTCCCGAGATCACCGTTCCCTTTCTGAACCCGTTGGCGCCAGGTTCCCCAGGTAACGCGATACACCAGCCACGTGTGCGTTATGTTTACGTGTGTTTCTACACGTATAGAAGATGTACAGTTTTGAACCGCGTTCGCAAAAGATCGTTCGCCATTTTCAAGGACCAGCAACAATGTCACGCAATCCACGCTCTTCGAACAACCAGCGAAATATCTCTTTCAATTACGGCGACGATATCGAAAGAAACAAGAAGAAATCAAGGGGGAACGCACGGATTCGATACATCGAACGAGCCTCGACGATTCGAGAAACAAAAAACAGAATAAGAAGTTGGAAGCGTATCGGTTTTTACGCCGTTTTAATTTGGAATTTTGAAAATCCATGCAATGTGGTTGCAGGGAAAAGTTTACTGTTTATAAGAAACGGATGTCGATCGTCGATCGTGAAGAGAAATTAAACGAAAATTAAATCGTGATTCACCCTGTGCAGTGGATCAAATCGACAAGTCAACAAATCGGTACACGTGTGTGAAAAATCGCTGAAACCGTTAGAAAAGAGCAATGAGAAACATAAAATACTGACCATCTACAGCATACGGCACTGATATATCAGCGGTAAGGAAGCGTTTCAAGGTTTTCTCACGTCAGGACACAAATCACAAGCCGTAGATGACAAATGTTCTCGTTTCCTGGAGATTCTTAAGGACTTCGCTGAAAACTCAACCATCCTGGCAGTGGAGATGAGGTCCCTGGTGCAGCTCTAAGGATCCTCACGCAGTAGCATGGCAGCATTCGATTTTATGTTACCTCGAAGAACCAGAGGCGCATTTTCGTACTGCCGATATAAGCGTCATTCAAGCTGGCCAGTTATCGATTCAACGCTCTGCGATTGAATTCCGTTGATTGTTGTAATTCCATTTGATTGAGAAGCTACTCGAACGTTCAATATTTTTCTGGATCGGTATAACATCGGTACTCAGCTTAAACGAATGTGAAATTGTTGATTAGCGAGACGTCGTCAAAGCATTTCATCAATTTTCTCATCTCGTCATGTCCAACACGCAGGTATACTTGATCCTCTGAATCGTCACTAAACCGATTTCTCCGCGTGGGCGACGACGACACCCGCACACCAACAGAGCAATTCACACGTGTAGGGAGTAAGGTATAATCTCTGGATGGAGGACACTTAGGCATTGTATTTGATATTCACGCTAGGCGAAATTTCCTCAAACAGAGAGACAAGAATAGTCAAGTATGTGTCATACCCGCTCCCTCAGTTTCGCCGTCAGATATCCGTCGATGAAAAAGTAACTAATTTTCCGGAGAACTCATGGAAACGCATCATACGAATATATACAGAATGTACAGAATCGCGAGTAAACTTGGAGGTAGGTACACGGGTATATTGAATATTCTCGATTACAAATCTCCTTATTAACACAAACTGAAGGTGCGAAACGAAACGTGTCGAGTCCCGGATCCCACGTCACACAATTCATATAGACGTGTAAGAGAGACGGTGAATGTGGGCATAACGCGAGCTTATCGATTTATTATTACAACTCAAGTCCCTATCTTATCTCGACCAACAGCTCGGTGGATACGGATAAAAAAGTCGGCGTCTCGCCGCGGACGTTTTTCTCCATTCTCATTCATTTCTTTCTTTTTTTTCCTACCACTTTTTTTTGTACTTCGTGATGGCATAAAAAATGAACCTGAATTTCTTTGAATTACTGTGATCACTTGAATGAAATGCAATGTTTCTTTATCTTCACTGTCGCAAATTTGGTACACCTTCCGTGTAAACAGTGCGCATGCAAAGACGTGAGAGGGAGAGAACGGTGGCATGGAAGAGGCTGCGTATACGCGAAACCGGCTCCTCGAACGCGCAAAAAGCCTCGAGTTTCGTTCGGCGAACGAAGGCGAATAGCAGGCGGCCTCTTTCCTGTATCGATGACGCACGACAACGAGAATAGCAAAGGCAGTTGGCCGACCGCGAGAGGATCAAGCCGAACCTTGCTCGTTGGGGTTGAACGTCAACCTTTCCATTACCCTCCCAGACTAAATACATCACATTCATTGAAAAGAACAGAGAATTGCGAGAAAGAACAATTAACGTAAAAAAGTTTCTGTACGGTGTTACGATTACGCAGCTATATACGTGTACTTTAATGCCCCTATTATCTCATGTGGAAATTGCAGAGAGATTCGTCACGGTTGCGATATTCCGAATTCATTCCCGCACGATGACGCACCTTTGTGACATTTTATACAAGTCGTGTGTATAAAGGTACGTGCGTGTACCAAAGATGAACGCGCGATTCGGTAATACGCGTATTTTGCTGAATTTCAAATTACTTGTATTTTTTCTTTATCGTGTACGATGAATCAAGATCGATTCGCGAATAATCATATGCATATATCTCAATCGTCACACGATATCGTAAAAACTATAAAAAAGGTAAAAGTTTTCACTTGCAGAAAGGTCGAATGGAAACGACAGGTGATATATTTCTGTTTGTATTAAAATCACGCTGGTTTCACTTGCAAGTGATTTTCCATTAGGGAAATCTTACTTGTATTAAAATTAAACGAACTGTCAGCCGTCTGATAAAGTGACGTTAACTCACGTACGACAGCCGAAATTCGGTCGTTTTTCGTGATGGTGAAACTTGGAATCATATTTAGATCCGGTCATTTGCGATCAAACGCTGCCTCATATCCAACGAATACTCACACACGATATACACAGCGTCCAACGTGTTTGGGTAAATTGCAAAAACGTTGAAATAATGTCGGAGCTTCGTTTGAAATATCCGAAATCACAGCGTCTGACCCACGGCGCTTCGGGCCACCAAGGCTTTCTCTTTCAATGTACGTGGGTTTGTGAGTCGGTTTCGCCGCTTTATTCCACCTGACTTGTCCCCCCCCCCCCCCCCCCCCCTTGCCGCCCCGCCCTCAGCTGTTGTACGTATGTGCATAGTTAGACCTATATACTGCCACGCTGCGGCAGCTCGTGTACCTTCGTCCACGGGGGGACCTTGAAAATCGCGAGCCCGTCTGCCCCAGGATGTGTGTTACACCGGGTGTATCGTATACTTACTGTTAATACGGCAGAACCCGTAAGTTGCCTGCAGAAGAGGGAACCAAAAACACCATATTAACGTGCAGATCGAAGCCTGGTTCTATGGCTTCAAATGCAGGCAACTTGACTCGGTTAGGCGTAGCCTGCAACATCACTTGTACGGGTAAAGGTAAAGACGAAGGATGACTACAGACAATAGAATCGGGTCATCGTACAGAGTTTTGGAAAACTGTACAATCCGTTTCATCAAATTTTAAAACCTGATTTAGTAGAAGTACAATCGTCGATCGGGAACGTCGAAATGTGGAAAGGTACGGAAAACCCAGAATTGGAATTTTATATTGTATCGCGATTTTCTAAATTTTGAAAGCTGAACAGATTTCCACCTTTTTGAAAATTTGACATCGAAGGGCCAACCAACGTTCTTCACGAAATAGGCGACACTTTACTCATCCGGGTATTGGATCCACGTTCCTGCGAAAATCATAGGCATCGATCGGACATTGGTTATTAATTTCTGCTGTGAAGAATATTTTCAAATCACCGTAACTTCTTTGCACCAAATTCGGTCGTGAAAGTTAAAAATTCAAATATACAATTCTAATCAAAGTAAAATTTTTGAACGAAATGCGATATAAAAGAAAAAAAAGTACAACCTGCTCAGTACAAGAAGCCTATGCCCCAAAATATAAAAGAAACGACTGCCTGCGTTTGATAAAATCATTTCCTCATTTACTTTGAAATTTAGGTACGTCTTTTCGTCATTTTGTTTTACGGAATTAACAACAGGCTAATCTCATCGTCCACCGTTGCAATAAGAATTATCATCAAATGTCAAATATTGCGCAAACTTGTAACATGTGTCCGCCAACTTCGTCGAGGTTGACGGTTAAAAATTCAAAGAGACTGAGGTTAGTGACGTTAACATAACGACACGTAGAGGGTAAAAATCACTATTTTCCATTTATCCAGTGACTCTGAAGTAGTCAAGTTTTCCAAATACGTATATATATACATTTTTCCTTATTATAATTTACTGCATCTCAGACATTTCCGAAACTGTTCAATACCTTTTTTACTCGAAACGTGAATCATTGCAATAACTTCACCGGCTTCAGCTTCATAAAATTCATCAGACCCTGCCAGCCAGTTCTCCCGTTCACGTTTCGTGCCACACGGCTCGTTGCACGCAGCTATATGATCTCAGGAATACGAAACTCGGGCGTAATAGGTACATGGATGTGTAAGGCCAACGTGTTGCGATGCGGTCTTCGGGAGAAAGATGTAGCGAGGCGGCGGGGGGAGAAGCAAAGGGCGGCTCGCTCCCCCCCCCCCTCTCCCTGCCCCACCACCCGGCGCCCGAAGCGCCGATACGGCGGACCAACCTCAGCGTCTGGAATACGGGGCACGACTGCCGAGCGGCCGTCAGCCGTCGGGGCGCCGGGCATCGGAGGGGAAGCAGGGAGGAAGCCGTTGCTGCGTTCGTCTCTGCCGGCGGCCGCGCGGCGCGCTCGGCGCTACTCGCTACTCTCGCTAGTCTAGCCTTGGCGCTTCGTCGTGTCGGTTGTGCTTCGGTGAGTACGAGTGTGTCTTATCCGCGGGTGTGCGATCCTTTTTCCCCTCTCGGTCGTTGTTGAGCCGATACGACGGTACGCAACGCGACGACGCCGTGGCGGTAAAACACGCGCGTTCTTTTTCGAAGTAGGTACAGTTTTACTCTTTGGTTTGCAATTTTGGGTGGGTAATTTCGTTGGAAAATATCTTGGAAGTTAAGTACATGTAATAAGGAACAAAGAGAGAAGAACAAAAAAGCGGGGGAAAGGAAGACGGAGAGAGAAAGAGAGAAAAAACAGTGCGGAATTTACCGTTACCTATCGTGTGAAATTACTATAATGTTACTATTACATGAGTGTGCGTGTCGTTGACAGTGGTGAAGTTATTTTTGTTGTTATCGTCGTTGCTTGTTTTATCACGAATCAATTTGCGATTGGATCAACGCTCTATTGGATTACCTGAATACCGACACCGTTTGCAGCCATCGTCCCTTTATCGCGGCTGATTCTGATTCAGGTATGTGGTCGAACTTTCTGTTTTTCTGTGTCACTTGCACCATCTTGAGATGAAAAAGTGAAAAAATGATTGTCGCCCGTGCGACTTGATCGTAGCGTGAGGAAGAAGGCTTTTATCTTCTCGTCCAGTTTTGCATTGCTCTTGGTGTACTACGACTGACTCGAATCATCGTCATGAAGAATCAGAACAAGGTTAACGTTGTCTGTTGCCTTTCATCGGCTAGCGACTGTTTATTACTTATTATGGTCGCCGACGACTGAGACAATCAGTTATTCGATTTGCTTGCTCCTCGTTTATTCACAAGACTGAAGTTAGTAACGTTATCGTATCGAAACATTGGGGAAGAATATCGCCATCTTCACAATGTACAACGATTTCGAAATACGATTGTGTTTTGTTCTGCCGCGGCTTACTGCATTTCAAACAACCCCAAAATGGCGGAATAACGGTTTTTCCTCAGTACGAATCGTTACGATAACGTTACTAACTTCAATATAATCTTTGTTCCTCCGTTTTTCCGAATGAGTCAGAATTAACGAGAATCGATTCCCTCGGGCTTTCTTAATAACCAATATTCGAAATTTACGTTGCCCTGGAACAAAAGTAAACAGAAATCACAGTCGAAATAAAAATTGTGTATACAGAATAAACCGATACCATTGGCAGTGGAGTTGGCACAACGATTTTAAGTACACGTTTCCAAATGGCTTACGGCGAATTCGAATAACTCACTCGATTTTACTCGTGATTTCAAAAATACCCGAGTACTTTTATTTACGATTTCCTCGAGTTCTATAACCTTAAAATCAAAAGTTTCGGTTTCTTATCCAACGCGCATTTTATAGATCAGAAAAGGTAAGTCGATATTAGATATGAGGCACGATTAATTTTTTCGCCTATTCGTAGCTCGATGCGGTATTGAATATTTATTAATTTATTTCGTCGGTATTGAAAAAAATTTGCAAATGTACAAATGCACATTTTCACTCCAATTCCGAGAAATTTCGTTTTATAATATACAATGTACACCACGTTGTGTCTACGTGTAATAATACACCGTTAATTGTGTGTACTTAAAATCTAGTCGCTTACACAAATCATTAGCCACGGTACGAGAAGATCGAAAATCGATTTTGGAATCTCTTTCGCGTTGTTTCGGAGTAATTTGGAAGGGCCTAATGAGCTACGCAATTTCGGTCGGTTACCCTGAATAAGGAACTCGCTACATCCGCCTGAAAGTAGCGTGTGTAGGTATGTACCGTGTACTACTGCAGCCTTAAAGAGGAGGTATCGCAGTTTTTAAGAAACGCACTACACTTCGACGCATAGCTTCTAGGTATGTATGTACATTAAACCTGTCCAGGTGAAATTTGAATAATATAATCAATCGTCAATTGATTCCTCGTGACCGATTGAGTCGTGTTCTTCGGGCCTACACGATTATACCTATTTCTACACATGAGGCTGAAGTTATGTTATCGTAACGAAATGTCGGGGAACAAATCATTATTGCGCAATTTTCCAATGACTTTTCAAAGTGTTGGCTGTTCGAAATAAGAGTATATGTTTCTCATGGTTTATTAAATTTCAAACTTCCCCTACGGTGCAAAGTAATAATTTTTCTTAAACATGCATTACATTACAGCAACGTTATTAATTTCATCCTCATTCCTCCACGCGTAATTTTCGTTGAAGCGTCTAGTCCAGTCACTGTGTGTGCAAAGAAAAGACACGTGAAATTGCCATTTTCAGGTGCCACGCGATACTTACAATTAGTCTATCTTCAGAACTTTGACTAGTTTCTGCAGTAGCTTCGGTTGCACATATGGTTCAAGTCAGAAAATGTCGATCGTACGCAAAGGAAGTAACATTATCATGACCATAGTTGCGTAGAATCTAATTACTTGCAAGTTTAGTTATGACAATTATTAGTAAAAAGCAGCTACTGCAGAATCTGGTCGAAATTCTGGATTGTGACCCCCCCCCCCCCCCCCCTCCCCCGAAGATTAGAAAAAGAAAATAGTAGCATGTAAAAATAATAGCAAAATTTCAAATTTACGTACATCATACCGAATGACTGGACCACCGGTAACAGGGATACGAAGCTCTTTGCCTGTGTCTCCTGCGACGCCCGCCGCGTGCTGTATACACCATCGTGATTATAGCCTGCGTAAATACACGCGAGCATTGCGAGCGAAGTACGAGGAGCGATAAATGCAGAGGGTGTAGGTAAACAGACGGAGAGAAGAGAAAACCGGCGTCCCGTCCGTCGCTCCTTGACGCGGGCATAAAAGGTAGTGGGTATAAGGTATAAGTAGAAATCCGTGAGGGTCTCCGTCTCCAGCTCGGACGACACAAGTGACTGACGACTGCACAGTCAGTCCTTCTCCGGACCAGCTGCCGACCTTCTTTTGCCCTCCCTGACTGCCTGCTGCCTGCCTTCAGGTAAAGGTTCTTGGGACCTCGTCGTGCGTCGTTGGGTCCAAAGCACAACGGTTTCCCTGGTGTAAATAGATCGGCGGTCGTGAATGTACGTTCTTTCTTTCCAGTTATTCTTTTCTCACTTATACAGCTTCGAAAGCGGGCTCTATAACAAAGATCGCTCAATAGTTCGGTCGAAATGGATGATCGAAATTGCAATTCTTCGCTACCATTATTCTCTCTTTTTAATCGTTTGATTGGGAAGGGGGGGGGGGGGGGGGTCCATTGGTAGTACAAAATTCAAGATGGCGGCCGAGGCTATTGCAGAAACTGATGAAAATACTGAATTTAGACTGCCAATGCGGTGTCCTCCCAAAGTTTGGAAAAAGAAAATTGTGAGATCTAGAAACGTTGAAATTCTGATTATTTTTCTTGTTTTGTACATTCCGACTGGGCTAAAACTTTCACTCAATATCGTTCAAAGCGTGATTATTTTATGTTCATCTGGGGCGTATTCGGATTGAGGCGTCCTCCAGACTCGGGTTTCGAAGCGACGGATAGGTCACGTGACACAAATCTTCCTTCCGCGCCACCTTTCTTTCCTTCTCTCTTTCTGTTCGCCTACCATGCCTCTGATCTTGCCTGCTTTTCTCGACAAGGGTCCTCCTCCTCCTCGCGTTTCATGCCTCCATAAAAAGCGTGTTACCTCTCTAATCGCCTTCTCCGACGCCTCTTCGACGCGCGTCACCTTTTCCTTCCAAGCGACGCACGTCTTTGCCTTTTCATGTAACACAACTAAAAAACTTGTGCAGTTCTCTATCGTTTTTACTCACGATCAATTTCGAGCTGCAAAAACGTAGTTTGACTTCTTACGTTGTAATGTAAATGTTTGTAATAACAAACCTCTTTTGAACAGTAATTTTATTTGAAAAAACTTTCTTTCCGCACCTCTTCTTGGGGCATAATCAATTTAGAATGAAATTCCACACTTTCATTGTCAGATAACATATTATTATCCATCGTGAATTTATTTGCTAATGATTCTGAAATTTTGTAAAGCGATTTTGTAAAGATAGTTTAAAACGGACAGGAAAATCGAGGCACTGTCCTTACTGACTGGCGTTAGTCCAATTGTCTCTTAAATATGCAGTTCTTCCTGCGTATCTGAACTCCGCCGTTTGTTATTTTTGTGTACCGAACCGCAGCTCGGTGGTGGCTACGATAACAGAGAGTATTCAACGGTGCATCAGCCTAGTTCGCTTTGAATTTCCTGTAACAACAAACAGCTGCAACGTGAGAGCCTGGCTACCATTAATTATATATTTTCACGGACTTGGAATAAGGGAAGAAACAACCGCCGCAGCTTTTTTCATCCCGTCACCCTTTCAGACTACGTGCGACCCTGGATTGTATATGTGTACCACACACGGATTACAGCCTGCCGGTATCTTTCCCGGAAAAAAAGAATAAAGACTTCTCGTTCTTTTCGACGATAGCTGTTGCTGCTGCTCGATATATAATACATTATATTGATCAGCAGCATCAGTCTCATATACAGGGGTATTCCACGTCAAATCGAACGGTCGGTTTCTCTGACCCATTTTAATCTCATTGCCCTTTCACACAGTTAAAGTACATGTTGAAGGGACGAACGTTGAATTTTTCCAGATTTTTTCGGCACATGATTTCTTCACAACAACTCATCCAACAAATTGGATTTTAACAATATTTCGATTTTTCGCACCTACAATGGCCTACATAGTTTAAAACCTGGACGACGTATGAAAAATGTTCGTTTACAAAAATTTCAGATTCTCTTGCGAACTTCTCGAGAGTATTTTTTCGGATTTTTCATTCCCCGTTTCAGTGTAGTATTGATAAAAAATGCGCGCAAATCATTCGAAACTGAAAAGTAGCCAGATCGAATGGGCTACAATTTATACACAGCGTGCCTTCTTCAATGCGAAAGGTTGTCTGAAAATTTCATAGTGGCCGGAGCAGTGGTTCGGAAGATATATCAACAAATATTCACACGGTTGCGAGAATTCGGTTCAAACTTCGCGGCGCGGCAAGCTAATTGCTCACCCTGCGCGTGGCGCTGCTGCGCACTCGAGCCCGATCTTCAGTTGTTGCGCGTGTTGTTTACAACATCGGTTGACGACTGTTTCTCGCGGAGTATACTTCGGTCTATTATTTGTTACGATTCCTGACGTGATGTGTAAGTGTCGTACTGACGGACAACATTCTTGAAGCATACTTATCCAAGGTAAGAATTCAAAACTATGTGTTGCGTATCGTAATACCGATTGTATGACTTTCACCGTTCGTACCGCCACGTTACAGTACGTATGATGAGAAATTTCACAGTTCCATGCAAACTGTTGCTTGTAAATTTTCAACTACTTTTCCGCCCACTGCGATATATGTAGACAATCTTTGGTACTGAAAAAGATACGCTGTGTAAAGATTTCAGCCAATTCGATCAGGGCGCTGTTCTGTTACGGAAGATTTTCGAAGATTTTTCATCAAAACTATAATTAATTTAAAAAAAGTTCATACAAAGATGCGAAACTTTTTCCATATGTCACCTGAATTTCAAGCTATGTCAACTTGAAAAAATGAGAAATCGTGAAAAGCTGATTTTTCGACTAACTGTGGTAAGAAAACGCTTGGTCAGGAAAATCTGAAAAAATTCAGATTTGATGCATTCAATACGAAATTCAAGTGAGTAAAAGAGCGAAAACATCAAAAGTGGTGCAGGGAAAAGATCTCGTTTTTTCGTTCGATTTGACATGGAATCACCCAGACTTATATCGTGTAGGAAAAATGATAATGAAAAACACTGGTCGTATACGTTTTACAGAAACGTAAATTTATTTTATGTGTACGGACACACTATCGATTCATGCCAATTTTGCAACTATAATTACTGCCCTCCTTCCCCCCTCTTTCTCGTTACGTTTGTGTAAATTAACCGATTATGATTTTGGTACTGGCTTCGGGTATACCTACATACACATATTGCACATATGTGTATATACGCCTAGGTAATAATTGCACGAATTAATGATCGATGGTGATAATTACAACGGTGATTGGTGGGTTCGGCAATTGATACCCTGCGCCACGCCTGCCACACTGAGATCACATTACACACATGCTACACGTACCATTATTGTACATATACATATATGTATATAATATGTGTGTTAACAGTGCATTGTATGGACTCTGCATATGAATTGTATTGACGGATCAGCGACGCTGAGAAGGAGAGTAAATATGCGCGTATAATGCAGGCAGTACATGGATTCGAAGTGGTGTTGTTGGAGTAAATTACGAGTGACGTAGAATTACATAACGATGAAATAATTGGCGATAATAAGTTTGAACAACAATTACTTGCATACCGTTTTACTCTATATTATTATTTTTCATTTCGAATCGTTCATATATCCCGTCGCATCCATGCTCTGCGCACACACACACACACACACACACACACACACACACACACACACACACACACACACACACACACACACACACACACACACACACACACACACACACACACACACACACACACACACACACACACACACACACACACACACACATACACACACACACACACACACACACGCACGCACACAGGTGGTCAATAACATCACTTCCTATTTAGAGGAGGATATATATTATACCAAGTTTATTGAATCGCACTGCAGACGAGTAATTTCGAGAGACAAGTGATTAATGTTCCACACTTCTGTATCTGATGGCGATTAATGATGTTGCCTGCTGCCCCCGCGTAGTATCGCGCGTATTTTCCGCGTTTATAACTGCATCGGCGGTAGCATACCACCACCCCGTGTGTGAAATTACACTGCAAGCGATTTTCTCTTCAGATTTCGATTCACCTATCACCGAACATTATTCGACGGCACCAAATGCAGGAGCAGCTGTCATTCGACGTCTCTTTCGTGAAAGCTGCTTTGAAAATCAACCCTCCATTATTTCCCCTCTCTTTATCCCATTCTATTTGACCATTACACCAGAATGATGCACGGGAGGCTTATTTTCGAACCCTGCGACTACCCAATGTCTCTGACAATCCGAACCCTCCGCGCACTCGGGGTGCCTCCCCTGCCTAAAACTGCGTCGAGGACCGAACACTGGCTTCGAGGACCTGAAATTAGACGTAAACTTTGCGTTGTCCCTGATGACGTGAATGTCAAACTGAAGAAAGTATCTTGAATTCCCCCTCATCGTATTGGTGGTGAAAACAACAGAATCTAGACATCTCTAGTATAACGTGCGTCCGTCATACTTTTAATCAATGAGGCTGAAGTTAGTAGGTACCTGTAAAGTTATTGTAACGACTGATTCACGTCTGGGATAAAAAACGTTATTTTCCAATTTTAGGAATGCTGAAATGCAATTAATCGTAAATGGGCGAAACATATTCAGATATCGAATACTCGACTATTAAAATGCCAAAGTGACTGAAAAATTGCCGAATAGTGATAATTGATTCCTCCCGATGTTTCATCGTTACGTTAACGTTATGTACTCACTTCAGCCTCATTCAAATTATTATCGTTCAGGGGCTGACTTATAATTTTATTGAACGGTTTAGAACTATTTTTTTCCCCCATATAATCGTCGAGGGATTTAAGGGGGAATGAACATTTTGTACGACGATTCAAACTTGTTGAAGAGTCTTGATCGATAGGTCAACCATTTCTCTGTTTCCTCGAAACTGTTCGTCTCCCAGGTTTCGTAAACTGAAATTTAAAAATCATTTCCAACACGCCATCCAACATGTTATCCAAGAGAAGCCTGACTTCTATCTTATTTTCTTTTTTAAAATACGAATTATACGAAAAAAACCCGCGTAGGCACGCAAAAGGCCCCGCAGGTATGTACATAAACCTACGTAATTTTACGCTGGAGAAGAAGAGGCCTTTTCGTTTTCACTCTTTACCTTTTTCTTTTTTTTTTTCCATTCTCTTAGCCCAGTTGGCCTGATCTTCAGGTACCCGTAACGTACGTATACCGCCTGACTAACCACCGTATCCAGGTGCACCAAGGCTCGGGAAAGCAGCGGTCGCTCTTTAAAGAATTACGTACACGCGCACAAACGCCGAGAGCACACTTAGGCATTTAAACGCGTCAGTTACAGTCTGACCCATTGTCCCGCAGCGTCATCTTTTTTCATTCGCTCTCCGTTGCTTTTTGTAATAATTTACGCTGTACGTTGTATGATAATTTATTTTAATTTTCAATCTTACAATATCCGAATTGCCTTTGTTCTTACATTCTTCGCACCTGTTTCTTTACTCGATCGATGATCTATCGGTGATTCTCTTTAATTGATCTTATCTCTTAATTCGCACAGTGTAACGGAACTCAACGGCAGCCTTGAAGGGGTGGGAGGTTGTTAAACCTCGTGATGTTTCGTACACACGCGTGCAACGCGGACATGTAGAGATATGTAGATGGAGGAGGAGAGTTTGCAGGCCGCCGCGAGGAAGAGCGTCTCACACTCGCCGCATTGCAGATTGGCTAAATTTGTTTTTTCTTCTTCACTTTTTCCGCTGAATAGTCGTCGGATTTTCTTTGCTGCACGCGAGCCGCTGTTGCTGCTGCTGCTGCTGCAAGTGAACACGTGCGTGTGTCACACTGTACGGTTTGCTCACGTGTCGACGCGACGCGACCGACCAAGAAGACAAAGAAGAAAATGAGTAAAAATATAAGAAGATGAATGCGAATAAGAATAAGTATAAAAATAGAAATAAAAGTAAGAGAAGAAGAAGAAGAAGAAGAAGATTGCATCAGCAGCCGTGGTCGAGGGGAAAATAATTCCTGTTTCTTCGTCTCGACGTCGCGCGCAAGTGAAACTGACGCGGATGGTACGAGTCGAGGTTTTTTTTTTTCCTCTTCTTTTGCAATCCTTGCTCGCCGTGCTTCTCCTCGTTCCTTTTTCATATTTTACGTACTGTATGTACGTACATACACCCACATACATATTACGTACAAATGTTCCTCTCTTTCTGCAATTGAAGACGCGCAAACGCCGCGTTTGAAATTTATTAGCTGTATGTGCAATCTGACCTCTAACTGCAAATGCGTGTGTATAATACCCGATAAACAACAACGTTAACGTCACCAATCGCTAACAAACTTGTAGTATTTATGTTGTCTTCCGTTTATTTTCCTCTTTTCCTTGTGCTTCAGCTGTTTTGTCATGAAATCTTCTCTCGTCTCATCGTCAAACTCGAATTGGCCCTCTGTCGTTTTATTTCCCACCTCTGGTCATTTCTAATTATTGTTCTTTATTATATCTTTAAAAAATTATCTAGCTGTATTCTCTCTTTTCTAGTTTCGGTAGTTCATTCCTACAAAGCGAGATCGAAATTTTTTTATCATAACAATTTATATGGTAAATATTGCTGCATGCTATTGTCTTCTTCTCGATCGATCGCGTTTCGTATCTTCTCTTTATCTACCCAGAATTTGCGTCGAGATTTGCGAGTCTGTGCAATGTATGTTGCTTTCTTCCTAGCTCAAATCTCAAGGATGAAGATAATTTTTTTCATCTCATCTTTTAAAATTCTACTTAATTTGTTACATGTATTCCGATATTTTATGCGACAAAGGATATTAGGAAATTTTCCTTCAGTTGCAGTTTGCATTTGATGTACACGTATGCGTAATGCATATACGTACGTAATACCTTCCGTGTACCTGTTTAATGCAAGTCAGGTTATAGGTGGCTATAAGTGGCTGTAGGTATATGTAGGTATGCGCGTTTGTCAAAGAAAATAAGAAAACTAGATCGGTTATGTCGGTTATATTACGTATGTACGTACGTACCTACGTAAGTAGTAAGAGATTACTTTTCCCTTTTTCATTTTCTTTTTCTTTTCAGCCTCATATACATTTTACTTGCTTTTTATGCTTCTTTTATAATAGTTTGATATTATACTATACATGTACCGTGACTGCGTGCATACCTACCTGTGCAGGTATATTACATATACGTATGATACATGCGTGAGTAGACTGCGTAGGATAAAAGAACAGGTCGCTGGACGGACCAGACATTTCTAAACCGCTCCAAACTCCACGGTTAGCTAGCCTAGTCGGGGATGCGTGTGCCAGAGAGGCAATTCAGTATCGTCGTATGTAGGCACAACGGTTTAAATACTGGTGTTTGCGGTACGGATGGTGTACGTATGTATTGCACGCATGTACGTACACGCACGTATAATATATAATCGATGTATTTGGTCTGCTCTCACATCAGTGGCGCCTCTCCAAGTAACGAAAGTACATCACTGGTATCAAATTTATACATGCATATGTATCACGCCCCTGGAATCCTTCGGGGTATCTGATATTCACGCTTGTTATTATTCTACGCTGTACGTAAGTACAGTTTGGTAATTATACTCGCGCGAACAATACAGGTTTTGTTGTTTATTATTATGTATCTGAAAATAGAATCTAGTCGTTCGTAAATCTGGCAACAGAGATAATGTATGTATACCTGATATCTCGTTGGAAAATGCGATACAGTGGGTATATATAATGAATTGCAAAATTGACGTGTAGTGCCCGAAATTAAAAATTCTTCTATCTCTCCCGCTCTATTCTATTTCATCTTATTCCGCTTTATTTTACCTCTCTACTCACTTCTTTATGTTTATATGCAGTACCCCTCATTACTTACTTATTTATTTATTTTATTTATGCTTTTACCGCTAGCCTCTACTTAACCTCTTTACTCACCTATCTATTTTGTACATTTTGTTTATTCTCTGTTAACTCTGCACGGAAAGATCAACATCGTGTAATGAAAGAAAAATTGTTTCGATAAATTAAATGCGGTCGTCACGGCCGGCAAAGTGAATATCAAGTATTAATACACCAATTCATGAGTTGGACGAACTCAATGAGAAATATTTCTATTGAATAAATTAATATTTAGTACAAATACGAGGATCTACAGTCAGCGAAATATTAAGGCGAACGACCTGTGTTACATGGTCGATATGAAAGTCATTTTCTTAATCTGAATATCCCACTTTTTGGTCCAACAAATGTTCGATCAATGCAAGATCATATTCTAATGACTTAAAAAAATATCAGTTAACGGAACTGAATCTTTAGTTGGAAGACAATGTGAATAAAATTGAAAAATCAAATGAGCGCGATCTTCCACATAACGTAGAACGCTCATCTTTTGACGGAATCTTTTTTTTTTTTTTTTAACCTAAACAAACCCTTTAGGAGGTGCCACAGTGGAGAATCGTGAATTGTTTTCTTCCAAAACACCCTAATATGTATGAATGTATGTATATCTCCTACCTGGTCGCACATTTGTATGCCGCTCCTCTTTCTACGCTTATCCTCTTGTCTTGCTTTACTCTTAGTCGTAATGCCTGCCTACGCATCTTATTCTGTATTCTTTCTTCTACAGAACTTCTCGCCTTGCCCAACATTGACATGGATAATTTCAATGAACTATTCTGTTAAACTAATCCTTCTCTTTCGCTCTCGAAATAAAATTGCGAGCGACCTGCCGAAGTTGTTCGTATCTAATCGACCGGAACGAGCGAGCGACTAAACGGAACGAAATGTGACGTAACGTAACGCTGGGTAAAATGTGATTAATTTTGCTCCCGTGTAGGACTGCGAATAACGCGTGAGATGGGGGTGGGGGCTGGGCACAAACGGCATGAGTCCAGCAGCTTAGAGAGAGAGAGAGAGAGAGAGGGAGAGAGAGAGTAGAGTGAGCAAGTACTAATGCTGTGGCAGGAAATCGTTATTTTAAATTGAGGACAATAACGTAGACAATGCCGAATGCCCCCCTTCTTTTCACGCCCCTGTGGCTCGCAGCATCGCTGATCTTTCTCGCCAGCCTCCTTCTTCCCACTTCTCATTCTCCTTCTTCCTCTTCTCTTTATTTTATATAATTTTTTTTTTTTTGTAACCGGCGGTGAATCTCTATACATAGAGCCGTGTTTTGTGTAGGCACAATACGTACATGTATAGATGGGCATATAAACTACGTGTCCTCCGACTGGTCCGAGAATCATATACCCACATATCGCCTCCGGCTAGCTTAGTAAGCTGAGGCTTGGCTGACTGCTGCTGCAGCATCTATCTTCTCAAGGGGAAGAAGAAGGAAGAGTAGGAGGCGGGGGAAGGGGGGGGGGGGGGGATTACGGAAAGCAGCTGCCAGCTAATAACCTTCCTTACTTCTATCTCGCCTCTCGTTTTCTAAACTCTTGTCCAGGTTTCGGACGGATGACCTGCTGATATTCGGTGCACCGGTCTCACCATCTCTTCCTTCTCTTCGTCGTTCGCCTACCCCCCTCCCCCCCCCTCTCGTCCTCAATCCCTCTCACTTTGGGTTGTCCTTGAGACGCGAAGCCCTGCAGGAGAAGAACAAGCGGCAAGCAGATGGACCTCGGATGCTGAATTCTTCCCGTCCTCACGGAACAGGTTTCGTCATTTTTCTTATCCCACTCTCTTGCTTCTTTTCTGCCGTCGAGCCGTGAGCTGCTTGCATGTTTCTTCGCTCCACGCTTCTATACGGCGTTGCCCTTGCTGCGCAATCTCTGCGACGGAGCAGGGAAATTTTCTCAGTGTTTGAATCAATTTTTATATAAAATAGACGTTAAAGATATAATTTTCTCCATGCATGAATTTTTTCTTGTTCCTTCTTTTTTTTAAAATCGCACATAAAATATGAGTAATCATCACATCTACAGGATGAAAATTGCGGATTTTCATTGGTTTCATTCGGCGAACCGAACGAATTTATTATTATATTATATTACGATGTGACTCTCTTTGAGCCCTGAGGTTAAATATTTTTTTACCTTCCTCATTTTTGAACTTTGTTTACATATACGTGCGTGTATCCAGGGGATAAAAAAATGCGTGTATATGTTGTATGCATATATGAAATTAAAATCGCGTATTTTATATTCGGTACAACACGGAGCTGTGTTTACCCCTAGTCCGGCAACGTGGCATTTTTTATTAATATTATTATATAATGGTGTCCAAGAATTTCATATCGCGAAGAGAAGAAATAACGTTGTTTTTACGCGTGTGATGACCGCAGAAGATTTCATCAACAATTTACACCAACGATTGTGAATCATTGTACAATGCAATAGGGTGTAACAGATAAAAATAATTTGGGATTTGCCACCGTGGCATCGCCTTAAAAGTTTGTTTAGATTAAGAGAAAGCTTCTGTCGAAAGGTGAACATTTTGTTATATGGAAGATCGTCCTCCATTGATTGTTCACTTTTTATATTTTTCTTTGTTTTTCTTCTCGAAGTTATGAAGAATAATAGGAATTTTTTTTTATTGCTAATCAAAATATCTATTTACGTCTTCAGTTGATGTTTGAGAAGTTGACAACTTTTTCGTTATTAATTCAATCTCATAAAATACTTATAATTTAATTTAAACTTTCAATTTAGAAAAATAAGATTCTCTTTAGATATATTGTTATGGTTATACGGATCGTGATCTTTCGGTTGAGTATAAATTCCAAGAATGAAACAATTCAAGTGCTAAAACATGTCTCTTTACAAATTCAAAACAACGTAAAACAAATATAACAAAAATAGTAACAAACGAAACGAGGAGGACTTTGCACATAACGTAAAATGCTCACATTTTCACAGAATCTTTCTTTTAAACCAAACAAACTTCTTGCCGGCTGTTACTTTGCAACAACCGTGTAATAGAAGAATATGCATATGTAGCCTACCTACGTGCACGATCTCAATGAACAGTTTTTCCTATCTCGAAACCTACTTTTGGTATCTTGGCTGATAAACATTATCATCCTCTATAGTTTCTCTGTTACAACACGCGTTTGACACGAGATGCGTACCCAGAGGTGAACCGCCGCGTTTCGTCAAAGGCTGCCTCAGCCTCCTTTCCCTCCTTTCCCTCCTCCTCCTCCTCCTCCTCCTCCTCCTCCTCCTCCTCCTCCTCCTCCTCCTCCTCCTCCTCCTCCTCCTCCTTTCTCTTCTCCGCCGGGTCGTCGTCATACCGACGGAATTACAGGGCAACAGTCAACCGCTGTGTCAGACGGTTAGACGAGAAGACTAGGGGGACAGGAAGAAGGAAAGCACGAGTGAGTCGTCGAGGAGACACAGGGATTGAATCGGAAACTCGATTTGCAACGCCAGAGGACGAGGAAGCGGGTGGCGTAACTTCCGTTTGAACTGCAGCATTGCAGCACCGGAGCCCGTCTCGAAACCAGCATCCCACGCGTATACCTGAAAAGATTCCCGACCTTCTCCACCGTTGATTTCTCTTTTCACCCTCATCCTTCTCCTCCTCCTCCTTCAACAGTCAACTATCACCTTCGTCAGTCAGCCACGCCGATCAACAGCGTATCCGGCATCTTTGCCGTTGCCGAACCTTGCGGCAGCTACACACGAATATATTTCTCGCAATACTTAATTACAATAGTAAAATAAAATAAATACAACAGAATTGTTCTTTGAAACATTTTTGTTAATTATTATAGCCTGAGGATGGTCGGCAGGGCCCGGCCGAAACGTCGGAAACGTTTAAACATGTTTACGTTTTCCAAATAATTAAACTCTCTTTACCTGACCGGAATTTTCGACTAACTTCATCTTCAATCAACCTCCTGGTCACGAATTTTTTCACAATACTTAATTACTTCCGGTTTTCTGTTTCCCAGCTGCGGTTCACTCCGTTCCCCTCATATGCTAACGTTTCATCTCGTTATTGTTATTATAGGAAATTATTACACCTGCAGTGGCGTTGGTAGGTGTAATAATTTTTTTTATTATAGTTATAGAGTAATGCTTGGAGTACATATTATATTCTATTGAAGGAACAATAGTAACGCACGATAAATCTTCCGGTTATCAGCTGTTAGACTCGTTTTAATTTTACTATCCTGAACCATGATGCGTATGATGGTTACGGTATAAGGAAGAAAGAAAAATGAAAAACAAAAAAATTAAGACATCAGCTCAGAACTGTGAATCAATCACAAGCGTAAATTTCACTGCATGCGGGGTAGAATAAAATCAATAGTGCGAAAATTCGTCTCGACGTGACAGCCGCGACATTGATGTACATGTATATTATGCATACATATATATGTATATAAATATATACTTATATACCTGTATACAACGTTATAGATTTGTACTAGGCGGAGTGTATGTAGGTTAGTTACTCAGTTTATACGGCGTTGCGTCGAAGAACGGTGCAGGATGGATTTAAGTGGTGGCGTGACAGCACCGTCGTGGAATCTCTTCTCCTTCCTTGGTCGCTTGCCTTGCCTGCCTGCTTTTCTACTACTCGCTTGCAACAACCTCAAACCCAAACTTCTGCAGGCGAACCTTCCTTCGAATGTATGGATACACATATACATACATACATGAGTGTGTAGAGCCTTGCCGGCCGGCAATCTAGCGTCATTACCGACATTACGGAGCTAGTTAGTCTCATTTATATTCACGGACCTCCGGACTCTACTCTGCTCTACTCTATTCTACTATACTATACTCTACTCTACTCTACTCTACTCTACTCTACTCTACTATATTCTACTATACTCTCCTCTCCTTTACGACGCGACGACTTATATTCAACACGCGACCCGTCATCCCCGTCACCTCCTCCATCATCTAACCTTCACCTGACCTCTGACCATTTCGATGTACGTAGCTTGACTGACTCTACGAATTTGTGCACACGTCAAGAATTTACGACTTTTGTTACGAAATCTTTACTTCTCCTCGTTGAAGATGACGTAGATACTTTATAGGTTACGTACCATAGACGTAGCATATATAATACGTGGACGAAGAATTCGGTCTTTTTTTTTTGTTCTGAAAGATTCAAATTTCTTTAACATGCCATTAAATTTGTAACTACTACAGTAACACGTGAAGAGAGAAATAGAAATTTTAAAGTAACCATTCTGTGCACGATTTGTAAATTTTCAAATCAATCATCTTGATTCCCTTTGTCCAGTTTGTATACATACAATGCACATACATGCACACTACATACCTATCGCTCTGCCTGAGAAGACCTTTTGCCGCATAAATTAAAATCAGATAAACCGGAAATGAGTCACGTGATTCACTCTGTATTCATGTATTGTATTCATTTATACGTACATGCATCACGTTTTAATTCCACCAATTTCGCGCGAAATCTGCTATGCAACAAATGCAGAGGACACTTGATCGTGTATAGATAAGAGTGCTGTGGTGGTTTAATCGAGCTCAAACCTTTCGAAATATTTGTAACCCAGGTTCACAAGTTGAACAAGTTGAAGAAGTTGGAATGATATATGCCGTAGCCTCATCAGAAATTTTGTAATCACCACAGCTGTTGGTGATCAGAATAAGTACATTTCTTTATGATACTCGTTTTATTATTATTACACCCATCACAAGCGGGGGTTTTTCTTCGTCGTTGGAGAACATGACCGAAATAGCGAAAAAAAATTGTCATATTATACATATTACAGTTTGTTGTAGAAATTCCATCGCGGGAATAACAATCTTATGCCGAAGTCTAAAATTTGATGATTTTTCCTTTTTTCCATCGAATTCTCTGTCTGCGGGTGCGAATTACTATTACACTCAGCGGGAATCGCGGTTCCATGTGACGTACGGTAAACACGAGTTTGCGGGCACTGTTGCTGTTGTGGTGTTGTCATTCAGTACCTCACCGCGGTTTCTTATTCTCTTTATTGTTATTCCCTGTAACAAAAGCAGTTTTATTCATTGAACGAACGACGCGGTCAATACCGCTGCTCAGTGCCGATGGTAATAATATTTGTTGATTCCATCTTATATTTCGTTGTTTCAAGGTATAAACAAAGTATAAGGAACAAAAATCAATCATTCGATCTCTCGTTGGGCGATTAGTGCAGACCGCGGCGGCAGCACCATTTCCGTCGAATGTCCATGTGTTTTACTCGAACGCCCTCATTGTGTTCACCGTTATCTGGTTTATTATCCCGTTATGCGTCGGCGGACCCGTGTGAAGGGGCGTTTTCGCATTCGCAAAAATCTACCAGGCGTCTCTTGCAGGTTTCGCGAGGTGGTTTCATCCGTTGATGCCGGGAATTTACCCCCCACCCGAAATTCTCCATTCTCTCTCTCTCTCTCTCTCTCTCTCTCTCTCTCTCTCTCTCTCTCTCTCTCTCTCTCTCTCTCTCTCCTAATGATGATTCATTCCGCGATTCATTCCCAACGCTTGGTGACCCGTCCCGCTCATTTGACATCTGGCATCAGCAGGTTGTATAAATTGGGCCCCCTTGTTCAATTAGGATCTTACCGCTGGTTATGTGTGGACAGATAGATGGATCGGGGAAGGTGATTATTAACAAAAGACGGAGATCTGCAGGTCTGATAATTTGTTGGGAGCTCGATTGCTTATTATACGTATAATGTCTAATAACGGGAGAATTCGTGTTAAATATACCTTTTACCTGTCAAAAATCATAGTTGAATAGAAGGAAAACCAGGAAGAGACACTTGAAAATTGCATCAATATCTAGCAGAATGTTTTTTTACTTCGTAGTGTTGTTGGAGAAAGGTGTTGCTGGTTTCTTTTTTATTCTTTGGAAAAACTGCTGAAACAAGTTTCTTAAACTTGAATTGAAATTTTCCTTTTAACAATTTTTCAAAAGTTAATCATTTGCCGAACGCTGTGATATGTTTTCGATACTGTTTTTCTCAATTCTTGTGCTTGTTCAACTCTCGAAACTTGCTTATTATTAAATATGTGAATTTTTATGAGAGGGGGTAAAATATCTTCTTGGAGGTTTTGTCTCGTCGAGTTTCTTTCAATATTTAATCACGATGTAATATAAAAATATTGACGACGCAATGTCGTCGTCAAAACCAACGTCGTTGACGTTGAATAAACCAATGCCGAATGGGAAAAAGGGGATAGCTTTGTCATCATATTCCAATCTATATAACCTATCGTTTTATTATCTCTCGATATCGAGAAGTCGTCGTATAAGTATGTCATTGCTGATGTCACGAGAGAGAGGGAGATAGATAGATAGATAGATAGATAGATAGATAGATAGATAGATAGATAGATAGATAGATAGATAGATGATAGATGCTGTTGCAACTTACGCACAGCACCTTCTGAAAGACAAGATTGCAGAAAGGGACCAGTAGCCAGGAGTAGGCGTCGCAAGACGCAGCACGGACTGGATTGATGTAATGCTAACGCGGTTCCAATCCAGTCCTCCCCGTAACATCTGCGGGGAGAGGGGAAGAGGAGTGTTTTTTTTAGTGGGTAAAAATCTCCACACTACCGACTATCGTTATCCGCCGTAGGATGGGCGGCGGAGTATTAATGATGGCGGTGTCTTCTGAAGATCTTTTTTCGTACCTCTTTATAAAAAAAAAAAAAAAAAAAAAAAAAAAAGATAGATAGATAGATTTAATTTATTTCACTATAGCAATATTGGAGAATATAGATATAAATAGGAGAGAGACGAATACTTGAGAAATAGATAGATTTAAAGAGAGATATTTAGATATTTATTTAGAGAGAGAGATAGAGACAACTATCGTCGACTGTTGAAATTGATAATTAACGATAAACACGCGCAGAGGTACGTATTATAATAATGCGCCCAGCGACTTCATTAGCTCTGTGCTCAGGTGGTCAAAGTTAATCCTAACTCAGTTTTCGTTTATCTCTTCACTTCGTCAGTCGGTATACCGAGAGTATCGCGTTAAAGCGCAAAACTCCGAGCCACGCGTCATCGCGTCACCGCCAGCGGTAACATACGACCAACTTTTACGTGAGTCGATCTCGTACCGGACAAATCCTGCGACGCGACTTGCACCTGTCGCGCGTGTGTGTGTACTGTATTACAAAGGATGAAATCACCCCTTTTGCCTCCCCTTTCCGATCTAATAGCCGTCGTAGATGGAAGACGTGTAAGAGCTTTCATGCCTTACAAAATGAATAAGCGTGCCGCGTCAAGCAATATTATTGATAAGGTTGAAGTTAGTAACGTTACTGCAACAATGCATATCTACGAAAATAGTCGTAATTTCACAGTTTAAAATTCTCGGAAATTCAGTAACTCGCAACGAAGCAAAACTGTACTTTCATATTTTTTTTAAACACAACTATTATTATAGTTCAAAACCGTTCTGAAATTGAAAAACAGAGATTCTTTCTCAAAGTTTCGTACGTTAACGTTACCGACTTCAACCTCGTTATTATTGTAATAACGGTTAATCTCCAGACTTTAACAGGAGCACTTCGATTTGAAATATATCTACTTTTTCACACATTATTCTGTGCCGTGAGATTTCTTTGACTCGACGTTTGCTTATTACGCGTGGAGAATACATTCGTTCCTCGTCAGCCATCCGTCGCGTCGGTGCCAATCGCTTAAAGCATCTGCAGTAAGGTATGTATCTATAATAGCAGAAATGCGATCTTCTTGAACGATGAGGTAAAAAAAAAAAAAAAAAAAGAGCAGAAGAGAAAATAATTCTCAATAATTTGTTCGATGTTCAAATTTCAAAATTGCAGATTATTCGCAAAAAGTAGAAGCAACTAAATCTAGTTTCTGTTGTCTTTCCGTCAGACTTCTTCTCAAAGTCGATTGATTGCTGTCGTTTAAAGAGAGCGTCCATCCGCCTGTATTTAATCCCCCTGCTCTCCTCTCCTCTTCCTTTTACACCCGAGAGGCTTGGGCGTGTACGCACAGGTACACATGTACATATTAGTATACGTTTCTTGTACGAAGCGTTAACCTGCCAATCGCTAGCGAAGTTTGCCTCGTGACAAATAAGCGCACCACCTGTTGGAGAACCTGCGGCACTACCGCGTCGCCGTCTGTGTCTTACCTTGGATGTAACCGGGAATTTATACTTTTCCCTATGATCGGGCACAGCTGCCTATTCCTATCTGATCGACTCAAGCTCACGTGCGTGCACCCTTCAAGAAAAGGAGACGAGTAATAAAAAAAAAAGTTTAAAAAAAATTTAGCCCATTTTCTTTGCCTCCCGAAAGATCAGCTGTTTTTTAATGCCCATATTTCTTCCGCCAACTTGTATCTCTTGTGGTAATTGTTCATACTTTATACAGTGCATAGTACGCATACGTAATGTGACTAAGATTTAGAAATTTTCCCTACAGACCTTCAGTTGGAAAAAGAACAAATATGCATTTTCTCCCCTTTCCTTGCGGTACGTCGATTTGATTCTTGGAATAAAAATAATGATTTCTTCTTCCTCTTTTTTCTTTGTCTTACCATCTTGATGTCTCGTTATAAATATTGTTTCCTCACCTATCGTCTTCTAATTTCTCATATCTTGTTCTTGAGAGAAAAGAAGATGCTGGGTAGGGTCTTCGAGTGAGGACGAGCGAATTTAGCGGTAGAATATGGATGTGTACCCGTGTACGCATATGCGTATGTGTATGTATGGCATGTCGGCAGCGGTGAGTTTCCACCAACGCAACCTGGCCAACCTTTCCTCCTCCTCCTCCTCCTCCTCCTCCTCCTCCTCCTCCTCCTCCTCCTCCTCCTCCTCCTCCTCCAGTTCCTGAACCTTCTCCTGTCGCTAATCCCAGCTCGCGTGTAAACGCGGGATTACGTGGGCTCTCATTCCGCCAGGATCCTTACCCTCCTTACCCTCTTCTCCCTCTTCGCACAACCGTCTTAAACCTCTCGGACCAACACCTGGTCCCCGCGAGTCTTGTACCTTCGCCATCCGTGTGTGTGTGTGTGTGTGTGTGTGTGTGTGTGTGTGTGTGTGTGTGTGTGTGTGTGTGTGTGTGTGTGTGTGTGTGTGTGTGTGTGTGTGTGTGTGTGTGTGTGTGTGTGTGTGTGTGTGTGTGTGTGTGTAAATAAATAAGTAAATAGGTAGGTAGGTGCTCATACACCTACTTTAATTATTATCCGCAAGTATGTAGCGCCTAAGCGCCACGGCCACGTAGAGAGTAGTTATATACTTCTGAGTAAATAATTTATAATATATGTATTTGAACTCCAATACAAATGCAATGCGAGATACGATTTCAGGCGGTTAAAAATTACCTCATATGAATTATTATTAATTGCATGGATCGGTGGTAATTATAGCTTTTTCTTCGACTTAAACATTTTACTTGATCGAAAATTTTTCAACATATTAATTTTTTTGCTAAATAAAGTTACTAATTTTCTTACCAAACTCGAAACTTGGAACATCTTTATATCTAATAATTACGTGCGGCAGACGTGTTGAAAGAATTATTTCATCAAAATATTTTTCTATCTCATTTAAAACTTTGTACATTTACGCTTATAGCCGCACTTATTATATTGCGTAAAATTCACGGCTGAGTGAAGATGTAGGGATATTGCTTCACGCGGAAATTGAGTGAAAAAAAATTGGAAATAACTCACAGCTGTATGTATTCTACAATTGACAGAAAAAAGAAAAAAAAAAAAAATACGCCAAGCTGCGCATTGATATAAGTTTGATCACGTACGAATATATTATATATCTGATGGAAATATCAGGAGGAACGAAAGAAAAAGAAAGCGAGGCATTTTAACTACAGATGAGACACCGTTATATGTACGTTATATACTACTTATTGTATAGTACATAGGTGGAGCACGGCGAGTAGTAATTGTACAGTGGAGTTTATGGAGTAAGAAGTAAGACGGAGAATGAACAAAAAAGAAACGAAGTAAGAGAAACAGAAGAAAAATGAGCGGAGAGAGAAGAAAAGCGACTCAGGTCGCCGCTCTACTTATTATACTGAGGTATACTTATGTACCTATGTCATATAGTCAACTGCACCGAGTTCAGAGATTAATTATTTATCACGTTTCTGCTTTATCTTGTTACATTGAATTTTATATTCTATCTTTCAATACCCTCTCAATAACCTAGGTAAATTTTGCAATCAACTCAAGGTATCTGCTTACCGTTTTTAATATTCTCTATGTGACTTGAAATTTTTATTTTCGCTTTGGCCGAGAGGGTTTCCATTCAGCGTAATTTCATATTTTTACATTTCCTTTATTTTTCGTTCATGCTGACAGCTTGATTAATTTATTGTTGCTTTGTTGAACTTTGAGCAAAATTTAATTATCGAGATTGCCGGCCACAGCAATTTGTGCGAGAATTTCGTTCGTTTTGTTTTTACCGAGAACAATGATTGTATTGTATTATAATTTTTATTGATTCGTTAGATTCGCGGCGGCGGCGGATGGATATTCGAATACACTTCGCAGAAATTGTTGGAAAAATCAGTTGAGCCTGAATTTTAAACGTAGAATCGAATGTAACAGTATAAAAGGTATAAGAATTGTGCATCGAGAAACTTACAGTGAGCGAATGAAAAGACGGCGACGCTCATTCTTCCTATTCTTCGTTCATTTCCAAAGTTTTCGCACATTCCATTTCAAACAATCTTCGGGCCTGTAGACTCGCGATTCTTCATTGTCTTCTTCTCAAGTTACCGTTTTCCTTCGGTATTCAGTGATGCGTATCAAGTCGGCAAAAGAACCCAAGCAGTGCAGCTAGGCATACCAAAACGCGGTGAATTTTTGGATGGCAATTAATTGAATTATCGTTGAAATATCAATTAAATTATTGAAATGCAATATTCAATTGTATCGAATTAGTCGTATTCAAATAGACAAATCAATGATCCTCGAGGGGTTGCCTCGGTTACATTTGATCCTTCGCCTATCAATTCGTCGTGTATCGTTAAATGAAAAAATATAAATACAACGTTTGCGTAGCTCATACAGGGGTATCGATTCTAACTTTGTATTTATAATTATAAGGTAACGAGGCCGATACACCTATAGTACTGTTTTAATTAAGCGGTATTCATTCATGCCGCGTTCAAAGTACATATTGTCTAATAATCGATTGATTAAGTAATCAGATTAATTTATTTCCCAAAAATCTACATATACCTGTTACGTGTAGTACGGGATGCTTATCATGATCATATTTCACGGCAAATTTCACCGTCGCTATATTATGTTTTTTCTTCTTTTTATATTGGTTTTTTTTTTCTTGGTAGTAGTGTACCGTGTAGAAGCAACTTCAGTTGCCAATCGCCATCGGATATTCGGTCCTAATTGAATCCTATTTTTCATCGAATACACATTATCATGATAAGCCTGCGATGTTGTTCCTTCTTCGATTACAGACGGTATCGCGATTACAGGAACAAGCTCGTCGGGATACGATTGCCGTACGATCCGGCTGAAATAGATTTTCATTAAATATCGCGTGACAGTTAAATTTTTCATGTGTTTATTACAGTTGACGGGTCGGTTTCCAATTCAATTTTTTGTTGTAAAATAAAACTTCCGAGTGTTCCGATTGTTCGGCGAAGCATGGTTTTTTTTCTGTATGATTACGCACTTTAATACGCAATTTTAAGTACTAACGTATTTTTTAGTAGAAAATTCGTAGGCACAATAGCCTGTGAAAATCATCCTTCCGCACGAAAGGAAACGATAACAATGCAAATACAATGATAACAATTTTGAATTGTTATTATATCGCGAATTGGATCCGCGATTTTGCATTTACCGTTTGTTTGTATAATACGCAGTGCCCGCATGCATGTATATGTATGTGTGCAGAGTTGTCGGCAAAAAAGTACGTTGTTTCATCATCATTATCATCATCATCATCATCATCATCAGCATCAGCATCAGCATCAGCAGCAGCAGCAGCAGTAGCGGCATCAGCAGGGATTATTTCTACACCTTTGGATCATTTCGAAAATCCGGAATATGGCAGGCACTTGTGAATTGGCAAGGTTCGATTTTCCTCAATCCTCAACTTTTGAAATCACCTTGAAATCTGTCGTGGCGTATTTCTGGTATTGGAGAATTTTCCTCTCGAAATTTCACCGATGAATTCATTGGTGTATACTGTAATTTTCACCTCAATGAAACGAAATGAAAAGAAAAATGTATAACACGATTATGCAAAAAAAAAATTGCTATATGTTGATTTCACCAAACATGGTGATCGTATATGATTGAAAAAATGTTGAATGGATTCGGAAATAAATGTGCTTTCACTTCCACTTGAGTAATCGTAAGCGAATTGTTGTTTCACCCCTTTTTTCATCGAATCAAAGAAACAAAAAAACACGTTTCTTTAACAAATCGTGTCTGCACGCGTGATACGTTTCTAGGACGACGGATGATGACGCTGCGTAGGATCTACGTACCAATTCGCAAATTCGCAACGTGAGCATCTATGAGTTGAGCTATATTGATAAATTAATCGTGCGATGAATCGTGTTGTTATCGAAACGATACGAATCAGTGCATGGCGTATTGTACATACATACATACATACATACATACATACATACATACATACATACATACATACATACATACATACGTGTAGCATATTATATGTATACGTGGTTGGCAAGATGTATGTACATACGTAGAATCCAATTAACATTCCAGCCTCTTTAAATGCCCACCTACCCACCTACCTACCCCCCCCCCCCCCCCCCCTCCCCACCACCCCACCCGCCCACCTACCCACCCTACCCACCTAAGTTATGCGGTATCGGGAAAGCTAATTGCATAGGTGCTTGCTGCAGAACCGCCGGACTTTACCTACCGTCTGTACTATCCGCGAAACACGGTTGCATAAAGTGGAGTAAGTGTGAGGTTATCGTACGTACAGCAGCACCGCAGATTGCGTCGACACGCATGCACTGTAGAATCGATGGTTCCGCAGCTTTCCTTCTATTTCGATCTTCTTCTTTTTCTGTTTCTGTCCTGCCGCAGAGAGCAGAGTCGATATTGTCCCCAAGTTTTAATTACACCTAATTAAATGGTAGGTATAAGTGTACGACCTCCCTACATGAGGCATGCATTATACATACATAAATTGTTTGTACATTTATGCGGAGATAAAAGGAAAACTTTTATACAATTTCAGTTTAGCACACTTTCAACATGTGGGGGACATATTTCTCTGTGCGTCGATTCAACACCAAATTTTCACTAATCTATCAGCATTCTTTCACCAATCATCTTTTAGGAGGCACTATTCTTACGTGAAATAGCTTCCTCCTAGTTCAAACTACGAAACGACGAAAGAAAGAAAGAAAGAAAGGCGAGTGGTTGGAAAGTCGCTGCTACTGGCGCCGCTACTACAACCCGCCAAATAAACTTTGAAATATTGTTGGTCTTGGCTGCCGGCGTTACCGTTGACGTGGCTCCCACCTGCACCCGTTCGCTTCTCTTAAATTATACGCGGCCTCGAAATGAAACCGGCCCAAGAGCCAACCGTATTACGTATTAAAGTACGAAACGTACGCACCGAGACCCGAACTTACCCAGGAATTTGCAAAGTTGTTACGGTCCGTTCCTCGGCGAATGAAAATATTTCGTCGAGCTTCGTCGGTTTGTTGAATACTCTTATGTTATAATTTTGCGTTTAAGGTGCAACGTAGTGCAATTCAGGCTGAGGAGATTGGAGGAAAAAAAGAAGAAAGCTGATTAAATCCAGTCGGTCAATTTATTGCACCGGTAAACATGTCCGGGATTTCTTCTTTTTCTTACACTTCTTTGTACAGGCTATTAAGCGTGTATATAGGCGCTGTTTGTAGAAGACGAACGCCTCTTCTTCGGCGCTTTTTGCTCTTCTCGTTCCTCCACCTTATCAAGAATGAGAGAGTCTGATTAAAACTACAAATCAAGACTTCGGCCGTGGTACGTTTTTCGCTATAATCGTAGAAATCGAGCTGCGCGAGCATCTTGAGTGGTCGAAGGATAAGAAAATGGGGTAAATAAAGAAGAAGGGAGAGCGGACGATGGCCAAAGGAAGAGCGGTATACTTACTTCGGCGTATCTTCCGGGTCCAACAACTTTCCCTCCCCATAGTAGCTTATTGTTAGCACCACAGTGTAAAAGATGCTACTATACGTATATGTACCGCAGGCGGAGAAGAATTCTTCGGAGGTATTTCATCCCTCGTGGGACCGGTTGGGAAAAGAAGTGAATATGAAGAACGTCGGACGAAGGACGATGAAGGTTCCGTTTTATTTGTTACACGATCCTACGGCGGCGAAGCGTGTCAGAGGCTCGGAAACGGGAACGGGAATACGAGGGTCAGGAGGAATTTGCCATCCCGAAAACCGATCCCAGCTGTATAGCGTATACATGTGATCATGTGTACATCAGGGTGTTTCACGTTTAAAAGTTTAAAAATTTTTTTAAGGGTGCATGCAAAAGTTGCTTGTTTCTAGTCCAAAAAGAAGCCTCAAAAAGACTGTGCACTGTAGTGCAGGTTTTAGGGTGTGCGGAAACGATTTTTCTAAAGAGGTGAAAAATTGATATTACCATCCCTTTAAAGCGTATTATTTCTCTTATGTTGTATAAAATACTGCATAATGACCCGAAAAAATTATCGAAAGCCCATTACAGAGAATTATCGATATAGAAGGGTCGCAAAAAATGCCGTAATGCATTTCTCTGTAAAATATAAAAGAGATAATATAAGAATGGAAGTAAAATTTTTTTGCGATCCTTCTACATCAGCATTTCTCTGTAATGCGCTTTCGATCATCTTTTTCGGTCATACCGCATTTTTTTGCAAAGTATAAAAGAGGTGATACGTGTCAAAGGGGTGTCAATATCGATTTCTCATTTTTTTTTTTTTTTTTAATTGTTTTCGCACACACCAGAATTGGTGCTACATTGCTCAGCCTTTTTGAGGCTTCCTTTTGGACCAGAGGCAAGCATTTTTTCCAGCACCCATAAGGAAATCGAATTTTAAAAAAATTTGCCAACACCCTAATATCGCACGCACATGTTATATTACAGCACACTGAAATGAAAAATATTTCTTTCTTTCCTAATTGATTCCGCGTTGAGATCCAATTAATATGCCGTCTATCTGTTCCTGTTTTATTATACATACCCTTTTGAAATGTTTTCTCGGTCCCTCCCGCGGCACAATACAGTACGAAACTGAATCTTGCAGCCCTCGGGCTCCCTTGCTTATCGCCAATTCGTTCGAACAAGAGGTAGACACAAAAGCGTAACAACGACCGATGGAAGGGCTTTCACCCTCCTAGCTTGCAATCTCCGCCGTTACCCCCACGAGCTGCGCCCTCTGATCCGCGGCTGGACCACGAAAATTAACGGTGTGTTTTCAATTTTGACAAAGAAAAGGGAGGGAGGAAAAAACAAACGAAGAAAGATGCAAAATTGAGAGAGTGGAAAAAAATCAAAGCGAAATACCCGTTCAGAGGAACAATTTAGACGATGATAAATATTCATTGAGCTTTTTTCCCGAATTTTCCGGGTTGGTTATATTATTAGCCACATTTCGGTTTATGATTGGTTGTCGCAGTAGTCGAACATTATACGCATTTCGATGCGACCGATTTTGAAAGAACGTCGTCTTTTTAGGTCGAAGCGACGAATCGAGATTGAAAAAGCTGTACGTACATTGCTACAGTTTATTCTTTTGAAATTTTCAATTTATCGACGTATTTCAAGATTATCGCAACGTAGGTTTAAAACAAACTGATTGTAAGCGAGAACACAAGGCTTAGGCTAATTGTAAGGTGAATTTCAGACTGTTAAGACTGTTTTAAAATACATTCAGAATAAGTTACACAGGTGAGTGGCGTGCTGTAAGGAATATGCTTTATACTTTATATTTATCTCAACAGTTCGTGTTGGTTTTTAAGGAATTTCGTCACGCTTGCCGAAGCGGAAAAATTTCGTGCCCACTTTCAGATTTTACTTATGGTATACGTATATATGTCATGAGGATAATATGAGAATTTTAATTAACGAGATAAAGCTGACGTTAAACGGTATCACCCTTGCCTTAGCTGCGGCTGCAACCCTATCTCTCTCTTTCTCTTTCTCTTTCTCTTTCTCTTTCTCTTTCTGTTTCTCTTTCTCTTGCGTGCCTCAGAAAATACCACTGGTCACAGGGCATTGCTACAATTAATTATGCACGCTGCTGTCCGCCATTAGGGATCAGATCAGGTCAGATTCGTTCAAGTTGGGCTCCGTTCTTGATAGCGCCAAGTTCTTTTCAGGTTTATTACAAGCGAAAGAGTAATAACGGACCGTTTTCGTTGCATACAATTATACATATTAAGGTGTCCACTATTTTGGACTTTTCCGAAATTTGACTACGAGGCCCTCTCAGATTGATTCCAAGTAAATTAATAAAAATCTCCTTCAAAGCACAGAACTCTATCTAAACCCTAAACCCTCGCGCAAGCGGGCAGCCTAGTCAAATTTCGACAAAGTCCGAAATGAAAACCTTTCTAATACGTATGCATATAGAAATAATCATATACGCGCCGAAATAGCTAAGTTAAGTATATATACTTTTCCTTCGCTCCGTATGATCCAAAAATTGTTGAAATTAAAAAAAAAAAAAAAAAAACAGCGGAGCAGAAACGATGACCGAAACAATTCGATAATAGTACGCTTTGAGACGGCTGTGCATATCGCCACTTGCATGTAACGTGTGTTCTGTTTGTAGAAGTGTTAGATATGTACGTACGTAATATAAGTGGAGGGGCACTTAAAAGGTATGTTACATACCCATCATGTGTATGCATGTATGCGTGTGTGTATGCATGTATGTATGTATACTACATGGGCGTCGTCGCTCGGCGAGAGACGCGTTGCGTGACTATACGGTAATACCTTATTTATACCTTATACCTAGGAGGACTGTAATACGCTCAAAGAAGAGAAGGAGCCAGTCCACATCCGGCTATAACTTATACACGATACTATATTTACACATACCTTATAACCACCTAACCTCTCTTATGTACATGGATATACACTCGGTATACTTACATGTAAAACGCTGTCGATGCATTCTCTCTCTCTCTCTCTCTCTCTCTCTCTCTCTCTCTCCCCCTCTCTCTCTCCCCCCCCCCCCCCACCTCTGGTAGGTACGAGAAAATACATGTGGTCAGATTTTCCTTCTCCCACCCTTTCTCGTCTTACTCAATCAATTCTTTCCAACTTGTCATTTTCTTCGCCTCTCTTTTAATTTCCCTTCTCCGTAACGTGTGCATTTGTGTAGTAGTGGATGGAGATACGCGTTCGCACGTCTCTAACATTATATCACAGTTGACACCGTGCAACAGAGTCAAAGAACTTTTTGCAATCGCCTAGATGGTTCACGTGATTTTCATTTTCTAGGAAAGATTTGCTTTTTCTTTCATTCACATTCGTTTTGAAATGCCAGTATTTACAATTTTACGAGAATCGTATTGCCACGAATGTCAAGTGGAAAACTGATTTTTTGCTGTATATAGAGTAGAGGCAGTTGCAATGAGTCAAAATCGATGTAAACACCTGTACGTATACGATAATCTGGAGTAAAAAAAAAATTGAAAGAGTCTGGAATATTTTTGGAAAATCTAATTTTTTGTAAAACGCTTATGCGATTATTTGGTAAATTCTTCAGTACGACTCTTTCATACTTCGTATTCTCAGTCGAAACAATGCGACGGTTTTTTTTTTGTCGGCAATTATAGACCTCACGAACTGTTTATCGAATCCCTTTTTGGGATATACATTCATTATTTAGTAACCTGCCACGCGTACACTGACATTTTGATCAATGCAAAATTGTGCCGCGCGTTTTTCCAAAGTACCGCACTTGTTCCATACTACAGCAAATTCGGACACATTATTTTCTTCAGGTATAAGTGATTCTACCAACGCATTTTTATGAAATTATTTATCGGAATTTATTTATACGAATTTTATTAGACTTTTTATTTAATTCAACTATTTTATTTTTATGGTTATTGGAATTGTGGGCTACTGAATATTCTAATAGGTATGCTCAATAATATTAAATAGAAAAACGTTAATTTATTCCGAGTTTTACATGTTCCTCGTTTATTTTTAAAATAAATTACTATTACTTCTATAGTAGAACACGATACTTCGAATCCCGTATCCTTACGAATAGATCGGAAAAATTACTTTCAATGGTAGAATATTTTTCATTTCCCAACGACACGACATCTATTTGAAGAATTTTCACTAAAAAGTGAAAGTTGTCTTTTTTTTTGGCTTTCGTAACGTACCCTACGGCTGTCACCACTTTACACATTATAAATGCAAAAAATGGCAATGTCCGAATGTGCCCCACTCTCCCCTAAAGTGAATTTAATATTTTTTTATTTTTTTGTGTCACACGTATCTCCATCGAATATGTGGCGAAGCTTGTTTTTTCTTCATCTTGAATAGCTGCAAAGTGATTCCTCGAAAATCGACTCGTCTGACTTTCTTTCTGTTCATTGGAAAGTATTTTACATTTGCCGTTTTTTTCTACACGTTCATTTTTTTTTTTTTTTCATTTCTTCTTATTTCTTCTTACCTGATGTGAAACTAAAAACTGAGAGGCGGAGGAGTCGAGAAGGACGATGGTAAGGGGGTAGCGGAGGGTGAGGGTGAAAATCAATGAGTGATGAAATTCTAAATAGATGTGTACGTGTGTATATCATCTCTACATATACGTATATTGGTATGTATATTGTAATACATAGTTGGGGATCGATGAATAAAATAAGGGTTGACATTTCAGAAACGTTACGGTATATGCCTGCATAATAGGTACATATATAGGAGTCGTAGCCACTGCTTTTCTTATCATTATTATTCCTTGCGAATCTGTCAGCTGCGCAAGTCAGCCGTCCAGCTGGACTGGCTCGTGTCGAAGACAGGCGTAGAAAGAGAAGTTAAGCATGAGAGTGAGAATGAACAAAAATTGAGAAGAAGAAGAAGAAGAAGAAGAAGAAGAAGCAGAACGAAGTTTGCTAAGAACGCGCGGCGTGACGCCCTCGTCAGGAAAATCATACCTTATGTATACCTTAGGTATACATATTGCATGCAATCGCAATTTTATTCAAAACCCGCCAAGTATCGCATAACGCTCCCTTTCGCATTTTTCTCTTTTTTTTCCCTTTCTTCCTTCCCCCCTTCCTTTCCTTTGGCCCTTTCGTAACCCCCGGAGGGATTTATTTATCCCATCATCGATGCGAGGAGAGATTCAATTTCTTTTTTCCACTATCACGCATGTGCACACTTTCAGTAGCCGAGGAGGTAAAGAAGTATGGGTGTCGCGATACGCAGGTTCGCTTGTACCTACACACCGTCTGCCAGACTTGTTCTCTCTCGCCTGCAGAGGTGTGCACGTGTGTGTCTACAGAATATTTGAAAGAGGATAAAAAATACCCGCCAACACACTGTGCAGCTGAATGTTTTCTTCTACTCCGAATTCGCTTTTGTCTTACTGTATGCCCACGAACGCCGCCGTATGATGTTTGCTTGAAAAAAAAGGAGAAGGCAACAGGGCGTTGAGAATGAGAAGTAACACTAAAGCCGAATGAATGAAAATAAAAAGCATAAACAAATAAAAAAAGAATAAAAAGACTGAACAGCGAAAGAGATGGTATCAAAATTTGGGCTGCGTGGGTGGCGTACGAGGCACTTCTGCAGACTGCCGACGATTGATTCTCTCCATCTCGTCACGAAATTGAATTTTTATAACCCCTTTTTTTTTATCACCATTTAACCTCAAGCCCGACGTTCAAGCGTCGGGCTTACCGAGCTACTGCTGCTGCATGCCGGATGCTCGGCTTTACAATTGAATTCGAGAACCGTTCGAGATCTATCTCTAACGTTTAATGTTGACGAGTGCGTGCTGAAACCGACGTGGCACAGAATAAAACCAAGTCATACAAAACACTCGATTATTTATATACAAGTTATGGTCCAAGTTGATGGTGTTTTTTGCTTTATTTTTTTGTTTTCGCCTTTTTTCAAACGCTCTGCGACTGCAGTTTCAGCCTTCTCATAGTGAGATTATTCGGCATAACATGTGATGAAAGAGAGTAGCAAAATAGATTTGGATTAAATTAGCTTCGTATAACAGTCGAACGGATTTTTCTTACGCAAGCAAATTGCAATGTGGAAAAGAATGACCAATTACGTATATACCGCTTGTAATGCACTTATTATACATATCAAGTAAATTTATAAGGTAAACAATTTTACTTTAGCTTTAGTATGTACGTATGATATGTTTCAAATGATGGTAGACACTGTTTTTAATTATTCCCTTTCTCTTTCAATTGTTTCAGCTGACAAACGCTGACGTGAGTACTGACAAACGCTTCTTTGGCTTTCTTACTCGGAATCAACAACGTGTTCAATATTGGGCCAACATTCTCTGTATTACCCGTCAATTGATCGCTGTGTAAGTATACCGTATGGTAAATAAAATAGATGAAAGATGAAAAGAAAAATGGAAAAGAATTTTTTCCGTTCATTAATGACTGAGTGATTTTTTCATTCGTTGAAAAATTACAACGTCGTCGACTCTCGAGATATCGTTGCTATTATTTTTTTCACCGAGGGTGGTATACAGAGAATAACAATTCTTGATACTCGTTTAATAATACTGTAGGAGATTCTGTTAACTGGACCCAAACTGCGTTGTGACGCGTCGCGTCGGTTCGCGGGTTGGCATTTTTTCACATCCCCGACGACCATCTCGTTGACCACTCGAGCTTTTTGGTGTAGATTCGAAATAGCGCGTGTACAATACAACCATATACAGGGCTAAGACGAAGCGGCAGCAGGTGCCCCCGTAAAAATTGAAATTTTACCCGGGTTATCGACCCCTTGGCCAGTCTGCATGCAGCAACGACGGCGATACCGTTGGCTGCATATGCGCGTTACACATCTTCGTCGGGAATCAAACTGCCGCCCGCTGCCGCGGTGTTGTGTTTAGGCTGGAAATATCGTACACCGACAAACGGTCGTCTTCGTCGGAAACTGATATTTCTGTGGATGCCTGCGCGTGGAACGAACCATTCGGAACGGAAACTTTTCTTTCCGAAATTTTGTTTATTTAATACAACGTGCTCGAAGTATACAATACCTAGATGCGAAATGTATCCACGGAGTTTTCCCTTTTCCTCGGCCATGACTGTCAGCTTGCCCATCACGGTGCGCTTTTACAGCTACTAAAACGTCAAATTTATGTCCGTTGTCTATTTTTCTTTCCCCGCAGGCTATACTTTCTCACTTTCTATCAATATTCTCCTCTTACGTCCAGGTCGACTGACAATCTGTATTTCTCGAATTAGCCTCATTTCAACATACCCACAAATATTCAATTCATACTAACTTCGGTCGTTTGTACAGATTGATGATCTGTTGGATTTTATTATAGCTGCGGATGCAATTACGAGAATCGGGAGACTCCGTTGAAATTTTTTACAACTTTTCCTTATTTCGATTTCACAAATAGTTTTTCCCATTAGCTGAATTTGTTAAAAAAATAATGTGCGTATGTTTTATTACTTGGAAGAAAATGAATAATATAATAATATGACTCGACGGTGACTGTAGAAATTAGTCGAAACTTTGATATTACATTTATTCAATCAGTCATTTACGATTAACTCATCGTCATTGTAACATTGAAAGCCTGGAAAATGGTTCGCGGAAACCTGGAAACATTCTTTACACTTCGAGCAATAACATTGTTACTCAAGACGCCAGTGCAGGACGGCGTTATCGATTATTATCAAAACCTATCGATAACGAATTTATCGGGAATTGATACGTATCTGTAATGTGTACTTACGTGTAACAAACGAGTCGTGGGAGGCTTCCATAATCATGGCGTAGTTTGCAGCTTAAAATTAGCCTGACCGAACTTACCGTGAGATTCGGTCTTTTTCTCGCGCGAACATTCATCATCGTTAACACGTATCCGTATGGCGTATTCTAACATCGCTGTAGGTATTCGCCACAATGCCTTTACCTCGTTTCGCTTCGTTTCATTCTCGTTCGTCCGTTCCTCCTGACGACGATGATGATGATGATGCTAATGGCCGGCTTCTGCTATTTCTGCTACGATTTTCGCGTTTGTACCTCTGATAGGCGGCGTACGGTTTAATTACGTTTTTCGACACCTTTATACGTCGTACCGAATTACACATGCATTGTTTTCCCAATTAGACAGGGTCCGAATCGGTGGTACTGGATGCTGAATTTAAGGGAAGGCGAAAATTCTCCCGTTGTCTGTTTTTTTTCCTCCATCAATTTCAATTCTCGGCATGTCGTAGAGAGATCTCGTCGTCTGTTTGGGCGGCCGGTTATCAATTTTAATGCCATTGCCACACGGTAAAATTCAAATCGCCTTACTACGTTTCGTCGTAACCAAACGAACCGCAACGGAGTTGCAAAATTTGACAAGACAATTTCGCTTTAACCGGTACGTGAAACATACATATACGTATAATGTTGAATTCAACAGGAATCATATGGAAACTTGTTAATTTTTGTCACTAAGAAGTTTATTAAGAGTGGTTACAATTATACATATATACGTATATAATCATGTCTGCCTTGCAGTGAAGGAATTTTAATTAGCCTTATGCGGTTGTTCTACCCACGTTAATGTACGCTTTCAAATTATATGTAGAATACGTACATTCGTAATTTGAATCGTTATTATCCGGGGTTGTAGTCTAACCTCTCGTATCTGATGCAACTTGGCTTTGTAGCTTTAGGTGTATGACTGAATTATATACCGCTGTTGCTGCTGCTGTTTGGTACTGCAGTTGTATCGCGTTTGATGAAGCAATATAATATATACCTTGTACACATGTATATCTCGCATCTTGTTACATTATATCAGGAAATTCTCACAACGTTTGCATTCTTCTCGATTCCCATTTAAGAACAGAGCTCGAATTATAAACTTGCAAATATTACTTGAGAAATTACAACCGTTTCATCGCGGTATTATATAGATGTACATCGATGGAAATAGGTTATTGAATAAAATCCGGGTTCTTCTACTACATTTTGTTACGATTACGTAACGATTTTCGGAGTCATTACGTCTCTGTAACTGATTTGTTGATAGTGAGTTTATACCTGCGAGGCATGTGCATATTGCATACAATACAACGTGCAGTTGATATGATAAAGTGTAATTAAAGTCGGTTAAGAATACTCGGAATAACTTGTCAAAGTAACACGTCACTGCTCTATACATATAACATGTTCAATATAAAATATCTGGTATATGTATAAGTAGAATATAATCTGATACACATATATATTCTACTATACGTCGTACATATACGTACAATTATACACAAACAATATATACAGTATAGATAATAGATAATAGATATAATGTTTCTAGAAGTGTGTCAATTTCTCGTTATAACAGGTATGTACAAGGTGTAGGTAAGCATGGGTGTATACAACACAGGCAACACACGGCGCGCGGTGGCAACGTCTGTAAATCACCGCGCGATTCGCCAGATGAGATAAGGGACGGTAAACCACGTCAGGCTTGCACAGCGAACCGATCGTATTCTTCTACACTATTATTGTGTTTTATTATAGCTTCGCTTAATTTTTCCTTGCCTCTTTTTATTTTACTTGGAGCTAATTGTTATTCAACGATTTATAAATTGCTATTGCCGTCAGCGTATTGCACAACAAATCGAATGTTCTGATTCTTTCGATAACAATCCCCGAAACTCCATACATCGTAACGTCACGTCATGCGTCATTACCTTTCGGGTCATATACAGGTACTTCGAAGCTCTGCCATATTCGCTCGTAATTGATCGCACTCATCGATCCCTCGATGCTCTCCTCCGTCATTCCCTCGATCCATGGCCTACGTACACCCGGTTTTCACCCTGTTTTCTCTGCGGGTAAGAGAGAAAAAAGATCGACCTGAGTATACTCAGCCACCTTTTCCTATGTACGCTGCAGGGTGTAGGAACTCCACTCAGTTCGAGTTACACGCGGCAGCCGCGTGACACGAGAACGACATTAAAGCCGCGACGGAACAGGCGATTTTTGCTTTATTTTTTTTTTTTTTTTACTTTATTTATTTATTTTTTTTTTTTTTTTTTTTTCGTTTATTTTTTCGAGTTGTACCCCACCCCGTGTGCAGGTGAACTTCGCGCTGCAATCATCAACCCTGCGGCAAAGACATACGGCATTTTTCATTGTCAGCGCATTAACGGTTGACGTCCAAGTTCCTTTGTTGTAAATCATGCAACGTCTTGATATTTCCCCATTTTCAAATCCCCGACGAGTAGTCACTTCTCGTTCTTCGCGTCTCTTTTCCCACCCCGAGTATCACCCAGCTCTAAGAGCTGAGTGGCTAAACCTGTTCTCCGGCACTCTTGTTCTTCTTCAATTTATCAACGCTGCCTTTCTTCGTCCACCTTCTGCAACCTCTCCCGTTATGAAACCCCTTGCATTTCCATTTCATGTCACTATTCGTAAGTTCGTGTAGGTATGTATAATATGATGCAGAGTATACACAGAGTCTTTCTGTAACATGAGGTTACTGTTTCTCCAGACGAATCGGGCTGATCGATTGCTGAGCAATTCCAATATGAATACGTGCGTGTTATTCCGTATTCTGCGGCGAAGAAATGAACTATATAGAAGCTCGGCGATTTATATTGAGACATTAACGATTCGCGGCTCGGGAGAAAAACGATGCCGCGAATAGATTTTAGGGATTCCTCGATCTTCTCTTTCCACCCGTATCGACATCTCCATGCATCTGTAACCATGCCTTCAGAACCACCATCCTCTGACTGATTGATATCTACTTCTTTATGGCCTGATGTAAAACTCGAGGAAAAAACGTCGTTAACGACGATAAAAGAGGAAGAGGGAGAGGGGAAAAAAGCGAATGAAAATTCGATCCGATGACCGCTAACATTTTGTCTCTTAAAGCTTAGCCACTGCTGCTTCCGGTGCTGTTGCTGCTGCTCATGCTGTGTTGCCCTCGGTATAAAAAAAGTTGCGATTCCCCGGAAATTTCCTGCTGCCCCTCATATACTTCGCCATCATCTTATTCGGCTCGCGCTGTTGAACTAGTTTTTCTGTTTATCAGCCAATTTTATTTTTACCCTTAATCATCTTGTCGCAAACGTTACACAATTTAGACTCGGGACATTATATGCAATTGGATAGTAAGTCGTTCGCTATGATGTTGAATCCGATAAACGTTTCGTGAAATAATGATCTCTCGTGAGCGTGATAGTGTCAACGTTCCTCGAAAGCGGAATCGATCACAAATAATAAAAATGAGTATAAAGAAATCATTTGTCGACTGATCAGAGAAAGCGAGTATCCGTAGCTTAGAAGATCAACGTCAATCATTGTGAAATATTTTTACTGTAAAAAGAAAAACGTGCATTCTCCGGTGAAACGAGTCTCGTTAAATTAGCATTGCAGGAGGATCAGGATCAGGATTTGGATTAGGTAGCTGCACGCAATGGCAGGCGGGTGGATCTGTTTCTCATCGTCAGGGTTCTTGTTGCCGTTGCCGACAATGAGTAATCTTACTTTTCTGCAGCTGATGAACATGCGCGTTTGCATGCCAGGGTAGGCATACCTACCAACCTACCTACATACATACCTACCTACCTACCTACCTACCTACCCACCTACCTACCTACCTACCCACCGCAACATCTCACGCGGGTGATTGCAAATTTATGCGCCTGCTAAATCCCGCTGCACGGCCAGGAGCCACGCCTTCGGGTCACTCGGATAACGCATCCGGCAATTAGCTCGACCGAGAACGGTGGGTATACCTGGATAATCAAACCTTCTTCCTCAAGCATATCTATCTCTCGGACATGACGAGGCTTAGGCGGTCGCTGATCCCACCTCCTCTTGCGTAGGTGCACGGGATCATTCTATCCGTCCATGGATTAACTCTGGTACTGTTTGTACGAATCGAGAAAGTCCCCTCGCGATTGATTAGCGCAGGCTAATCGTGAGCTCAAGGCTAAAGTTGCAGCGATTGTGCACCGCCATGGAAATTCGCAGGGTCCGATTAGGTCGACCGAAGCATTTTCTAATCGTGTATAAGTGGTTCGTTCCTTTCTCTCTCTTTCTTCTGCCATTTCACACCTCGGGAGAATCTTGGATCCAGCTGGAGGCAACCTTCCACCATTTTACGACCACCATTTTTCCGACAGAAGACAATGAGAGGACATTTGGACTCGCGTGTTAGCGTTTCTGCAGGTTCCCGTGTTCCTCTTCAGTCGGTTAGTCGGTTAGTCGACTCTTCTTCCTCCGTTCCTCCTCCACCAAGTACATCAACTGGTCCCTGAGTATTCAACGGAACGTTTTTCCGATAAAACTGCTATACGACACTTCCTTCCGGAAAAGTAAGACATTCGTAGCACCTCAATGTAATCTCGTACCCTGCCGATCTTCGTCGCATATTCAAACACCACGGTGTAAAAGAATGCTGCTCAACTCGGGGTTTAGTCATCCACCGATAACCAATATTACTCATCTCATCGAAGTAAATCGGGCATCTTGTACACCAGCATAAGATGTGTGACCGAATTTGCGTCCATCCGCATCTCACAGAGTGTGGTTTCATTTAACTCCGAGTTTTACTTGATTCGGAACTTTTGCGCCTTGTACCTTGTTGCTTGCTTGGGAGTAGACAGTCTGTCGTATCAAGTTACCGTATGTACACCTCACGTCGCACACAAGTCGGATTCGCACGGTGGAGGTTCGCGTGAAACAACCGGTCGGAGCTGAGCTACTGTAAAGAGTCACGATGCGAATTCCAAACTTTGCACCACAATGGAACTACAACTCTCAGCTGTACATGACACAACCTACCTTGCAGAGCGTACGACAGAAGTATGGCTTTATGTCTATAATGAGGTTACACACATCCTTGAAACTAGCAATATGATGCATTATGCATGTTGTTTTATTACACTATACTCCGCGTGCTGTCATATCGGGGCGTCGTTGTTGTTTGTACTAACGTGATATTTTATCGCCGCTGACCGTGACGGTTCGTGATTCAGGTAGGTATGTCGTCATCGGTCCCGATACATGCCCACCTCGTCTCTCACCGCCGATTACGTCACGAACTGGGTGAGTCCGCGTGTTCTTCCGTTATGTACCGCACACACGGCACGGCGGAGGCATATTGTGTTCAGGCTCGCTTCGGACATTTCGTCGGACTGCTCCAGACTATGACACTTTTTCCATATTATACCACAAGCCTTACCGAACGATCGCGCACTCTCGGACCTTGGTGTAAAATTCAATATTACGTACCCGGGCAGACGGCTGATCGGCCAGCCACCGTTTTCGTATCGATTGCTATCTCGCTTTAATATTTCACTAAGAAAAGAGAAGAGAGAGGGCGTATATGAATTCCGCAGTACCAGATTATAAGGTGGGTGAAATTCAGGCTTGCGTATGTAGGTATAGCACGTTCGGTTCCAAAGATCGCTCCAATACGTGGCAGTCGCAGCACCCACGCTTTGCCTTAACTAAAAAAAAAAAAAAATGAACAAAAAAAAAGAGAAAAGAAAAAAAGAAAACATCGCCGTGACGATACTTCTTCTGTGGTTTCATTTTTAGATATCAATTAATTATTATTCGGTATCTTTCTCCTATACTAACGCGATACCCTCCCATGATACTCACTGCATTCAGGCAGAGAAACGATGTTGCGCAACGCGTGTCGTGCACCGTTGAACTCTGACCTCTCTCCTCACTGTATGTGCCAGCCTAGCTCTCGCCTCTCTATGCACGCTACATATGTACGTTACGTGCTTATATATAAATTGTCAATTTAACTAACGCTCTCCGCAAAACCACCGTGACTGCAGTCGGTTACAGCTGTATACTTAACTCCGCGTTAGAGCCACGAGCAGCGGGAATTCACTCGGTCCTCGCGTTTTAGGGTACAAATGTACCTACCATACTTTATACCTGCGCACGGTACACACATTCGCATGTATAAAAATATTTTCCCACATACCCTCGACTCTTTTAGAGCCTTTGTCTGAATTTAGCGACCCGTTCCGCAATTTTGTGCACTGTTTTTGTTGTCATTCTTTCTAGTTGTTATATCCCATATATTTCATTTATAGGTGTAGGTATGATGCAAAAAAAAATTGTTTTTTCTTCCTGAGTGAATAGCAAAATGAAAATAAAACAGTTTCATCTCTACGTTTTTATGTTTATGGATACGAGTATTTTTTTTTTTGTTCCTTGTTTCACGTTAGCGCTAAAGCTGGAGCGCAAGATAACGTTGCAACGTTAATTTCTTTTTTCAAAGTAATTCGAAATGATACAACCTTTCCGGTGTGATATTGCGAATAATAATTTTTTCGAGGTCAGTTTAGTGATGTAAACTCTTTCGTGGAATAATTGTCGTACATCTTGGGTTGTGCAGGGCTGAGAATTGTTTCTATGAAAAATGAAGAACTTAACAAGCACGATGCGACCCCAAATGGTGAGAGATAAAAAGTTGTAACAATAATAATAATTCCAATACATCATGCCGCTGGTGTTGCCAAACGACTCGCCCTAACCCAACCTACTTCATAACTGCAATAATATTGTTCCTCCTCTCGCCCGGCCGGCAATTTATTATAAATTATTCGTAAATTAAAAGACTCGTCATGATTATCAACCGTCGGTATCTACAATCGCCCGAACGCGACTCGTTCTCCTTGCTCCTAATTTTTATTTTCAATCTTTCAACTGTCGACACAATGTACTATTCGTTTGAATTATGTCACTTTTTGTTTCTCCTCCAACTGGAATGTCAGGCGGTTAATGCTGCAGAAAAGGGTGAAATATAATTCGCATATTCTGATGAAATATGTCAATTTCAATTTCGTACAGTAATTGTTTCAATTGAAAATGAGTGCAAGACCATTAAGCTAACGAAGATTCTTCCGCGAGTTCTTTTCACTCCTCAACGGAATGATAAACTGCGTGGAAATGAATGAAAGACAGGTCTGTGGATATTGGAGCAAACTTCATTCGGAATGAGACATGAGAGGTTCTCAATGAATCTCAGTGAAACCTGTGCGAAGATTTATTTTCGTTGGCGCGTAGGAACGATGGCAAAACGGATTAGCGTTCTTTACTACTATAATGCTAGTTGTGCGTACAGAACCAGACACAAGCACTTCCGTGTGCGTGATTAACTCGTCCGTTACTGTGCGGGACGATTCTGGCGACTGTTTTAGCGTTTTTGCTAATTCATTCATGCCTGTTCGTTCCTTGGTTTATCGATTCTGGGCCGTAGCCAACGGTCGTATGGTCCAGCCTCTTAATGACCTTCTTACGCCGAGAAGGTACAACTGTATGTACATCGCGGGTTGTCTGGCCTTTTTTTCTTTTTACTAATTTTTTCTTGCATCTTCCTCGTGCTCCTTCTTGGCCTTTCAGCGATTTAGCCCGACGCGTAAAAACACTTTCCTACACTGTCTGGAGAATTCGAATATGGAAATAGAAAAATAAACACTTGGGCGTGACTTCTGAAGTCGGTCTTCTCGAGACTGTGACAATGATAATAACAACGAGCAGTTTTTCTATCCTCCTTCGGGTGTCTCGCTCAATACAAAGAGAATTACGCTCTCTTAAGGTCTGTCCTAAATTATTCGCAAGATGAGGAGAACGACACCGCGTATAATAGTTGGCCAACTGAAAGACAAACGAATAACAAGGGTTTGCTCGTTGTTTCCCGGGTAGGCACCTACCCCAGCTTACAACACAAAGTCGAATAAATAAGTGTACAGCACTTAAAGTCTAGCGTGCGTCGGAGAATTAGACATCTTGGGTGAACAGCCGGTGTAGCACGAAGAGCTCATTGTCCGTCACAGAGAGACTCGAGAGTTTCTTCACGTTGTACTTTATACTCCGGCAACTTTGACGCAATGCCGATCCGGTGACAGATACACACGGGTGAAATTTCGATAGCTGAAAACTCACGAGCCCGCGTCTCTTTAATAATCTTCTCAGTTTTCTTTTCAACGTTGAACACCAAGTTTGCCGACGGCTGGACTCCTCGGTCATGGGTAGAAGTTTCCAAACTTGCTGAACTTCCAGGCCATGTGCTTATGTGGGTGACTGACGATGAGTCACATACCGATTGTACCTATCCATCATGCCTCGGCGAACTTCACCGAGGGAGAATTGGCAGCAATAAACCTGGAGACGTTCTCCCTTATACCCACTTGTCAAGGAATTACGGACCTCCCTGGCTTTACTTCTGCAACTGTCAGACCTCAGACTTGGCTCATTTTGCTGCGTTCCTATTTGAATGTTTCGCGTATGCCACGCGGTGACAGCTGCTGTCCAACCGTGACAGGAAAATCTGTCATCATTCCACTTCGCTCGTCAGTAAAATCAACAATTCCCTCCCTTTCAACGTAGCTTGCTCTCAATACTTTATGCCATTCTGCTCTCACGTTGCACAAGTATTGTTTACGGTTTGCTGACGATTGAAATGTTATTGATCAACTCGCCTAGTATGTCGCGGTCCCCGTATCATTAATTCAAACTTAAAAACTCTTGACAATGAGCTAATGGCTTAACGTACTGGCTTAACGATTCGCAGTCGTTCTGCCTCGCGTGTTTGACCCATTCCGGTTCGAACGACAGGAGGACAGACCATGTATGTACCTACCTAATATTTTGTCGAACCCTCTGATACATCGGCTGATCCATTCCAGCGCTGATCACTTGCACTCACTTCACTCTCCCTCATTCAGTCGTCCATTGTGAATATCTACGATTTACTCATTGTTGTTTAATGGATATCGCGTCACGAGATTTCATTCGCTGGGAATGCTTCGTTCATCGTCTACTATAAGTCATGAAGTGGCGTCGAGTATCGTTATAGTATCAATCATCACACCATCGCTCACTTACATACGTCGAGTGCTATTTACCTCAATTCATAATAAATTCTCTCTCCGTCATCAATACCATGCAGGGGCACATTATAAATGAGGCTACAATCATGCGCAGAAATGGCAGATTGGCAGGTGATAGGGGGGAGTAGAGTGGCTAGCGGAGGACTGTCTTTGAGTGACGAGGGCTGAATATTTCATTTAAATTCTCTGAGGGGTTGGATCGTCGAATCTCGGAAGTCACGGCACTGCACGGGGGTGATGGCACTGTGTTCACTTGAGAAATATCACGGAGGGAGGAGTTTTCGGCGGCCACGGAAAGAGAGTTTGTAAGGTTGTCGACCAGCCGCCGGACGGCTTGAAAGCTGCCTGCCTGCCTGCCTGTAGCGCAGCATCTTGAAAGATATTGTATAACTTGGCCCAAGATTCAGTCTGCAGTGCCTTCTTCTGTTTTAAACCGCACCGTCTCTCCTCCCTCCTCTCCAGCTCGCAGACGACGTTTTATTTTCACCAAAGTATCTGCAAGAGTTTCTCCCTCCTTTCTCCTCTCCGCGCCCATTATAACCATGTTTTACTCTTCTGCTGTTAAAATATTTCCACGCTTATACAGTTGGCGACTTTTTCTACGATCCTCTCTTTTTTCACTTTCCCTCTTATTCCTACACCACCCGCCACCTTTGCAAGCTGCTAACATCGTCGTCCTCGTTGTGCCGTTTCTTCTCTAGTTGCCTCCGGGAAACCCGTAAGTCAACTTTTTCCACTCATAATACGCCGCCATGTGTCGGGGGATAATTCACCGGGACTTTTGATCCTGGGATTCGAAAAACAACGGTCGCGATGGTGTCAAGTGACCGGAAATAATTCCTCGAAGATATATCGTGTCCTGTACACTTTCCTTTTTATTTTCTCACTTCCTCTTTTCGGTCGATCCTCCTTTCCCTTTTTCTCGTGTCGCCCGTTATCTGCCTCTCCCGCAAACGCGTGCTATGTAGTTGCGTAACCGTTTCTTTTTCTCTTTTCCCACCTCCTCTCCTCCGTATGGAGTTATGTGGCTGTATTATCGTCCCCTTAAACCATTCCAAAGCCGGTGAAGTCGCGTAGGGCCTGGCCTGCAGGGCACACATGCGTCATTAGTGTGCACTGGCTCGCCTCGCCTCGCCTCGCAGTCGATTCGAGCGAGCATCACGTCCGTCCCCGATAAGATTGACTCGACAAATAATTCACTGTATAGTTGGAAGTCGACTCGACTCCGTTTAGCCGACGACAGAGAAAAACGACGGGTGAATATAACTCGAGGGTATCTTTATCTTATCATCCTTATAACGCCTCTGCAGGGCTTGACGCGCCCCAGCCGATCGCATCTTTCTCACTCACCTTTTCTGCCAATCATTTCTCTGTCAATTCATGAACTTTCAACTTGTGTGTACGTAGTTAGAATCGACGTTTCGCATCGAAGGCAGTGAATATGGCATCTGTTTGCACACGTATATCGGTACGTGATCTCTGTACTTAGGAGACAGAGCTCAGAAATGCATCAGCGTTAATACGTACGAGTATATCGCGTAGGCATGCAACGACACGCGACGAACATGTATTTACATGTTTTCATAGTTCTGTAACCGAATCTCGTCGACTCTAGAGCCGGGCGATTTGATGTGCGCAGCGAAGTGGACAGCGGATCCTCCACCTCCTCGAAAGCAACATCTCCAATTCTCTTCTTCACGCTTCTCCTCGACGATCCTCATAGCACCTTTCTCGCGGTGTTTGCCAGTCACATACAAGCGTCATACGGATGAACTGGTTTCTGAATACTTGAAAGTTCGTCAAGAGCTTGTTGTCATTTTTGAAAAATGAGAGAATAACAAGGAGCGAAGAAGTCAAGTTCAGAAGCATGAGAAAGCGAACGTTGAAATCTTTTCGAGCGTACGGAAATAGAGGCGATATTTCGGAACGACAACGGCAACGGCACCGTAGAAGCGGCGACTGCATGGGGGGATCATTTAGCCATACCCTCGGGGCATAACCAGAACCGAGAATAACGTCCCATAAATTGTCGAAACTCGTTCAAAAGCGTCGCTGAACTCTCCGGCTGTAGCTGACGGTGCTGATGTTGCGGTGAAGAAAACGACGCAAAAAGTTCAGACAAAAAGAGGAGGGAAATTCATTGCGCAACGGCGCATCGACACCGCTGCACACTGGTAGCGACTAGACTCCACGCGCCACATAACACCTACCGTACGATATCAGGCCGCAGGATGATATCCACGCAAGTGGATTCGGATGACACAGATGCGCGTTCGACATGGACGCGGGTTGTTAGGTACTCACGGCAAGCTGCTGTGCCTGCCTGAAATACAAGTCTTGATAACACGCATGAAGTAGAAAAGAAATATTTCATTACTGACATAGCAATTCGGCAATTTCATTATATCTTAATGTTTCATGAAACATTGGTTAGCATAAAATGTTTTGCTGAGCTGGCTGAAAATTCTGCTTGCAGTGCCGCAGCAAAATTTGTATTGTTTGTCTTTCGGTTTGTTGTATATAGTCTAGAGTAATGAATCTCCATCGCAGTTCAGGTGGCACCGTTTTATTTCATCTTGTTTCATCACAACACCCTCGAGGTTTAACATCTGGTAAGCAATCGACTCGCAATCAGTGTGGCGCTTTAAAAAATATCGAAAAGAAAAAACTGCTGAATACAAATTATCTCGATCGTCTATCACTCGGTTGGTTGCATCGGTTCCTTTTTGAGATGCAACGCCGTGCAGCAAATGTTGCGTCATTCGTTCTAGGGCGGTTAATTGCGCAAATGATTCAAACGGTAGAATCTATTTAAAAAAAATTGGTTCGAGCTTGATATCAGCTCAGCATTAGCTTGGTCGGGTAATTAATCGGTGAGTTTCCCTATTCGATTTTTACTTTCATCGCGTTCTTTTCTTTATAAGAAAAGAAAGAAATGAAAAGGAGACTTTTTTCTTTTCTTTTCTTTTCTTCTCTTCTCTTCTCGTTAACTTCTCGTTTGATGATTTCTCGGGGCGTCGAAAAGGAGGGCGAGTTTCGTTCATCTTCGAGCATTAACGTTGAAATAAAACACACGCACGCGTGGCAATGACGGTGGTGACGAATCGATAAGTGGGTACTCTCTCGCCTCATTTACAAAGATTCCGCGCAGAGCAAAAATGCGGGATCATCCTTTTGCAATGCTGTGGTAACAGCAGCAGCTGTAGCTTATTCCACACGCTTGCACCGTGATGCGGTGTGCTCGATCCTCCGTCGTCGTATGACGCGTGCAGTAATATGCGTGACGAGAATTTCGTAACTCGCATCGCGAGGGACGGTTCCACGATGATATTCGTCTTCATCTTCTACTCCCTCTTTTTCCACCTCTTCATGATCCACCCGCGCGAACGTTGAGAGCTTTGTAATTCGCGAAATATCCTCCCCGCCCTCGGATTTTATCTTCAATGCCGCGTGATTATCGGAAACGAAAGCGTTTGATGGAAGCGGGTGTACTTATACGTATACGGATTGGGGTTTCTCTACCCTCCAACTCATACGTCTTGGTTATTTGAATTTCCTTCTTTATTTCTTTCTCTTGGGTATAACTTCAAGGATCTGACTTAAATTTCACGACGTCAGTCTAACGCCATGCGTTGACTTCAAAGGTATTCGGAAATGCTGTAAAGTCATGAGCTTGGGATTTTGATTGAAACGAAATCTGGATTGTTTGTATATATAAGTACACGGTTGAATTTTAAGATTTGGCTCGAAAGCTGTCTCTGGAGAGCTGAGCTTTATTACTCCGGTTCTCTTTTTCGTTGTTAAAGAGGAGAACCGAGCATCAAAGAGTAAACGCGGTAAGCCTGAAGAGAACGAATGAGCGACTCACTCTCATTTTCCGGGGCAAATCTCTGATATTCTCTTGGGGCTCGAACATCGTGTTCGTTTTACCAACAAGAGGGCAGTTCTTGGGACATGATGAAACGATTTTTCTTTCATATTCTTTGTCTTTGAATGATCGTAGGTATAAGCTGACATGAGCCCCCGTTTTCATGCGGAAGAGGCGTGTATCCGACAAATAGGAATCGACCGATGCTCCTCATCTCTTCCTCTCCTCCTCATATCCTTTCCTCCTCTCTCCTCTCCTCCCCTTCTCCCCTCCCCTTCTCCCCTCCCCTTCTCCCCTCCCCTCCTCCTCCCCTCCCCTCCTCTCCTCCTCTCCTCCTCCCCTCTCCTCCTCTCCTCCTCTCCTCCTCTCCTCCTCTCCTCCTCTCCTCCTCTCCTCCTCTCCTCCTCTCCTCCTCTCTCCTCCTCTCTTCCCTTCCACCGCACTAACGCATCGGTCGTTTCAATCGAGCAGATCGCTAAATCGCAAGATCGCGATAACTGTACGCGGGCTCGCCGCATAAGAAGTCCTAGGCAGGGCTCGTCGCAATCCGTCAGTTTGCCAGCAACAATGCATCCTAGTCGCTGATTAGATGCAGACAAGACGATAACAACGGACAAGCAAAACGTCGCCGATGCCACGTTGCACGGGCTGATTGCCGGTCGGAAAGGGAAGGAGTAAGAGATAGAGACAAACCTGCTATCCCAGTCTCTGGACCTGCATCGCTGCGCAGGTACAATAGGCCTACAACGAAACAGTAAATTCGACGTCCTCGCGCACGATAGGTATGAATCAGATGTCCGCGGAAACACGTGGAATTCGAGCGGACCCGAGTTTTTCAAAAGTTTACTCGTCTCGATTTTTGCATTTATCTAGTTACGTTCAGATCTCCTTTCCCGATTTCCTTTCATCGAATGCATAATGTAGCGAGTTCGAATCTCGGAGTTCTCCGGTAGTTCACCGCTCACTCGCTTCTCATGTATAGTGAGAGTTTCTTCTTTCTTTCGGTTCAAGAGAATATAGCAGGACGTCGCCGTCACTGCAATAAACCAACCTCTTTTGTAAGTTGTACTCCAACGAATTTACCGGGGAAGACACGTACGGTATTACGAGCGGTACTTAACTGATGCCGCACGGCTATAATGTGTGCCACTTGTGGCTCAAAAGTTTATGCTGCAATTGCAATTGTTAATCAGTACCCAATTCAAGCAGCGTACCTACCAAGCCTTCGTGTCAGCGTATTTGAAGACGGCGACATTCACCTGCAGCGGGATAATTTGTCGGGTAATTATTATGACTATTCTGAGTTTGAGATACATTCACGTTTCTCCCGAGGAGGAGATAAGGACGTCTGGACTCGCGCGTTTTGAAACACCCAGTATAACAGGGCCGAGCATCAGAGCGCGTTCACACTCGTCAAACCAGTTTATCGGTTGTTTCCTACTCGGGGTTGAAGACGCGTTGAAGTCCCGAGCAGAAGAACCTGTGCCGCTGATTCAGGTTGCGACTCAAGGGTACTTCCCTGTTTTTGTGGCAATCTCAACGAATCGCAAAGCCTCGCCGATTCTCAGTCTGAAACTTAACGTCGAAGAAGAGGATTTAGTCTGAAATTTAATCGCGTCGACTGCACGAGCGTGTGGCAAATCGTGACATTGAACACCATCGGATCAGGTTTTTATTTTGTCTTATTGTTAGAGAAGAAAAATCCAAGCGAATAATGTGAATGATTGTACAATAAAACCGGGCAAACGCGATTGATAGTCAAGCCTCATCTTCGTGCACGAACAAATGCGGCTGAATTGACACCCTCGCTGATTTCGATTAGTGAGAGATCTTGTCAGGAATCGAGCGTGAGGTGGTTCGGTCGAAGGACTGGTTATGATAATCTCGTATTGAAAACATGCCCGATCAGAGGTTAGCGGAATATTATTCAAAGCAAAAAGTATCAATTACGCGAGTGATCTCCTCTGCAACATTTTGCATGCCTACCTGCTTCAGCTACCTCGTTGCGATATTACTGACAGTTACGAACTCCTCGAAGGAGGAAGCACAGCGAATTGCAATAGTGACGAGTACTGAGGCGGCTCCACCCCTGCGACGATGCCGACCGCACCGCACCACGGCTTGAACCCTGATAATATCCTTAACTAAAATCTCTTTCATTTATTTATTTATTTATTTATTTATTTATTTGTTGATTTGTTCATTTGTTTATTTATTTATTCATTCATTCATTTATTTATTTATTTATTTATTTATTCGATCGATTGAACATTTCCTCGTACAGCTTGTAGAAGCCGTCGAAGTTGAGTAACCCAGCACTGCGGAGAGTCAATTTGGAGAAGGCGCAAGATCATCGAGGTTGGAGATCGATTGATCGGGGACCCGTTAATCGATCGAAAACTCGATCGTGTTTATTATACATCAGCGGTTCGTCACGCCCTTCGACGGGAGTGGTATCAACGTTTGACAATCGGGATGGTCGAGCGTTGCGAAATCTGGTATTTCTGCCTGCCAGCAGCATCGCCAGACGATCGAGGAAGCCGCTGGCAAACGTTTCTTCCGGGGCATTTGTCTGCATATTCCGTTTTCGAACGATATGAAACCGATCTGGACAAGAACCCCCGACGGCTCTTGAGTTTGGGCAGCTGCTTACGCGTTACAAATCCCGAGTTTTAGGATCAAGATGATAGGATAGGTCTTATTCACGGCGCAGAAGATCCACTCGACTACTGATAAATTGACCGACTGCCTTCCACCACGCGCCCTATCGCCTGGTTGGCAAATTCCTGCTGTTTAGATGGTGAAAAATGATTCTCGGTCTTCTGTGGTTTTTCTATTTCTTTTTCTTTTTTTTTCTTGCCAAATCCCGATTCCTGCGTCAAAAGCGAAAATGCCGCGCGTCCTTTTTCAAACGGCGAAAAATCGACCGACGATGCGAATTCAAGTTTCCTAACCCTTTCAGCTCGAGTTCTGTCTTTTTTAGCGGGTGATTCTCTCCGTCGCGTTTTTTTCAGCTAACCTCAGCCTTCTCCCGACCAATTTAAATCATTCTTATACGTACTTTATTATCACTGCTAAGCGATTTATTTTTTTTTTTTTTTTACACGCCATCTTCTCCGTGACAAACTTCGGACTCACCTTTAGACCCTTCCGAACTTTTTGGATGACGCCAAAATATCGGACTACCATGTTTTTTATCCAATCTCAGTTTGTGAAAGGACGTAGATCATGATAATTATGCTAGTGCAAAAAACTACTCAGATTTTAACAATCTCTTCGACTGTAAATTTCCTCTGTCGAGTTTTATGAGAAAATGCGAATAATGAAGAAAAATATTAAGGGTGTAATTGATAGTGAGAAGCCGTTGAATTAATTACCGTTGCGGCACCGTCTAGCAGCGACGAAACAAAAACGCAACGAAGAGAATGAAGGAAAAATTTCGCGACAGAGGTAAAATGGCGCTGAAAAGTAAATCCAGAAGCCAGAGGGCAAATCTCTTACAATTGATCGGTAATTTGCGGCCGACGCTTCGACACTTGGACACCTTTGACACTTGACTTGAATTTGACACACGGACAGACTTTTGTCCGTACATCTTGTTCTCCACGAGGCTTATTAGCTTACGATACGCGATGCGCCGCTCATCGGTCGTTCGATCCTCTTATTTTTCTTCTTCCCTTATAATCCGGGCAACAGAGTTATACCTCCGACTAGACGGTGGTCCGAAGTTTGTCCGAGGTCACGTCGTTCCTAAACCGCCTTCTCTCTTCTCCTCCTTCTTCTCTCTTCTCTCCTCTCATATTTCTTCTTAACGATCGTGCCGCCGCCACTTTTGTCGCTCCTCTTCGTCGTTCGTTCGGAGATGGGAAACACGCGTAGAGACGAGCCGCGCACATTTACCTGGTATAACGTGCAATCGTAAGCGTATATACCCAACGTCAAAACTTTTGTAATACACTATTTATCAGTGGTCGCCGCTCTCTCGGTGACAGCTTGTTCAAATTTTCCACACTCCTGTAGAATACGTATATTGTACCTCAGACGTTTCACATCTATCCGGGTGTTACTACAGCCTCGCGAAAAGATGAAGAGCCACGGTACCGATTTACTTTCAATGCCTAAACTGGGTTGGATCTCACTTTCGGCTTATTCGGCATTGAAATACTGACGGCATGGAAAAATGAAAAATGAATATTATTTCTGTACTTCGATTTGCTGGTGGGTTATCAAACGTATTGAGAAATTAATCGATTCAAGATTCATAGAATTTTATTCTTGCTTGTTTGCATGTAATTTATTTAATTTTTTTAACGCCAAAGGAAACGGAACAGAATGACTTCCGGCGATAGTCTTCCCGTCATGTAACAGAAAAAATATGTTCATCTTCTTTCCCTTCTTCTACCCTCTGAACAAATAAAGTATCGCATTCCTTTGCGTCATTGGCAGTATGCAGGTATTATAGTAAACGACGTCTATTTTTTTCCTCGCGTCTAGTTATCTACCGTTTCTCTCCAACTCCGCTTCCTCCTCTTTGAGATTCTTTATCTCTGTAAAGATATTGGACGGGGCGAGAGGAAGGCTCTAGATGTAAATCGTGCCGAAATGGCTTCGTATTGTTATTCCTTTCTTCAAGCGATACACGCGACTCGTTGTCGTAGTCATTGTCTTTCCTTACGGCTTTGGAAACGAGCCTTTTTTCAACCATCCTCCTTCCTGAAACGATCAGACCAGAAACGAGACCACCGTTGAAAACTCCGTACCTTCTCCTTCGCCCCTTTATGTCACAATTTCGTAGCCCCGCAAGAAGCCCCTCGAAGACTCGCGTACCCGACCCAATGCCCGTGGAAAACCGAATCCTCAAGATTCACCCTGCAGGACACTCCTTTGGGTTATCCCAACAACGATCGATGCTCGACGGGGCTCGACGCGAAGCAGTTGATGAAATTTCCCTCGAGGGCGTTGTTAAACCGCGCATATTTCGCCAAGTCTGACGTGTGCTTTATTATATTATACTCAGCTTCGGACTCTCTGTCAACTTTTTTCTCACGCTGCAACGATCCCGCCCGTTAGTATGCTGATGTTAACGGTGACTGATATCTGACAATCACTAAGCGACCCTTGGACGCCATTACCGAGCTTAGCACATTGCGGAGGGTGTGGCTTCTTTGTTTGTTAATTAATATCGGCCACCTTACAGCCTAACGCTTAACGGCTGCGTCTCTCCCTCTCTCCCTCCCTCCCAACCTCCCTCCGTCCGCCTCTCGCGGTACTCTGTAAGCCTGCCTCTTTTCCCCTCTCCGCTGAACTCTCGAGCAGCAAACCGGTGGACCGGCCCTACGCTTTCGGCATAACTCGCACCTTTTCGGTTTCACGGAATTCAATCCAGGGTACGACATGCCACGGTGTTTTCAGTTTACAATCCAGTCAGCACTGATAGGCACCATTATCGCGACGGCGTTCAGGGTCAACGGATATCCTTTTACTTCAGCGATAGGGATAAGATTTACGCACTTGAAATATTTTTTCTTCCTTCCGTCTCACCTATTTCCAGTTCTTCTACTGCTCGATTGCACTTGGATTTTCGTTTACGAGATGAGAAAATTTCTGGAAAACTCTATCGTAGATCGTGCATCGGCACTCCTCTCTTGCACATTGTGCTGACTACAACAACGGTGGTGGGTTTAGCGGTAAACCAGGTCACCGCCGACCTCCGCTTTACTAGTTTCATTAGTTTAGGATTACCGATTTATGGGGTTGAACTGAATGCTGACTGATATCGCGCATGAATTTAACTCTGCAGGATCACCGTTATTATCCACACATCGCGGTCTCGCATACACGTATATAAAGATACTGTTTGGAAATAGGGTTCGCAGATTTTTTTCTAAAAAAACACGCTCTTAAATTGTCTAAAAGGAAATAAGCCGCGGTTATGTATGAATAATTCAACGTAATTATCCACAAGGTCAGAATCAATTAAAATATGTTTCATTCTTGTACCCAACTGATGTTTTTTTTTTGTACTTGCGATGGCTGCGGTGGCTTTCGAAAATTGTTTGAATTACAGAAAAACAAGCTATACAATTAGCGGCGTTACACAATTGTACGTCTAGAACCTGCGTCTCAAATCTACCGTAATGGCTAACGCGCCTACTACACAATCCTCGATGGGCAACGACGCAACGTAGCGAGCGTAGGCGTTTTGCTATGAGAGAGAAAGTGTTTTCCACTATGCACGTGTGTGTGTCAGGCTTGTGTGTTCTTTTAGGTTAGCGAATGACAGATATAGCCGCTGCGCATACACAAACAATCCTAGTATACGTCACGTATGCGATAGTGATTTATGATCGATGTTTATAATGTTTATTTGGTCATTTATAAATCTCTTGTAATCGAAGGCAAAATTTAAGACTTCGAGAACGCGCGTGTCGCTGACTCCGTTACGTTTGACGTTTTGTCATGCGATATGTAATGCTACACCTGCTGGTGAATTCTTTATGGTGACCCTACATAAGCAGTTACTTACGTAGGTATACGTACCATATAGGTGAAAACGTACCCCATGGTCGGAACTAGACTCCAGACAGCTAATTACGCCTAACGGTACGCCGCCTGCTGGCTCGTGTAATCAAATTGAAACGATTCCAACTGACTAGACAACTTTTAAAAGCCTTTCATCATCCAGTGCTCAGGCTTACCCCCCTCTCTCTCCCTCCTTCCCTCCCTCCCTCCCCCCCCCCTCTCTCTCCCCCCCCCCCTCCCCCTCTCTCTCTCTCTCCCCCTCTCTCTCTCCCTCTCTCTCTCCCTCTCCCTCTCCCTCTCCCTCTCCCTCTCCCTCTCTCTCTCCCTCTCCCTCCCTCCCTCCCTCCCTCCCTCCCTCCCTCCCTCCCTCCCTCTCTCCCTCTCCCTCTCTCTCTCATCCGGTATATTTTAAGGTCTGTTCTATATACATGGAGGTAAGATAGTGCGCAGCTGGCAATAAGTCTGTGTAAATTTATGTACATTTTACTAACCTTGCGGAATTTCGTTATATACTGAACATCGCAGATTATACGCACACATTATTTACAGATAATGCCAAGTTATTTTACTTGAAATAATAAGCTCCTGTCACGGGATCATTTTTTTTTTCCTTTCCATATCATCTACATTGATGTCGAGAATTTTTATCGATCAATCTTACCCAAACCGGGACAATTGTGATCGATGGCACATGGGGGAACCATAATTGTAGGTAAAGGAAACAGTGAGAGAACAAAATTATTAATAATACAGCTCGATCGTAAAGCGATCAGTTGTACGGAACTCTACTTTCTCTTTTATCTTCTTTTCCCTTCTTTCTTCCTAATCGTCCGTCACAATATCAACTTAGGTATGCCCATTCTGCTCGATAGGCACGCCGTCACTGCAGGCTTCGAGAAAAGAAAGTGAATAATGGATATATATGTATATCACCACATACAGACACGTTATACAAATGCGCGTTAGATACGCTCAGAGATGAACAATAAAGGTATGGAAAAATGGAGGCACGTGGATCTGCAAAATTTGAATAACAAATCTATTCGTTCAGATGCTGAAGATAATGATATAGGGCATAGAAATCTTGAGAAGTGTCCAGACGTGATCACGAGATAAACACGCAATTCACGGTATACGCGAGATGAATAAAAAAGCTAAAACGGAGAAAGACGGAGAGAACCGGTTTTCACTCGCCGCATAAACAGGCTACGGGAGACAATTTTCGCTGACAGTTATCTAGTCCTGTACATTTGCCGAGTCCCAAACTCCACTTTGCTGTACTAGTAGCAATTCCTCGGAGGAATCGAAGTCCCTGTTAACCCTTCATTAGGTGCGTGGCTACCGTAGAAACCCCAAGCCTATAATTTTTTTATTCGCCGCTGATACAAAATATTTGCGGCTATTTATTTGCTATTTTCAGTACTCTCCAGGCACGTTCCAATAAACCCATTTCCTATATCGACGCGCTGTTTTCGTCATTCATTTCGCAGTCCATAAGTCACTGAACTTCGTCGGGGTCTCAACGGACCCGACACGCGTACCGGGGTTACTGATCGTAGTTTATAACGGCAACGAGTATTATCTGTGGTGCAGAATTGAACGTCAAGCCATTTCTTGACTTTGTTTGCGACAGCTAAAATTTTAACGAAAGTTGAAGGTCATATTGATGCAAAGTAGGGAATTTATAAATATTCATTCAGTTGATTTTTATCGTCACATGTACTTTTTTTTTGGTCAAATAATGCTCTTTTTCCAAGTCGATAATAAAATGTACTCATTGATTAAGACATTTTGCGCCATGGATTATTTTCGTTGTTCATATCTTCGTCTGAGCAACTATGGTAAAAAAGGGACTATTTTTATGCAAAGAAATAGGTTTTTTTCTTCGATATCGTGCATAGTGGTCAAAATTTCAGTATTACAACGTATTCCTCTCCTCCCAGTCATGCGTATTATTTCTTTTTTTCTCTCATTTTGCTGGCAAATGGCACTTCATCAATTTCAACGTGTTGTATTAGATATGCGGAAGAGGGTTTAAAGGATCGAGGAATCGCGAATTTCATTCGTTCGCTTACCACTCGCCTTTCCGCCAATTCCACGTCGTGCATTCGTTCTTTCGTTCATTCGTTCGTTCGTTTGTCCCTTCATTCATTGATTTTCATTCATTTCTATTTATCCCCAGACGCTTTAAGGAGCATTAGAGCCGGTGGTGCCAGGTCTTTTGTTATTATAGCCACGGTCACGAGTGATTGCGGTAATTACGTCGATCCGGCTGAGATGACGGCCTTCCTCGTGCACACCGCTTCACACTTTCATAGACGTTCGCATCCACGTCGAGACGCCGATCGTCTCCTACGGGACTGCGAACGTTTTCGATTGCCCAATACACCTGCCGACCCAACTACTCGTCGCTGCTGCCGGACAAGTCCTCCGCCGCTCCTCCTTCTTCTCTTTCTTTTGCTATCCTTCCCTCTCCTGCAAGTCGTTCGCCCTCGAGGCGAATGCACCGTCCGTACGAACGTTGACCCCGGCTCACTGCTGCTGTTGCTGCTACTGCTGTGGCTGCTGTAGCCGAGAAGAGAAGAGAAGAGAAGAGAAGAGAAGAGAAGAGAAGAGAAGAGAAGAGAAGAGAAGAGAAGAGAAGAGAAGAGAAGAGAAGAGAAGAGAAGAGAAGAGAAGAGAAGAGAAGAGAAAAGAAGAGGTTCCTCCGCGGTTCTCTTGGTTGCGTGCAAGCCTAAAAGAATAAACCAACTCTACGCAACTTTCGTTTCCTCTCACTCAGGGCCGAGGAGGACTGAAGGAGAAGAGAAGAGAAGGAGCCACGTGTATGTTCTGCACCAAGCACGAAGTGTAGAGGAAGAAGAGGAGGAGGAGCGCACTTTCTTGGCCTGGTGAAACCGGACCCTGAGACATTCCCCCTCAGCTCGCGTTCCCTTTCCTTCCCTTTCCTAGTTCCTTTCTTCCCTTGGCCTGCAGGGGTGCCGGGGGAACTTGACTCGACTCGACTCTGTGACCCGTTGAGCTACGTGACGAGACGATAAACCCGTGTCAAAACCTCGGTGCTTATCCGGGCCAATGGCGCCGAACAAACGGAAACGTAAGACCGAGCTTCCGCCGTTCTTTGCTGACGCAGCCCTTCTCCAGCGAGTAGTAAGAGTGCCTCGTGTCCGCTCGCCACGCAGGTTCCTTATACTCGCGTTCAGGTCGAGGATCAGAAATTTATGAAGCACTGATTGCGGAAATTTTAGTCACGTAGTGTATGGCTGATGTATACACACACACACATGTATGTATACGCGACCGGCATTAAATTAACCATCGCCCGGCTATGCTCATTTGATAAATTTTCAACGCTGTTACCTCATCGTTGTCCTAACAGATATTATATGTATACATATATACCTAATGCATATGATTACTGGGTTGGATACAGGCGCGAATGGGGGGGCTAGATTCTCGAGACTCGTTTGTAACGCGATGCGGCTTGAACCTCGAAAGTCAAGACGCCTCTCATACGGTCTGCAGAAAAAATAATTCTCAACTTCGAGTTACTACTCGTGATAAATTCACCCAAGAATCCCGCAGACGCGACAAGTCCTTGGAGAGAAGAATGTCCTGGTAAGAGAATTAATCAACAATCGTCAATCGTATATGCCGTTTCAAGAACGTCGAGAACTGATCCTTCTCACAATTTTCCTCAAAGTGCGACCAGCTTGACTGGGACCTTGAGAAACTCTTGGCTATTTGCTGGCACGCAATTCTCCGCACGGACGGTTAATTAGTAGTGCTTCGTAGTTACCTGCGCCCTCCTCCGTCTCCTTGGATAATTTAATAACAAGTGTCCGCGCAATAGGAATTCGCCAAGGTACAACGTCTTTCTCGTTCTCGAAGAAGGAGAAGAAGACGAAGACGGCTGGATGGTAGCCGGTGCACCGTTACAGAAGAAAGAGAGGGAGCGGGAGTCGTCTTCTCCTCTTCGTTCCGCTCTTCGACTCGACGCGATGCAGCCGGATGAGGTTAATCGCTACTTGACCCAATTTTATTCTCTCGCCTTAATGCCCGACTCGGGAGAGAACAATGCCACTCTGTGCCGCGCCCACCTTCTTCGACAATGCCGCCGCCCGACGACGCCGACCTGATACGTCGTCTTCGTCCTCTCAGAGTCACCTTGACGCCGACGTCGAGACGCCGCTGCTGCTCCCCGAGCACTTTGCGACTCGGCTGGGCGTTGAGGCTGAAAATTTCCATACATCGTCGTACGGCCCTCGTGTCATTTTGCTAAATTGAGCTGAAAGTCAAAGGTGCACGGGTTAATTCCTCTCTGCTTTTTGTTTCGTTCTTTCTCTCTCTGTTTTTCTCACATTTCCCTCCGCGATCGTTGCTGTCGAATTAACGACAATTCACCAGTCGCTAAATATATCATCTTGGGTACGGTGGGTGTTGAGTGAAAAATTGTGCACAACTATTATACTCGTACGGCCTTTGAGATATCAAACTAATTGAAATGCACCGGCTGTAGCAAATTTAGTTACTTCTTCTTTTTTAAAGGAGAAACTCTTTGCGTCAGGCTTTTCTCTACGAGTCTCTCGTCAGAGATACTGGTACGTCGCGCTGAAGCAATAATCCTTCTGGGTGATTGAATGCTGCTTAATCTTTTCGTTGTGGAGTTTCACCACTCCCTGTCCGCAGACAGCTTCATTCTTTCGTTCCGTATGTTTTTCTTTGGAAAATTTATGCATAACACAAGCAAACAGGCGAGCAAAAGTCTCTCTTACCCTACCCATCGTGGTCTCGCTCGTGTTAAAATATGATACAACAAAGTTCTAAAATTAGTTTTCCTACACCAAATATTTTCATCGGGATACGAACGGAGAAGTGCCCGGTATTGATTCAGGCCCTCGCGTCGTTCCTCGAAATTTTCTACGCCCTCGTCGCTTTTTTGTATGAGTTTGAATTTTACTGTTTTCTTTCCTTTGTCCGCTCGTCTTTGAACATTGTTGAAAATTCTATTCCCGATCCACGATCGGATCCCTGGTTCCGATTCCCAGCCCTGTGGTGTGCTGTGAACGATACGCGTGCATGGCAGGATCGTTACCGTGTGACAATAAAAAGTGTGTGAGACCTCGAACGGGAGTGAGAGAGCAGGAGAGCGGTGAATCGATATTCAATGAGTGTCTTCCCGTGATTCCATCGCCCGAAGGGACGGAGAGACGAAATTTCGTTTTTTCCCCGCATCCTTTGTTCCATGTTCCATGCCTTACGCTTGCTCGCTCTGTAAGCGGACCACGAGTTTCTCTCCTCAGCCGTTCGCGGCGTAAAATATAAGAATATAAATAAATCGAATGAATGAAGAAAGACCGAATAGGCGGGGCGAAGAAGATGAGAAGAAAAAAGAACCGTAACGTCCGACCAGAGAGAATATCGTGACTGAAATATATATTCAAATCACAACTCTCCCCGCCGCCTGGACGGGGATAATCGGATCACATAAACTGATTTTTCAATTTAATTTCATGTTTCAATTCCTTTGGCCACACGCGGAACCGGCCTGCCGCAGCCTGCCGCCGCAGCAGCAGCAATGACGCCCGGAACGTATATCACTCTGCACGTCTGTCGTTTTCTTCTTCCTCCTCCCCACCTCTCTTTATCTGTCCGTTTGCGGATAGAAATAACAGCATAAGTAGTGCTGTAGCAACAACGGTGTGCTCTATTCGTTGTTTACCGGCGACTGAGCAACTAATCGAGCCACCGCAGAGATGAACCGGATATTTCGTGTTTCCTGCCATGTAACGCACACTTTGTCCCCAAGATTATACCGATCGCGTTTCATTGAATCGCGGTCTCGTAACTCGCCCGGGTCGTGCATCGATTTCGTATACACGCAGCCATATAATCGCCGGATATTCGTCGGTCGAACTGACGTCAGCTTCTCGTGGAAGCCTCCGAGTTTCACTAACTGTCTAACCGTTTCAAAAACGCGATGTAAATAATCGAATTTTCAAGGCCTTGGAACTCATTTGAACTAGTAGAAAAAACAATAAAAGGCAAAGAAAAAAAAAAAAAGTAATAAGGATAATCAGGATTCATACGCCTACCTGCACAAAGAAAAGGAATGCAAGGAGAGGAGAAGAGAAAAAGTATCACCCTATTGCAGGGTCAACCGCGTAATAAGAATTACATTATGGCATTTTGCTGTTCCACGATCTTCGCAAATTCCTCGCCAGAAATTTCGATGACCGGGTCACTCGTAACGGGGAGGTAAAATTAAAATGTCCTTGTGTTTGCCGTCCGACGAGAGAGCCTATGTACTCAATAAGATTTATAGAAAAGATAGGAAAAATAGGGAAACCAAAATGAGAATAACAACACGAGGAATGAAAAAAGCGGAGATGTAGAGCCCGAAGGTGAAAACACGTAGAGATAACGCGATAGCCGCGCTTAAACGGCCTGCAATACTAGGTAATAGCCTTACAGAGTGCTGGCTTCAGGGTGGTCGGAAATAAAAAAACTGTGAAAATCAGGGAAACCAGAAGGTAAGCCGACGCCTTGGAGCCCTGCAGGCGAGTCGGCCAGCGGGCAGCCAGCTTGTCTCTCAGTTCGGTCGCGGGGACGGGAAGAAAGAAGTAAAAAAAGAATAGCCGTAACATCGCGCCGGTCTCTCGCCGTGTCTTGACGCGATAATGAGATTTATGGTAGCCAAAAACGTGGTGGTGATGCCGCAGATAGCACTCCCCGTCGGGAGTGTCTCTGCTCTGCTCTGCTCCGCTCTGCTCCTACCAGCTCGGCCTCTGTTACGCCGGCATTATCAGCCTATCTTTATAATATTTTGGTCAACCTGCACGCTCCGCCAAGATAAAGACTCGCCACCTGCTACACTATGGCAGGGTTGAAGTAAAAAAATGTTAATAAAATATAAACAGAGCTGTGCCAAAAACCGAACCATGAGTTATCACAGTGTCGATTGATATTTCGGTGCTGATTAGGTGTCATATGTTGCTCGATATTTTGCGGAACAACTTCATGTACGTATATTGCTGTTCTTGTACCTTAAAATAGACCAAAATCAACTCGTTTCGTACGCTCGCTAGTTGTGAGATAAATAGTTACGAAAGATAATGGTTGTGTTTTTTTCCAAGCTGATCAGACGACGCGTCAAAAATACCCAAAAAATTTTAGAAAGTTACGTCAACACAACGAAACATTGGAAAAACAGTCACTTTTCTATAATTTTCTAATACTTTGAACCCTCTGATGAACATCACTATCGTCAATAGAAACGATCGCCTCTGTCTCCTCTCGAGTCAAAAGGATCATCGGTATTTGTTCATCTATAGTTCTGTTTGACCGACAGCTGGGTGGCGGTCGGTTAAGCAGTTCGCAAAATCATCGAGATACTATGCCAATTGCGCTTTATTTACTTGGTCTAGCAAAAATTCCTCTCGAGTTATTGGGACTAAGCCAGTAGCATTTCAGTGAATAAGAGTCTGAACCACCAGGAGTTAATACGCTGGCGAGTGGCAAGTGTGATGCTGTGGCACTTTTAAGGGGCGGTATAGCGGTGGAATGCCTGTCGCTGCTGCACCCGGCTGCAGGTAGAGCCCGTCGTTTGCTGTGAAATAAACGCTGGTCGGGTGCAATCTGATTGTTGGTAATTTCGTTTCCCCTCGGATCGGTTGCTGCTGCGTCGTATCGACCACCATTGCCACCAATGCTGTTGAGGAGGTGGCCGAATGCCAAGCTCCCCGACCGCATTGAGTGCCGGGAACAAAACGACGCGGTCCCCTCATCAAGATCGGCTAATTACGTGGCGCCTCTCGTTTTCCGTTCGTTCGGTCTCTTCGCTTCCTCCATTTAAAACCGGCGGAACGAGCAGACGAATGACGTCCCTTCGTTAATTCGACCACGATCATGTTTTAGAAACTGTGCCGAACCGATTTTACGAAGTCTAAGAAACCAATTATTATTCATCCGTGTAAACTAACAATTTGTACTTTCGTGTTGCATTCTTCTATATCAGAGGCCCGTCAGAGTCTCGCATGGGGTACTATAATAATAGAGAATGTGTGACAGTGAGAATGACTGTGAACTCTGGTGAGGTGTCTCAACAATCCATCGATAAATTACGCTCACTTTTTCACATTCGGAGTCACGCTGATCTGGTTAATTAATGCTCTAGATACTATAACGAGGAATTTAGTGGATCTGTTAACCCTCCGCCGGCTATCCATCACGATATCGTCATATCTAACTTTGGCACGTCCTGGTATCTCGGGAGGGGGAAGTGGATGCGGCTTGGGACCTGCATCTAAAAAAACTTCACGGTGGTATTTGCTCACACGCGCAAAAACGGTAGTATGCGTTAGGAACTTGCGAAGCTACGATCGTTCGAAGTTTGAAAGTGAACGAATTCGTCACCGATAGCCGGCGGCGTCAGTTTTTTCGACTTTTGACTTGCGTATAAAATCCACATTTTCTCGTTGAAAATCAAAGTTTCTGACCCTATTTATCAAGTTTACCTAAATAGTATGTTATGACACTGTTGTGGGAAATGTTTTCTTTACCTTGCTCGAGGTTGTTCGCACGAGCAAAGCGAGTCTGAACTGTCATGTAACATGTCAACATTCATTTTTTCACTAATAAATTACAAATTTTTGCGATGAAAACATTGTGTTTTCATGAATACTCCAATTTTATGCGAAATTTCTCCTTTCGCAATAGCCCATTTTCAGGTGGTGAAATAAATAGGTGTTTTGGAACCGAGCCCAATGAAAGTAGGTTTTTTTAAAAGACCATAGTATCGAGAATAAAGCCCTAGAATATTTTTTCTTAATAGAACTTTGGGTTCAAGACATCGATTTTTCAGTGAAATGGTCAAATTTATCCGTTTTGCGCTGTTTATAAATTCCTATTTGTTAATGGGTGAAACATTTTGGGACGAAAACTGTTGGATTATTGAGATGAGACCCAAAATTGGTTCCCTGAATTTTTTGGGAATTTTCGGATACTCCTAAGTGGGTTGAAAATAGCCGATGACGATATCGTCATGGATAGCCGGCGGAGGGTTATACGAATCATGGCAACTAGAAGCCTGTGGAATTTTCTCGTACCTGGTGTCTAATGGACGAACGAATTTCTCTTCTACGTAAACAGACATAATCATAAATACTCACGACTCTCTGTCGAAGATATGTATAAACAACGACGAGCATTCACTTACCGGGAGCGCTACGTCGTTTCTCATGACGCAGCGGCTATCAACCTCCGTCAATCCGTCTCTCGTGTCACATAAATACACTACTATTCGGGTCGCACGTGGTCACACTGTGCACTATAGTATCTACTACCGACACCTAGGGCGCAGTGCGAACGAAGCCACCCTCCCTAACTCACGACTGGCATCAAAGGACGTCAGAAATAACCAGGTCGTATATCAGTGCGTTTTACGCTTTTCTCTTGGATTCCCTGCGGTGCAGCGGTGGTCGATGGACCTCCTACTTCTTCTAGATGCACATCTAATTTTTATCGATTCGGTTTATACAACTTTTACCCTAATGTGCAGTTATTCTTTAACGTTTTCGCTTTTGTTTTCAATTGCCATACAATTCACATTTCAGTCTCTAGTAAGTCAGGTAGGTTGAATGAAACTTGATTTACAGTAACAGAATACTATTCGATATTTTTATGTATGACCTACAGCGAGTTACGAAAACGAGAGATTGAAAACTCAACGTCGAGACAGTTCAACTGCGAAAATATTAACGGAAAATATTAACGGAGATCTAACGATCGATCGTGATTTTCGAGTCATTAAGCCTGGATAAATGATGTTCATTTTCTTCCAGTCTCGAGGCAACCGCGATCGGTTGTTAAACGTACGGTGTAGATACTGCATAAAGTGAATCTGCAACAGGGAAAAATGCCTCGCACATTTTGCAGCAAGCCACAGATTTAAAATATTCACGTTGTTGGATAAGAGCGAAATCTGTGGATGAAAGAGCGCGCGATGAGACGGAAACTTTCAAACTTTCAGTGACGGAAATGAAAGGACGAACCACTTCTGTTGCCGGTGGTAAATCAACAGGGTTAGATGCGAATGAAAATATACAGAAAATAGTGGCTGGCAATGAAGCAAGACTCACGACGACGATGACAGCGGCACACATTTAATCGCTCCAAGTAAAAAGCATGCAACGGGTAAATAATTCACGGGACACAAAGAAATTAATCTTCCGTTTGTAAGAAGGAAGATTAAAAGGTTGTGCAACAACAGATGGGACTCTGAATTGTACATAGTATATCCAAGCGTATACATTATAACGGTGAAACTCGCTCCACTGTATGCGTATGTACATACAATCCTACCTATTCCAAATGTTGAGGAAAAAAAGTTTGTGAAAATTCATCAGCCAATTACTTTCCAAGATACATTAAGTTATCCCTTATTTCGCATGCGAATTCGTGCTACAATATACCGCATATCTCTCCTTCCCTCTCGTATTATTTCCTATTTCTCAAAGCCAATTTCACACGCTAACTACAGGTATAAATTGCCATCCAGCAGAGCCGCCACTCGCGTTACTGTTTAATCAACTGTATAAATTTTGGCGCTTCCAATGAACCCTCAGTACATTAAAGAAATGACGTCTAAATTAACACAGTGTTTATCCACGGGTTCGTTTTGTAACGGACAGCCAAGCAAGGAAAGGGGAAAATAAAAAAAAACATCGGTGCACGTTTAGCGGTGGTAAATTCACAGCGTGCCGTGTCGACCCTCGTGCTTTTTTCAACGCCGTAAGTCCCATCTCTACGGTAATAAAAAGAGAAATTCTTGAAGTCGAGAAGGAAAAGGTTACGGTTAGGGGAATATCAGGCGTAGATCTTGGAACTTGAGTATCTACGTGCACCAACCTCTGCGGAAGGGTTTCTTCCTCCTAGTACACGGTGTTATCTAACCGGTTCGAGTTTGCCCCACGGGTCATTGGCTGCGATGACAGAGTGGATTCTCGGCGTTCGTTTGATTGTCTTTTTCTCTTTTTCCACATACTCTCTCTCGTGCTCTTCTTTCATGTGCGTTTCACTCCCCCCCCCCCCCCCCTTTTCTCGTTCTCTTTCTCCTCGTCGCGTCATTAGGAATGGTTCACCACCGTGTGTGTGTGTGTGTGTGTGTATGTGTGTGTGTGTGTGTGCGTGCGTGCGTGCGTGTGCGTGCGTGCGTGCGTGCGTGCGTGCGTGCGTGCGTGCGTGCGTGTGTGTGGGAGGTTAATACAGAATGGGTAAACTAATAAACAGGATTACTTACGAAGTTCGAACTCGGTTGTTTACTCTTTTGATTATTCATTTCACTAACAGATGTGTTTTGGCAAGTTTTAAGTCTTGCCAGTATGCAATATGCCCGGTACTGAAAAAAAAGTAGAATTGTGTCAGCTGGCGGTTAAAAGGGGCGGAAGAGAATGGATTGATTTTTCCGATAGCATGTTACTGATGGTAAAAATCAATGCTTGTTGGCTTCTGATGTAAATTCAATGGCTATATACAGTATGGCAATCCTCTGTGCTAACGGGGCGGAACAATATCCTTTTTTTTTCAATTCTTGTTCGTGTTATTTTTTTTCTACCGCCCATGCAAGCGATGGGCCGTAATTCACTAAACCAAACGCTTTGGAGAAAAACAATGAGAGTCCAGTTTTCGATTACGCTAATCTGTCGTCATCACTATAATCTAACGGCGCATTATATTAAAGCTTACAGGACGGATATAACTGGCTAAGATACTTTCACATCCGTCAATGCCAAGTCTGGTTTGAACACGGGTCCGAAATTTGATGATTGGAATTAGAAAATCTATCCTCGTGTAGTGAATGCCACGGCAATTTATAGGAGTTTATAAATCGTCCAATTAATTCCTTTACATCGGCTTAACTGCGGCGTTATAAGGTCAGAGTGAGAACGGGATGGATGGGTCGATAGGTGCGGGTACCGATTGAATAGGCGGCAGGGGTTCGATGGTATTTAAACTTCGGCAAACTTTCTGTACGCAATTGCCATATTTCAATAGACCTAGTTATACTGCATATAGGCGCCTAGAAGAACCATTCAGTCGGGGATTGTTCGAATTTGAACAAGTTGCGAGCAGGAATGAGTGATGATAGGAAAGGAGGAGGGAAGAACATTCGATCACTCGCGAATATACTTGAGGGCAATTCGAAGGTGCGAGGGGGTAATGGTAGACATCACAAAGAAGAAAGAAAATCCGCAACGCAACCGCGAGTCGCGACCTGACTGACTCCTGTACTGTTTCATTCTCTCACGATCGTTGATCGATTCTAATGCATTATCGGTGCAGTGTCCAAGTCTGTAAAAGCTGTTGTACGATCGGTCTCGTTAAAGATCGATGGTGTTCTTATTCGGATCAGATGAACGACGGGCGGTTTAATGGTCCGGTTTCCATCAAGTGGTTACTACAGTCAAGTTGACGGGAAGAAATGCCCAAGCTAAACCTAATTAGGACTCCATTAGGTGAAATTGGTCGTACGCATATAAACGTAATTGCCATAAAGATCTGCGCGAAACCCATGGGTCAAACTTGGGTGTATTATATCGGCTGTATGTGCGATCGGTTAGTATCTGCGGTGTTGGGCAGTTGGTGTCTCCGGAATTGTGAACCGGGTCAAATGACGCAATCTTCTCTAACCCCCTCCTACCCTACGCCTACTTTCTCAGTCTCCTTTTCTACAGCTTTGGGACTAGTCGGCTAGAATTCGAGAGACAATTTTCATGGCTGTAGCAATTAAAAGAGAAGAGAAAAAGCACTTGAGCCGTACAGACGGATGGATAAATATTATTTTCACCCCCCCTCCTCCCGGAAAATGCAGCACAGTCTCCACTCCGCTTTTCAGTGTAACGGAACCACGAGATGGGGGCTTCTTTACCCTCCACCGCGGGCTTGTTGAAATTAATTCAGGTGCATGACAAGACACCTTCTCGCCCCCTCGTCCTTTCACGTTTTCCGGAATCATTTCTTACACAGCTTTTAACCGAAGGCGAAGAGAGAGGAGGGCTGGGCAGACGAAGGAGCGAACCGGGGGCATTAAATGGAAGCCATTAATCTTTGCAGTGGCTGTTCGTTACGGTTCTTCGCGGTCCGTTATCTCGAATCGCGGGGTTGTTTTCTGCAGGGTAGGTATATACGGTGTACATATATTTGTAGAGCGGTATAAGGTATAATATTCCGATCGTTCGTTGAATCATTTTACCACAGCTTGTCTGTATGCCGTTGGTGGCTGCCGCACAAAAGATGATAGCGTGGGTTCGTGCCATCTTGACTCAAGGTCATGTCTCGAAGGTCTCCTTTCTACCCTTTCACACCGCAGAAGGAGAGGTCACTCTATCGTGGCGCTAAAACTGCGGCCTTCGAAAGAAACTCGGTTGCATACGGCTGAGATTCTGGTCCGGCTCGAATGACGCGCAGCACGGAGTCATCAGCTGTTGTACGAGACGATCTCGCATGCGAAGGCGCCAAATACCGCGTTCGTTATGTCACAATCAGCCGTCTCGTACAGGGGAGCTCACAATGATCGACACTCATCTCGCATGTATGGCTGGGGCAGTACTTTATGAATTTACTGCTACTCACGAGTAGCACACCTACTTTCCGCCCGAGGACAACGAGAACACAGACTCGAGTGTCACGGAATCCTCTTCCTGTCTGAGTGGAACAGAGTGAAGCGAAGGGCTCGGGAAGGAGGAAGTTTCTTTAATCGTAACGTTACGTGTCGGTTGGTACCAAAGAAGAGAAGAGAGATTGTCTCCTAGGGAACCGGTGCGCCGTAAAAATTGCGTACATTCAGCATTACCGATTGCGGTTTCGGCGAGCCAGTTGATTTTTTCATAAACCTGCCGAGATTACTTGCGGGATATGCTGGCGCAGAGCAGCCAGCCACTAAAAATTCAGCATTTCGCTTTTCAATATATTCAGAGAAAACGAGAGATTCGAAATGACGACGAAGCCGCTCGGCGAAAAACCGCTTCGCAAATTGAACCGAAACCGGAAAGATCTCGTCTCGGTTTGCGGGTCTCTTTTACGTGCGGTTTTCACATAACCGTAGGTACGAGCCCATTGCCGTTATGTACTGAAATACGAAATGCCGAGAGAAGATTTTCACACGCGCAATGGTGGAAAATATCGTTCTTCCGGCCGTAGCCGCGCCGCGTACCCTGGGAAACGGAAACAGAAGGCGAAGCTGTACAAACTGCTGCATTCGCTTGAATGCACTAGAATTGTCGATATTTGGCGGAAACCGATTATATCCTGGGTGTATGAATTGTGCCAAAAAAGATTTCATGACTGTGTGTGAAGTCCAGGTCACAACTTACATTTCCACGCAATTCTTTGCTTGTCTGCAGAATTTAGCTTATTATGGGTGGAGATTCACTCGGCCAGAAGCTGCTTCATGAGGTCAAAAAATTAGCACCTGGCCAATGAGCCATGTTCGAAGGGTTCTCTAAACCTCTTCCAATCACAGCTGCTTGGGTTCACCGCAATTTATGCCCTTGAGCAAAGCGGGCAAGGTTATTCAAGTGAGACTAATTCGTTGTGTAGCGAGGTTGGAGCTAGCGAAGATCGTCTGTCTTCAGCATCGCGGTTGCCGGAAAATGGATTTACGCATCAACCACGGATGCGGGAAATATCAGGTAGAGTTTTTCCCAGCTCGTTGGGCCTCGCCGATGAAAGATAGAATGTTTTCCCTCCTAAAATGTCCTTCGACAATTATCGCGAGTCAAAGAATTTGACCCCTATTTTCTATCAATCATTCCTTATTGGTGAAAGATTCCATGCGATCGGTTTTTTTCTGCGTATACGAAGAAATTGTTGATTATTAGCTGATCACTCCGGGAACTGAACCTCAAGTGATCGAATAGATGAATGAGTGCCGAAAATCAACGTACTTGTCACACATACGTTGAGGTGTGTTTCGGCATAGTAACTCGTTCGGTAATTAATTGACAAAGAAAAATATAATACTTTCTTCATTCAGTCGCCGAGGACCGGGTTTCAAACACCCAAAGCAAAATCATCCACGAACCTCAACATTCGGTAAATGTCGAGGCATGAGCATATTTCCCACCGTGTCCAGTGCTTGCTCCTGTTTGCCGAACGGACCGGGCTGCTGCAGAGCAGCTTGCGCGGTGCGGTAAATTGCAGAGGCGGTCGGGCTGAGGCTAATATTGACGTAACTAAATCGAGATAAATAACGTTTTTACGAATCAACGTTGACAATCGAGAGTCCATCGCCAGCGGACCCCGGAGCTTACCGGGTTCTGCGAGTTCGGGAAATGGATGGGAGCTTGACCGAATGAATACCAGAGGTGCGTTCCCCTTTCCGCTAGCGGGTGACAAATGGCTGCTACTGATTAAATCAATCCCGGAGATATGCTCCCGGAGTGACGTGTGCGAACGATGGACGACGTGCTGCGGTGCCTCGCCATTTACGATCAAAACCCTCGCCAATGACCCTTCCATTCTGCCCTTCCCACTCTTCGCTCATACGAATCTCCAAAGCGGGCGACGTTTAATCATTTGTTTTCCGTCCACCTGAACGGTGGACATTTGTTGGTCGTCAAACTCAAATGATCAATTTACAGCCGCTATTGCTGCTGGTGCCGCTGTTCGATTGTTTACTCTGGCGGAGGCTCATGGTGCACCCCTTAGGATTCGCAATGCCCGTTTACGGTATTTGGAAATGTAGGCGGGGGTACAGATACATGTTTATAATTATATTTACTCCAAAAATTACACTACTTCTGCACGAAGATATCAGACAGGGTTCCTAAGCGTTCATGGAATTCTGATGTTACGCAGAGAGAGAGAGAGGCGTGGCGTATAAGGTAGATATAACGCAAAGTACTTACGTCGGCTGGCTGCAGGTTGAAGGAATCGTTTCAAAGAAGATATTCAGTATGTAAGGGAACTTCTTGATGATTGAATTAAGAGACGACGAGGAGAAGAGGCACTCTCACAACGTATAATGGCTTTGGCGTGGATGTTTCCACTTGGATTTTGCTAGATTTAATTTTACCGATCGAATAATCCGTTTCGTAATACCTACCCAGTCTACCGAAGAATCCCGACGTATTTCATAATTTATTTGATCAAACAAGCAAACTTGGTCTTTGTTCATTCAATTGTCATTTGCTGTGGCCGCCCAGTTTAGTTGATACTTACAATTAGTCAGCGTATGACTCAAAGTGTGAAAAGATATTCCTGTATATTTTCCGGAGAAGAAAGGTTTGTAAAAGAAAAACAAATATATTTTTTAAGATATTCAGAAGTCGTTTGGGAAGCGAGGAATACTTATGGCGGCTTGGATGGCGATTTACATGTTTAATTTCACAGCGGACCACCTCTTCCCAGAGCTTTAAAAAGAAAATAGAATAATTGCACGGTGTGCTCGACGAGTGCGAGTGCGTGTGAGACAGAGAGAGAGAGAGAGAAAGAGAGAGAGAGAGAGGGAGAGGGAGAGGGAGAGGGAGAGGGAGAGGTGACGGCTGAATTTGTTATGGCAGCGCACAGGAAGGGAGGAGGCCCAAAGGTACGTTATGGGTTTTCAGGAGCGGCGTATACGGTTTTTCGTTTTCACAAAATGTACGGAAATGGGATAGATATCGGAGATTGAAGGGAGGTGGCGCGCCACAGCAACCGCCTATCATATTGGAAACTGCAGATACGATCTGCATGAGCTCGCTTGAACTCCGTGCGACATATTGTTGAACTTTACTTACTCTTGCCTAGTAGGTAAATTGAAAGGTTCGCTTCGGTGCACCCCGTGCCTTCTGAAAGCACTTACTTTTCTATACAGAATCGGGTAAAGAACATATAGTATCGATATGAAGCCTCGCTCATATCCCATGGGTTAGGGGTGCATCGTCGTCGGTGCCGACGAGCCTGTTGTTCCGCCTGGCATGTCAGTAACAGTATCCGAGACACGGGGAATAAAAGAAAGACATACGAGTTCAAAAGAGGACTGCAGGGAAAAGAAGACCCCCTCCGGGGGCTCAATCCTCTTCCAGGGGAACCTCTTGATCCGAAGAAAAAAACGTTTTGAAGCTGCAAGCTAAGGACGAGTTCGATTCGCCGTACGCTGTCCGCTGTGAGCGAAGATGCCTACGTTCTTTATACCCTCAGGATCCAGGGCGCTTTTCTTTACTTTTTTCCTCGACCTCGGGTCGAACTCCCGTTGGTCGGCATAGCGTCTATAAGACCCTAATCTCGTTTTCAAGAATCCATACCAGATGGACATCCCACTGTTGCGTGTATTACATATATATGTATACGCGCGCGCGCGCGTTTGTATGTGTATGCGTGCGTGTACAGATAAGATAGACCGATGGGCAAGCTCCTACGTTCGTTTCGACCTGTAGTAAAAGTTGTGGAAGCAAGAAAGAAGAAAAATATGTGGCCTGAATGCAATGAGAAATCGTGTAATACCGAAGATGGTGGACGAAGAACTCAATTGAAACCGCGTGGTCTCTTATACTTTTAAGGGTATGAAAAAGAATGTAAGGATCTATAGGGGAAAATGCGAGGTTAATAAACCCGGCCTGTGGCAGAGAAACAGCGGCGGCGTGGCAGCGGTGTGAGGATCGAGGAGGAACCGCGGTAAGATAGCGTATTTTATCGGATAACCCACGACGCGTGTTATCAGCTGAATATGGTAGAAGGAGTGCCCGCGATAGCGGCGGGTATATGGCCTTTATCCGTTTATCCGTTTCATTCCATCCAATCGAGTCACCGGAAGGTGATTATAGCCAGGTACCCAACTACGCACCGCTGCTTCTGACCGAACCGGTGACCCTGGTTCGCCTGCCTTTACCGCATCCCCGATTCATCCCCCAGTTGGAGATTCTTAGGAAACACCGGGCTCCAGGGTTGGTGGCGAAAGAGTTCCGTCAACGACGTCACGGAATTCGCAATAGATACGGGGAACCGGAATTTCGCCGTTGGAAGATCGAAAAATCATTTTGTCAATGTTAGTTACTATTTAGAGTACGGTCGCCATTTCTTTCCCGAGGGATCGGTCTAAGTTGTGGGTCACGTTTCTTAACACCGACTCGTCGGGCATTCGAACTTTGACCTTCCCTTTGTGTGATCTTTGAACACCTCGGTATAGTTTCCGCGCTAAAACTCAATTCTGCAGGCTGGGACATAGCGTCGAGTAATTTCGACCATCCCGCTTTCTCCAGGTTCACGGTCGGTTGCAGAGGCTCGTAACTTTTCTTACACGCTACTTGGTAATTCAGAACTGCTACTGACTCTCCGGACTCCATCCGAAACTCCGGGGTGCACCTACCTATCCTATGAAAATTCACAAGATGCCCTCGACTTTTCAGAATTTATTTAGAAAAGGAAAAAAAAACAACTGCCTGTTAAGTTACAGCGTTATTAAACTTTAGAAAAATTTCATTGGCCGCCGTATATCGATTGAATGCTCTTGTATACTTACTTTTTTTTTTTTCAATCGAGCTCTCGCTCTCGGCATTATATGCGGTGTATAGCCGCAGTAATTACTGTGTAACGTTTACACGTGTCCGCATACGTGTGTTTTAACCCGTCCACATCCACAGAGATTAACGGGGGCGAGGCATATTTCGTCCAGAGCGAAAGATAGCAACCGCTTGGTCAAACTGGTATACGGTAGTAGAATTGCGTTATCGCGTGTGGCACACGGGTCGCTCGTCTCTGTTATCATTCCGGCGAACTGTCACGCAGCGAGAGTTCGACCGTCCGACCGGTCGTCGTCGTCGTCGTGTTACCCATTGGTCAAAACATCGTTCACTCAGTTCCGCTTCACAATTTCCCTTACTTGTACACAATTGCAGGCTGGCTGGTTGGTTGCCTCGCTTACCGTACCGATCAGGAATGTACACACTAATTGGGTATTAAACAAAACTAAACGGTCAGATAAAGTCACTCCGCACACAGACAACCATCGAGACCTCGAGGAAGCCAGGTGCTCCCATATTTGCTGAATTTTCCGTTGTTTGTACAAGTATTGTAACATTGGGAAGCAAGAAAAATAACTTCGCAGTACTCCGTAAGGCCGAGAGCTCGGTCAAGTGACTTGTTCTCGTAGCTATTGAAGTTATTAAGTGCCATTGTTAATAAACATTTTTCCGTCGGGTAGAGCTTTTTGGCGGTAATAAAATTTCATTTTTATTAATTGCATCACTCAACTTGCGTTCATAGGTTGCCGCACCATCGATGCTGTATACCTACTTACAGCAGAAGTTTAAACTTCGCAAAATCGGACCACGCATTTCATCCGTGAGTGTTTAATGGTACGAAAATAGCAGTAAATACACCCATCTTTACGATCGATTAGGATATTCATTGGTGGTTACGAGAACGTGAATGCCAATCAAAGATAATAATTACCCGTACATCTAACGGGTTCATCGTGCTGTGCCGTGCCGTGCCGTGCTTGAATAACTGATGATCGCGTAATTTATGCAAATTAAACGTATGTGGTCATGAAAAAACAAAAAACAATGCGTGTCGCTAACGCGCTATTACCTCTGTTTCAGGTGTCCGTAAGGTGTGTTACCCACGTCCGGCGAGCTGCAATCGGGAGAAGAGAGCCGGCGGAACGCTGCGAGCAGTGGTCGGAAATCGAAGAGATATCAGCTCCAATAATGAGCTAGCGCGATGAGGAGAACGTGGCAGCGTTCGCTGCTCGCCTGGCCATGGGCTTGGCTGTGGATCGCCCTGGCGGCCACTACGGCCTCCCCGGGCACCTCGTCGGCGAGTGGATCAGCACCGAAAACGGGGCCGGCTGGGATGACGACGACGACGACGACGACGACGACTACGATGGCGCCGCCGGTCGTCCAGGAATTCAGATTTACGCAACCGCTTTACAACGTTTCGATACCGGAGAATTCGGTGGGTAAAACGTTCGTAGTGCCCGACGAGAAAATGGGTATAAGACTGGGCGCAGCTGACGGAAACGGCGAAGTGCGTTATAAGATAGTCGGTGGTGATAGAGACAAGTTTTTCAAAGCCGAAGAACGGATCGTGGGTGATTTTTGTTTTCTACTGATAAGGACTCGAACCGGTAACGTGGACGTGTTGAACCGCGAACGGAAAGATCGGTACGTTCTCGAAGTGCGGGCAACATCGACCCGCCGTGACGGCAAGAACAGACAGACGACCCTTGTCGACGCGGACGCAACCGTCGTCGTTACTGTCCTCGACACGAACGATCTCAGCCCCTTGTTTTACCCGACCGAGTACGAGGTGGCCGTGCCCGAGGACACTCCTCTGCATCGGAGCGTAGTCAAGGTGACTGCCGACGACGCTGACCTTGGCAGGAACGGTGAGATTTACTACAGCTTCGCCGAGGAGAACGAACAGTTCGCCGTCCATCCGGTCAGCGGCGTGATCACGCTCACCAGACCCCTCAGATACGCCGAGCGCGCCCTCCACGAGCTGACGGTCCTCGCTGAGGACCGTGGCGCCCTCGTCAGGTTCGGCGGTGGCGCGCCAAGCGCCAGCACGACCAAGGTGACGATCAGGGTGCGCCAGGTGAACCTCCATGCGCCGGAGATATACGTTCACCACCTTCCGGACGTCCTGGAGCACTCGAATTCGGACATTTATGCCATCGTGAGGGTTGTCGACAGAGACGAAGGGGCGCATGGGGAAATCGCGAGCCTCGACATAGTGGGCGGTGACCCTGACGGTCACTTCAGGGTTCGACCGGTCGAGAATTCTGCCGACGGTAAGTCCGGTGAGTACAACGTTGAAATCCTCAGACTCTTGGATCGCGAGGTTGCACCCCAGGGCTACAACCTCACCCTGAGAGCCCTGGATCGGGGCGTGCCCCAGAGATTCAGTTACAAGTCGGTACCCGTTCACCTTGCCGATCTCAACGACAATGCGCCGGTATTTAACCGCGAAATTTACGAGGTCAAGGTACCAGAGACGGCCCCGGTGAACACCCCGGTTATCAGGCTCAAGGTGACGGACGCTGACGAAGGTAAGAACGCACTGGTCTTTCTCGAGATCGTCGGTGGCAACGAGGGTGGCGAATTTTACATAAACGCGGACACGGGCATGCTCTACACCGCCGTGGCTCTCGACGCCGAGAAGAAGGCTTTCTACACGCTTACCGTCGCTGCTATCGATCAGGGAAACGCCGGGACCAGGAAGCAGTCCTCGGCTAAGGTTAAGATTTACGTCGTCGACACAAACGATAACGATCCGATATTCGAAAATTCGGAGATGACGGTGTGGCTTGACGAGAACGAGCCTGCGGGCACTTCCGTGGTAAAGTTAACGGCGAAGGACCAAGACTCGGGGGAAAACGCCTACATATCGTACAGCATCGACAACATCCGGAAGGTACCGTTCGAGATCGATCCGTTCACTGGCGTCGTGAGGACCAAACAGCTCCTCGACTACGAGACGATGAAGCGGGATTACATCCTTCACGTGAGGGCGAGCGACTGGGGCCTCCCTTACCGTCGACAGACGGAAATGCAGCTGCGCGTCAAGCTCCGCGACGTCAACGACAACAGGCCACAGTTTGAGAAGGTTGACTGCGCTGGTCACGTGCCCCGGTACGTTCCGATCGGTTCGGAAATTATAACCGTATCGGCGATTGACTTCGACGTCGGGAACATAATCAGCTATCGTCTTGTGTCCGGGAACGAAGACGCCTGCTTTTCCCTCGATTCCACAAGCGGGGTTCTCTCCGTTACTTGCGACCTTATGGATGTGAAGGTCTCGGACAGGGAGGTGAACCTTACGGCGACCGATGGCACCCACTTCGCGGATGTGACGCGAGTCCTCATCCACCTCGTAAACGCGAAACGCAACCTCGGCCCGCAGGCCGGAATTCTCACCGACGAAACCGGCGCCTTTGAGTGTCGCGACACCGGCGTCGCGAGGCGGCTAACCGACGCCATCGCCTCCGCGGAAAAGAACAACATGCCGAGCTCCGAAGACGAGTACGCCATGATGCCAAGTCGGTACGGCGACAACGTTCACGCTCCGGAGTTTATCAATTTTCCCAACGAAATCAGGGTGAACGAGTCCGTCGCGATCGGCACGACCTTGGCCAAACTACTGGCGCGGGATCGGGATCTCGGCTACAACGGGAAGCTGGTCTTTGGCATATCAGCCGGCGATCGCGACTCTGTTTTTCGCCTCGACGCGGACACGGGGAACCTGAACGTGATCAATCACCTCGACCGGGAACGCGAGAACGAGTATTTTCTAAACGTGAGCGTCTACGATTTGGGCAAGCCCCAAAAATCGGCCTCGAGGATGTTACCCGTCACCGTTCTCGACGTTAACGACAACGCGCCGAAGTTCGAGAAGACGCTGGCCAGCTTCAAGATATCCGAGAACGCTCTTAACGGCACGAACGTCTTCAGGGCAAACGCGACGGACGCCGATCTCGGCGAGAACGCGCGCGTCACCTATTCGCTCGCGACGGAGACCAACGACTTCAGGGTCGACCCCGTCACCGGGGTCCTCAGCGTCTTCGGGAGGCTCGACAGGGAACGTCAGGAGCTGTACGAGCTGCACATACGAGCCTCGGACAACGGCGGCTTCGGAACCGACGAACCGCCGCTGCACTCGGAAGCTCTGGTCCGCGTGACGGTCGATGACGTTAACGACAACCCGCCGAAGTTTGCTCTGCCCAGCTACGCTGTTAAAATACGCGAGGACGTTCCGACTTGGAGCGTCGTCGCCGTTGTCAGCGCCACGGACCCGGACGAGGGACCCGGCGGTGTCGTGGAGTATTTCTTGTCCGACGCTGCGATGAATGGTGAGGGGTTCTTCAAGATAGACAGAGTCTCCGGCACCATCAGAACCGCTCTGCCCCTCGACTTCGAGGAGAGGCAGGTTCACAGTCTCTCAATTATAGCCAGAGACAGGGGCGAGCCTCCGATGTCCGCTGAGACCGTTGTCATCGTCGAGGTCGTCGACGTCAACGAAAATCTCCACCCTCCGGTATTCGACGACTTCGTTGTATCGGCGACCGTTTTCGAAAATCAACCCGCCGGCACTCTTGTTACCACTCTCAAGGCCACCGACGCTGATTCCGTCGGCGGTGACTCCAGGGTCAGCTACACCATTCGCGGCGGCGACGGCATCGGCATATTCTCCATTGACGAACAAGGTTAGTATTGTAAACCTGTGGTGTCGCTTTAATTTGCTTTCGACCGTGAAACGACGGCAAATGTTTGGTATTAACAGCTCCAGAGCTCCCATCGATAAAATACCAAGGGAACGACCCGGTCGTCGTAATTAATCAACGGTTTCTCTAAACTCCGGCAGACCGAGTCTCTAATCGTCTCTAATCGGTCATTTTACGGTGGCTACCCTAAGCCGACTTGCCCTTTATTTTTTCAAATTATATTTATGTTAACGATGTCAACTCGTTATTATCTTTACGAACTCGTAATTCTCGGTCGGCTAACCGATGCGGTCACAACTTGCGAGACTTGTTCCACCTCGATTTATCCATTAAGGCATAAACCAATAAATTTCTTCCGGTCAATTAAACGGGGCATCAGAAGTTGGACGTAAACTATCCACCGTAGACACAAATGACGCGAATCTACGCCCCTCGTTTCCGACCCGGAAACTCCTTAAATTTTTATTACCTTGACCGCTATTATACGTCGGAGACCGAGGTCGACCCAATTAGCCAGATAAATTTTCCACCCTCATCGGTTATTATAGCGTCCTAAAACTTTGACGATAAAAATAATTACCAATCGCGATCGTACGATAATTTTTATTCCGCTAATCAGCTCTCATTAATCACGAGGCCTTTCAAATCGACCATTTAATTTAGAGACGAGAAGTACGCTTAGTAGTCGCATGGCTTTGACCAATTGAGGTTCGAAACCTATCAAAACTGAACGAACGTTCGTCGAGATAAGCGAGGAATTTTCATCGTTGACAAGCGGTATCTAGTTAATAATCGTCACAAGGTAGCTGCAAGGACGGAAACTTTCATTCAACTCAAAGCTGTGTATAATCTTCCGAGGTAAATTTACACAGAATATAACGTGGACTTGTTTTATTGAGGTAGCGTGGAGGGTACGTCGCTTTTCCTGAACTAGTTCTTGCCTGGCCGTTGGAGGGAATCGTTTTGGTATTGTAGTACGCATAAAGAGGGTAACGCGAGTCAACAATAGGCGAAACACAACGCGTTTGCGCGCAACGGCTTATCGCCAGCGCAAGGTTCTTAGAAACGCACAGATACCCGGAGACGCGGTTGGACCGTCGAAGCAACGACGCCAGGCACGCGAGTTTAACGTTTTGGATTATAACCTAGGGTAAACTGCATCTCGAATGGGGAAACGTGATATAGTTGAACCTATTAATGGTGGCTTACTTGTAAGGAATCGTGTTCATTTTTGCACGATGAAGGGCCCAAGTTGTATAAAGTCGGCAATCACAGCCTAGAGTTTCTCTCAGGACTTGTAATAAGGTGGCAATTAATAGTCGATATTAAGTCCGCGTAACCACCCAGTAACGCTGCCGAATAACGCAGACCGTCGCCTTTTCCGACTCCCTTCAAGGAAAGCTTCCGATGCCGCTGTACCTGCTGAGTATCGCGTTTCGTCTCCGTACTGAAAATGTTATTTACATCGAGAGAAAATTTTTTTCACTTCGCCTTGCGCGAGTTTCGCTTTGGTATATGGTTCGATTGAACCATAACGCAATATATTATTTTTTTCTTTTTCTAAACTTCGGTAGCATTGGCCCCTCTTATTTATAACGTTGAAAATAAATGCAGGTATAAATGAAACAGGGTGAGAGATTGTCGAATCCGGAAGTAGGTACATGCGTCTACTGGAAAATGTCAGTCGTGTAAGGCAGATGTTAAATCGACGATCTCTGGTATGAGTCAAATACTTTACTGGGATATTATATACCTATATAGAGAAATTGCACGTCATCCGATATAATGGCCAATATCAGTGATACGGTATAGAGAAGCGATTGGCAAAGCGAACCATCGTAACCTGCCAAGTTACTTTTGTCCTCATATTTTTTATTGCCGTTGTAACAACAGCCGGGGACGACGGTGGCTGAAAGCTACGTTTTATACCCACTGCATGTCTATATACCGTAGAAAAACACTCCAAAGAGCGTTGGCAATTTTATGCGACTATTATAGGTGTAATAAAATGGGCAGAAAAGAAATACACCCAATGTGAAATAGACATGACCATCTAGTATAAAGCCGTCACGAAAGGCAAACAGTTCCGATTTCTCGAACTATGTGTTATATTATACTGCCAAACAAAAAGAAAAAAACAAAAACAAAAGAACAAAAGAAAGAAAGAAAAAAAAGACGAAACAAACGAAGGAAACGGAAGAAGAGAAAGAAAAAAAATTTTGCAAGCCTCCGGGATACGGTAACATTGCTACGTGCTCTGTGCTAAATCTGCAGCTCAGCCTTATCCGCCTCCGTTTTATCGCTTCGGGTACGTGAGTACATATTTCGAACTCAGACTGCGAATCACTGGGTAATTTTGCGGCGAGGTCTCTGCTGCTTAGTATCAAGAGAACCATATTTTCTTCCTCGAACTGGGTTCCAGAGAACTAGTCACATGATCTACGGGATTACTCTCGAGCTGTTGCAGCAAGGTCGGAAAAAGTTTTTGATCGTTCGTTGGCGATGGTTGGTAGAAGTTGTTTTTGACGCGACATAAGATCTTCGCGGGTGCATTTGTTATGCGCACATTTAACGATCCGCTTATGGAGCTTTCTTCTTTCAGTAAGTTTCACGGATGATCTCCAATCCGCGATGCAGGCACCAGCTTTGCTATCACAGCTCCTCTCGCTCGATTTTCATCTGCACTAATTTTTCGTCGATGCATAGAAATCCGTATTCAGGGCGACCGACTCTGTAAACCGCCTGCCGATTATAGTCAATATCGATCGAGATTCACGTCGGGCGAAAGGAACACAAATCTAGAGCGACACGACGGCGTGTATATTTGCATATTCAATACCTGCCGAGTAAATATTCATAAGTCATGCGGATGCGGCGCGTACGCTGCCGCACCAACGCCCGAAGCGGAACTCGCTATACCTACCGGCTGAAAATTCTTCTTCATTAGTAGCTCACAAATGTCGGCCGTTATTCCTGATCTCTGGACAGTCTGTTGTAACGTCCAGCTGCTGCTGGCTGGGGAATTTATTCATCAGTTTGCTTTTAACTCGTCGCGTTCCGCCCCCGAAGCTTGCGGCGCTGGAGGTTTGCAGAATAATCGACGCGTGATTTGGAAGTGTAATTATCCATTATTGTCCCTGTCAAACGTATCTAGTCGACGTCTACCAGTGTCTAGGCTTTCAGGCATATCGGCCCGCTAATAGAGATTCAATTCTATTCAATGAGATCCATCGCCTCGGGCCTCGACAACGGTTCTGTTCAGCTTGCGGCTGTATCAAGTGATGTATTATGCACTGCTGCACCGCCGCGACTAGAATCTGCATCGCTTCGTATACAGTCTCGCGTAGGATTCGAAAATTGGTAAATGCGTCTTTGAAATTAGGTAATTATTCGTCATCGGTCTGTGAAGGTTTTTCCCCCGGGGAAGAAACTGCCGACCCGCACGATCGTGCGCGATTCTTTTTCCGACGGAGAGGAGAATAGAGCGCGAGACAACTTGCGTCCATCAATTTGGCGAATCCAAAAATAAATGGAAAGCGCAGTGACTGACGCGTGGGACATGGTTTTTATTGTATCAATAGGACACGCCGGTGGAATAATATATATCCCGTCCAATTCGTACTAGGACATTGTTTCGGGGGATTTGAATTTATTGCTATTCTCAGCGGGTAAACGAGACACGAACGATAACAATACGAATTTCTCCTTCTACCCTTTATTTGACACAAACTCTGTGCTTCCCCGCTCTTCTTTTACCCTTGCCTGCATTCTATTTTTTTCTTTTTGCCAGAATATTTTGCAGCGGCGTTCGCGCCCACCAAACGAACGGGCGAATACCGTGGTTGTTAATATTTGTGTGAAAATAATTCACTCGTTGTACACCCACTTCCAAACGAAAGTATTGAGGTATACATGATCAATATTTGCGGTTTGACGTCGTTGCGCAACTAATTCTCAGATTGAAAACCTTGCAGGACGGCAAAAAAATACCCCAAATTTCTTATCCGTCTGCAATTGATCGCTCCCTGATCTTGCGAGACCGGAGATAATTGTACTGGCATCTGGTGGATGCGACTATAACGATGAGTGCAAAAGGTAGAATCAATTTTGTGATAAATTTAATCGTGGATTCGGCTCAATCGTCACGCCGTCAAAGAGGCTTCTAAAGTAGTTTTCGAATGAAGGATAGACAAATACAGATTGTTAAAAATTGTTCGGACACTGGATTCCTTTTACTTAGAAACACCCAGGGGGATCGGGTAAAATTCATGATACCCTACCGGACACTGAGTATTTAGCCTTTACTCGACGGCGTATCACCTCGAGTCGTGTAATCGCGTTGCCGTACGGTGGTGAGTACAGTGGTGAACTACTGAAATCGCTTTTTTACGTCGCCTTGCAGCGGCGATCCATTAGTTGAAGAATCTTGGGAATTCCGGAAGGCGGAATAAGTGGGTGTTCGTACATGTATAAACGTACATACCCAAGCGTAAACGGTCAAGAATCATTGGCTTGCTATTAAGTGCATCCTGCAGTGGATCGAAGCAAAACGGCTAATCGAATCAAGTCGTGGCACAGTTTGGCGAAGTGCGTTAATCGTTCAACACAAGATAGAAGAGCTTCAAGGGAATAAACGTGAAACCGTAGTACCTAATGGGTTATACGTGTTTCGCTTGAACCCCGCAGCTTCCATTGCACGATGGTTGAACCTCGGATACGAGCTGACTGGCAACAAGCAAGCTGTAACGAGGGATTGAATAACGCGGAGCTCATCACAACTCCGCGCTTGAAAGTTTCTCTTGGAAAGAATTTTAGGCACGTTTCGCAACTGGCACGATTCCCCCGAGTGAACTTGGAGAAAAGAAGGAAAAAAAAATACTATCGAGCTTTGATTGTTAGAGAAATACCAATTAGCTGGTAATCACCGACACTCAACTTCACTCACTCGTTCTCCGTTACTTCGCGTCCCAGCGGTTTCACATGGAAATTGAAATTCACCAGGAATCATCATTTGCCGAGCTCATAGCTCCATCACTCCCTCTGTAGTACGCTTCGAGCCGTCTCAAGCGAGCGGTTCGCTGAAGCACCCCATTTCCTTAAACGCCTATCCCACACCCTTACAACTACCTCCCCTTCTTCCTGCATCCAGAATGTTTTCACCAATAGTGCACTTTCCATACTCGAGGCGACGACAGCGTCGCGGTGAATTCATAATGCACTTTCCCGCGTGTTGCTTGCTTGAAAAGACGCCAGAGCTAGGAGAGTAACTACGTATAAGAAGGGTAAGACCGACCAGGAAGTGCCATTCTTACCCGCCAGTCTCAACTTCGGGCATTGAGTCTGTGACCGACTATCTACGTTATCGGAAAAATACCTTTTGATTTTTCAGTCAACGTTCAACCTGGTTTCGGACAAACGATACAATTCCACCTGTTGGCCGCAATTCTATGAGGAAATAAACTCAGACTTGATATTAATTCATACTTGTGTCGTTTCGGCTATCTGAGTATCATGTGAAGATCAAAGCTTTGCGTGACAATTCTTGTTGAATTCATTGTCAGACTTCATCCTGTGAACAATGTTTACAGTCAACACCTAGAATCGTTATCCACAGATGAGTTTTATCTGATACGTTTACCGATCAATGAAAACCAATCTCTCCGTCACTTATCGCCGAGTACAAGAAATAATGAAATGAAGCAGAAAAAAAGAAAGGAAAAAAAAAACACCAAATGAAACAACTGATATACATTGCTTCTCTCGTGACACAGATTTATCCATTTTTCTTGTTTCCGTGTACGATGAGGTGCTCGAAAATGTAGAGGACAATAACGGTATATTCAGACACATTCTGCACCATTCCCCTCTACAACGGTGGGTATAAATTCCACGTCGCACAGGTATTTTCGCGGTACACGTATCCAGACGTCTGACTGACTGACTGACTGACTGACTGACTGACTGACTGACTGCGCTAGTGAGACAGTTCAGAAAACACATCATCGCCCGTATACGCACGCACGCACGCACGCTCGCATACGTATTACGGCGTGAAACGCACCCTCCGACTTCCGGCACGGCAAGATCCCTCGGGGATCTCTCCCCCCGTCTTCCATTGCATCCTCCGCTATTCGACTTCCTTTACAACTCTCCGCGGGAATTTGATAAGTTCCCTTCTCTACCATCTTATACTCGCACCACTGCTGTGGGGTGTTGTGAAAGAAAGAAAGAAAGAAAGAAAGAAAGAAAGAAAGAAGGTTCTTCCATCCAATATGACGAATAGAAAGGCGAGCGTGTTTGAAAATGGAAAACTACTACGGTAATCGTATTGTTATATCGCTTAAATCACTTCGTACATGACGTTTGCGACTTTGCTGTTTCTCTTTGCCATTTCTATGGCCAGTTATTCTTGATGTAATTACGGTAATTCCGAATCAACTCCGCGCTACAAAATTCGCGTATACCGCATCATATCTGGCGTGGTAAATGGAACAATTCTTTTTCTTCACGTACCGGCAAACTAGCTGTCTGAATAATTCTCTCCTTTTTCCTTCAATTTGTCTGTTTTTACAGTTTGCTCGTGGCTCAACTATGCTGCGCAAAAATTCAAAATCCTCATCAATATGGAGAGGAAGGTGACGCGTGGATCTCTATTCCTTTTTCCCTGCTTAAAAAGCGACATAATGGATCGAGAGACTCACTGTCTCCGTATGAATCGGCGGGATCAGCAAGGGCGCGGGTCACAATGACTGGGATTTGACTCGTGCTCTTTCTTATCTAACCGATTCAAATGCGAGGCGACATCTCATTCGGCTTTTCACCTCTCTTATCGCATGTTTCGTCACACGTATTCTTCCGTATTTTTTTTTTTTTTTTTTTTATCGTATATCAGGACCAATTGTTGAAACGAAGCTTCGTCTCCAGTTTACACATACATCTATAATTATTTATCATCACCCAAATTCAAATTATGCCTTCTGCAACGCGGAGAAAAATACGCAGCAGCCCAGACTTTATAGTTTGGTTAAATTTTGTCTCACACGGGAAACGGAAAAGGTAGCCCACTCGGTTTTCTTCCGAGTATGTTTAATGTGAAAACACACTAGACGAGTGAAAAAATATCTGGGTCTTTGATTCATGGGCTTATAACATAACGGGGAAAAATAACTCTTGGTGCCGGGTTGATTGGGAGTCAACAAAGTTGAGTCTTGCCAGAACTTTGCGCCTCTTTACGTATCACGTACAGCATCTCTGATTAGATGAACGAAACGGTGCACATATATGTATAAATATTTTGTTTACGCGTTGTATAAATTACCCTATAAATATATTTAAGCTTAGAGGCCTATCGACAGCGTACAATTACTATTGATCGATAGTGTGTGTGCATCAAACTCGCTCTGTACGGATAGCTCTTCAATGAATTTTTCTTGTAGGTAGAGCGTGAGTTGTAACAAATTCCTCGGATCTGGAATGGCATTTTTTCAAAAGCTGACGACAGTCTGCTTAAGCGCAACTCTTGACGGACTTTAATTTAACGACGTTTGATCATCTTCGAACGATGGGGAATCAAATGGCGTAAACTTTTACCTGAGCGTTTCTCCCCTTCGAGTCACTTCTCTTTCATCTGGTTTTTCGCGTCCAGATTTACGCTGGAGTCGTAGGTACTAATCATTCGTAGAATTTACTCGAAAGGAATTGGTGATCGTTAGACCTTCAAATAATGGTTCATTGTCAGTGGAACTTGGACCTTGCCGTCGAGTTTCAAAAGCGTCTTGGCGCACCCTTCACGCGATTTTGCATTATAGATGCTTTACCTAAAATTCAGAATTGGGTATTATTACTTGTGAATTGGTGAACCGAGAAAGTTGAAATTGCGGTGGATTTATTCATTTCCTTTTCACGCGTCTGTGAACTCTTCGAGTTGTAGGGAACAAAAAGAGGATGAATGATATAAATGGGGTGAGGGGGATTTCCCACGTATTATATCACAGACACCCGGCTGACAAACTGGCCAGAAACGTGATTTCAAGTTTTTTAATAAATTTCAGAGGAAGAAATTTCTCGTAGCACGGAAAGAGATGTTAAACCAGTCGCGGCCCTAGATTCCACATTCTAAATTACGTCAAACTTTATTTTTCCCTCCACCTTTCCGCTTTTTTTTTTTTCTTTTATTACGTCCGTTTTAATATTTTCATACCGTTGTTGACGCATTTGTCGCTGTAGGATTCTTCCGCTTCGAAAGCGTTACATGAATGTATCAACGAACAAACTCTGCACCCTCTAGTTTTATTTGGCACCTGAATGTTTTTCTTTCATTCTCAATTTTTTCGCACCATAACATATTACCTGCGCGTTATGTAAATATCATCTATTACACAAAAATCAAGGTTAATAACGGGAGTACAGATTTCCCATCCCTTACGACTTATCCGCGAAAACGATCTGACGAGTATACCAATACGAATAACTTTCGGAGCAAAGTGAGTAAAGTCGTCAAGAATTAATACATCGAAGTGGATGACCGGGTTGAGAAGTTTGTGATCTTTTTTTCACCACTCTTTCACCGTCCTCTTTCTTTCATACACCGTACCTACTATCAGTTTGCTCGCCTTTCACTCGGCAATATATGTATTTAGCGGTTTCTTCCGAGTTGTCTCTAAACTTGACAACCTCGAAGCCACACGTTGTGTTGGACGAGGGACGGTCGTGTGGTGGGGTAAAGAAAAAAGTCGTTAAATAACAATGAAATAAATGTACATTTTACATCTACTCGAATTAATCCCTATAAATAATTCAATCGCCATCTCATATTCAAACTTACAACTTTGTTAGTGGAGATGAAGAAGAAAAAAAAAAGAAAAAAAAAAAAACTGCACTTCGAACCCGATCGTCGCGCGGCCATACAACCGACTATGCCTGCCGCGGTCATTGTCTCATCGTCGGTTCTGAATAGAGCTGCACGAGCGTGTGCAGGGCCTTTCACGAGCGTGTAACGTCACTTCCGCCGCCCTCGGTCTCAAGCCCCTGCGAAAACCGGTACCGCCGCAGGACACGATATACCGAGTTACGGTGTGTTCCTCCAGCCAAGACGGCGTCGTGTTGCATCTGCGTGGCTGCGCGTAGCATTGCGTAGGTGGTACAACCGGGACGAAATTGCAATATTAGCACGGCTGTAGTCGAGCTAGATTGCAGAGAAGATTTGGAGAGGAATATAGGGGAACTCACGGTCAAGCCGCGCGGAATGAATTATTAATTAACTGAAAAGGTGTTGCCGGAATAATTTCTTTATAATGGTATACTTCGTATCAAGATGCGGCACAAACCTTGCTACGGCATTTCAATTTCACACTGCAGAGGCAATTGAGTACGATTTGGACTGCTGTATTCCCGCTGTTATTACTCTACTCGTAAAACTTGTACCGATCCCACCGCCGCGCAGTGACGGAATACACCGGCCCACAAAAAAAAAAAAAAAAAAACAAAAATGGTCCTCACCTTTGACCGGACCTACCTACCTTTACGTATTTTGTCTCGCTGAATCCGAATCCGAAGTCGGTTTTGCCCGTACACCCTCAGAATTTTGAGTAAATTGCAAAAAACCATAAAAATCGCCAAAAATTAGCAGTTACGGTAAGAAAAAAATTCATGGAACTATAGACCAAGTATGATTTTTATGTATTTTGGTTTACTGAATCCAAATCTGAAGTTTATTCAACCATAAGCCATTTAAAATCCAAGTAAATTGCAAAAAACCCCTGAAAATTGCGGAAAATAGCAAAAAATCTCTGAAAATTTAAAAAAATTGATGTTGTGATGAAAATCATTTTTTTAATCAAAACAAAATATATATTACGTTATTTGATTCGCGGAATATAAATTTAAATTTATTTTTCAGATTTTGATGGCTTTCCAGTCTTGTAATTCTTTATTAATTTTAAATTTCAACAATTTGTAAATAAATATAAATTTAAAGTTTATTTGGCCCGTTAGCCCTCAAAAAAATTAAGTTAATGCGGAAAATTGCACATATAGTAATGAAAAAAATTGATCGAACTTAATTAAATTTATTTCTATCAAAAAATCTTTTTAAAAACCATACGAAGATAAGGAACGACCTTTATAATTTCAAGCTGTTCTTCGCTTGTGTCGAACCCCTTTGTCTTCGAATGACCTACGCAAAGGGTTTCTTTTTCACTTTCTGTTTTCATCGGGTACATCTCTCTTCAGTGTCCAGCAATGATCTGCGATCATATTGACATTCCACTTTCCTTGATATCGACTCCCCATTTCACTTATGTCTTGGTGGAATCTTTCGCCTTGCTCTTCACTGTAGTCGCCAAGATTTTCAGGAAAGTGTTGAAGGTGAGAATGTAAAAAATGCAATTTAAGATTCATTAAGCAACCCATAGTATCGTAATTGTCCAACAACTCTTCAACTAAATTTCCGTAACTTTCACTCTTTTTATTTCCCAAAAAATTTTCTGGCACAAGCTAACCTTCAATTTTTTGCTATTTTTCGCAATTTTCAGGGGTGTTTTTGCAATTTACGTAGATTTTAAATGGCTTATGGTTGAATAAACTTCAGATTTGGATTCAGCGGACTAAAATACATAAAAATCATACTTGGTCTATAGTTCCATAAATTTTTTTCTTACCAAAACTGCTAATTTTTGGCGATTTTTATGGTTTTTTGCAATTTAATCAAAATTTTGAGGGTGTACGGGCAAAACTGACTTCAGATTTGGATTCAGCGCGTCAAAATACATAAAGATAGATAGGTCCGGTCAAAGGTGCAGCCCACTTTTTTTTTGTGGGCCGGTGATATCATTTACCGTAAAATTACGCGCTATAAGTTGTACGTGAACGGAGAAAAACAAAAAAAGGATTGGATAGACAAGCATTGCGTAACGCTGCACTCGATGCAGGTCAAGGAACTCACAAATCTCCGAAGAGTGATTTCAGTATCCTCTGCCAGTACCGATATACTGTACTGTATTGTACCGCGCCGCATAACATACCGTGCAGCAGCAAACGCTATTCGTATACATATAAAGACGCTCTTTAGCTACACAAGTCACTATACTTACATCGCGATAAAAGTTGGAGCGTATTGATGTATGTACCTTCCGTTCGAGTCCAAACTAACAGGATTTCGAAGAGGGTCAGAGGTTCGAGGGAAGATTGAATGACGTGACGGTAACAAAGCGAGAGGAACGAGCTAGAGCGTGCAACAGATAGATGGATTGGTTGATACAACGAGATAAAGAAAGTGATAGAGAGAGAGAGAGAGAGAGAGAGAGAGAGAGAGAGAGAGAGAGAGAGAGAGAGAGAGAGAGGGCGAAAGAGGACGACAGGCGGGCGAGTGACAGAGAAGAGGAGGGGTTCTAGCCGCTCAATTTAGCCACTCTCTTCGCGAAATACACGGCCAAACTTTGAATTCGTATACCGACCAAGAAGAGAACGACGAAGACGCTCGACGCACAAACTTTCGGATATTTACTGCGCGCGCTAAGTTGCGAATTCTTCACTCCCTCTTCCACAATTGGAATACTTTAACAAATTACAAGTTGTGTGCAGTGGTCTCTACTGATGCTCCTCAAGGAAACGAATTATCCGGAATCCCGTTGCGGAGTGAGAGGGGGGTCGCTTCTTGACTTGTGCACGTTTCACCATCAAGTATGGAAAATCATTAGCAGTGCAATTATTGCCGATGGAGTTATGGTATAACTTTAACGCCCAAGTGAGCCAATCATTTCAATTTCAGATACGAGAGCGTAACGATTCCCGATAACTCTTGAAGATTTTTGAAAATGGTGGTAGTGAAACGCCGTAACTGAAACCATTTCTTCATACAGCAGTGGTTATCTATCTAAAGGTAGATCAGAGAGTATTATAGAACACGATTACGTGCCCATTGAAGATTCAGAGATAGGAAAGAGCACGTCTACTGGCTCGGATACTCGAGCATCCGGCGCAACGGCCAGGTCGTAACATCGAAACGCGTGTAAGAATTATTTTCCCCTAACCCCCCCATAGGAATCGGAATGCGATAGTTGCGAGATATAAGCCGATGAACGATCATTTATCACGAATGGCGCAGCATAGAAAGGTGCTTTGCATAATGTATTCCAACAATCTGGATACTCTTAGCGGAGGTGTCAGTGTTGGTAGTGCTGGTAGTGCTGGTAGTGCTGGTAGCGGTGGTAGTGGTGCGGTGGTGTTTTCAGAACGTATTCAACATTTACGAGTCCGCGGCATGAGCAACGACGACGTATTACTTCGCCGGCAACGGCGGCTCGGTCTCTTATCGCACCGTTCAATTCACTGCGAAAATAATTTTCACAGCTTTAGTCTGCCCTGTAATTGGCTCCGGTGATGTACTCGCTGCCATATATCATAACGACGATTATTATTACTCTCACAGTACTTGGATTAATGGTATATTGCTTGAATTACGCAACTTATGAGCTTGCGCTCCTATCTCGCGTGTCCAGTTACTCACCACGTGACTTTCCTAAGTACATTATACGTATGCTACATATGAATCCCGTGTCTCGACACAACGTTTCACACGCTCTCGTAGTCACACGGCTCAAAGATGCCCAATTTGACACTGTGTATAATTTTCGGAACATAACACTGAAACCTCAAAGTTCGAAACATCCCTATTTATTGGAATTAGTTGTTACTGTAAAGCAAAAGCTTGATTTCTTCTTATACCGCATAGAGAAGGGATACGTCCGCGAAATATGACGGTGTAAATTCTCGGCCGAAGTATAACAGCTATAGCTGTACATGTACGCACCTACCGTGCTTTGCCGTTGGGACCCCGGGATTCATCTATCATCGCGATGATCGCCTGTATGCATCATGCATTTTTACCATCCCGTATAGATATATGTAGTTGTACGTATGTTTCTTACCTGCTGCATTCTTACCGCTTTCTTACTACCTCGACTACGAGTTTCTCGCCAGTTTCTTCGTTATTCGCACCTTCGGCGTGTGCAACCTCGAGAAAGTCGGGCAACGAGGCCGCGTGTGTTCCACGGAAGACGGATGTCACGCCTCACGGATCACATACACATTTTTCAATTTTGGCACGTATGTGATTTCCAAATTTGGCAATAAGGATAGAGGGCGGGGAGAAGGTGGGGAAAAATCGGGACTGAATCAGTAGTACGTATCGTCGGTGACTGGATGGCTTACGTTAAAATACCTCGAAACATCCTCTCTTCATCGCGTTCGCATTTTGCCCTCGATATTTCACGAAGAATGAACAGTAGGTTCTTGGCTAAGAGGATACAGAACGCTTCCCTCGGAGTGTGAAAGATTAACCGGTTTAAGTATAGGCGTGAGATTTTCGACTCATCCAAGTCCTCAAGGTTTTCTTTCTCCCCTTCCTTTTGTTAATCCCGAAGCGTACAACGGCAGCCTCCATCATCGCGTGGTAGAAGTGTTGAGACGTTGAAAAGTCTAGAAGAGATCGTACGTCATCTGCAAATGATAGCGGATGATACTCCAGCATTGAAAAGGGGATTCGTTTCAGTGCGTACATTCAAGACGAAGACTCTTGCATGAGAGGTGGTTAGGTGATTTGGTATATATATACATACCCTAAACCCTATACATATATTCAGAATTTTCGGTCGAGTGAATGTGCTCCTTCAGCCCCAACGATTGAATAGTTGAAATTTCTTTTAAACAATCCATAAATCACTCCTCCTCCTCCTCCTCCTCCTCCTCCTCCTCCTCCTCCTCCTCCTCCTCCTCCTCCTCCTCCTCCTCCTCCTCCTCCTCCTCCTCCTCCTCCTCCTCCTCCTCCTCCTCCTCCTCCTCCTCCTCCTCCTCCTCCTCCTCCTCCTCCTCCTCCTCCTCCTCCTCCTCCTCCTCCTCCTCCTCCTCCTCCTCCTCCTCCTCCTCCTCCTCCTCCTCCTCCTCCTCCTCCTCCTCCTCCTCCTCCTCCTCCTCCTCCTCCTCCTCCTCCTCCTCCTCCTCCTCCTCCTTCTTCTTCTACTCTTTGACAAATCTCCTGCCATTCTATAACCATGTGCAACTGCATGATCCGGTCCTCCTCTGCTGCTGCTGCTACTGCTGCTCAGTTGTAACAGCCTATTTCCTCAGCGAGAACTTTGCAGTCAGTAATCTGTGATTCTTACACTTCAAAAGTCACTGTAACCATGTGACGAATATCGACGAACTATGACCAAGCTGTGATCCACCGATATTCGAACTATGCGGCTCGATTAGGTCGAAGTTAGAAACTGTGATTGTACTTCCAAGCTTGATCCCTTGCCGCTAACTAAGCGCCACTTTGGTCATTAATTAGCCTGATCAAACCGATGCGCGAACTTAACCCCACAAAAACAACACCCGCTATATCCCGGCTGTATCGACTACTCTGCACATCGTTCGATAGCTTGTGTATAATCTGTACACAAAGCGAGGTTAATCCATTATACAGGGGCCTCGTCGTGACGCTGATGAGTTACGGCATCAATAGTTTCGTATACAAGAAGTTGTGGCCGAGAAAAAGCAAACGAGGCGAGTATCTTTGGCCAATTTTTTTTTTGTTCCCATGCTTTACGGGGAAAAAACCACCCGAGCAAACATTTAGAGGCACTCGCCTCGCAATATAGTCACACTAATCGGTCCGATGACTAAATTCGAAATTAGTAGGTGGATTAGTAATGGAATTGTTGCTCCGTTGGTCTCGCAGGGGCATAACGACGGGGAGGGCCAGACCAGGTAATTACCGATTCTATTGGTGTTAAATTGTCGCGTCGAATAGCTTGTATATCGGTGAGGTGAATCTCGAGTTGATATACATGTAATAACGAGAGACACGGCTAAAGCTGATAGTCCGTAACTGTGAAATAGTATGCCGATGAAAGCGCGGGTGAAAAACACTCGCAGAGCTTTCATTACCTTATCACAGATAAATTGTCCTAGTTTCTCCGACATTCAAAATCTGAGTATTCCCGAGCTGTGGTACATAATTCCGGCCCGACGTGGACGACGATACATGGGCTACTATAATTTTGTCATATGGAGAGAACGAACGAACAGCAAAACTCAAACGCGTATGTAACGGGTAACTTGCGGTTGGTATATCTATACGAAAGCTGGCCAGTGTGGCTTTAGAATTAATGAAAGCGTTGCGGACCGCGTTATTTCCTCGAGTCGGTAAATTGTAAATGAGATAAATAGTAGCGAGGTTCTCTAGTTCCCCGTGTTATATACAGTACGTAAGTCTAGAGGAAACTCAATTTGTGCTTTTACGTAGTGTTTATATGTCGTAGGAACGACGAAATAACACCCGCTAAAGTTTATCTCGATATGAATTTTTTTTTTCTGTTCTCATTTTTGAATATTCATTTTCACTCCTTCTCTACCCTCCCTTTATTCGGTGCTGCTGTCGGCCATTTCGTTGTACCGGACGTCCGCTTGCCCGCGCGTTTTATTTCTCCTCTCTTGATCCGAATTATTACAACTTCGCGATAGGTACACTTCACATGCATCCGTCGAACGGATATGAGATTTTCGCAGCTAGACCTTCCAACGTCCGACGTGGAAAAATCCGAACTAAAGAACTTGAAGAATAGTGAGTTTCGAAAGTAACGCGTATCTGTATTCGAAAGGGCAAATAGAATGCCGAGTTCGGATTCACGGTCTGAGTTTCGAAAAATCCGATTGACCTAAAATTATCGCCGGTTCGTTATTCAATATGCATGTATATGCTATACATATATCTGAGTGTGGTTCGATCCCGTTCGTTAGCTGAACCAATACATTGAAAGCCTTTCGTCCTGGGTACTCCTGAAGGACGTACGAGTCTCTAGGCCGTTTTTAAAATTTCATGTGTCGGGTTACTTTTCAACCACTGACGAAGACGGAAAGAAAAAGACAGACAATTATAATGCCGATGAACAATATGAACATTCTCTTCGCTATTATCAAGTTGCAATTCCTCTGCCCGATGGCTTTCTCTAATTTCCTATAATGAAATACCGATCGATATAACTCGTCGACAAAACCGCTGCCGCCGTTCAATAATAAATTTCAAGTACATCAAAGGTTTTCCGATTCCAACACATCGTCTAACGGTTTCATAAATATCCTATGATCGAGCGGACACAGAGGTAAAAGAACGAGGAGCCAGATCGGAGTAGGTGAATTTCTGCCTCTTCTCTCACACGGTTATCCAGGGGTCAGTTGCTTGCAGGATACGCGCTTCCAGGCAACAGTGCTGCGAAGGCTCTTCAAATATTCAGTCTTATCGATGCAGTTGAGGTGAACGGCACCTTGCACCGGTGCAATCGGCAAGGGACGGTGATGTAACGCACGGTCGTACGGTGTATACCACCCCCAATGAATTCTCGGCGATTAATATAGGATACGTTTGTTTTTCCGGGGATAAGTAAATCCGTTTTCCGATCCTACGTTCCCCTCATTGAAAATCAGCCAAGCGGAATAAGATAAGGATACCCAGTGCCCTAACCGTTTTTAAAATGGAGCATACGCTCACCAGCTCCTGAGTGTCGCGAAAGTTTCGCGGGTATGTACATACATCGAGCACAAAAGCTTCACCGGCCAGTGTTTTCCACTCGGTGGAAGAATAAGCCGTTCTGTTCCGGTACTCTCGGCTATACGCATCGTTGAACTTGAGTTCAAGACGTGTCGCAGGATGCAATGATGGCCACCTCCAGCAGGAGGGTAACGTGCCTTCGCGATATCCTGGGTGACGGTGGTCACGAGGAGAGGAGACGGTCGTGCGGTGAGGCCAGTCTAGTGCCGAATGCACTTATGCCCACAGGAATTTCGCACCGACGAATGTTAAGTTTCACGACACTCAACGCGACGGCCTTCGTTCTCTGGAAACTCAGGATCGTTGTTGGTTACTCATTCATTGTCCAACATAACAAGAGCTGTTTAATTTCTCCTCCAATCGTAATGTATTTTTGGTCCTGTTTCAGGTAACTATCAAACGCTGTCTTATTGTATCTACTACTGTCAGTCTGGTGAGTTGTTTTATCACGTATTCGTTTGTGTTGCGCATGTGTGACGAGTTTAGGTATGTCCAAGTTCGTGTGATATTCTTCATCGTCCTGCACCGGGGTTTCGGGCGACGCCGACGCGCGACGCCCGGAGTGATCGAAACATTTCAAGTATCCCGTGCACACCGACGCGCTTGCGTATAATAACCTTGCCCGTTTTCTCCCTCCAAGTATCCGAGAAATCTTCAGCGCGCCGCCGGCTAATGAACCGGTTATTATTAGTCCCGGTGTAAATATAAGCGCAACGCCCTACCGTTCAGGTTCGGAAGGTGTATATCTCAGCCCATCACAGCGCCGCGATCCGTGTTCCGCTAAATGTTCCGTTCTGAGATTAGTTTTAGGTATAAAATTTGTATTTCGCGGAGTAAAAAATCGTCTTTCAATTGCTCTGGGGTCATTTTATTCTCATCGGCTGCCGGCGACGGGAGAATCACAATCGATGCTTCGACTACCCTCAAGTCCTTCTGATTTTTTGCCGGTCACAAAACCGGAGCAGGACTGGCCAAGTGAGCGAGGACGACGACCATCTTCATCACGGAGAGAACGAATAGCCTGCAGAGGTAGAATGGAGTAAAAGAAGCAGAATTCACACTACGGAGCGACCGAACCTGCCTCTTCGTTATTTCCCACCGTCCTTAAAACCCCCTGCATCAAACAGGAGGTAAGATCCATGCTCTCGTTTGGTCGCAAATTACGTCATTATACAAGTACGCCGGAGAGGAGCTCCGCGAAACGAAGAGGATTTCACCCCTGCCGTCGCTCCTTTCCTCCGTCTCCGTTCGCCCCCACTTTTTCCAACATTAGTCGCGGAAGTGATACGCTTCGCATTCACCTACGTAGGTATTCTTAAAATGTACTCGGGGTTTCTTTTTTTGTTGTATTCTTTTTTTTCTGGGCTCGTTCTCTCTGTATATAGCAGATATTTATCACCCTTGAAATTTGTATATCCCAAAGAAGAAGAGGGCGGGGTTCGCGAGAGTATCTCGATACAAGTTTCAGGAATCTGAAATCGACCTGATATGGATTCCTCAGAAACTAAACAATCCGTTGGTAAAACAAGCGACTGTAGTCAAATATTATTAGGCAAAGCTGAAGTTGGAAAGAAAATTATTAAAGAAAAAACAAAACTGTTTCTAAAAAAATTGATATCTCGTCATGAGAACTTATATCGGTCCATTCGTCCATTTTAATTTTCACCCCCTAGGTCACCGGGCTGATACACTTACTTGACAGATAATTTATTTGAGGTTACGCCCTCCGAGTGGAATCGTTGAATAATAATCATCAGAAATTACCGCGCCTCTAACTAGAAGCTATTTAAGGTAGTAGTCCGGTGTGACGACCGAAATTTAGACGTTTTTTCATGATTTTTTTTTAAAAAGTAAATAAAATGCTATCGTTTTAAAGTTTTTACATGTTTTTATTGGTGTTTTGAAGTATATAAAAAAAATTTTTTGAAGTTAATTTTACATTAATTTGTTTAAAATTTTTGACGTCAATATGGAGTCCTCAAAGAAAAGATGAGTTGGTTCGGGGAAACACACAGCCTTCCAAAGTCATCTGAAATAAAAAATTCAAAGAGATTATTATTCTGTAGACTTCATTTTAGGTCCCGAACCTTAAATATACATAAAAATAAAAAAACAAAAACAAAATGGCGGACTTGTGAAAAAAGTTCTCAAAATCTAATTTTTTTTCTTCATAAATTGTTTAAATAAAATAGTTTATAATTAAAAAATTAAATGTTTTAAAGGTTCGGCATCTAGATATGTGTGTCTAGAATAACGGGTTAAATTTTTAGCTAAATCGGTTGAATAGTTTTGAGTCAGTGATTCCCCGAACTTTCGAAAACATGGTTTTGAGAAAAACGCTTTTAAAGTTTTGACAACAGATTTTTTTCAATAAAATTATACTTACATTAATCAGCTATGCCTGGTGCATAGAGCAGTCCTTCCGTTTCCTCAAAGTTGTCATTTTCAGCAGCTTTTAGAGCTCTACGTAAAGTTCTGGCTTCTTTGCAGTTGGCTTTTTAAGCACAATATTAGCAACAGATTTGACAGCGACGCTTTCATACACACGCTTTCATACACACTACGGCGCGCTCTCTTATTTTAGCTATAACTTTAAGAATAATTAAAATTTATGTCTGAAATTTTTATAGCATATTTTTAAGATGTTTTTCTTCCGAAAAATGTAAAAAAAAAAAAATCGATTTTTTGAACCCGTCACACCGGGCTACTACCTTAACGCCGACGTGGTATTTATTCGCAAATTATTCTCCTCGATCTTCATGCGAAAAGCCAACCGCAGTTATTTGAATACCGCATCGGCGCGCGTTGGGCCAGACAATTTCGGTTCCCATCTCAGCTTAGCTTAGCTTAGCTTAGCTTACCTTAGCTTGGGTTAGGTATGGCGAATTTCTTCTCTCTGTTTTACAATCTCCGAAATAACGTTGTGAAATACTCACACGGAACCATGAAGCGGAATGGAATAAACGAAAGCTAAAATAAAGGTAGGTTAACTCTGCTCGGACGGAAAAATCCCGAAAAATGCATGATATGCGACTATCGTTTTTCGAGGTAAAAAAAATCCCGGATCTCACGGTCTACGAAGTGGTAGCAGCAAAAACCCGAAATCTCAAATCCCATTACGTGATACCTACTCCAACTTGTTCGGAAAAATGTTCCATCCTTTTTGTTTTTGTTCTCTTTCATACCAAGTGAAAATATATTCTCTCCGTTTTCACTGATACGAAACTTCTCACTTGGCTCGCACCGATTCGCTGTTATTCTTCGAGTGCCAAAGAGGATGTATCGGTTTAAACGGCCTCTTGGTGCACCGGGGGAGGAAGGAAAAAAAGAGATTGCCCGTAGTTTACCGCCGGGCGCTGGGACGGAGAAATTCACGTAGGAATCGCATCGATCAAGTGAAATTTGTTACCCTCCGGCTTATACGAGTACCTCGGGAAAAAAATATTTAGTCGAGAGTGAACCTCGGAAGCGATTTCTCTGGGGCCTGCGTACGGTCGTCTCGCGGCTCCTTCAAATTTAGCAAAATATCTACGAAGTGCGTCGCGTTTGCGCGAACTGAAGGGAGGTAAATAAAATAGCAAAATAGTGGCTTGGCAGGCGTGAAGGTACGCGCCAATTTCCCGACGAAGAGGGTGAAGGAACGTAAAAGGAATAGAACCTATATGCAGTTAGGATCAAATGACGCGCTTTCGAAAATTCCACACCACCTGAAAGGCACTGGATTACATGATAGACGCGTACCATTCCCGCCATGTCATATAGAGAGACCTCTAGATAGACTCACTCACTCCACAATGATTTTCCAAGACGTGCTTTTATTTACATTATACTATCCGCACGATGGCGTTTGAATAAAGTAACTTTTGCTTGCTTCACGGCTCCACTGTAGTTTTAATTAAAAAAAAATCATCAATTAGTAAATAGCGGATTTATTATCATGCGGCATGTTTCTTTGCTTGCTTTGCGGCATGTTTTCTTGTACAGTTGATTGACTAAGAGACATAGAACAAGATCCGCATGGATTCTTATCCCGCTAGTGTCACCAATTATTATTTCGTAATTGAAAAGGGTATGCATCTTGGTGTCTGTGTTTAAGCAACATCGTATTCTTCGAAATTACAACAATTGCTGCTCAACAAATAAGGGTTCTCGCAACCGAGATGGCACAGTGGTGAGATCCTGAAGAATCCCCAATTGAGCTTCGTACAACGAGACTTGAGCAAATTCTACAGCGCTTGATCATTTCTGATGTTACCTGGAAAACCAGTAATTAACTGGAGAAACTTGATGAGGCAATTTGGGAGGGATTCGAATCGAGTGATTTTCCTTTGGCAAGTCGAGAACTGTAAATTTCAATGTAACCTGCGATCTATTTATGGACCGAGTTTGTTGTTACCACCTGATGGAAGGTACAATTTCCCAGCTCCTACACCGCAAGATGAAATTCCCCAAGGGCCGAAAGTTTCTTGCAATTGGACACCGCCACACCTCTCATTGGCCCCACGTGCGAACGTAATACCAAAGGCTATGCCCTCGCGTCTTCGCGTAAGTCGGAACAAACGAACGTGCAGCGGAGGGCCGCTGCTGCTGCCCCCCAAAAGTTCAAATTGGTTCAGACGAATGAGATGAAACTTGCGGAGGGGATAAAATAGTGCGGGTGCGAGGTCTGGAAAGGTAGAACTGGGAGACAATGGTTGGACGAACGGCGGGCAAAGCGAATGCGAAAGAAGGGAAGCGAGCACTACCGCACTCCATCGATCGAAACTTGACGTCAATATTTTTGTCCTGTGTTAACTTCCGTCTCTCTTTAGCCGCCTCTCAAATGCGCTCGGATCATGCGATACGATCCTCTAGCGGCGGCGGCAGCAGCAGCTTCCCTTTACCAAGAATAGATTTAAGATTGTAAATTGACGAGAGTCGAGTTCCCTTCGAGAACGGAAGAGGTAACAAATGATCTTCCTCAACGTTTCTTTTCGGTGGGGTAGTGGATTCCTGTATAGGTTATATAACCGTACGCGCGCCCCCTCCGGCTCGTTTTCCCAAGCGGGAAGTCCTTCAGCTCGTTTCACGGTTCAAAGGCCGGCCGTCCGACAATCAAAAAGAAATTTAAAAAAATAAATTTAAAAAAGATACCGCCAAGAAGTATGGAAAGTAAATATTGGCCATAACAAATTCATCCCCGAGAAAGTGCTCCGAGGATGAGGATTTATATCTGTCTTTTACTTTCAATATAAAGTTATTCATGTGCAATTTTGTAAGAGATGATACTCGCGAATATTTCGACTACCCGCCGTACAGTCGGCAGTCCCAATAGTCTGCTCGAAAGATTTGTACGTAAGAAATTGATTGCGAGAGGCTCATTGTCAGCTGACCAATAGGCAGGGTGAAACGTCCCTGAGTTTTTTTTTTTTTTTTGTATGAACCCACTAGTGAATTGGGAACTCGTTGTGCAACTTTTTCACTCCTCCCTTCTCTGTGTGAGCCGTGCGGATTGCGAAAGCACTTCACTCGGCGTATTTATCATTCCTACAATCGGAGGTAGGTTGGGTATACAGCAACCAAAGAAACGGTATGATAAAATCGTGGGAGTTTCACGCTTCTTGACTCCGAAGCATTAGGCGGGATAAAAAATGAGTATTTGACTCGTCTCACAAACGGTCAGACCGAACCGATTACGAAAGCGTGATGCTGCTTGTACGGATTTGCTCGTCGTTGCAGCTAATTATGAAGTAATTCAGTCCGTAAGCGTTCGATCGACAATTTCGTTCCCCCGTCATGCTCGTCGTCTTCCTTCACCACGGGCCCTTCAAGGAGTGAAATATAAAATTTAGGTGTCAGAGAGTAGGTATTTCCAAGGAACAAAATTGCCGGCATTAAATCTGTCCGAAGAGAGCCGATAGCTTTTGCAGTTTGACAAATGGTCGGGCGTTGAGGGATCCGCCAACGAGGAACAGGGACTCATTCGGGACTTTCAGGTAAAAGAAGATGCTCTCCAGCTCCTGCCCTTAAGGCTCCGCCGTGGAAAATGTCGGAGGGCTAACGTCACGGGATGACAACGGTTGCACAGCAGGAATAGCGTATTTTTTCTTCTTATTTACCCTTTTCACTTCTTTCGTCCGCCGCTTCCTTCTTCCCGCTCCTACATCCACAGCGAATCATGGCTGTATTTGCTCTTGTCATCCGGTCGCGCAGTTATACAGCCACCCTCCTCACCCTTTCACAGACCCTGTAGCAGAATGGAACCGATATATTTATACACCGCAAGATGAATACGTAAGTCTTTCCGCTGCCGTGTCGGATGGTCGCGCGACGAAAGGAGGCGCGCAGCGTCGTTGAATTTCCTTAAACCGAAGTGAACGAACGTCGCTGAATTTTCTATGAAGGGAATTTGAAATTTGTTGTATGCTAATTCCCGTGTATCGTACCGCCGCTGCTGCTGCCACCGTTCTGCTTCTGCCTTATACGTATAAAAACCACCCCGTGCCCTTCGTTCTTTCGTTCGTTCGTTCGTTCGTTCGTATCCCCTCTTTCTATTGCTTCGTATAAATATTAACACCGTTGCACACCGTCGATGACGAATCTCGCCGGTGTGAGTTTTCAATTTGAAATTCCAAGCATTTTCTCTACGGGTACGAGTGCGAGTTGACTCTGTCAATTTTTCAAACCATTGATAAAACATACCCCTGTCCGTCAGATCCAGCATGGATATTCCATTTACGATTGACAGAGAATAAAAATGGTACCCGACGAAGAGAATTGGGAATAAAATTTTAGCGCAGAAAAGATTTGTAGGTAAAAAATAATCCCCGTAACGTGCACTTCAGAGGGTATTAAAAGAGGGGCGAAACAGCGGTGAGGAAAAGTCAATCATAAATCGATTTGTGTCATTATTCCGTGCCGGTGGTTGACGTCGCGAAGTGGACCTCGAGACTCGTAAGGCGCAGAGCCACAGGGCTCGAGTTCGAAGAGTGGAAGGGAAGTCTGCCGAGTAGCGGGGGTTCGTTCAACCTCGAGTGCTTTTAGCCCTGCGTTTCTCTCTCGGTTTTTCCTTCCGTATAACGGGGGAATAAAGGAAAATCCCAAATACCAAGGCTGAGCGTATACGAGCTTGAAACCGTTTAAGGTGACATGACGGTCCGAAAAAACTCTCGTGTCGAAATAGTTTCCCTTCCCATAAATTAAGATCAAATCAGGCTTCCACAATAGTTGTTCCACAAGCAGATCTCACGAAAATACCATCAATTATCGCGGGACGTGAACGTGCGCGCGAGTTTGCCGGTGTTGAGAAAATTTTCGGGTGTTGGGTCAATTCCTTATTTCGCCAGATGTGCGAAGAGGGCAGAAATTTCACATGTGAATTCACGCGGAGAGGAAAATATACACATGTACAGGAATGGAAATGGGCACGGGAAAAAGGGGACAAAGTTTCGCTTCTCCTCCCGCATATCCAACTCCAGCTCACCTCCTCCCCCTTTTCCCAACTGACGGGATGATAAACCAAGGCAAAGAAACGGCTAAATTAAAACGTCATTCTGGCGTGAGATCCCCCCGATTCGAGCTCGCGTTTCGTTGCACCCTGCGCCCTGTCCAGGTTTTGTTTTATATTTTCGTTTTGTTTCTTCACTCGAAACGTAAAACGGGGCGCGCCTCGCCTCTTCCTCCGGAGAGCGTAATCACACGGGACCCCGAAGGATTTCTCTCATAGCCGCTGCTTGCTCGGCGTCTGTCACCCAGCCAGCCGCGGTAAACGCGGGCTCGAAGCAAGCTACTCCCGGAATCCTCGCACCGATAAACCTCCCTCTGTCCATAGTGCCTCCATCGGTATATACCTATGTGTATGTATACGTATACATGTGAAAAAGGCAAAAAAGCGCTGAGAAGATATTCACTTCTTCCAACATTCCCTCGCTCGCTCGCTGCTCTGTAAAAGCAGGGACGCTCGCTCATGTTTATTTCTTCCGTAGCTAGCAATAGCTTAAGGAAAATTACACCGATTTCCCTTCATCGCAGATAACCTTCCGGGCCTCCTGTATATATAAAATGTATATCTAAGCAGCAGCGGCTAAAAGGCACGATGATTTACTTTCGGCACGGACGGCTTAGGGTCTTCAATGGTCGGCGTCGTCTGGATATAGCGTATGCTTATTTACCTTGCAGTATCATCATCTCCACATCGGCCTGCTCGCATCTCCTCGACCCAGAAAGATTAACCTAATACCTATATATTTATAGAGAGCCGGCTCTTCTATTTTGTCATTTTTTCAATCGTACGAATTTGTTTCGTTCTATTTTCCGGTCATCGCTGCCGGATGATGTACCCAGTCGAAAGGCTGAATCCGCTCCCCGCTGATAACGGCCAGCCCTCTACTTTGAGCGATAGTCTCACGCGTAGAGTGCACGATGCAATGAAAATAGATCGTAAGTGGCTGCTGCTGCTGCTGCTGCTGCTGCTGCCGCCGCCGCTGTACACGTGGTTAAATTTAACCGAAATTCAACAGAACACCGTAGTGCTCGTAATAACGGCGAGCTTCTACTCGCCGAGAGCTGCAACCTGCGCCACGAATTAATTAACTTTCATCTATTTCCGCCACACGCTGTGCGCATGCATATACATCTTTATCGTTATCCGAATTTATACCTTCTTTCTCTCCGCACCATACGGCAAGCCGACCGACTGATCCGGTGTTCGAACACCTCTTCCTCCTCCTCCGCGTCGTCGTCGTCCCAGTTTTGTGAGCGAAATGCTGCAGTCGCGTAAACATCTGTCCCTGTTTCAAAGGTGGAGCCGGAAGCTTCCTTCCTACGTCGAATACCTCGTACTATCCGCTATCCTGGCGCCAGATGCGCGCAGCGTTGCTCTCCCAACTTGTAGAGCAATGCCGAGCTTTCGCTTCTGCGGTTTTCAACTGGGATCGTATTTGCATCAGCCACCGTTTCCTTCGAGGATTGGCAAAGAGAATCATTCAGTCACTGTACCCTCATAGACGTCGTGCCGAATCTCGGCGAATGAACTATCTGCACACCGTACGCGTTACTCCGCTCAGCTTCAGGTCCACACTCCGAGAATTGTGCGTGTAATTCGGTGGGAATATTTCGACGAAGAAAATGGATGAGCAAAATTTTCGATCGTTCGGCCAATGGATATTCTTTTTAGAAACGAAACGATCGTATACTCGTAACATTTCTGCCGCCAAAGGGGCGGGGAGGAAGGAGATAAATATAGTTTCCGCATTCTTCGCGCCCGATGTAATGACCCCGAGGCTTATATCCGCACCGTTTTGATAAATGGTACGCATAAGCGAAGGCATGAGGGAGAAAAATGGGTATTGCGAGCTCGAAATCGCGTTACAAATTGCTTGGTAACCTCCTGCTCTACCTCCGCCTACCTGCCCGCGACTCACTGACAGACGAAATTATTCTCTGTTTTTATTCAACGCGCGTTTATCAATGCATAAAGTATGTTGGTTTGGAAGATTTCCCAGTAATTCACTTTTTTTCCTTCCCCCTATTATACAGCTCGCAAAGTGCGCATAATAAAGCTACATTTGTGGTTATTGATCGCGTTTTTGTGCAAGCGCAAAACAGAAATGGGTAGAAAAATTTACAATAGAAAGGCTGATTTTTGAGTGATCCGGGAATGAAAAAGAGATCCTTTGAAAGGAAAGAGGTGAAATTAATGAAAAACCGCTTGCCTTCTCTGCGGATCATATTATTATCCCATTTACACTCACGCGGAGAGAGAAAAAAGACAGAGAGGGAGGGAGGGAGGGAGAGTTTTGCGGTGGTGGACCGAGAGTTTGTCGCCTGACAGTGCAGGCCGCTGCATGATTAAGTGGCAGAAAGTAAACACTATTAATTGCTGTACAGACCACGGCCGCGGGGGCGTCCCATTGGGCGTCGGATTACCTTGGGAGGGGGGGGGGAGGTTCCGTTTCGACTGGACCGTGGCTATTTCGTTCTGCAAATAGAGAACCATGTCCTCGGTACATACGTACATATACGGGCAAAAGCGCGCAATTAATCTCGAGGAATTTTTTGTCAACGTCCCGCCGAGCACATCCTGCTTTTTACCCCTTGCCCACACGCTTCCCGAACGCGAGGCTGTCGGGATGAACCAACGTGAATATCAGTCTCTCATCCTCTCCCAACGAATTTCAGTCTCACTGATTTCGCTGCATGTCTTCTACGGCACTCCCGGAAACTCTCGCATAAAGTATTTCCTTCCCTCTTATCGATGCATCTTTCTTTTTCTTCTCCTCGCGGAAATTAGAAGCAGTCAAATGTATTTCTGCTGTCTTTCCTACAGCTTTATCTCTTCAACTTTTATTTTTCCGGCGATTCTTCCACTTCTCCCTGTAAAGAAAAAACGTCCAAATTTAAGTGTGATGGTTGCGCCTAAGGACCGTAGAGTTTCTCGTTAGTGGTTACAATGGACGGTATACGTTGGTGGTGGTGGTGGTGGGGGTGGGGAGGTGGCGCCGTCGTTCTTCTATTATGGAAAAATTCGTTAGTTGACGAAAATAGCGGCAAAGTGCGTCGTTGTCGTAAAATAATCCGATAACGAGGAGGCACCCCGCCGGTGCGATGATGCGATGTAATGTGTATGCTGTCTCTTATAACGAGATTGTTAAAGATTTCCTTAATTAGGACCTGTAGCTAGATGCATCCGGTTGCTCCACGCCCGACCTCCGGATACAAATATCACTGCACGGGGAATCAAGAATCAATTTTTCACGTAATTGTGCAAAGACCAAGTATTCCCAATTAAGACAACAAACAAAAAAAAAAATAAACTGCTGATGCTGCTGCATTTGATAGTTATTCAATTTTCTTGTGCAGATTTATGAGATAAAATTTATAGCAGATGATTTTAGACAATCTCCTCTGTCTGGTAAAAATTTATATCCTTTGTATTTATGTAGCCTCCTAATATACATATGCAATTGAGCTTGGAGCCGCCTACAACGTGAATACGACAGTTTTCATCTCGAACACTGGCAGGTGCGTTTAGATCTCGCCAGTCCCGACTTCTTGTATTTGTCGTGGAACGGTAATTTACTCAATCACAGAGCCGGTCTAATGCAATTGGAATTTTTTTTTTCCTGCCGTTTTTTCATCCTTTCAAATTACAAGGTTGTGAGGTGCCCTCACTGAAAGACTTGAGACAGCCAGCCGCGCCGCAACTTCAACTGACAATTATTAAGGAGGGCTCGAACGCAGGCTGCAGCCTCGGTACATTTCCCGCTTGGTTCGCCTTCCTCTTTCTCTGCTCTCCCTCTCTCCTGTCGACACCTGGACTCTTGTCGCTGGGTAAGAACCTTTTATGATTGTCTATTTCATATACTATTCCGTGTAAAGGAAGCTGTCCAAAACGGGGTATGTTCCTTATTCTTTTTTGTCTCGCGCAACTGAATTATTTGAGGAAACGGAAGGGGTGAAAAAACGTGCCAAAATGGGAGAATTTTCGACTGCTTAAGGCGAGCATCCTGCAACGAACTCCTCGACACAATAACGAACCTCGAGACTTGGCCAGAAGCCCAGGTGAAACTCTTTCGGTCCCTATTCCTCGCTCAGTCGTTCTCATAATCTTCTCTCCTCCTCGTGTTTCCTGCACGTTTTTTCCTCCCACTCTTCCCCCTCATTTTTTCGCTGAGCCTTGCTGCTTCCAATTATGATCGTCTGGGTTGTTGCCAGCTACGGAAAAAGGTAACGTCAAGCTACCCGCAACGCGGGACCGTATCCTAATAATAGTCCAATTTGTTCGCTGTAATTTTTCATCCTCGTCTAATTTCTCTTTTTCCCATCCTTCTCAGGAAATCACGGTGGTGAGAATGAAAAATAAAAATGAATAAACGCGAAAAAAGAAAATTCACCGCTACCATTCAGATTTGATTTAGAATTAAATTCCTACACGGAAGAAGTTTCCGTAGTAAATTTCACGTAATGAATTTACAGGATTGAGAATACGCCCATATTGTTGTCGTCTGTTACATCCCCGAAACGGACGAGCTTCCTTGGGATTTCCCGACCGATTTCAGATCAATAACTTCCGTTCTGGATGGTATAACAATGATAAAAATGATGGGTACCTAGTAGCAATATAATACGGCGGAAGGGTGATTTTTTTTTCTTGGATATTGCGACCACGGGGCGCCCAGGTCGCAAACTCTGCGTTATAACAAGCGTATATTCAGGTATATACATCTGGAAAACTCGGTTCGACGCTTATCGAGTAAGCAGCTTAAGCCGGAAAAGTTGTTTCTCGCTCTTCAAGGTTTCTCCTGCTCGCCAGATGTATATAATATACCCTACGTACATGTACATATACCACCACAGTATAATATTGCTTTTCGACGACTTCCGTTTCGCGTATAAGCCAAAGGAAAGCTCTTGAATCCGATTGCGTACTTGGTCTGTAGCATTAGCCGCTATAACTCCCGATTATGTCTTTCCGTTGCGGTCGCCACCGCTACACGCGAGATAGATTTAACTATTTGTTGTCCTCGGAAGTGGATGTGCGGAATACCGAGTGCCTCTGTGCAAAGCGTGAGTGCAGTCGGTTCGAAGCACGGAACGCCAAAAATGAAACATTTCAGAACTGTAGAGCAAATTGCGCGTGTTGGTACTATTTGACAGTGAAATTTTGCGATCACTGAAAGTACACGTCATGATGACCAACGTGACCGTCGATCCCCGTCTTTGATGTAAACCCCTGAATTCGCCGTCGGCCTAATGTACACTTTTCTGGTGCCTCCTGCATCTAGATGCGCCAATCTCATTCGTATCTCCCAACTCCTGTTCATCAACAGGATAGAAAAGAGAAGAATAGAAATATGTACATATATAAACTCGTCCTACCTGGTCATTCAGCGAACTACACGGAGTTTAGTCCGACCACGCTAGGCTAATTATTCAAACCACACTCCGACGAGGTAATCATGTCTATTTACTCCTGTATGAATAATTATCGCACGGCGGTCGTGGTCAGCCATATCAAGCTGGAACCGCCACATTCGAAAATCGAAAAATTTCCTATGGAATAATTAAGGGCTAATTAGATGCTAATTAAATGCTCTATTTTCGAATTAAATGCTCCGCGTTTTTTAAAAGAAACCTGTGGCGGTGCCAGCTTGACATAAACCTGGAACCGCCACACCGAAAAAAAACGGAAAACAGCTGAAATTTCGGAAAAGCGTTAGGGTCATAATTAAAGGCTAATTAAAGGCTCTTGGAATTGCTCATCTTTAAATTAATTGCTCGGTGTTTTTTAAAAAAAACCTGTGGCGGTGCCAGCTCGATATAAACCAGACTTGAAAAAAAACGGGAACGAGGTCAAATTTCGAAAAAGTGTAAGGGTCATAATTAAAGGCTAATTAGAGGCTCCCGGAAAAACACCCGCTCGAATTAAGTGCTCCACCCCCGAGGGGTGGAAACCACCCAAAAACTAGAAAAATCCGTGTAACTCTTGGACGGAACAACTTACAGAGTTCGTTCGAGTGTTGAAATTACTCCAGAATTAGAGGCTCCCGGAAAACCACCCGCTCGAATTAAGTGCTCCACCCCCGAGGGGTGGAAACCACCCAAATACTAGAAAAATCCGTGTAACTCTTGGACGGAACAACTTACAGAGTTCGTTCGAGTGTTGAAATTACTCCAGAATTAGAGGCTCCCGGAAAACCACCCGCTCGAATTAAGTGCTCCACCCCCGAGGGGTGGAAACCACCCAAAAACTAGAAAAATCCGTGTAACTCTTGGACGGAACAACTTACAGAGTTCGTTCGAGTGTTGAAATTACTCCAGAATTAGAGGCTCCCGGAAAACCACCCGCTCGAATTAAGTGCTCCACCCCCGAGGGGTGGAAACCACCCAAAAACTAGAAAAATCCGTGTAACTCTTGGACGGAACAACTTACAGAGTTCGTTCGAGTGTTAAAATTACTCCAGAATTAGAGGCTCCCGGAAAACCACCCGCTCGAATTAAGTGCTCCACCCCCGAGGGGTGGAAACCACCCAAAAACTAGAAAAATCCGTGTAACTCTTGGACGGAACAACTTACAGAGTTCGTTCGAGTGTTAAAATTAGTCCAGAATTAAAGGCTCTTGGAATTGCTCATCTTTAAATTAAATGCTCCGCGTTTTTTAAAAAAAACCTGTGGCGGTGCCAGCTCGATATAAACCAGACTTGAAAAAAAACGGGAACGAGGTCAAATTTCGAAAAAGTGTAAGGGTCATAATTAAAGGCTAATTAGAGGCTCCCGAAAAACCACCCGCTCGAATTAAGTGCTCCACCCCCGAGGGGTGGAAACCACCCAAAAACTAGAAAAATCCGTGTAACTCTTGGACGGAACAACTTACAGAGTTCGTTCGAGTGTTAAAATTACTCCAGAATTAGAGGCTCCCGGAAAACCACCCGCTCGAATTAAGTGCTCCACCCCCGAGGGGTGGAAACCACCCAAAAACTAGAAAAATCCGTGTAACTCTTGGACGGAACAACTTACAGAGTTCGTTCGAGTGTTAAAATTAGTCCAGAATTAAAGGCTCTTGGAATTGCTCATCTTTAAATTAAATGCTCCGCGTTTTTTAAAAAAAACCTGTGGCGGTGCCAGCTCGATATAAACCAGACTTGAAAAAAAACGGGAACGAGGTCAAATTTCGAAAAAGTGTAAGGGTCATAATTAAAGGCTAATTAGAGGCTCCCGAAAAACCACCCGCTCGAATTAAGTGCTCCACCCCCGAGGGGTGGAAACCACCCAAAAACTAGAAAAATCCGTGTAACTCTTGGACGGAACAACTTACAGAGTTCGTTCGAGTGTTAAAATTACTCCAGAATTAGAGGCTCCCGGAAAACCACCCGCTCGAATTAAGTGCTCCACCCCCGAGGGGTGGAAACCACCCAAAAACTAGAAAAATCCGTGTAACTCTTGGACGGAACAACTTACAGAGTTCGTTCGAGTGTTGAAATTACTCCAGAATTAGAGGCTCCCGGAAAACCACCCGCTCGAATTAAGTGCTCCACCCCCGAGGGGTGGAAACCACCCAAAAACTAGAAAAATCCGTGTAACTCTTGGACGGAACAACTTACAGAGTTCGTTCGAGTGTTGAAATTACTCCAGAATTAGAGGCTCCCGGAAAACCACCCGCTCGAATCAAGTGCTCCACCCCCGAGGGGTGGAAACCACCCAAAAACTAGAAAAATCCGTGTAACTCTTGGACGGAACAACTTACAGAGTTCGTTCGAGTGTTAAAATTACTCCAGAATTAGAGGCTCCCGGAAAACCACCCGCTCGAATTAAGTGCTCCACCCCCGAGGGGTGGAAACCACCCAAAAACTAGAAAAATCCGTGTAACTCTTGGACGGAACAACTTACAGAGTTCGTTCGAGTGTTAAAATTACTCCAGAATTAGAGGCTCCCGGAAAACCACCCGCTCGAATTAAGTGCTCCACCCCCGAGGGGTGGAAACCACCCAAAAACTAGAAAAATCCGTGTAACTCTTGGACGGAACAACTTACAGAGTTCGTTCGAGTGTTAAAATTACTCCAGAATTAGAGGCTCCCGGAAAACCACCCGCTCGAATTAAGTGCTCCACCCCCGAGGGGTGGAAACCACCCAAAAACTAGAAAAATCCGTGTAACTCTTGGACGGAACAACTTACAGAGTTCGTTCGAGTGTTAAAATTACTCCAGAATTAGAGGCTCCCGGAAAACCACCCGCTCGAATTAAGTGCTCCACCCCCAAGGGGTGGAAACCACCCAAAAACTAGAAAAATCCGTGTAACTCTTGGACGGAACAACTTACAGAGTTCGTTCGAGTGTTGAAATTACTCCAGAATTAGAGGCTCCCGGAAAACCACCCGCTCGAATTAAGTGCTCCACCCCCGAGGGGTGGAAACCACCCAAAAACTAGAAAAATCCGTGTAACTCTTGGACGGAACAACTTACAGAGTTCGTTCAAGTGTTAAAATTAGTCCAGAATTAAAGGCTCTTGGAATTGCTCATCTTTAAATTAAATGCTCCGCGTTTTTTAAAAAAAACCTGTGGCGGTGCCAGCTCGATATAAACCAGACTTGAAAAAAAACGGGAACGAGGTCAAATTTCGAAAAAGTGTAAGGGTCATAATTAAAGGCCAATTAGAGGCTCCCGAAAAACCACCCGCTCGAATTAAGTGCTCCACCCCCGAGGGGTGGAAACCACCCAAAAACTAGAAAAATCCGTGTAACTCTTGGACGGAACAACTTACAGAGTTCGTTCGAGTGTTAAAATTACTCCAGAATTAGAGGCTCCCGGAAAACCACCCGCTCGAATTAAGTGCTCCACCCCCGAGGGGTGGAAACCACCCAAAAACTAGAAAAATCCGTGTAACTCTTGGACGGAACAACTTACAGAGTTCGTTCGAGTGTTAAAATTACTCCAGAATTAGAGGCTCCCGGAAAACCACCCGCTCGAATTAAGTGCTCCACCCCCGAGGGGTGGAAACCACCCAAAAACTAGAAAAATCCGTGTAACTCTTGGACGGAACAACTTACAGAGTTCGTTCGAGTGTTAAAATTACTCCAGAATTAGAGGCTCCCGGAAAACCACCCGCTCGAATTAAGTGCTCCACCCCCGAGGGGTGGAAACCACCCAAAAACTAGAAAAATCCGTGTAACTCTTGGACGGAACAACTTACAGAGTTCGTTCGAGTGTTAAAATTAGTCCAGAATTAAAGGCTCTTGGAATTGCTCATCTTTAAATTAAATGCTCCGCGTTTTTTAAAAAAAACCTGTGGCGGTGCCAGCTCGATATAAACCAGACTTGAAAAAAAACGGGAACGAGGTCAAATTTCGAAAAAGTGTAAGGGTCATAATTAAAGGCTAATTAGAGGCTCCCGAAAAACCACCCGCTCGAATTAAGTGCTCCACCCCCGAGGGGTGGAAACCACCCAAAAACTAGAAAAATCCGTGTAACTCTTGGACGGAACAACTTACAGAGTTCGTTCGAGTGTTGAAATTACTCCAGAATTAGAGGCTCCCGGAAAACCACCCGCTCGAATTAAGTGCTCCACCCCCGAGGGGTGGAAACCACCCAAAAACTAGAAAAATCCGTGTAACTCTTGGACGGAACAACTTACAGAGTTCGTTCGAGTGTTGAAATTACTCCAGAATTAGAGGCTCCCGGAAAACCACCCGCTCGAATTAAGTGCTCCACCCCCGAGGGGTGGAAACCACCCAAAAACTAGAAAAATCCGTGTAACTCTTGGACGGAACAACTTACAGAGTTCGTTCGAGTGTTAAAATTACTCCAGAATTAGAGGCTCCCGGAAAACCACCCGCTCGAATTAAGTGCTCCACCCCCGAGGGGTGGAAACCACCAAAAAACTCAAAAAATCGGTGTAACACTCAGACGGAACAAGTTAGAGGGTTCTTAGAGGCGTTACATTGATTTCCTATTCATAGGCTCTCCGCTGGACAGTTCAAAAGCCTGTGTCACAGAAAATTCATTCAAGTCGAAGTAATCCATTCCAATTACCAGATTTCGGTCACTTCAAAACAGTGAATTATTGAATTGTCTCTGATAACAGAATAATTTCCAACAACACAAGCCCTGTAAAAATCAGCAGAGAAATTTGAGTGAATTTCAGGGTACGCAAAATTTTCAAGTGTTCAGTTGATTTCATGTTTTGTCAACGATCAAACCGATTATTCTGCTCTCTCAGTAGTACAAAATAATTCAAGTTTCACGGGACTGTTTCCCAGTATAGTTCACTACTTCGTCGCTATCAGGAATCACGATACCCCTTTTCAATCCATGATTCCCGAGACTATTTTAAATAGAGTAATTTCTGGTTTTGTCCGTAACTTCGTGCTGGTGCATAAAAATGCAGTGCTATTGGATAAGGTGTCAACATTGCTGAAAATTTTTCATCGCTCACAAATTTGTTGCGATAATGTATTCTGCCCGTATAAGCCAGTCACAGTCATCCAATTCATATTTCACTCTACGTTGACTCGGTTCATTTCTGACGATATCGCCCCTGATCCATTGAATTGAATCCACCCATTAATCAGAATCGTAAATCAGTGATAATTAATAATAAAAATAATAATAATAAAATATGACTTTATCATGATCACAAAAATGCAGGCGAATAGAGGGTATTTCGACAATTAGCAAAAAAAGCTTGTCAATGCGCAAGCGCTTCGAGTAAATTCATTTAATTGACCTGTGTTAAATTCCATTATGTATCAAAAACTCATCAATTTTATTCGCCGGTAATTGGTTATAAGTACACATTGTTAATATTAAATCTCATCGGTAGGCAAAAATCATTTTCACTCAACAAAATAGCTATTGGTACTCACAGCATGTATGATTTCAGTAGAATGTGGATTGTGTGTAGGCGACCGTGATGTTAGCCATCATGGCATCGCACATCTCGGGAAATATTTCAATTGCAAGAGTTTTTGAAATAATCAAAACTGCCATTTTTAACTTTTCTTCTGTGTTGGGAACATCAATCGACAATATATCGACATATTTGCATTCACATCATGTGCTGTAAAGCTATGTAAGCCCTCATCCTGAAACCATACTCCGTTTTTTCGTACCTCACCAAAGGTAAACATGAGCCGTTTGCATTCGCGGCACATTAAACCACTTAAAACTTTATAATACCCAAAATACTAAAAAAATATCTTCTTGTTTCTTGAGGTCTTAACTATAAGTCACATTCATAATAATATCGAATAATCAATTTTACAACTATTTTGAATGTACAGCTAGATAGTATGAAAAAAGTAATTTTTTTTACTTCCAAACAAGTTGAGAACTTCCATTTCAGCATGAAAATACGTCTTTCAAAATTTTAGCTCTCAATCTTAACATTAAGAGGTTGCGCATTGCACTTTTCCATTTTTCATAAGGATTACATGGGAGAAAATTGTTTGTGGCTCATTCTGATTTTCATCACTAGCTAACGATGCGCCGTACAGAAAATTCATAGACATATTTTTGTAGAGAATGGAACATAAGAAACTTAGAAAAATATCATCTTCCGCCTGGATTCCACGACACGCTTGTCGTCCACCCGCATAAGTGGTGGAATTTTGCGAATTTTACCAGTATATTTGAGTCTCGATTCTTACGGTAAAAGATCTATTACAACTATCCGCCAGAGTTTGAATTTATTCACTGAGTAAACGTATAACATGGAAAAAACAGCTTCACGATGGTCTTCCAATCATTCAGAACACCAACGATCGTCTTTAAGGCAGGTAGAGATGCAGCGTTCTAACCTCGTCGCTCATGTGCCGCATGCCCAACGCAGTTTCACAGTCCTGGACGACCGTCGTTGTATCTTATAGGTGAAAAACTATTCTTTTCGCGTTTGTTATTATAAAAAAAAGCATCGCAATTAATTTCATCCTTGATAATACAAATTTTTTTAGATTTTTTTACGCCTGCTTATACGGGTGAAAGACGAGTTCAGTCGTGAAATTCAGGCGGAAAACGATATTTTGTGAAATTCTTATGTTCCAATCAATGTGTAAGAACACTTTCGCTTATGCGTCTATGAATTTTTTTTGTTGATTTTTAATCGTCAATAAAGCTCTCCCGTAAGCCCTCGTCACGGTGGTGCGTTGGAGAATGTTCATATTACTATTATACGTTACACGGATGATTCATTAAATAAATTGATGTTGCCAAAATGACCCGGCTATCGTTGACTCCCAGGCCATAAAAAAAATTGGCAGCTTCTGAAGATTTGAAATTTGGAGTAGGAGTTTTCTTTATATAACGCACTCACTTTCTCAAGCCTGTAGCACAATTTAGACCATTGTGTCTATCTTTCTAGATAGCGTCTGAAAAGAGAAGAAAGGGCTAAGTTCCTGTGATGGTGACGTCGGTGGTGGTGACGAGTAATGTTTATAGTGTGAAGAAAGGTACATAGAAAATAATCTCCATCACTCACCTGCAATCCACACAAGTGAAATCAATAACTGCAAAAACAACGCTTCATTTGCGCTGGGATGACGTTCGTTGGTGACGATGCTGAAATCAAAGTACAAGACACAAAAATTGTAACGAATTCACGCGACACGAGCATTTTTTCGCATTGAAAATCCTGGTTCCTGTTTCATCCACCTGCTACGTTGATTCGTAAAGTTCGTGTCTCAATCACACTCGTGTGGGTGGACTGTGAAGCATTTGATTTGTAGGGGCAGTGTATCGAGAGTCGTTGACTGAAGAGTGATTTTGACGCCTCTAGAAACCCTGTAACTTGTTCCGTCCAAGAGTTACACGGATTTTTCTAGTTTTTGGGTGGTTTCCACCCCTCGGGGGTGGAGCACTTAATTCGAGCGGGTGGTTTTCCGGGAGCCTCTAATTCTGGAGTAATTTCAACACTCGAACGAACTCTGTAAGTTGTTCCGTCCAAGAGTTACACGGATTTTTCTAGTTTTTGGGTGGTTTCCACCCCTCGGGGGTGGAGCACTTAATTCGAGCGGGTGGTTTTCCGGGAGCCTCTAATTCTGGAGTAATTTTAACACTCGAACGAACTCTGTAAGTTGTTCCGTCCAAGAGTTACACGGATTTTTCTAGTTTTTGGGTGGTTTCCACCCCTCGGGGGTGGAGCACTTAATTCGAGCGGGTGGTTTTTCGGGAGCCTCTAATTAGCCTTTAATTATGACCCTTACACTTTTTCGAAATTTGACCTCGTTCCCGTTTTTTTTCAAGTCTGGTTTATATCGAGCTGGCACCGCCACAGGTTTTTTTTAAAAAACGCGGAGCATTTAATTTAAAGATGAGCAATTCCAAGAGCCTTTAATTCTGGACTAATTTTAACACTCGAACGAACTCTGTAAGTTGTTCCGTCCAAGAGTTACACGGATTTTTCTAGTTTTTGGGTGGTTTCCACCCCTCGGGGGTGGAGCACTTAATTCGAGCGGGTGGTTTTCCGGGAGCCTCTAATTCTGGAGTAATTTTAACACTCGAACGAACTCTGTAAGTTGTTCCGTCCAAGAGTTACACGGATTTTTCTAGTTTTTGGGTGGTTTCCACCCCTCGGGGGTGGAGCACTTAATTCGAGCGGGTGGTTTTTCGGGAGCCTCTAATTAGCCTTTAATTATGACCCTTACACTTTTTCGAAATTTGACCTCGTTCCCGTTTTTTTTCAAGTCTGGTTTATATCGAGCTGGCACCGCCACAGGTTTTTTTTAAAAAACGCGGAGCATTTAATTTAAAGATGAGCAATTCCAAGAGCCTTTAATTCTGGACTAATTTTAACACTCGAACGAACTCTGTAAGTTGTTCCGTCCAAGAGTTACACGGATTTTTCTAGTTTTTGGGTGGTTTCCACCCCTCGGGGGTGGAGCACTTAATTCGAGCGGGTGGTTTTCCGGGAGCCTCTAATTCTGGAGTAATTTTAACACTCGAACGAACTCTGTAAGTTGTTCCGTCCAAGAGTTACACGGATTTTTCTAGTTTTTGGGTGGTTTCCACCCCTCGGGGGTGGAGCACTTAATTCGAGCGGGTGGTTTTCCGGGAGCCTCTAATTCTGGAGTAATTTCAACACTCGAACGAACTCTGTAAGTTGTTCCGTCCAAGAGTTACACGGATTTTTCTAGTTTTTGGGTGGTTTCCACCCCTCGGGGGTGGAGCACTTAATTCGAGCGGGTGGTTTTCCGGGAGCCTCTAATTCTGGAGTAATTTCAACACTCGAACGAACTCTGTAAGTTGTTCCGTCCAAGAGTTACACGGATTTTTCTAGTATTTGGGTGGTTTCCACCCCTCGGGGGTGGAGCACTTAATTCGAGCGGGTGGTTTTCCGGGAGCCTCTAATTCTGGAGTAATTTCAACACTCGAACGAACTCTGTAAGTTGTTCCGTCCAAGAGTTACACGGATTTTTCTAGTTTTTGGGTGGTTTCCACCCCTCGGGGGTGGAGCACTTAATTCGAGCGGGTGTTTTTCCGGGAGCCTCTAATTAGCCTTTAATTATGACCCTTACACTTTTTCGAAATTTGACCTCGTTCCCGTTTTTTTTCAAGTCTGGTTTATATCGAGCTGGCACCGCCACAGGTTTTTTTTAAAAAACACCGAGCAATTAATTTAAAGATGAGCAATTCCAAGAGCCTTTAATTAGCCTTTAATTATGACCCTAACGCTTTTCCGAAATTTCAGCTGTTTTCCGTTTTTTTTCGGTGTGGCGGTTCCAGGTTTATGTCAAGCTGGCACCGCCACAGGTTTCTTTTAAAAAACGCGGAGCATTTAATTCGAAAATAGAGCATTTAATTAGCATCTAATTAGCCCTTAATTATTCCATAGGAAATTTTTCGATTTTCGAATGTGGCGGTTCCAGCTTGATATGGCTGTCGTGGTCTAGTTAATACTACATTAACAGGTGTAAGTTCACGTCCACGGAGGCACATCGGCACGCCGTTGAGTTCAGCTTCCTGTTCTGATCCTGAAAATCCGAAAGCTCGGTAATATGTAAATTTGACTTGCCAGACGTGGGCTGTTTATCTTAGAGGCCGAAACATCTGGACGAGTGACAACCGCGAATGTCGAGTGCTTTCACTCACCGCCGTATTTGTCACACTGTCAGAAATTACAACAACCCAAACGCGATGGCATTACACCCTTGAGTAACCGGGGAATTCCGGTAAAAAGAGACTGTTAGTGGTGGAGCTAAGCACCTCCTGATGCAGATGTTGGTTCAAAGTTCGGTGAAAACTTGAATATGTATGTGGAAAAAAGTTCACATTTACTTTCGGTCGTATGTACAAATTCACTTGATTCAAACGACCGCCGCGTTCGGGATCTTGCAGGACTGTGAGCTTGACGAACACTTGAGCAATTTTGCGGTACTACGTAACACCCTGTTTTCGTCGTACGCTGTTGTACAGTTCCTCGTTCATTTACAGTTGAAAATCTTACGACCATAAGCTGTGCCTGTACCTTACGAACAAACAAGCAGCCCGACAGGCAGGATCGAACCACTACCGCATGGGGCAACTCCCAGAAACAAAAGCAATCTAGGCTCACATTTAGTAAACCGTGTATGTGCCATTTGTTAATGTGATTTTTTCGCGTGGCCTCTCTATTAGGATCTCTTATCCTAAGCTGCAATCCGATAGATGCTTCATATACTGGACAACATTGCTACCTCACTCGTTGCACGTTTCTTTTAGAGTTCGAATAGTGATCAAGTCGGAAGTGAGCAAATCGGAAGAGTAATTATGTCCGTAATCATTTTTTCGTGAGTTGGTTTCTCAACGCCTAAATACCTTGACCGTGTCGATAAAAATTATATCTGTTTTCATTGAAGAATGCTCCATCGTCGCTTTATTCGCCTCAACGAGACTCTTTTTATCCCCCTCCAGAGGTATATCTCTACCTCCCGCAGGCTGCTACAGAGGAGGCGAGAGAGCAAGAGTAAAGAGAGGAGGGAGCGCGTGGATTCTGGCCGTAGGTATCCAGAGCATCGGCGATGCTCGTCGGAGAGCCCCTCAATTAAGAAGCCAATTAAATCAAAACCACGCTTCAACATAAATCTTGAGAATGGTCCTCTTAAAGCTATCAAGCGAACGGATGAGAGTGTATAACCCTCCCCTCCTTACCTCCTCACCTTTCGGACGCCGCGAAAAGAACCGTCCTCTTTTCATCCTCCTTTCACGATTTCAATTAAATCACTCGAAAAATTATACACATACATATTATACATGTTGTATGTTTTAATATGTGTATATGTATATCATGGACGCATCATATATATATATATATATATATATATATATATATATAATATGCTAGGGAAGCTTCGCCCCCCTGCCCGCTTCGCGTGCCAACCACCATTTTTGGGTTTGGTTGGGGGGGGGGGGGGGGGGGAGGAAAGGCGGTAAAAGGTCAGATTTTTGTAGGTATAAGGATGTATATGTATGAAGGGTTAAGTGTTGAATCCCTGATTCCTAGATGGTGTATACAGAAGGTCAAGTCTTCATAGGTGTTGCGGTAACTATGTGTAGGGTAAAGGGTTAAATCTTCACAGTTGTATAGCCATAAACGTTGCAAAGGTCGAAGGTCGAAAATCGAAGGTCGAAAGTCGAAGGTCAAAGGTCGAAAGTTGGAGCTCGAAGATCAAAGGGTGAAGGGTTAAATAGGGGGTGGGTGGGCGGCAGATGGAATGGCTGGGGCGGGGAAGAGAGGGAGGGAGGGTGAAGAGAATCTGTGCTGGTATGAGGGCATATATATGTATATGCGGGCTTTGAGGCTAAATCTGTCAATATCTGAGGGCATATACGCTGGATTCCTGACAGGGCGGTGGCGGCGGCGGCGAGATATTTTTATAATATAGAGATATACATGTATACAATATACCACATATTCACCTACAGCGATTTATTTTTTCAACTGTGTGCCTAGGCGTAATCTTCATTCACTTTTTGTTACCCATTTCTTGCTCTTACTCGCCCCTGCGTCTACGGGAAGCTCGAGGTTCGGGGATTGAGTAAATTTAATTGGTACCCGATGGAGGCCCGATCATTAACCCAATTAAACCACAGACGTTCGCGTGTAGGCGCAATAGTGGTTCTTGAACACGACTGAATCGGTAAGTAATTACCGGGGGGCTAAATTGGGACTGGGTTCGAAGAACGGTTTGGGGATATACACACTGGCGCGGCACTTCCCGGGCATGAGGTGTGAATATCATGATTAAGGAATCCTGATATCGATTGCTCTCTATATTGGCTGTTCAATGAATATTTCCACCGAGTTGTGTCGGATTTGTCTCCGAATGGTCGTCCAGCAATTAGCGGATGAGGGAGGCTCCCACTCCCTTTTCGACCGCGACAATACCATTGTTGGCACTTGATGCTCGTCGATTATACCATGTTTATACTCATTGCTGCATGCGCTTTTGTTCTACCATTAACTACGAAACGATCTAGCCATGCGACCCAGCGCACAATCCGCTGTGCCGCACGCATTGTCCGCGTGTTTTTTGTGGAAAGGATTATCCAGACATCATTCTTTGCCTTTTCATAAATTTGCCGGGCCGGCGTATTATCCATTTGTTTCAATTAGAATTTAACGCCGTCCGAACGGAGTTCAATTATTGGATTCAGGCTCATGCTCATCCGAAATGCCACTGTCTTCATTCTTTTCACCACCACGCACGTGCTCTGTGAGCTTGAACAAAAACGCCTGTTTCTTGCTTGCCTGATAGCCAGCGACACCTTTTAAAATTGAGCAAAAAATTTTTCCAAACGGGAGAATTATTTTCTCAGTAAATAGATCCTTTTAAGACCATAGATTCGATAAGTTAGTTTTTTTGGCTCACCCTAGGTGTACAGATAAAAGAAAAGTACAAAAAATCCTCGCTACAATGTATAACATGGCACACTACTTTCTCCTCGACGGAGAGAAAGACAGCGTCAAACGCATGTACTTGTATATCTATATATCAGCTCGAAGGAATGGTTCTTTAAGAGCAAATCGTGCGCGCAGTTGGAAGCGTACGCTACGATTCACCGTAACAATACAAGTTCTTTTTTTCACAACTTTTCTTCATTTCTGTTCTTTCACAGAATTCTCTCACAGTGGAAGAGCGGTGCAAAGATTAAAGTACCAAAGACGTAGATGATAGTAGTGCGGGAGTAGGAAAATTTTCTACGCTACATGACATTATTGTGAAAACTTACAATGAGACGTAGGTTGACGACATTCCATTCCCGTCTATCAGACCGTAGAACAGAAACCTGTTAGATGGTAGAAGAATATAAAGCAGGTGAAGAAGAAGGTGTAGAAAAAACATGTTCATTCATTGCACACAGGGGGAATAACTTTGCGGTTTGTTGGCCGGTCCAACGGGTTGACAGCGGATATGCAAATCTTTCGAACCCTCAGGAACCGGGAGAAGAAGGATGGGATTCTGAATGGAAACCCGTTCCTTCGCGTGCTCATACTCGGAAGTCAGTCTGCGGAGAGACGAGCGGGTGGGTGGGTGGGTGGGTGGGTTGGTTGGTTGGTTGGTTGGTTGGTTGGTTGGTTGGTTGGTCGGTTGGTTGGTTGGTTGGTCTCAGGACCGTTGCAGCATCGTCGAGTAGAGCTTGTGTGCGAGAGGACAGCGCGTCTGAGGGGCAAAGACGCCTACCGCCACAACTCTGTTTATTCTCCGCATACCTATATTTCGCTAAACTTCACTCGCGTGTTGGCCGTATTTATCTCTCCTATCAGTCTGCAGGCTGACCTGGGCACGGCTTAGAATTACAGGAACTTGTTTCTCCGGCGTACATGCAATAAAAGCCCTTCTTCTCCTCACTCTGCGGGATCAAAGGCTGCTGATGCAGACGCGGCGCAGCGCCTGGTTTCATAATTATTTTATTCCATTCAATCATCCCTGTCTTTTACATTCGGTTCTCTTCCTGGATGCCAATTCTTTTTCTGTTATTCCCCACTTCTCGCCATACTGTCGCGCCCCACCCGAGAATAGGGGTTACTTCGCAACGTGGGCGTAAGTGGAGTTGAAGCCGTTATTTCCGTGTTGTCTTGCTTCCGAGACCCGAGGGAAAACCCGCGATCATGTCCAATTAATGGTAATTGACAAGGAAGTCCTCGGTAGTTGCGGTCTTTTCTTGCATTGTATTCCCATCTGCGTGCTTGTGTGTGTTCTGTTTTTGTTTTCCATTCCCTCTTATGGAAACTGTGGAACACCTGTTCTGCACGGAAGCATTCTCGGACAAAATTGCGTCGAATGGTCGTTTGCGGGTGAAATCCCACCATGAGACGCCCCCACTCCCCCGTTTCTCATTCTCCATCGACTAAACGTACAACACCGACGAGGGTGGTGGCGTTGACGATATAATTTCGCTCCTGAAAGAGCTGGATCTACAAGAAACAAAATATTTGCAGGAGATACTCTGTGTTTGTTTGTCCTCTTTCCCGCGCATCTGACCTCTAGCTGAGACCGCCATTTTCCCAAATAACTCAACACCGTGTTTTGACAGAAGATTGCCAGCCGTTTGCTAAGAGATCACCGAGTTATCCCGTAAACAAAGTGTATTTTCGGGGCCTACACGTGTTTGTCAAACATGACCGCCGAGCGTTTCTGTAATGAAAGCCGAGATGAGCCTATGCCGCCCACGGCTCTCTCTCTCTCTCTCTCTCTTTTAATTTTAACCTTAGTTTGAGGTTTAATTCAATTTTAACTATTGTTATTTATGTTATTTTTAATTATTTTAATCGTGCATATAGCTTACGGATACATTTTATACTAAGATTTTATATTTTTATATTTTTATTTTTATTCTTATATTTATACTTTACATTTATATGATTTTATTTTATGATATACATGTATGCTCTGTAATTTGCCTGTGGCCCTTAGGGAGCATCGCTCCAGAGTCAAATAAATGTTCTCTCTCTCTCTCTCTTTCTCTCTCTCTCTCTCTCTCTCTCTCTCTCTCTCTCTCTCTCTCTCTCTCTCTCTCTCTCTCTCTCTCTCTCTTCCGGCTGCTCTTCGATACTGGTATAAATCTTCTCACATACTAGCCCTGGATATATTTTCTTTGTCAAGCGTAGCGGGAAGCACGTTTCAGTATCGTCGTCTCCAAAATGCTGATATAACGACTTCCCTCAGTAAAAATGTAACAATTGTCACGATGCAGACTCGTGATTAGTTCATCCAACGAGCAATAATGATTAAAAAACCTGAAAATGGTGTATATCACTTATTACTGTAGTAATAGGAATTACTGTTATTAAAATTTCGATACTACCCGCATGAACACCGCTACACGGCTCTTTGATAACCACGGTAGTACTATCAGAAATGAAAATGAATGTAATATGCAACCCAGCCGCGCTTTCATGAATAATGTATTTTGTACTTGGCGCACTGTTAGAGACCATTATCAAGCATTCGATAGATGTTACATCGGTGTATATAGGCTTAGAAACGATCACGAGTGACTTTTGTCAATAATTGATGAACTCTGGCTCACCAAGAATGCTTCCAAACTCCCTTTCACATCCAAGAATTGATGGCACTACACGGACAGAAAGTAAGGTTCGGTGCTCTCTTCTTTGATTCGAGTTCTAAGCGATAGGAGGGTGAATTTATCACGAGTTTTGACTCTTGAACTGTTCATTTCGGGTAAACTCCGTTGAGCAACGTTCAGTACCTATAGCCGTGTTGTACCCTGGTGAACAAGGGCTGAAGGTAATACCATTTCATTCCCAGGGGCTGGTCCAGTTTGTCCCGTCAGGCTGGTAGCGCAAAGAGTTGAGGCTGCTGGTAGAGGTCAGCCGAGCGTAATGCGCATCCTGTTTGTCCTGGGAAACCAGCCATGTAATGAAACCTCTCGGGACACCGTGTATACCGAATGCCCAACTCCGAAGACCGTGATCCCGGCTCTGCACGGTCCTCGGGTCGCCGATATATTTTGGTCGCGGTGGCCGACCGCCGCCACTGTAACGTCGTAGAGGAAATCATGTTTCGAAAATTGTGGACGAAATGAATCAAATGCGTTCGTTTTGTCTCCGTGCGTATACCCGATCACCAATCAGAGTTAGAGGTCGGAAAGCAGCAAGAGGGATCTCGGAGACTTTGTGAAATTATATTATACTCTTCTCCCCCTTGGGCCGTTCCGTGTTACTTTACATTTTTAACGTACAACACGATCCGTGGTGTACATGTACGTATGAAGGTTCTCTGCACAACCGCGCTGCAGGCAGGCAATTTTATATAACGTAGCGCAAAATGGTTTTCTCGTGAAATGAAATTGGAACAATGGGAAGGGACTGGGTGTAGTTTTCCATTACTGTCCATTGGCACATGAAACGGTATCATCGTTCCGCGGACTACGCGGAGAGTGGTGGGGGAGGGAAGCAGAACAAATACGACAGCGACGCGTCCGGAGCTCGGCGGGGAGGTGAACGTGTATCGCTCTGCCAAGCGTCTGCGTCAACCTGACGCAATTCTGCTTCCAGATTCCCCTATCGTTTGTTGAGGTCTTTGTTACAGAGGTGGGATTTTTCCCGCTCTCCCATGCGATGCGTTGCGCCGGTGTCGCAAAGTCTCAGCAATGCTGCAGCCACTACCGCCGCCTCGAGCGAGACTTTGCCGGCTGGCTTCGCTCCTTCCCTGTCGCCTTGCTGTGCTATGCAAAGAGTAAGAGAGAGAAAGATTTCGATTCTTATTCTCGAACGCGGTGAGAAGACTCGCTCGGCTCTATGGACCTGAATTCTTGTAACCTCACCGCTAACGCAACACTGAACTCGAAACAGAGAAAAATCTCTGCAAAGTGTACTTGTAGTCATATTTCGTCGTACGTCGAATCCCCCGATATCAATGGGGAACACTTGGAAGCTTGACAAACCGAGTGGAAATAAAATTTCAACTCTGAGTAAACGGTGAACCGAACCATCCACGGAAAACATCCGCCGAGTCTCCATCCTCAATCAGGTGAAATTCATCTTCCAACGCGGCGTATACGGATTTAGCGAGGTACTACTCTTATCTCGCCGACACTGAAAGACCACATTGTGTTTCTGTCCGTCTTGCTCCTACTCGCTCGTAGATGATGCCTCCGTCATTTCTTCGATTATCGCTCTCTTCAGCATGGGTCGATACGAAGACGGCGTACACGGTGATCGCTCTTTCTTTCGTTTAAACGTGGATCTCGGTATCGTGTACATGTTTTTTTTCTGAACGACCAGCGTTACGTACATCAAAAGTTCAGTGATCCGAAATGAGATTTAGTAGCCTTTTCGACAGTTCACATCGCATCAAGGATTCCGAACACTCCGTGAGCGGAAGTCCGCGATACTAGCCGACCAGCGACGCGGGAAAATTTATGCTGCTTTGAATGTTTGAGGCACGGTCGGTGTTATATCTATTATAACCATACGTGCAGTTTGAAGTTCTGAACTTATGGCACCTTGGCTTCCAATAATGCGTCGGCACCGTCCGGCCGACGGTCACGTAACTCGTCTTCTTCACCCTGGAGCCACGCCCCCCCTCCCCCCTCAACCGACCAACAGCGGTGGAGCATCAGAGCTCAGCGTGGTAGCGATGAAATCGTAATTCGGCATAGTGCCTGTGCGCGTCAGCGCTTGCACACGTGGTCCATTTAGTTCCAGCTTTCCGCGCTCGAACCAGCCAATAATACTTCTTCTTGTTCCTACTCACTTTCCGCTTCTTGGCGCTTCGATGTTCGACTCGAAGTCCGTGTCTCAAACGTTTGGCCACAGCTGTTGAGGGTTCAACACCGAATACCTGATCCATCACAGGCGATTCGTCGAATACGACCAGCGTCCAGATCATTTCACACTCTTCTCCGTCAGTGCCAATGACGGCTTTCTTAGTTCGACGATTCGGGAGTAGCAAACCGGTTTGTTCCGAACCTGTACGTACCACGGGAGAGGAGCGCGACTTGAAAGGCCCTTTGAGAGAAGCATTTAAGAATTGTATAAAAAACTGCATCTTAACCTTGCCGAGCATAAATGTCTTGTACGGCTATCGCGGGACTGTTTATTGTCGGCTGCAGTCTCGGTCGCCGTCCTGCTTAGCGGTATGCAGATCTCGTGTTTGTAGATAGATTTAACTGCCGCGTAATTCAGCTGAGATTTCAACCGCGGTACGTACGCTGCTTTTGTATTTTTATTCGCCGATCTTCTTTTCTTCCCCTCTTCAGTCTCCTTTACCCTCATCCTGTTCGTCTTCGAACATCGAGTGTACGTATGCAGAATCGGACTTGCCATTATTCTTCCCGATTTGAAACAAAAAAGCTATCTGGGTTTCTCTCCTGCTGACAATTGAAATTTCAATCGTTTCCATATGTATCCTGCAGAGCAAAAAACGTGAATTTTTCGCTCCTCTTCTTCGAGTTACGAGATCTGCTGGCCCACTCTGCGACGGAAATAGATACTGAAAAAAATTTGAATCTGACGTTGAGATGTCCCATCGAATAGCCGTCGCCAAGGGCAAGAGAATAATCGCGCCCTGTAAAAAAGAAGCAAATTTAAGAAGTTGTTGTCTGATATCTAATAGAGTTGGAAAATTAGAAAAAAAAAGCAACGAATATTTATACGAAGAGTGCGTTGTTGCGCACGTCCACGATTTGTCACATTGCATTTAACCTGAAATATTTTTTCATAAACTCGTCGCTCGCCATCCATTCGGCATCACTTCTTCGCCTCCATATATTTCTTCCCCCGGTACAATTCTTCCCTCCGTGGTCGTCGTCATTTTCCATGCCTCATCTAATCCGCGAGCATCGACCGGAGCTCGTCTTTCACCTCCTCACCTTCGTACGGTGGGCTGTTGGCTTGATCCGACGCCGATGAGGCGAGAATCGATAGCTTTCAAACGTTTGAATAAGTATTGAATGCATTCGTCTTTTTTCACCAGACTGAAGTTAGTAACGTTAATGTAAGGAAATGTCGAAACTGAAATCATTGTTTTGAAAGTTTAGAACGACTTCAAAGGAGTTTAGTTTCCAAAATCCGAAGATACTGCTTGTTGAAACTAGATTAGTCAATTTCAGACGATCCTTCATTTTGGAAATAATGATTTTTCCTAAAATAAAAATGAATCGTTACATTAACGTTACGAGCTTGACTCTCTTCGCTTTTCCGATCTCTGTCGGTAAGAGTTATACGCGAATACTCTGACAATGAGAGAGTTATCCCTTGCTCATCAACCGCCTGGCTTTTGCGTAAAGCACTCGGGGTGGCTTTTCAAAGGCAAATTAAATATCTCTTATTCTCTCTCTGTTTCCCAATCACAATTCATTTTGTCCGCCCGTTGTTTACCAAGTTGACAATGAGAAGCAATAACTGAAGATGACCTTTTCTTTTCTAACTGTAACACCGGTATGTCGGACACTGTGATTCTCTTTCGTTTTACAATTCTATCACCGTATCCATGTCAACTAACATCAATCGTTCCCGACGTGTAGAAACTCTAACCGCCTGACTAACGTTCTACTTCGACTTGAATACTTTGTGGGTGTAATTAACGATAGTTTCGCCGGTTCAACGCGCTCCTATATTTTATAAATGGCTTTCGAGCCAAGTAACCAACAATATAGAGTTAATACCTGTCTCACTATCTCTCTCCCTCCATCTCTCCCTCTCCCTCTCCCTCCCTCCCTCTCTTCCTCCCTACCTGTGTTATAAATTGGAGAGAAGTTCTCAAACTTCTATTCGGTTCTCGCTTTTGTTAGACCAATTTAAACCAGCCCCAAATACATCCTCCCGCAAATAGATATGTGCGACCGAACACACGCAGGCTGACTTATCTCGCGTATAACACGCGATATAACTCCGGTAAATGGATGGAGAGTTCAACGTTGACTCGAGCCTTAATTTTCTCTCACTCATTGCATACAGGTAGCTGCAACCAGCGGCTCCCCACGTATCACGATACCAATGCCAACTTCTCGTTTCGTGTTCCCTTCAAAAATTTCATTCTACACTTTCTGCACAGTTCAGTATAATTATCATCCCAACATTTTCTCACATAACATTGTTTTTTTTTTTCTTCCGGTAAAAAAAAAGCATCGAAAGAAGTTGGCTTCGCCTTTGTGCTCCTCGCTAAAATGGGGGGAAAGAGCGTTGTTGTAACGGTAGATAATTACTGCGAGCTACTTTCAGCCAGTTTTCCTAAATTTTTCCAGAATCCTCGGAACGTGTCAGTCGTATCTGACAGTCCATTGCTCCGTCTTGTTTTCTCCGGACGTTCAGCGCTATCGCCACGTCTAGTAGGTACGAGCGCACCAGCCAATTTGAGCCGTGCAACGCCTGGCAACTCGCGAGCTGTTTGCGTTCCTCGCGATAACGACTGGCCGCCGTTGTCGTCTAGCAGGGAGTTGAGCGTCGCGCGTCGTCGTCGTCCTAAGTAAAACACCAGGGTACAAGTAATGATTATTCTATAGAAGCCACAGCGCAGCTCACCTCGAAAGCACTATCCATTTTGTTGCATTCACTCGCTTAACGCCGAGGATGGGTGCACATGCCCCGCTAACTCTCTTCCGTCTCTTCCATCTTCGTCGTCCTCGTTTCTCTCCTCAGGGACACATGCTACCTGCACCAAGCAGCTCGGGAGAACAAGAAGGACGAGGAGGAGAAGGAAGAGGACAAACGAAACGGAACTCTTTAATCGTTGGGTTTCTCTTCTCAAATTACCCGCTTAAGAACGGACTTTATACCTACGGAGATGCACCTAAAAATTTTTCCCGACACGTATCGGTACTTATAGCGTGGCGCCCACTTTGTAGACTTAAAAATTGCGATCGCAACTGCAACTTATTACTACCGTGATGACGACAACGACGTGTAACACTGCGCACCGCGTGTTCGGGGCGTGGGATTCAAAGGATAATTTTGCTGATAGAAATGGGTAATAGTAATTGCGTTCCTTGCGCGAGTTTTACTGCCCCCCCCCCCCCCTCCTACCTCCCCTGGGGGGTATGCATGCAGTCGTAGATTGGATAAGCTTAGGAACGGCCGGTTATATTTACGTTTCGCCGTATCGTATTTTGAGGAAACTTTAGGTAGAAGAAGAGTCCGCGGTATCGGGAATCTAGACTCTCCTCAGTCTTCCCGAATGGTACTCGGCCGTGTGGAGGCTCGTCGCGGATCGGTCTTTCCGAAAGTTATGCAATATATCGCCGACTCGTAGATATCTTCAGTGTGCGGTGATATACTTTGACCGACGGATAAGAGGCGACTGGCCTGCCTTTGTAGGTATAGGAAAAAGTAGCAGCGAATCTTTTTTACTGCCCTGAAATATTTGCCCATTTCTCTCTTTCGGTCCCCTTTTTGCAAATTTCATCGGTGCGTAGGAAGTCGGGCCACTGACGGGCGTCCGTCGCGTTGGCGGTTTTCGCGTCGACGAGACGGTGTCAGGGAACGGCTACGAGGGTGATAATAACCCCGGGAAACGTCCTGATCTTCGGAACCGTCCGTCGAATATTTCTCGGACCGTTTCCTCGTGGACGAAAGCGTCGCTCCTCATCGTTCTCCCGATGAATAAATCAAAACGAGAGAATGCTACCTGGCCTTGTGTGCGGTTATCAAACACGCGTATTGTGCTTCCTCGGACAAACGGGCAAAGAGAGGTGGGTGGGGTTCATGTCTTACAAGCCACCTTCGCCGCGTAATGTTGCAGAATTTTATTTCCCCGCGATCCTCGCCCTCCTCCTTCATTCCCGTCCTTCCTCCATCCTTTATCTTCGCCGTTTTCCAATCGTGTCCTCTCCGTCTCTCTGGCAGCGCTCCTCTTCCAGCCCGCGATGGTTTGCCGCGAGCTCGTACAAACCACGCTGGTAACGACGGGCTTGATCTACGGGCCGAACAAGAGGTAAAATACGCCCGGAAATTCAACCCGGCAGATGTTACAAGACGCACAATCGCTGTAAAGATAAAGAGGGGGGTATACAATCGTATTGCTACCCGCGTTGGGGAGAGAGAGAGAGAGAGAGAGATCCGTGAGATTTCGCGATGCATCGGCCTTTGCTTTTTCGATTGAGGTGTGCTACAACCGTCCCTGTAACGCTCCTCTTTCTGCCTCGAAATCTTTCACGATATTGCGCCTTTAACAACGTGCTGCACCATCGGCACTTGGCAAAGCTTTCAAAACTCAATCGACTTACGGCTGTACGGAGGTAATCGTGATTTTAATTGTAAAACGTCGACAAGGTGGTTCGACGTTAACGTGCGATATCCTCCCACCGCTTCCCACGCGCATGCACAGGTACGTCATCGGGGCAGCGGTGGTCAATGAATACGAGTATGAGCGTAGCCGTAAAAAGATCATCGCCGGTGACGAGACTTCCTCGACGAAATTCATTCTCTCTCCCGGGATTCCGTCGGCTGCTGAAGTTCGGTTTTACCGAAGTCCGCGTTGCGGCCACGGCCTGGCTGACCATAAAACGGAACGCTTTGCTTTTATTCAATCGACGCGCAACGAGTGCGGTTACGGTAGAGAGCTTTTAGTTCTCGGGCTTTGACAACGGGCATTTGCCCTACTTTCATTTACATACCCTACCTATTTGCCCTACCTATTCATTTTACATACGTGGCAGAACTATGCGAGTACAATTAGTGTCCGAAAGATCGTGATGATTCAACGGCGCGGGAATAATGATTCGAGGTCGAAATCTTTCAGAGGAGGAAATTGTACCGTTTTATTCCTGAGGCGAATTATTGTAGGAGGTAAAATATTCGCGCGAACAGGTGGCATCTGGCTGAGCTGTAACGGCTTAGGTTTTGGGCAAAGAACTGCGTCTGGGCCATTGCATAATGCATCGCCGAAAGATTTCTTTCTCCATCAGGGCGCCGGCGACGGAGTCGAGGTTTCGCGAAACGGTCTCGCGGGATCGAAGGGAGTTTATATTTGCCAAAGAAAAACCGATGAGTGTCGTCCCGTTCTGCACTCGCTGAAGCGCAGAATTTCATTGCGAACAGTAGAAACACAGAATGAGCAAATAAATAGGATCCTGTAAATATCAGAGAATGATTCAAGACGAAGATAAGGATCTTTCGAAAGCCTCTATCGTCAGGCCATTCGTGCAAAGTTCATTTTGTTCTTGAGAAAAATGCGATTGGTTTGAACTGTCCTCAAAGAAACGTGAATCTCGCGAAATAAGTACAAAAGAAGAAGAAGAAGAAGAAGAAGAAGAAGAAGAAAAAGAAGGAGAAATGTAATGAGATAAAATGAAACCTAGATAGCAAAAGCTCCGACGGAAGAAGAAGAACCTCTTGCAGTCTCGTGTCGTCGTCATTTTTCCGGGGTAACGTCAACATATTGGGGTCGAGCGCGTGCCTGACGTTACATCGGCATCACAAGCCTCTCATCCACGCTCTCATCCTTACTGCTGTAACTTGTTTCCTTTTTACGGCAGCGAGGAGGACTCGACCAAGGCGAGTGCAGCGAGAAGCGAAGGCCGTTTTATTACAGCCCGGTGCCTTTTCACGAAACTGGAAGAAGGCTGCAGGGGTGCGGCGACGGAAAGGTGGTGCGTCTGCGTGTGTGTGTGCGCGCGCGATTTTCTCTCTCTGGCTTGCTTTTTCAAAGAAATGCCTGCCTTACTCGGTGCTCGCGTCGAGCTACGCCTTGCGATATTTTCCTCCTCTTTCGCGTTGCTAAACTCTTGGCTCAGCTCCTTCTACGCGGCGCGGTGTTGCGCCCTCTGCATTAAAGAAATTAATTACCTCGCCCGTTCGTCGGTTACAAGGTGCAGTGCGGTTCACGCCCCCCGTTATAATATGGCAAACCTGGTAAAAACCATCAATGCCACCGCCGCCTGGCCTAACTGTGCCCCCCGCCCCTCTCTTTCTCTTTCTCTGCGATTTTTCTCCAAGATGAAAAAGAGGGAAAATTTTAAAGGAACACGCGGTTGGCCATATGCAACATATACATATATACACCGCAATTTCGCAACTCGACTCCCCTAATGAAGCTTCATGTATGGTCGTTGGCCAACTTCTCCGTAAATATATCTTTCTCTGTGCATACCTTCGTTCAACAAAAAATCCCATCAACTAGATGCTAACCTGCAGCCAATTACGGAAGCTGGACGTACCTACCTGCATTAGTTTAACATTATATAAAGCTCTGCGGAGTTCGATTTCCCAATAATTCTTCTGTCATTCCGCATATCCTTTGATCTACAATAGAAGTAAATATTTGGTGAAAATTTCACGATGTCATGCTGAATCGCGATGTTTAGCGTTACAGGTTTGAGTGTTGGTTAAACTCGAGGTTCTGACGTCTAGACATTTAATGGATAAATAATGCAAATCGCGTGTGAAGAAGCGGTGCTGCGATAAGAAGGAAACTTTCGGTCGGTACTTGTACCTTATATCCTTTGGTTGAATTTAAGAGCCGGATTTTTTCGCGAAAGAAAGTGAAAAAAAAAAGAAATGAAAACGAAACGCTGATATACATCCTCCCAGCTGAATGGATTAACGGTTTGCCCGGTTGCCTCCACTGCCGCCACCGTTGTGCGACTTTTTGGTGCGGGAGAGAAAGATGGTGAAGAGTGAAAGAAAAGCGACAAAAGGAAAATATAAGAAGAAAAAGAAGAAGAGGAGGAAGAAATTTGGGGAAAAAAGATGAATTAAAAAAGAAACAGGGAAAGCTTCTTTTTTCCTCATAAATATATACATCAGGCGAGATGAGGAAGGCACTCTTCTTCGGTGTAGCCTCGCCGTATGCAGGGTGTTGTAAAGATATGCGCACCGCGCAGGCATGAAACACGCGGAGGGCAAGGCGAAGATATGCGGTGTGTAGAAGTACGTGTACGCTTTACATGTGTATGAAATATAAATGCTGCTCCGTGAAGAGAAAGAGAGACAGAGAGTTTTTCGCATACAAGTAGTTGGTTGATACATAAATTTATCATCAATATAACCTCATACTTGTATCGACATATTCTACGTATTTAGCCGCTTCTACTAATGGACGGGTGTATGTCTTCCGGCTGGGAATGTTTTGTTTAAACGCAACGAACGGTCTTTTGCCTGTATCTTTACGTATCTATAAGTACCACACCGCGGTGTGGTTGGAGGGCGTGGATGGTCGGCAAAATAGTTCTTAACCTTTAATTCTCGTAAAGGATTCAACCGCAATGTGATGTTCGAGTTGGCGTTTTCACACTCTCGTTTTCACTGACCGAAAATTCCTCATCTATAATTGAGAAAAATCAAATGCAACATCGTTCTCGCCGTCCGTTCAATAAATCTTCAGAGTCAGAATAGGTACTGGTACAATACTCGAGGCAGTAACAACGAGTTGTGCACCAAAAGGTGGAGTAGAGAGGAGTTTCGCCGTATCGCCGTATCGCCGTATCGCCGTTTGTATCGCGTGGGACTTGATTTAGGAGCGGTTGCGTGCACAAAGTGCATACTTCAACCGTCGGCACGACATCCCTCCGTCTTAGGGCCCGAACGGTGTGTCAAGTTGGAAATAATCCTCCCTAACTTGTACGCAACGGGTAAGCACTCGTGTTATCCTCGGCTGCCACATGCCCATGATAAGCGGTTGATTCCTATGAAAAAAGATAAGTCAAGTCAAAAATTCGGAACTTTATCTCCTCGTCGGTTTTCCAATTAATTCTATCCGGTACTGTCACAATTCAATCCATAGGGGATCGGTTAGAAGCTTGTCGCGCGTACGCTAAACACGACCTGAGCCAACTGAAAACAGCCGGAGATTCGAACAACGACCGTGCATCTACCGAATGAATGAATCGCCGCTCCCTTTTTTCTCCTCGATCAGAATCGTACTATCGGCACCGATTCTCCGTTCAGCCTCAACGATCGAACGGCGATTACTGGTTAGCGTTTAACATCAACCCCGAAGGTTAATTCCTGCATTAATTAGTCTGAGGCGTCCGCGATTGTGGGCGCCGCAATCGCACGTCGAGCGAAGCACCGCGGGGTGTCAGAAAGCCGCCTTTCTCCTTCTCTTTCCTCCCACTACTCGAGCGTCGTCGTTGCGCTTACTTCTGCCTCTTCTCATCCTACCACCAGGTATAAGTCTTTCTTATCCTTTTTCCGCGTTAGCTACTTCGCTCCGGTTATACTCTACCTACTTTTCTGTTGTTTCCTCTACATTTTTCCCCCCTCTATCTCTACGTTGAAAATTGAGCAGGTTTTCTCCTGTGGCGTTCCTATTCCTCCTGGGTTCGACTGCTGTCCGCGCAGGAATCGCGCTGCTGCCTACCTACCATCGAGCAAGCCGCGGCAAATACCAGCTCGCTTGCGATGTATCTCTCTATATTATAATCCGAGGAACCCACCCATTCCCCCTCCCCCTTTTCCCATCCCTTCTTTCCGCTGCCAGGCCCTTCACCCCAACATAACCTTATACCTATATAGATTCAACCCTTTACCCCATACACATACCCTTATGTCTATACAGATTCAACACTTTGCCCCATATATGTACCCATATGCGGATACACATTTAACCCTTCATCCTACATATATACCCTTATACATATACATATTTAACCCCGTACCCTACACATATACCTTTATACCTATACAGGTTTAACCCTCTACCCTATGTAAGGGTGATTCGTGTATCCTGGAATCAGAGATTCAACCCTTTACCCTACATATACATGTACCCTCATACCTACAAATTCTTTGGAGACTCCTGTAATTTCGGTTAAAACTTATAGAATTTTGGGTGAGACCATACATCCGCATTTCCTTGTACGCGATAGTTAATTGTTAGTGGAGTAGAAACAGACTATATTGGAGATAGAGACATTGTTAGTGATTCAAGACTGTTATTTGCGTTATTATTATTAGTGATTAGATTAAGGAGGCAAGGTGGGGCGCTCATACCCCCAGGAAAAATACCGCGACGGAAGTGAAAGTTGAAAAAAAGAATTTTGAAAAAGATAAAAGGAGGGAGAGAGAGGAAAAGAAAAGTCATACGACGTGTTTTTCATACTTCACATCGTTTTCTCCCACTACCGTTTCGCCACCGACGACCATCTACACAATAATCGACAAAAGCTACTAACCTCACAAACATAATTAGTCGATATATTAAATAAACGTTCGAGAAAACGAACGAGTTGATCTTGAACAACGTAAACCTCGATAGGTAAGTTACGCCTGAGTGCACCATACGACTGTGTGTAAGGTAAAGCGCAGCTTGACGGTGGCGTAAGATAAGGGTTTCATTTCTACTCATACACACCGGTGAGTGGTACAAAACGTTACGTGTGCACACAGAACTTTATATACATACATGTATATACGTATGTACGAGAGTTGAAAACTATTTTCCGCCCGTTTAAACCGTGAGTTGGAACGCGGTGTTCAGAGGCTATTTTATGATAGAATTTATTGCCTGCTTTTCTCGCGAAGCCGCGTGTTTGCCTCTCCTTCTCTTACACCGTACCTACTTCAGCCTCAGTTGCATCCTGATGTGGGCTGGGTCAGATATTTTTCAACGATTCAGACGCGCCGAGTAAGTATGAAACAGCACAAACCGCACCCTGATCTCTGGGGTAGTACCAATTGCCAAATACCTGAATAAGGACTTCATCCAATTTTTATCTTTCTCTCTATCAGTCGCATACCTCAAGTTCTGGACGCTCATTAGGTATTGAGCTCGATTTTCGGTGTTGCGGGAAGACGTGATAATTGAGCGGCGGCTATACTGGACGGATTGGGCAACCGTAAATAATTCACACTATCCGCCATACCGCAACAGCACCCATCAACGAGCCCCGGAACGTCTAAGCTCGACCGACTTGAGCCGAAATGCCATCCGCTGAGGTGGAGAGACGGCTTAGAGATATCTCACGTGCCTTTGCCAACTACAAAGCGATCCGTTCCACCTGATCGGGTTTGGGAGCCAATTGGCATTTCTCCCGCTGTGGCTCAAGCGGTTTATAGCAATTGTAATTTCAACTACGAATTCGCCGCCGAATTGAACCAGTTGTGGTTGAATTCTTCGAATAGACGCGGTACCAATATTCTCGAAACACCGTGTACTGCCTATTGTCATAGTTTATTTTTCTTTTCTTTTTTTTTTTCTTTCTTTTTTTTGTTTTTTTTTTTTTTTTTAAATTTTGTTTCACCGTAAATTGACTGCCCGGAAATTGAAAATCAGTTTATGCAATACCTAAAATGTTCCTGGCACGTATATCTACTTATGCACTATACGTTCCTAGTGTATATGTATACCTATATACTAGCGGGAAATTAGCTAGGCTGAAAATTGAACGAGTGCAGTAACGCGTATCAGGTTAAAAGTTTACCGTTTAAAAAGTGGAAAAGTTTCGATTGGATCTTAACCACAGTTCCCTCTTCGGTTCAGTTACGTAAGTTCAAGCTCGCAGAAAGCTAATGTGGTGGGCGGGTGGCGCCGACACTGTACTTGCAGACTTAGGTTTAGCAAGTCCCGTAAATCGAGTAATCGAAATAAGAATCCCGTCTCTTTTCACGCGAATTTACTCGCCTCGATGTAAATTTCTTTTACGCCGCTCATTTATCCTTTACATCCGCGATAAATAAACGAAAACATGAAACCCGGTTCTCGAAACTCTTCTTCGAGATTTCGAGAACGGCTTGAAAACAGAGCACGCTTCCATTTGATTTCATAATTTTCCGTTTCTCTTCCCTTATCCGCGTTTCTCATTTTTTCATGTTTCACCTCCCTACTTTCGTATATACCTGTCGTTGCTCCTCCATCTCCTACACGACACCCGGCTGCCTGACGCTAGGGAAAAATTGACGGTTTTAAGGGTCAGGACCTGGCCTTCACCGGCGCTGACGGATAATTTTCACTAAAGACGCGGGAATGCGTCTAGGTGTGCGCGAAAGTACCCCGCACGCCTCGAGGGTTTGGCTTGATATCTGGAAAGAATGTGCTCCCTTTTTCCTCTATTAAATTTCCCTACCAGCATCGGGATAATACGCGTATATGTAGGTATACCGCACGTCCCTGTGTATTACACCTATAAATATATTATATAATAGTCGGGGCGGAACAGAGTAGAAAATTCACCTTAAGCCCAAGTAAATTCCCCGGCCTTGCCTCGGTAATAGCCCGGGACTTACGTACCCATAACTAATGGGTATTTAGCAGCCCACGCCAGTCGTTCGCCGAGCCATCCGTAATACGCGGACCGTCCGTGTGTAAAGGAGGTGGGAATATGGAAGGCTGCGGGATGATTTGAACAAAGGATGGATGCCCACTTCTCTCTGCTTGTGTGAGAAATGAATTGGCCTAACTTAAGCTATGCCTTATTTCACGCCGTCCCTCATGCCGAGCTAAATGAAGATTTCCGTGTCTCGAATCTGCAGCCAGCAGATGAGACCGACGATCAGACTCTCAATCCCGTTGGATTCGTTCGTTCGGTCGATAACCGATGTTTCAAACATCGTTTGTCGAGCACCTAATCGCCGCATCTCCCGACCTGAAATCAAATTGGCTTTGAAAAGCTCAAATCTTAACGATGGCCGGTGTACCGTTGAGATTTGATTCGGTCCGCTCGTTTCTGCCAACATCCTTCAATGAATTTCACTCGTTTAATCGCCCCTCTTTCTTCCGTCTCTCGATTGCCTACCTGGGGCGAAAGTACAAAGCCCGCGTTTGATTCCTGGCAAGTTTTCAGCAACACATATTCGAATTGATCCGAGAGTTACAGGTGCTCATTTGTATTAGTGGCGGGGGTCAGACAAATCCTTTGATGCGAGCTTCAAAATCCGGTTATACACCGTACGATTTTTCGTCCAACCGCCCGGATAATCGCCCGCGTCGGTAACGGAGGGAGAAAAACCGGGATTTAAATCGATAAAATCAAATTGTCAGTGTTCGAATGTAACGCGTAGCCTGACGCGTGTGTCGAAAACTCGACGAAAGGTGCTGACAAGAAGATTTTTCCAAGAAATTTCCACCAATCGCAGGTCTTATCACCCCCGCACGAGTCCTCGGCAACAAAATGCAATAGTTTCAATGAAAGAACGTAACGGTATCGAAAAGGTGATCAAGGCGACGTCGCCTACGCGAAAAATATATCCGAATATCCATATAAAAATGACGTTGGCAGGCAAGAAAGGGAAAATTCTGATCCAAATTAGACGCCCCGAACACCTTACTCTGTAAATAAAGTGATAAAAAAATCATACAAAAAGGAAATAAAATCAACGTTATCGAAGAAATGTTACATGTATAATAACTGGCCATTGAGATTACGAACTCTCATTACGCTCTTAAAATCGGTTACGCCAACAGGAATTGAGACGTAACGTTGCTCAAGTGCGATGATAGAGCCACGACTCATTAACTCACTCGACCCAACGACGACGCCTGTTGCTGCAATCTCTTTCCTGGTGTACAGCGGTCCACCTGGCATGGCGAGCGGCACTCCGTTTTTTACTCCCTCCTTCTCTCTCTTTCCTCTTGATTCTTTCCCCATCCTCGAGATCGACTCATGCGGCGGTCGTTGGTCGACCAGCGCCACTCTCTTATTTATCATTTCGCATTGCTTTTAATTCCTCCCGCTGCTGTGAAGCGCAAATTATTTAGTCCCGATGTTTTGCGGTGTTAGGCTTTTTAATGGGAAACTACACAACCATCCTCCTGTATCCAATTATTATTGTTATTATTATTGTTGTTGTTATTATTATTATCATTATTGTTATTACTGTCGTTATTGTTGCATGGAACGAGGAGCAATTTTCCTGATAATTTTTCGACAACGTCAGGATATTTCTTTTCAACGCGTTCGTTCTTCTCACTCCTCCGTTTTGGCTCGGGATTTTCAAGTCCCGCGAATACGGTGCAGGTGAACACCAAAACATTCGTTCGTACTTGAAGAGCAGTGAAAATTTAACCATGATATAATAATCATCGGATGCACGGTTATAAGACTTTCAACTCGTTTTAAAAGCAATCTCTCTAATTTTCGTCCCAGGTTTCTTCGTTACCGGGCACAAGGGAAATCGCGTAATTATATCAGCGATAACAGGGAACGAGTCGGGAGGGAAACTCCTCAACTAGGTGTACTTACTCTCTCGCTTACCAACCGTCCTCTTATACCCGAGACACAATACTCCTGGGTCCTCGGATCCGTTGGGTCAAGAGCTCGTTAATTTTGTTGTCTTGGGTTATGGCCCGTTATGTATGTACGTACCTGGTTATGTTATTTCATTAGCCACAATAACTCCGTCACGACGAGAGAAAACCCGGCGTGTCTCCACCACTGAAATTGAATACCGTGCGCTTATACTAAATACCCCACAATATTATTTTCAAAAAAAATTGCCAATACGCAGGTAAATTCGTCGTTAATGAAAACTTACGTTTTATCACAAAAATTGTCGGTATCTTCGAAAATCTCTTTTAGCCAAACAAGTTTTCTTTAAACTTGGCAACGACAGTGTCGACAATTGACACGAATAAATCCAAGGCAGTTTTGAATCTGCGATAGTATATAAATCCTGGGTTGATGAAGTAAAAAGAGACTGCCGATGCGGGCAACGGGAGGGAGTAAAAGAGCCATCATCGCGATTTCTGGTATTATGTAGGATAATTAACTCGCTCCGTAGAAGACCTTGCAATTTGGGATCGTATAGGTAACAGCAGTGGCAATTAGGAGGAATTATCGTTTCTGTGGGCGTGTGCATAATACGGGCACGTATACGCGTCCCTCCTCCTTTCTCCTTGCCGAAGTGCTAGTCGAGTACTTTTAAGTAGCTCACGTCACATCGCATTGTATTCGTTACTACGTATTCTCTTCTTCCTCGATTTTCAATATAAAATGTCTGCTGCTGCTGTGACGGATTGAGGCGATCGTTGTTACATATTCTGAGCCGCGTATGAGCGCCAGCTATTACACGTCGGTATATATGTATACGATACGTGAAAGTTCACGGGCTGGCTTCAGTCCGGACGTACATTTACGTAGGTATTACCCGTTTTTTTTTTTCATTTTATTTCCTCGGCGAAAAATCAGGTAGTCATAAGCTCGGTTTTACTTAGGAAACAAAGGAAAGCACGTTTTATATCGACTTTGGAAGCATCGAAACGGTTTATTTCCTATTTTTCCTATTAAAAATATATCTACCGAAATGTGTTCGTCAGCTCGGCCGGGCGAATTGCAGTCAAGTGACCGACGACACGCGGACTGACGAACACTTAGGACGCTTGACTACGGCATTGACGATCGCGCACGGACAGAGGTCGACTAGTCATCTTCGTCACACGGACCGCGTCGCTGGTCTTTGGGTATAAATAAAGGGTCCGACAGGAGGTGTTCGACAGCTGACCCGAGTAGATTTTTTTCGAGCATATTCATCGTAAAGCGCGTAGCGCGATCACTTGACGTCAGTCTTATCGTTGTGTGCAAAGCGCCTATCGTAAAACCCTTCGTAATTTCAGTTTCCGAATTAGCAGTAGAAAACAGTGTAAGAAAATACATTGCTATAAATAGGAGCGTAACCAAGGAATTGGGCATAACTTGGATAAATATACGATCGTTATTAAGAATCGTGAATGCATGCTTTTGGGGTACGATCGTACATTATCCGTACACCCTCTCTAATTGAAACTGTTGTTTGGTAATTATTGTCAATTCAATAAATCAACAGTGTTCAACAAAATCATGGAAAGCAAGTGTTAGAGTACAGCAACGGTGAATCCGCAGATGCTTTGTTTCAAAAATTGATCTGGAAATCCTGAGTCACGATGGGCCGCCACGGCGCGAAAACCCCGGTACGCAGTATTAGAACGTAGAGTCAATTTAGCCATGGCAGCGACGTCTTAAACAAAACCCTCGTTCGCGGAGGAGCACGGCAACGGCGCCAAAACCTGCGTGCGTTCGTGTTTCAGGAAGCAGCAACGACTCGGGTCAAGTCCGCGTCTGCACCGTTGTAGCTACGACCGCGTATCGAGTCTGCGTACTGTCGTGTCTCAGCTACAGAGAACGTGCAACCCCGCGTTACGGTTGGTACAGCTACGGTAGAAATGTCCTAGTATGGATCAACTAGGCAACGATGAATCTGGGATCTCGAGCCTGATTGTGAGTGAAAACAGTAATGACAAGATCGACGTCCGCGTCTGTTCTGGTGTAGAAATTACGAAACTAAAAATCTGAGTCTGTCAATGACAGCAACGTCGAGCAATCGTCCGCGTCTATTGGCTTGTTTCACGAGCTTAGCTAGTTAATTGACCGGACTTACGCAATATCTCCTGTCCGCGTAACGCGAAGTCCTGGGACAAACAAATTTAATGCAATTACCATCACTACCATTCAAATACAGAGACTTCCACCGGCGCGGTAAATTCACGAGCATATTGCTCTAGAATCCCCGCGATCGTCACGCTACATATAGCGTGAAAATATATAGAAGCAGCGAAAAAGAAAGATATCGCTCGCTCTTTTGACCTCGTAGGGCTATGAGAACAGCTTCGGTGAACCCGAAAGCCCCTAAAGCTGCACGCTCAATCGTATACCTATGCATATATCCATGTATAGATATTAACGTATATCAAAATGTATCCTTTCATTGGACGTTGTTGTTAGGCTGCATCGAGGAACACGCGTTCCCTGTACTCAGATTTTTTCCGAGCAAAAGATTTCGGGGAACCGATTCGAAACCCTGCGAGGAGATGAAGTTTCAGCCGGAACGGACCATAGTCGGAGATAACATCCGTAATTATAAAATTCCAAAGCGTAACTTTTTAACCTCGTGCAGTTGACTCGTGAATTTTCGCTCCGAGCCGCAGCAGCAGAACTGAAACCGCGCCCGCGACTCTTCTGCAACTTTTTATCTTCGTGCGAGGCGGAACCCTTCAGGATGACGCGGCAGGGCGAAATCGAGACTGCGGTTTCTTGCCGGCATAGCTTTGTGCATGTGTGGGAAATTATCTCGCTGACGATAACAGCCCTGCTGCTGCTGATGCTGCTGATGCATCAGGATCAGCGTTGCGTCTCTTCCTCGCGGTTGTGCTCCTGCGACTGCGGGCATATTTCCCGGTGCACGGATTCCACCGAGGGCAGGTATATCAATGACTGTCCAACGTATGAAATAGAGCGCATTCACCGCGGTGCGTTTCACGGTACTGTCTGACAGATTTATGCCTCTTCGATTGCGGTTCGGCTAGGTATACCTACAACCGAGAGTTCAGCCGGTTTCCTCCTCCTCCTCTTCCTTTGCGTCTCCATCGCCCCTTTATCTCGAACGGTACCGATCCAGCCGCTGGGAATTACACTCGTAGAATCTCCAATGGAATATCCGCGTGCAGGCGCACTCCGCTCACACTAAATACTAATACGATACACATGCTGCTAAAACGCATCGGTGCGCTTTTGTTACGTTCGCAATGTGGTGCGAGGTGTGGCGAAATTAATCTATGATACGCTATCAAGATTTCATAACAACGCATTAGTCCACGCACGGGTGGAGGAATTGTCCTTGAATCTTTGTCCTCGCGTGAAAGCATATTTATTCGAATTAACGAAACATTTCCATGGACGTAGGTATATTCGATCATCGTCATATTTAGTAAAGTCAATCATTTTCTTTCTCACCCACACTAGCGGCATAACGTACGATGTGAATTCTCTCTCCACTGTTCACGACTAAACAAAAAGGGTAAAACTTTTTCCTTCGCTTTAACCTATTTGCCCGCAGCTGCTGTTCAGAGTTCACGTTTCACGCTGAAACGAGGAGAGCGTCCCAGTTTGCCGAAGACTTTGGCAGTGATCATAAAGTATATACAGCTAATAGAAACGGGTTTCTACCGGAGAAATAAGGAAAGAAAGCGGCGGAGGGGGAATGAAGATGACTGCAGATAAGAAGCTGCGGCCGTGTCCGAGGGAGGGTCGACCGTCCGGGTGAGGAACACTTTAGAATGACCTGGGGGCGGAATCGATACTATTACAGCTTAACCTAGGTGGTTGGTAGGGGCATACACCGGAGTCGGTCGGTCCCCGGTTATTACCCCGTCGTAAAATCGCCGGTAAATATAAATTTGTCAAGATTTACAGCCGAAGCTTAACGATTCCCCTGCACAGCGCAGCACGCATCAGAAATTCATCCTCCCTCGAACCCATGTTACCGACGGTCCTCCTCTCTTGCCCCATACCTGTATTTAGGTATAACGCCCGAGCATCGAGTCAGACGTCGATTCGAACGATATGATGATCTCACCTTCGCGGGTGATAACGGAAGCCCCTCGTCTCGTAACTGTTGCATCACGTGGCAGCGAATAGGCGTGTACTTCTGACGTTTCAATATAACTTCGAGTAGTGATTACGTTTCAAGGCCTGTTTATTTTCTTCGAGGAAGATATCACTTGTCGGCCTCGGAAATATCATTTAACTCTCGGCCTTTCCTCGCCAATGATCCGCATATACGAACGTGGAATGGGCGGTAACCGTCCGCTTTCGCCGTAGTACTTACATAGAGAGAATTTAACCCTCTGTCTATAATTCACCTATCTCTGTATATTTTCATTTTTTCTCGTACCGCTGTGAAAATCTGCTACACGGATATAGCCGTGTAACCCGAGCCACCTCCTCTGCAGGGCACGGCATCATCGTCCGCTCGGGGCGGATGATTGTAATCGTAAGCAGGCCGATCTGCGCGCGAGAAGCTTCATCCTCTCCGAGGGTGCGAGAGAGGAACGGAAGAGGTAACGAAAGAAGGCTCGATTGGTTCTCGAGCGTGACTTTGAACTTTGAGCGTGCAGCGACGGCGGCAGAAGCCACCCCCTCTTACCTCACTCATTCTCGTTCGCTCTCTGCTCTCCTCCGACCTCTTTTACTTCGGACAGCCCCTTTCGCTCTGGGAAGTTTATTCGGGTTACCGGGTGAGATACGGAGGGTGATTTCGCGCCGCGGAAAACCAGTCTCTCTCCCCGCACCACCGTATACAGAATCATTGAAAAGTGAACCGACCCGGCATCAGTAGCGTCGCTCGCAGACGCACTTGCGTCGGGCAATGCAGGAACAGTTTCGAGGAGGAGCGAAGACGGGATTCGAATATCCGATATCGCGATCGATTCGCAATTACTGAACGCAGAGGAACGGAATCCAAGAACCGTTTCGCGCTTCCTGCAGCCCCTCTCCGGACTGCGGTGTGGCGTGCAGTTATCCGCGCCATGAGGAAGCGAGGTACGAAGACGGCTAACAAGTATATACTATGTACCTACAACTTGTGCGCCATTTCGTTGCACCAAACGAGGAGCCACTCGCTACGGAGAACCGCGGAGATGACACTGATATGCAAATACACCCAGGACGACGACAACGGCAAAAAGAACGGCTGATTACGTCGGCACGAACTGACGAGAAGTACTCCTCACGGCGACTATCGCATATAATGGCTGAGCTCAAACTGATCCGAAACGAAAAGATTTTTCCATCGTAGGTGCGAGACACGGAGTCGGGAACACGAGCTCAAAGGCTCGTGGATCTTACTCCTCGGACTTGTATATGACGGAATACCGCGGCAAGGAGAATAAGGTAATGCGACAGGAAGTAGTTCACCCGAGACAATCCAACGAGCCTGAAAAGATACCGTTGAGCACGATCGGCGACACCTAATGCAGCCGGGTAGACGGTGCCGCTGGACTTGCGCCAATTCCGAGTCAATTTCCCCCTTGACAAACTGCCCGAATCTGTACGAATACAACGAACAACGCAGAGAAGGGCTAATTCGTTGGGGTAAATTTTATAAATCGCCGATCGGATTCTGCAGGCAGTTGGCAGCTCTTCCTTTGACTATACCGCTGGGTTTAAATCCCATCTTGTGTGTGCGCGCGCGCGTGTACGTATTTACTACGATTTTCAAGCGCGAGTAAGAAAGTTGGCCGGGAGCCACGGCGGCGGTACGTCCAGCGTCTGTGCGTTACACAGCGCCGGTTCCGCGTGTCTTGCACTTCCCGCTCGCACTCCCTCATTCTTCCGTCGAAGCATCGCGTAGGTACAGCTTGTAAATTATTCGCGTGTGCATCGGTTCTGCAACGGGGCTCGTTTCTCACAGGTAAGTATACGTTTTATCTGTCCTAGCGACAGGACAGATTGCTCGAACCAGGGCGATGTCGATTAGACAAAAGTGCCACGTGTCTTCGTGTGTGTGAGAACTGCGGGTGAGCTGTATAACGCCAGAGGGAGTAAATTAGAACGCCAAACGCAAAGCGAGTCAGTGAAATCTTCTTGGACAAACCCTGAGGAGAGAGGGCCACCGCGACCGCTTTGGCTTCTTGTAGACCCTGCGGAGCACCTTGGTATACGAATATGCTTTTACACACTATGATTGTTCCTTCAACCGGTATACGCCTGCCTGTGTCTCCTTAACGGTAAATTAGATCACCACTTCTCTCGCGTATGTCTAATTAATGGCGTTATTAAACCGACCAATCGATAGATCGTGAAAGCCTCCCGAAATTTTCGTTTAATACACCCATCGTTTTGCGGTATACCTAAATGCAAATATTCTACACGATATCGGGAAAGGGAGTTAAAAAAATCGATCACCGAGTTACTCGTCGGTAATTTCTGAGCTTACTTGATTTTGCTTCTCTTTACTTATTACATAGAATACCGACACTTGTTTGCGTGAAGCGAATGAATATTGTATTAAGAGCCGTGGAGCACCTTTCGCACTTCAAGATGCGCAATATCGTAGCTACGCATTCATCTCGGCCTTCTTCTGTGCGCACCAAAGGTTCACTTCGTAGTCGGAGAAATGAAAAAATTTTACTTTATTTCTTTCGCATTATTTTCAACGAAAAATTCGTGCGTAAATTGCAAAATAGCAATGGACGAGCAATAGTGTAGAACTTTTCTTTTTTTTTCGTCCTACAATACAGATTTCACTGGAAATTTGACTTAGCTGTGTACAGATATTTTCACTCTGTAAATATATTCTTGAGTGGGATGTGATCCCGGTTATACCTGTATTTCGGTCTCGTTTTCGCGATAGCGATGAACTTCGGTTATTCACAAACGCACGCACGCACGCACGCACACACACACACACACACACACACACGCGCGCGCGCACATCCAGAGTTTTCATCAATCAGAACGGGTTTTGGAATAGAAGTAATACGCAGTTCCACTTTTAGGGATATTCCCAAGCCTTCGCAAGGCAATTCAATATATAGTAACGCGTGGAAATCGCGAAAGCGGAAGCAGTGCAAATGTTCATCCGACGGTGTGAATTTCAATCACGCCGCACACTCTTACACATTTTACAACATGACACGTCGTATTCATTCGACGCCAGCTGTTTTTATTCTTTTGCGTGAGAGAATAAATGGTGCAATACACCCACCGATTTCACCATCGCAGATACTCGTATATCTATGCGTTTTGAGTCCCTTTTCAAAATTGCGTTACACAATATCGCTCTATTACCGTTCCGTAATACTTCTGCGATGTGCAGTGCTTCGAGATAGAATATCCTCAGACATAATGAGATTCCCAGGCTAGCTGTACACCGAATTTGAAACGATGTCAGACTTCAGAAATTTTCCCCACTAGACGGGAATGTCAGATGACGATGGCGAGGGAAAGGAAAAGGGGAAGGGCCGTGGACCATCGTTTCAAAATGCGTTATAGGTAGGAAGGTGGAATTCACGATGAAATGGATTCTTTTTTCGTTCCGTCCCTCCTCTCGCCGCCGTGTCGTGTCTTATTGCGTGGCTGTGGCCACGGCGACAGCCTAAGAAAAAGAAGCCGGCTGGCACGTGTGTGGCTATGGGGCAGGGGGAATTGAAGTTTCCTCTATAAATCAGCGGTGTCTTTAATCTCGTTCACAGATGAAAGAATGACACGATCAATCCGAACGTAGCACTGGCCACATTGCCCATCTTGTCGTCCTGACAGACAAGACGACGATTTTTATACAACTCGTTATCTCTTCACGACGACGTCCGATCATTTCGTGACCTGCGTATGTATGAAATCGAAATTAGGTATCCTGTATTTCATCTGTTCGGATTTTTCCGCTTTCGTGTATTTCTCGATCCGTCTAATGAAAACTGGTATTTCGAATAAAGTGCCAAGTCTGCCATCCTTGGTCAGGAACGTCCGAAAACGTGGTCACATGGTCGGTAATTTGATACTATGTTCCTGGTTTTGTAAAAAAAAATTTTCTTATCATGCTCTTAATATGAACGGTGTGATTTTAACAATTACCGGCAGTTCAACACCATCTTCGCTTCGATCACCATCAGTTTCGGTGATAAGAAGCTTCTCACAATCGGTGGTACAATCATCGCTTATGTGGCCAAAGCGGACTATGTAAATTGACAGTATGAATAAGGTTTAGCATCGACAATTCTATTGGGGTAATCGAGCTGGGACAGTAAATACTCAGGTATAGCCGCTAAATCAGTTGAGATTGTCGATAAGCGAACAAATTGTGTAGCCAAAAACGTTGCGGCCGTCGTTTCTAACGGTTTTGATTAGCTTCCTGAAATATAATTCGTAATGGTGGCTGTTTCTGTTATAATCTTTCAAATCGCCAGCATCGGAAAATCCATTTTCGAGTACCGACACCGGTGAATTATTGTATAACGAGTCTCTAATTGTGCACAAAACATCATCCAGCAAAAAATTCAGTGTCCGTGTATATGTTACGAAACATTATTTGATTCAGCTTAATTTTATTGCCCCCACCTGTTCATGGAGAATTGTCAAAAAAGTGTAAATTCGAATTTAAATAACACATAATAAATAATGAATAGTTCTTCTGCACCACGGAATTGACAGCCATACAGTCAAATTTGATCATTTGTTCTTCGGAAGTTAATTGGTATTAAATGACAAAAAAAAAAAAATAAAAAAATTTCTAATCCATCCAAGTTTCGGTTCTTAATTTTTCTGAACTTTGAATCATTCAGCTCTTCTGCATGTTGTTCCTCATGCTGGGGAAAAAAAAAAAAAAAAAAAGAACAAGCAGAGTCACTCGTCTTTTTTACGCTCTCATTTCACCCCATTAGCTTTGTTTTATTCACAAACGGCGTCGTAATTCGCTGCCTCTTTTCTTTGTTTTCCTTGCCTATCCCTCCTTAGTCCTTTTTCTCTCCGATTCATCTTCGTGCTCTCACAGATTTGCGTGAAAATTTTATAATGTAAAAATATTGTTCATCATCGATCGGTATTACAAACCCACCTCGATAATCTAAATATCTTTTTTATTGCATTCTCGCGGCTTGTCAAAACCAGGAAATTGAATCAATCAGGGCCAAATTAATGATGAAGCGAGCGTTAATGGAATGTGAATTGATTTTCTTCTCCCCCTACGATTATTTCATCCTCTCTTTGTGGTTTTATCGCTTTACGCGGTTAGCGAAAAACGGACCCTCGTTACCCAACCGGCCCGCCGTATCGTTATAATAGCTGACGTCGGTGTTTTGTCATGCGAACTAAAACCAACCTCTGATCACCTCTAAATTATGCCACCGTTAATTTCAAAGACTCCCAACAGGTACACTTGCAGTTAAGATAGGTGAACATGTGTGAGCTACAAGTACAGCCAGCAGACGCTTTTGTAACTTATCCGTAAGTTAGTGAATAAAGTTTGCGTACCGCGGCCGAATTCCGTTTCAATTACAGTGAAAAAACTAAGTGAAGAACGAATAGAGGTCCGGCAATCTTGAAAGATAAGGTAGAAAAATTTCGTTCAATCACAGTTTTGAAAGACATTCTTTGCTGTTCGTAAGTTTTTGCAGTTGAAAATTGATAGAAAGATGGGAACTTTGGGGCGCCCATGTGCTGCATTATCCATAATCGTTTTTCAACACAAGTTCAAGGACCTCGGTTTTCGATTCCCAACTCGCAATACGAGGAACGTCGCGCCAGTGAAAATTGACGCTGACCTCGTTAGCCTTACGGCACTCTAGTCTAGCCTTATCGTTAGTCTCGCGCTCTCGCGTGTATTACATTGTATAAGTTACACTCGTTTTAATTCCTAAAATATTACACTTAAAATTATTTCAGTACAGTGATCGTGCCATTGTAACACGCGCGTCACAAGACCACACCTCAAACACGGAACGTCGCATTGTGAAGTTCGACTTATCGATCCTTCGACCTCCTGAAAGATCAATTTTTGTAAACTTTGCTTTCACACAGACAGCACGGGCAGGACAGACTGGGAGAATCGTGGCATGCGGAAATCGAAATGCTTGAAAGGAAATTAAAAGCGCTTCGCTTGAATTAGAAGAGAAGAAAGTGTGCGGGTTGGTCCCTTTTCACCTTTTGCTCCGCATGAACTCTCAACAAATCCATAATCTAAGCTTGATCGGTTAGAAATTGAGTTGGATTTTACAAGAATAAAACGACCGACTCTAATTCAGAGTAGAACGAACAAACCAACTTACACTTTTTATTTTTTTTTTCAAATTTCACAAATAATTGTATGCGAAGAAGGGAAAAACGATGATAGGTATATTTTTTCCCTCAAGAACGACGCAAAATACCGTCAAAATCGTTACGTTAAAATTTCGAGAGAGCTTGCAGAGCTTTTTTCGAGCAGTACCTACTGTAACGCGTTAAGGGTGAAACGGTTTCAGGAATCCGACTAAAGGCGCGGGGCGTTTTCTTAACGATCAATAAGCGAGAAAAGTATTTCTTGGTTAATTAATTACGCAGCAACTCGTGGCCGCGGTTCGCGTTGGGTCAGCTGATCCATCTTCGCATCGTTTTTTTCTCGGAGTTCGCGCGACGCCGCGACTACAGCGTCAGGGGCTCGGTACGTCGCCGTCGGCGAGAAGCCGAAGTTCAAAAACACGTCGAACCACAGGCTATCAATATCCCGCTTTGAGTATATTAATGCCGGCCGCAGGGTAGACAGGTGGGGAATTACGCCGCATTATTCCGTTTCCGTAACAATCAACGGATCATTTATTTCCCCGTTAATATTCCTCGACGCTCCTCATTCACTAGGTGAACAAAATATATATATATATATTATATATATATATATATATAAAAGAAAGAATTATCATTTTCGTTTCAGTGCACCTTTTCACCGACTCGCGCTCGCTGCAATTTTCATCTCCCTTTCGTTTACTGCTTTTAAGCTTTCACTCAACGTCATCGCCACCCTTTGTCTCACGAATTTTCCTACCGCTGCAGCAGCGGTAGGCTTAGTTTCGTCGGGAATTCATTCCGATCGTCATTCGCAAGTTGAAAGCAAAGAAAAAATGGTACGCCTTTATCCAACCCTCGCTTCCGAGCCTCCTAATTAATCAACGCTAATTGTATTGTGCCTAAATTAAATCGATAAATTTTCTGATCGGAAATCGGGGAGTCCCGGGGAGTCCGCCTCAAACAAGTTGACCTCCTAATCCCAGAGTTGATTATATTCGTTCGATTGAACAGCGCACTGATCACGTTATCATACTTGGAAGGATTTCCTCTTCTGCAGATTCTCGTCAGTCAGACCAGCCGTCGCGTCGTTGCATGTCGTTAAATCCAACATTCGCCCCTGTAGCTGTAAACGTTCTACGTCGACCGTATAGCGCGTTCGTCAATTTAACGCGTCTCGTGACCGGAAATTAAGACTCGGAGTAGAATTTGCGAGACCTCTGAACGATGCAAGGGCGAATTTGCAGGGTTCCGTCGACCAACCTCGATCGTGCAATTATTTCGTACGTTTGACGCGGATGGAGATACATACGCTCGATAAATCTTCTGCACTTCTTGTCGGCGTTTTTTCCATAATATATTCTTTTCCAATGCCAGACGCGATTCATTTTTAGCAATATTTTTTACGAAATTAAATTCAGAATAATTCCATCCGACACATGGCTAATTATTTCTTGAAATTCTCCTATTCGCCAATCGGAGCATACATTAGGAGATTAAAACAGCGTGTGCAGATCGGATATAGAACAGGAATGAGAGGAACGGTACAGTGATGGGAGCTTGAAAAAATTTTCAAAGAAAAAATGAAAAATTCACACGCGACAACAAAGAGTTGACGTTCCACCGGAAGTTTAGATAGACGTTCAAAGAGACCATGACTCGTGGGAAATAAGGGGCAATAAAGCGACGTAGGAAGAAGCAGCCAACGTCTTAGCTGGCCGTCGTCTGTGTGATTTCTAACGATTTCCATTAGTCGGACGGCGGTGGGGCTGCGCAATCGAAGAGACGACGAATAAATCGCACAAATCCTGCCCTTATACACGTGTATGAAAAGATCTCTCGTGAAATCGACTAATGGTTTGGCGTGTCGCAACCTCTCCCGCAGAGTGAAGCGAATGAACCGTTATTCCACCCACTCTCGTTCTCATTTCCTTCCTTCGCATCCTCGCAACTCCGAGTCAGTCTCTCTCCTCGACGGTTTTTCCGTTTTAATTATCTTCTTCACCCTGAAAGACTTCTCTGTTTCTTACACATTTCCTATGTCCAAAGTTGGCGTGAAAAAAGTGAATAGGAAAAAAAGAAAAAAGAAAAACAAACGGGAGTTTACATTTAATTGTAGCACACACGTTAACGAAGGGAAATGAAGAAGGAGAAGTCAATCCCCATCGGAACACGAAACAATACCGAGCCCTTTGAAAAACTTAACGAACAGCTATGAGCTAAAAGAAACGAATATTTTTCTGCGCGGATATCCTCAATGTAAAATTCTCCGAACGGAAGAGTAGAAGTCTTGAGCAAGGTTAACAGGGAGCGCCGCAGCAAGTGTAGTCTAATGATCGCGGGAACGGAAACAATACGCAACCCTATCTGCGCCTGCTGCAGCAATTCGTTACATGCCGGTAAAGGATTTAACACTTGATCGTTTCGGCACGCCGCGCCGATGCCCGGATATCTATAAGGTCGCAGACGAGATGGTCATTTGCTATTAAGTGCGCTCGAAGCACCGGCCCCGGCATTTACCATTTGACATTTAGTGCGCCCTGTTGAGACCCGATTCTCACTCCTCGTCTAACTTCCGAGCTAAAGCTCATATATATATATACAAACACATTCCTTTTTTTTTTTTGTTTTTTTTTTTTAAGACTAAATTCACAAGCATTTGCCGGCGGCAAGAATAAGGTTCGTGAGTTTTTTCACAACTGTCATTGTCAGTCTTCTCAGCATCAACTTTGTGTCTCTCTGTGCAGTCGCAAAGTGGCGGAATAAACTCAAAATTTTACACGTCTTAATCTCGCGTCTCTCGCTCTGCACATCCAAAGCCCCAGATTCGGTAACAAGAAGTGCGTATGGTCTAATAATGTTTCTTTACTTTGCTTCGACCGAATTACTGTGATCAAGAAATGAATGTATGAGCACGATGAAATGACGTGCGACGCGGACCTTAGGCTTCAAAAAACACCCATTAAGCGGTATAATAATTGTCTGGAAAAAAGTAGTTAACGACGTGTTCGTGCCTACATGACCAACTGTCCATACCTGGTACGCTGATTGAACCCTCCCCTCCCCACCCCGCTCCGCTCATCGATAACCTGAGCTCAAGGAATACGAACGCTCGTTTTTCTTCTTCTTCTTCTTCTTCTTATTCATGACGGCGTGTGCCCGTTCATCTCTTGTCGCTATAACTTGGCAATTTAGCGATTTGACCCTAAGGTTGTTGGATTCAACCGTTTAAACTCTACGCAATGTCCCCCTCTCTTCCCTCTCTGTCTCTCTTTCCTACTCTCTCTGTTTCTCCCGTCGAATTCGGTCTTCAGCAAGGAGCTGCAGCGAAGGTCTGTCCGTTCGTTGTGTCAAGGCCCCTAGAAAGAGCGAGTTATCGGCATTGATTTGAACAAGGCTTCGCCTCACCCCCGGTGTAGTCGTTGAATCGCGACTGCTTGAGAAACTAATTTCATCTCGACGTGTGTTAATTCTAATTGTAACTCGAACTTCTTTAAATGACTGTTATTTCGGCAGGCTCAAACCTTGTCGGTTTGCTGTCAAATTTCGCAGTTGTTCCAGGGTGAGGAAAAATCTGGCATACCTACGTGGATTAGAATCCGGAGGGAAGAGAGAACTGTTGATTCTGTGACCAATGTATGTGAGGGCGGGAGAAGGATGAGGAGGGCGATGGTCGTATTTCGCGGAAATACGTGTATCCCCGACGTTTAGGAGACTGGGGAGACGTCTCGCTCGGACAAAGGGTGATTGCGTTCGCCAAGTCTCGCTTTAACGCTGCGTGAAATGCCTAGACTACACGCCAGGGGTTCCAGTCCCTGCTCCAGCTGAAACTGGCAAATATATCCGGCCGAATTGGCTCTCGTAAAAGAATCGATGTGAAAAAGGAAACTCAGAGAGAGAATTTGAAGTAACTGCTCTGCTAACAATCGCGTACAATTATTTTAAATCCGAATTTTACAACCGGTCTCTAATTTATGCAAAGATTCTGTTATACCGAACCTTATACAAAATGTAGAAAACTAATGTATGGGAAATTGCTGATAAATGTAGAGAAAACGGATAAATTGGAAGAATTATTTCCGTTTTTTGCCGAAGAACCGAACAGGCGCTTCAAAGGGATAGGGATTGATCTCGATGAGTAGTTGTAAGGAATACAGAGCGAACTCGTTTCCGTTATTATTATCCGACGCAAATGGGAGTGGAGTTTCTCCCAAACAGCCGTAATATAAGGACAAAGTGAAACGCACACAATGTCTGTTGATTCCTCTTCTTCGTCCCGCAGCCCGGCGGGCAGGATGATGAAGGGATGGTCAGGTTAGGTTTTATCTTATTGAACGTACCCGATTCGAAACGAGCATCGGGAGTACAAAACAAAGAGTCAATTTCCCCACGGGAGAGAGACACGGTAGCCAAACAGCCCGGCGGCTCTCCCTGAGTCGTTTCCCATGTTTCAATTTCCCAAATCTTTTTCACCTTAGAGCCAAGAAAATTGTGAACCTTCCCCGGCATTCTCTATCCTCTCTCTCTCTCTCTTTTCGGACCGACGGGGATGGCACCTACCGCGAGTGAAATTATCTCACCTGTGACAAGTGTGACCGGAGATTATGGGTCAGGTTGAGACAGGCCGATGAAATCATTGCAGCAGTTCATTTCGCCGGCGAATCACGCCCTCGCCTAGGTATATCAAAGACACATCGGAGAAGGTATTTAAGGTACATATTTATACCTCTCAGCCCGTTCTCCTTTTCACCGTCTCTCTGGCTCTCGCTCGTCACGGCGAAAAATTCGGACCCGTAAGAATTGAACGTAGAAAATGTAGAGAATGAGGAGGATCCGGGGATCAAGCCCCGGTGGATAATCCGGACACTACCCTTCTGCGATCCATCATAATTCGTAAACCCGGTGACACATTTCCCACCCCCGCATATCCACCGGTACCTGCTCTTTCACCGCCACCCCCACATACCCGCTCGTTCAACCCCGTTGTCATTCAGACGCCGATTCACGCTCGGCTACCAATCACTCCCTTACGGAGGGCCGACCGGCGACCTACCCGAACCTACGCATGACCCGCGTCATAACCGAGAGACACAACCGGGAAGAGACTCGGTCCGAGGCGTAGGACGCACATCCATCCGGTCGCCGGAAGCTCATCGAAAATCAATCACTCGCCGGTTCCATCCGAGAGTTCGAGGGCCGAATCGCGTCTCCTCCCTAAGCTGCACGACCGTCGGATTGCCGAGTACGAAATCTTCCGTTGACGGCTGACACGAGCCGCGAACCGCGGCCAGCCTAACGGACCCGGTGTTAGTCGGCGGTTGTGGTGTCGACACCTACGACGGTAGTGACGCTTGTGCGCAACGCTGTGCTTGAGGCGAAGCGACAAGCCCTGTTTCATCGTAACGTGAAGTCGTAAAGAGTGACAAGAAACGTGAATCCAACGCACCTCCATCCAGAATAGCTGCGCCCGCATCGGCGACCCGTCGCGCGTATTTGTTAACTCACTCAATTATTCGGTTTATTTCGCCACTCCTGCACAACGCGAGTAAACAATCCCCCCCCCCCGCCGCGGCGAATGCCGCCCTGTAGGCCCTTGCCGTGTCTTGTCTCCTACGCGTCCACTTTTCTTTCTCCCTCTTGCTTTACCGGATGTTGCAGTAATTTGCAAGCATGCTGGATCTTCCAGGATAACGAGAATCACCCTTTGGGAAATGACGTCGCGTCGTCGCGTCTCTTCCTCGTCGTCACTCGGCTACTCCGCCATTCTCCGACAGCTTTTGCCGATTTGGTTAAATTTCTCCGCGAATTCGCCGTGCCAGTGAACCGCGATTCACTCCGAACGTGTTCGACTCGCAGGAAAGATGGGGAAAAAATTCCATCCAGTGCAGAGTGCAGCGAATCGATGTGATCGGATCATAAAATGGGCTGTGTAGGCAGTTCGGATACAGAATTTCCGTGGTCCCTTCCGCTTCTCTTCCACTATCTCATCTCCGTCTCGTCCCTCGCAGCTCGCGTCCCATGGCTTGCGGCGGCCCATCAATAACGCCGTCTCCCTATTCCGGGAGCCTCGGCTGCAGCACCGGTTTCAGGATCGAAGGGGAGACGATTTTGGCGAAAGGGCCGGGGCGATAGTCGGCTTGTTTGCTTTTGGGAGAGAAAGGCTCGCTATGTACTTTCAAAACCTGCATATCACTCGCAGGCACTGTAGTAAAATGGCAAAACGTAATAAAAATTTTACACGCAGAAGAAACACGACGACGAAGACCCTCGAGGCGAGATGAGAAACGAGCGTTTATCACAAACTAACGTCGACGATGATCTTCAATGGTTGATTAATGTTTTATTCGCGCGACCGTTACATTATCATCTGTGAAGACTAATAGAGAGCAGTACCGCAGTTATATCGGGACGGAATGTTCAAGCCAAGCTGGTGATTTTTACGGTCGTTCCGACTCTTCCGTTCTTCGGCGCAACGAAAAATCACCGTATTTCAGTTACTTTTCTCGATTTTGCTGTCAGTTTTTTTTTTTTTTTCTTCTCTTTTTGTTCTTACCCTGTTGCCTTTTCTTTTCCTTTCCGTTGTTGGGTCATTTCACCGCAACGGCGAAGGCATTGGATATATACTATCGTTTAGGTTCAATAGAATCATAATTCATAAATCATATAAATGTGTCTTTTTATTTTCGAAATTCTTCTCGAAGCTTCGTTTAAATAAGTATTTTATTATTTTTATACTGGTTCATTTTAATTCCCTGTTGCTTTTCTCTGTTCCAGGTAAACATGCAGCTCTCGATACAACCGCACTCATAAAATAACGCGTAGTCGTCAACGATTGCGTGAGTAAATATCATTTCACTCTGAATTGGTGTAAGAAATCGTTTCAAAGTTTAATAGTTACGGAAGTACCAAATTACGTGTAATGGGGATTTTGTACTTCGTATGAGTATAACATTTGTAAGTATTTCTTTTTTAATTTTTCCACCACCCGGTGACAATTTCCCATGCTTCTCGTAAATTATTATTCACACACAAAAGAGGGAACAAATTTTGTGCGTATTTTCAAATGTAACGTTACATGTACAACTAATGACAAATTGCACATCTGAGAAGTAGGTTATACTTACATGTACCTGCGAATATCGACCACGTAAACGAAATTAACTTCTAACCCTCTTCTGCCTCTGGGAGTTTAGGTTCGTAGGTAATTAGCGCTCTCGTGATCAGGTTTCCAAGAGGAAATAACGGCGCAAAAATTTACGCAAGAACACGCAATAAATAATATTTTCCTTCCAAGTTTTCAAACTGTGCGCCCGTCGATTATATTTATAATAAGCATATAGGTACTAATACCCTTGGGTTGTGTGCGTAAGCGCAGTCTTTTTAAGTAAAAAATGTTGTGTCTGCTTGAATTATAAATACTCATACATGCACCTAACGTCTGCGAATTAAATTATGACCGTGACGAGGAAAATATTTGCCAGTCTTCTTGCCATGAGATACACACACGCGCACACACACAGCGCGCGCTCGCGTAAGGTGTGTGTGTGTGTGTGCGTGGGCGCGCGTGTTCTCTTTCCGCGCGGCGCGGGCCAACATTCATATATTTCGTCGTTGCGTGGTTGAAAGACCACGTTCGATATTTGTCTTCAGAAATGGAGGATCCCAGGGGCTATCGGGCTCAGTGACCCGGCGGTATCAAGTGTCGCAAAATATTACGTCAGCAAAGCGTAACCCTGAAAACCTTTTTAATGTAAGTTTCGCCATTGGATACAGGTGCCTACACCACGTGTAGTTACCCCATACGATATCGATTGTCTTCTTTGTAATGCTAATTACGATGATAATCTTATCAACAAAATACAAGCAAAGATACATCCGAAGGAAGGAAGTGAACCTCCTGTTTGAACCTGTGTAATAAACGTAGCTCAAACAATAGCAGATCTGGTATGTTTTCTCTTATTACACTCGTTCATATGAAATCCTGGTGTACACAAGTTTAAACTCGGAACAAATCTGTATTTTGAGTCTAATTATTTCGATAGTTGATATTTAGTACCCGAGCTGGAGGCCTTTGATAATTTCCACGCTGCTGGTTAATTTTATAATCGTGAAATGATATAATACAAGTATTATAATGCACATTGACTGCCCCTCGAAGTACGAAAAATGTTCACTTTAAATCAGGACTGCAATGAGAAGAAAAAACGCAATTAACACTAGTAATGATTGGGTAGAAGACAAGAACATGGATCTGACAAATATTTCGGATATGATAAACTTTCAGTCTTCGAATGATATATCGATTTAATAAACATTTATCTCGTCTGCTTATCCGCCCTGTTTTGCCAAATAAGCGTGGATAAATTCCTTGCGGTCGGAAATTTCCGATCCAAACGAGACGGGTCACGCGGAAGTGGCTCGGGTTAAAACGGAAGAAATTTTCGTCCCTCGGTTCCGCGTTAGCCGCATTTTTCCTTCCGATATTTTTTGCGCGTAGGCATATATATGCAACATTCTTTCCCATGGGAAGTATCAAAGGGGAAAGGAAATTTTGATACAAATTATACGGAGCAGGCCCGCCGGGTAGGATCTCTCCTTCCCGTTTGCTTTCAAAACGTTGTCGTATTCACCGGTCGAATCAAGCCGAACCGAACTAAGCTCAGCTGAGCTGAGCTGAGCTGAGCTGAGCTGAGCTGAGAACCAGCCAATTTAAACGCTAGCGCAAAACAAAAGGTGAGAACTTGAGGTGGCTCAGCGAAAAATTCACTCTTTCTTTAAGGAACCTTGCATGCTCGCCCGAAAAACGACCGAGTTTGAACGCGACGCGGTTGTCGGGGTGTCAGAAAGGAAATCAAGTAAAAAAAAATCACCACCCCAGTTACGTATAAAGTACTTCGCAGCCTCTCCGTGCACAGTGTAACTCGAAAGTTTTTATCAAAGGCAATATCGTGATTTGATTCGTACGTTTCGATTTGTTGCAAATTCTCATACAGATTTTCTTAGTTTGTTATTGGAGAATGGAGCTAGTCGGAAATAATTGGAGAGATGAACGTGTTCCTACCAAACCTGAGTATTGACAAAATAGGGAATTAGAAAAATGCCCACTCGATGTGATCGCCGAAAGATTTTCCGTTTCAGCATTTGCAGCTTCATCACGTAAGGGAGAAAAAACGCCCCACCGCATTGAAGCGAACTCGTTCCAATCAACCGTACGAGCAGCAAAGTCGCAAGAGCGAGTCCGGCTCCGCGGCTTAACTTTTTAAGGACGGGACTCCGTGTAGAAATTTGTTAAGGCATGCCAGAGTACAGAAATGGACCACGTCGGGCATATTCGCGGTTCGCCACAATTTGTGAAATACTCGATTATGATTGACGTATGCACTTTTATCAATGGAAAATGTTCTCGAACGATAATTTTAGAACCGAATTCGAATTTTCAACTACCGAGAATCCGATTTAAGACAATCACAATTGATATGGCTTTGTCTCGTATTGGTTGTGGCTGCCAAACTTGCACCGCTGTCAGGGCTCTGAAGTGGCTCCGTGGTTTTACTGCCCGAACTACCGAGTATCTTCACTTTGCTTGAAATATGGGATGCCTCGTTACCGGCAACTTTATTGTTTCTAGCTGTGGCGACCATTCGCTACCATGACTGGTCGATATTTCGACCACTGGGTTGGTCGGACACTCCACGTGAGAAATTCATTGATATTATACACAAATTTCGTGTAAAATAAAAGGTCGATTTCAACGTAAAAATCCCCGTCCTTAAAAGGTTAAAAGTAAGCTCATATTCTGAACTACTTGCAATTCGTGTTCCCGCGGGAAGGCAGGACCCTCTTGGGCTCGTGTAGCCGTCCATCGGCACCCTCGGGACCTCCATACTGCATGAATGGCGTTCGAAAGTGGGATCGCGCGAGGGGAGGGTAGCAATATCTGGCACCCTCTTATCTCAGATTCGACCACTTGCGGAGTATAATCGCGATGCATCATGCATTTGCGGTAGAGAAGCTGAATTCGATTCCGTTAACTAGCCGCCGGGGATGCAGCGAGTGAGTCACCACGCCGGAGGGTGGCCTCAATGCTGGATTAGTAACACCTAGGGGTAAAATTTCGAGGGACAAATTAACGCGTCGCATTGCCCCGATAAAGTGGAAGCCTCGTCCTGTGTAGCGGAGCAATTTTTTCCCCGTATCCGAAGATGGTTTAGCATCATCAAACGAGACAAGCGGCGGGTGTCGCTGTCATTAACGGGGTCAATGCGAAGCAACATGCAAATTATGCGTATATTCGCGAAAACTTGTCGGCGAAAATTACAGCCTCGGGGGGGGGCAATACCTGGTTGATGTAGCCGTCGCGAGCCTGCGGGAATAGGGTATAACCGGCGAGGTGGAAAGGCACTCGGCCAGCTTGCAGGAGCATCTGGGATTCTGCACACAGAGAACCCGGCCCGGGTTGGCCGTTGGGGGAAGAAGCGGAGAGGAAAGAAGAAGGTCCGCTGCCGTTGGCGGAGCTGCGGGACCGGAACTCGAGGCCTAAGATCCAACACGACGCGACGTCCTGCCGGCTGGGTGGGAAAACTTTTGCCATTTACCGAGCGGAGCCAGCGGATTTAATAAAATCGTGGAGGAAAGGGGGAGAAAGCCGCGGGAAACTTGACGCTAGTTCGCCTCCTGAATACCGACCTGTACCCCCCTCGCTTCCGTTACACAACCCCTCCTTGCATCTTATTAATCGTTAAGGATGGCCGGCTCACCGCTCCGCGACGAAAAGTTCGAGAGGACTTTTTGACGTGCCGCGTACAAACTCATTTAGACTCCTGCAACCGGGTAGCTCGACTCACTCGCACCCTCGCGGCAACGGTTTTAAGCTCTCTTGCCGAGCATCGTGATCGGGAATCACCAGCTCCGAGCTTCGCCTATAGGCGAAAAAGAGAGAGAAACTTCGACGAAGATGACGTGGTACCGTCCGGTCCGCTCAATCATGTTCCGTTGATGATTGTTACGACGAAATAAGAATTTAAAAATCTCGGTGAAATAAAAATTTAGAACAACTTATACGGCGTTCCATTTACAACTCGCGCGCTTACGTACCGCTTAGGTATAACTACGCGTGAAGAAATGACTCGCTGGGTTAGCAAATTTTAGTGCAAATATAATGGCGGCAAGAAACTTAGCCGTCGAGGAAAGAATTTTCACTGCAGCAGCAAAGGTTTTGCAAGCGTGGCTGAGTGGGATTCTATTATAGCAAGTCCGTTGGTTATACTAGCGAAATTGTAGCTGTTGCTGACAAATTTGTTTTTGCCGCGACTGCATTAACACTGAAATTTTGCGGTCGAACGAATTTTTTTTCTCCGCGTACATCAGCCAAATCGGCGATGAAGCGATCCAGGTGCAGGGCTGATTTTTCTTTACCTCAAATAAATATTCAAGGGTAATTCTTCAGCGGTAAATTGACCGAGCGAAACCCATAGCCGGAAGTTGGTTTCTGCATCTTAGGATTCCCGGAAACTATAGGATTGGGGCTCGAGGGTGGAAAGTTTTGTATTTCTCGTGGTGAATCCCGTCGCAAAGCCTTGCTGGTAACTCGAACGGAAAAACTCCTCTCGGTGGAGGAATTGGCGAATTCACTTATAGCCGCGAGCTTTGTCAATAATCGCCGCCAAATGGATAATTGAGCGCTGACCCACGTTGGCCGCGTATTTTCACGCATATTCGCGTGCTTTATTGCGTAAGGAATTTTCGCAAAGGTGAGAATAACACGAAGACGGAAACTCAGTGGGAAAGTCGGGAATAAAATTACGCTCAAAATCTCATTTTCTGTAATCGTCCAATTTTTTTCTGCGGATGCAATTTCTGTTCTTTTATCGCGCTGCGTCGGCGGTCGGAGACAGAAGGGCGCGAGATTTGAGAGGTTCCGGCAAGGATCGACGAAAAATACGAATCGGAAGGTAATTTTTACTCTTTCTTTTCGCCCGCTTTCACACGACCGATTGAATTCGTCTGAAGCAAAGCGCGATCAGGTCGAGAATCGCCACGTTTCGTTCGTCGATCGCGGTGTAACAATTATTTGAATTCATTGAGATTACATCGCTTGTGCGATGTACGGAACGTTACGGATTTTTTTTTTTTTTTTGTTTTGTTTTTATCCTAATCACGAAGACGAACGATTTCTTTCAGAATCGTTTTTTCTCGAGACTAACGATAAGCGAATCGCCAGCCGTGTGTTCGAACAAGCCTTGGATTAAATTATAATCTGCCGCCGCACCTGATTTCCGGTACGTTCTTTTTTTCCACGATACACCGACGTTTCGCATCTTCATTATGAACTTGGACACCTACGCATGTCTGTTACAGCTGCCGCGTCTGATTGTCCCACAGATACTTGGTAAAAATAATTATTATGTTTATTCAACTGCGTGTGTAATCGATCGTCGTACTTGCTGTTTGCGAGTTGAGCGTATAAAAATAGAATCAAGAATATTAACAAATGAACAAGAAAAAAAAAGAAAAGATAGTTTCCCCATAAGCTGTGTAATTATTTTTGTACCACCGCAGCGGATTTGCAGAACGACATAATTCAGCTCCGACCCATCTGTGTTTCGAAATGAATTCGTGCGTATCATGTGTGTATTATATTTGCAAAAAATGAAAACGTGTCAGGGGGCCAAAATTTCACTCACAGGACGTTATATGTGCGGGTTGTGTATTTTTCCCCGAGGAAATGATACCCGTTCGTGCAATCTGTTGTTTCGCGCTTATTATATCGATGCTAGGATAACCGCGCTCTATTGGAAATACGTATGATTTACCCACACTTGTGCCGCTACGCAAATACGGCATGAAATCGTTGTAAAGGCTGGGATTGAATTTTTTTTTTTTTTGTTTTTTTTTTCCCCCTTCACCTCGTACGGTGGAGACACCAGGTGGATCAGTCTCTCGAGTTGCATGGAGACAGACGATATAACAGAGACGATACGACGTCGATTTTACACTTTATATTACGAATTTTTCCCCGGCTTAAGCTTTTTCCCCGCAGCCATGGGCAAAGTATCGAAAATTGACGTGAGAGTACGATCAGCGGTGCCGCCCGCGGATGTTCTCTCGTTGAATTCAAATGAGCACCCAGCACCTGAAGGATTTACCTCGAGCCTTTTACGTATTCACCATCCGATTTAACTAAGCCTCTATCGCCCATCAATGCCTCCCATTCCTCGCTGCAGCTCTTCGTTTACCACGATATCGCTGTATATTTTCTCCGCCATCGCGCCAGCGCGGTTTTGTAATCGCGATTTATGTCTCGGACGATTTTAACCACACGCGCACCTGATCTTCACGCAGTTTGTACAGGCGCTCCCTTCTCTCTGTTTCTCTCCCCGTCCTCTCAATTACTTCGCGAATCTCTCTTCTCGCGGCTAAATAATCCGCGAAAGAAAAACAGGAATTAAGGTCGACTGATCGCGGAATCAACGAATATTCCAGCTATTCGCTTTTTCGCCACAGCCATTAAAAAATTCGTGAAATAAATTGTGCGGAAATTTTCTTTATTCCACGTTTTCCATCTGAATTCGCTAGTTCCGTATGCAAATCGATTTCGCCGCTTTTCCGAATCCTGAAATATCACCCAAAAAACGATAAAGTTAGGTAAATTTGTGCGCGACTGGCGACCCGCGGTGCTTCCTCTCCGCCGTTGGCGGTAATTGGCGTGTGCGGGAGTAGAAATTTTAACCAGGTTACCAAGAGCAACAGCAAGCCCCGAATAACGCGAGGGTTCTATCAAGGGCGATAAATAACCCAGGTATATACATATATTCGGAGAGCGGGAGAGGGCGAGGGAGAGGGAGATTGGCCGAGGCGTTACGACGAAGGAGGGAGCGATCGTTGACGACTTGACAAAGGGATCGTCATTATTCAATTGTCAAACGAAAGTGTTTGCGATAATTGTCGGCCCGTGTGCACGCAGATTTCAGCGCCGTCTAATTCGTCCGTATATTCTTTATCGTTTATTCGCGAATTAGTGGCAACAAATTTTCGATCTGCCTCATCTCGCGAGCGATGTGATCAAGCGCGATTCTTCGCCAACTCTTCGCGCGCCGTCCTCGAGCGAAGAGAATTAGGAGAATCTCAACTGGATATTCTATTGTATCTGACAACAGCCGGAACTTTTACGCAAAATAAAAATCCAGTTACCTTTTATCGCTGCCTCAGAAATAGTTCATCCATTCCTTTTACTTCTGCTTTTTTGCTTCTTCCCCTTCACTCCTATACTAGACACCTGCGGGTTTAACCGACGTTCTCACCCTGGAATCCCAGGACGCCGTTACGCTAGTCCGAAACTTTTTTTTTTTCCAGAAATTGAGTTTCGTGTTGTTCTGTGAGACGCCGGAACCTCGATTCCATTAAGGTGTTCGCGTCAGGGTTATAGAAGAATGTCGGAAATTGGGGGGAAGCGAATGTTTGCACTTGCGCAAATTGTCGAAAAGAACTGTTCCAAAATATATATCTCAGCGATGAATCATTTTTTTTTTTTTTTCCTTTGTCACGTTTCTTATCTTCTTTCGTCTGACAACGTGCAGGGCATGTTGTCACGTGAATTGAGAGACGTGTGTTTAATTTTGTTGAATTTTCAAGCCAGGTATACGTGTGCCGACCGCATGGCAAAAATTGATCCCGAAATTCATACCAAAGCATCCCGCGGTGTCGGTGTTGCTACCGATGGGAAAAATCAATTTATTTCTATTCCCTGACAACAATACAAAAATCCGCAACCCGACGACGAGAGACTGAATTTTGCGCTGTGAAAATAATGCCTCGTACCTATAGGTTGATTTTTTTATACGGCGTTATGACCGTGCGAAATTTTCGTTATCCGCGGCAGGTAATTGGAATACCCGATTGAAATGATAGTTAGGTAAAAGAAAATACAACCTGGAGGCAGACGAAAATCAATTGAAGAGTATTTAGTTGATCCAAATAACATTTATACCCTGTGTGCCGCGTTAGATACAGTCGTTTCATTCTGCGCAAACGAATAGAGAATTCGTATCCCCCGCCCAAACTGTGTTCACGTATCGTGTTTCGATCAAATTGTATTTTAATTCGTCGTCAGTAGAGGTGTGGGCTGTGCGGATTTCGAACTCGTGCTCGTATTCACCAATGTTGTATACAGTTGAAAAAAAAAAAATAAAATAAAATAAAAAATCGATCAATTACGTACGACTACAGTGATAAGTATCAATTGTTCCTTAAAGAGTTGGGAAAAAAAAAAAAAAAAAAAACAACGATTACAGAACAATTTGAAGGACAAAAAAATGTTTGCCAGCGGCTATAAAAGTACTTTCTCTTCAATTTCGTTCTCCCTCCGACGATCAGACGTGAAATAATTTTGAAAACGGAAGGCGGTTCAATGAATAAATAAGTTGTCTCGCCTAATTGTCCTATAACCACGGGGATAAATGGCTATACTGTATGTACAAAGTTGAGAGGCAAGTTTGAGATGAAATTTATTCAGTTTAGTAGCCGCCGGGAGGAGGTATTGCGATACCCCGGTAAGAAATTTGCCGCTTATTCCTCATTCCTTGTTCCTCGTTCCTCGTCTTCACTAAGTGCCGCTCGGTTATTGCCGAGCCGCTCGCCCTCGCCCTCGCTCTCGCCTTAGACACCGACAACACACCCCAAAATGCAATTCGGCCCTAATTGCTTGAGAAAATTATGCATATTCCGAGCCAATTAATTCGATACGCTGCGAGAACTTTCGTATCGTACAATATTTCGAGTGGAATGTTTTTCCCCCCGACGGAATGACGTTTTCGCGGTTATTTAAATTACGACTTTAACATAAACCGCCGTCCGCCGCCTCTCCTCTTCCCTCTATCTCTATCTTTATCTTTATCTTTATCCCCGCTCTATAATACATAATGTTTGAATTAATTATATTCCCCCGTTTCTTCCTTCTGGACTGCGATGCTGGTTGTAGGCGTGGCCGTCGCGGCTAACTTCCCCGCGTAATTTACTCCTGATGTAGCCTCGGCGAGGAGGGAGAAGAAGAACGGCGGTTCCTGTTTCTCCGAGAACCGGGATAGCTCCGCAGGATTTACACCTCACTGTCTTATACGCTCTAGGTATTCTAATTCCCGATGTAAAGCGCCAACCAAGCGTGCCTCGTGCAAAGCGCGTGGGGCGCATAAAAAACGTCTGACGCATGGGGCTGAAACGGGGCTGAGACCAATATCTCGCAGATAACGACCGGAGATGTTCACCATTCGAATTCAACCGGCAAGCTTGCAACGGTGCGTCAGATAAATTCCGAGTGTCAGTCGCGTCTATAACCGCGACTGATTTGAGCGTTATTTGAGAAGGAAAATGGAGCTGCAGGCCACTCTCAGCCCGATCTTTGTACACGCGTACGCGCGATGGGTTGGTATACGGAATGCCTGCCTACATAGGCGAGATTTAAACACAATGGGAAGTAGGCTGAAAGTTTCATGGAGAGAGGAATTGGCCATTGTGTTGAATGAAACAAAGAAAGTTCTAACGGAGTTAGCAGACACGGAGTGTGCCAGTGGTGCTTGGTGCTTCGCGAGCGAACGTGTTTAGAATATAACCGCAAGCACCGAAACAGAGGCCTCTGCCGGTACCGCTGTCTGTTTTTCACTTCTTGTGATATCGTTATACGCCTCGTTTTCCGGCGGAGGCAAACCTCCGCTTCGCGACGTGCAACTCGCACTGTTTTCAAATCAAAATCTTGCTCGGGAAAGGGGGAGTTGATAAACCGTACGATTAACGTTGGAATGAAAAAATGTGTCGAAACAAGAGATTATTGTTGGCAATTAGGGACACCGCCTTCTTTTATATTTTTCTCTATTTAGGACTTTTATTAAACTCTCTCTCTCTCTCTCTCTCTCTCTCTCTCTCTCTCTCTCTCTCTCTCTCACACACACACACACACACACACACACACACACACACACACACACACACACACACACACACACACACACACACACACACACACACACACACACACACACACACACACACACTCCCTCCGCCTCGGTGTAAAAACTCCCTTCCAACAGCACACGATGATCAGCCTAGTTCGCGGCATTAGCGATCTTATTATCTCCGTTGGAAGATGACAAAAACGAGTGACCGACGAAGATAATGGGACTGTACATAGCTGTACATGGAAACTCGCACGGAACGTGGCTCGATCGTTCCATTCAGCCATCCGGAAGTATCCGGCTATTCGTCTGTTGTAACGCACCTCGCACGGATTATATGCGGGAAGAGCAAGGAGAGGCTGCGTCTCGTTGACCACCAGCGGCACTCTCTTCCGCCTTCGACTCCCTCGCTGCGGGGATCCGCGTTGGCCCCACATCCGCAGCCTCGACATCCTTCGTTCGCAATTCGCGTCATTCCACTACTCCGTAATTCCTACAAAATCGTGACCGACTCCTCGCTCGATGCCGTCGAAGCTCGAAATGCAAAATAGGAAACCCAAAGCCTGAAATAAATCTTATTCGATACCGCGTAAATTGTCCCTTCGCGGAATTCCGGATGCTCCGAATTTCGTAATCTTACCGCAATTGATATCGCGCAAAAGTTTATTTCGGGTTCGGTCCAAGGTTCGATCGGTGAGCTTCTTGTCACGTGCATTCAGAATGCGACGTTGCGGTATCTTTAAGATGCCCTGATGACACCTCAGCCGTGTTTCTTTATCTCAGATTATCGCGTAACTATTCTCCTACAATCGCGGACTTCGGGAGTTATGTCATCATTCACGAGTTCACCGATAGTTTGCGGTATTTGAGGATCAAGTTTTTCTCCTCCTGCTTCGAATTCCGTCCGGGAAAGAAAATAAAACACAAACTACCGACCAATTCGAATGCAATCCAAGACACGTCGTGAAAGACCGCGAGTTTGGTTTACGGCCGGACCGCGAGACCGAGTGGCGGAGGGTGTTGTTGTATGCCAAAGTGTGCACGAGATAAGGGGACAAAGGGCAGCGTGGGTGCAGAAAGGACAAAGCGTATCGACGATAAGGAAGATTTTTCCAACCCCCGATGGCGAAGGTTCGGTGCGTGTAAGCAGACCTATACGGATAGATCCTTCCGCGATATTCAAGGCATGCGTCTTTCACTTGGGGGAGGTATTTCATACACGCGCAGCTTGGTTACCTCGTGTTCGGAGGAGGTACACCGTGTACAATATGTCGCGGCACGAAGAAGAGAAGGAAAATGCGAAGGGGCCTTCTTATTTCTTCTCAATTTGTCCGTGCAAAAGCAGGAGGAAAGCATCGGTACGTGAAACTCCCAACGCTTCTCAAAACTGATGATCATCACATTTCCGTGTCACTTGGTCCGCGCGTGTCACTCTACACACACACACACACACACACACACACACACACACACACACACACACACACACACACACACACACACACACACACACACACACACACACACACACACACACACACACACACACACATATATATATATATTTGGTCGTGACCGAAAATCTTACCAGAGCTCGCAGCGTGTGTCGTTTGTTGCTATTCGTCGAAACTGTCGTATCCGGAATCCGGGAGCGTTAGGAGGTAATTAACATTCCTCCGTCGGGTCGGAAAATGCCACGAAAATATTTCAACGTTGAGAAGACTTGCTCCTCGTTCGATAGATTTTTTTTTTCGTATACTTCTGAAATCGGACTCTCGGTCTATCGTTTTGATGAGATCGGCAAATCTTTGGACTCGCAACAAGCCGAAAAAGTGCTTCGAAGACGGAAATGGTCTTTTCATTCACGCTCATCCCGGAATGTTAGAACCACAATTCAAAATCCGCGGCCTGCCGAGGCGTTCTGCCGCAGAAGTGACGGAGCCTGTAATGGCAGCCGTTGCATGATTGCGTTGACAACGATCATATTCATGAGGCGTACTCGCATTGTCGCAAATAGAAAATGCATTGTGAATGGCGGGTGACGAGTGAGTCAACAACAATGAAAGCTTTCAGGGGTGAATTTCGGGCGATGCCAGTGATTTCCGTCAAATCGAGGCTCGTCTGCCCGTCCTCCTGCACCTTCCTCTCCGCGTGGTCCATCCATCACGTTTAACTCATGGAACTCGCGATTTATAACTCGTGAATCATCGGATTAATGAAACCGCTACAGGACAGCTTCTCATCCCCTAGCCAGGCTGTTTGTTTCGAAATGAGAAGATCAGGGACGGTTTTCAAGGCCGCTCAATCGGCTCCACGAGGCATTGATTTTTAAACACCTGGATATACTTTTGGCAACCGTGACGTTCCAATATTTAACCGCAATGTTCAAGCACCTTGAGGCTTCCAGTAAATCTAGCTAATCGTCAAATTTCCTCTGCACTCTCTCAGAATGGTTCGCGCAGAGTTTGAAATCGATACTACGTATGTCAATTCGATCACATATATGTATTGTAGTCTCGCGTTGAATGATTTTCTATTTTTTACACAGCTGACGTGACTAATTTTTTTTTTTTTTTTTTTTTTGCGCATTCTCTTCACTAAGCAACTAACGAAAAATTATCGATGATCCCCGACTCGCGAATCTCATCAAATCGTTAACGATATGGCAAACTTTTCAATTCAAAATCGGGCCAACTGACAAGCTTGCATTCTTATACAAGCCAATTACCACCGTCGCTTTAAAATCCCTCAGAAATCCCCGATTCAGTCAGAAAACTGTAGATCAGGATAAAAGCCGACTAATTGTTAGTACAATTGCATTGCTAATCTCAGTTTTCATTTTCGCCTCGTATAAGTCATAGCAAATACGTGTCCGCCTCCGCTTTCGCGGGATTACAAGGTCGGATTAAGCACGATACGAGTGAGTTCAGAGATCGGGGTTAATACAGAAGCGTTGTTACTTCTCGGTTAGAATTCTGGCTAAGAGCCGAATCTCCCCTGCGCGTTACCTTACACACTTTGCGGGTGTTTCTACGAGTTAGGAAACTGAAATTGCCCCTTCTCCGAAAGCCCCGGAAAGCTCGGCCATTCCCTCCTTCCTCCCGCCGTTTTCCCCCGCTACGCAACCCGTCCGATGATCAACCTACACGGCTTATACCTGTATGCGGACTGCGGGCCGTTCGTTCCTCTGGCAAGGACTATAATAACATGCTTCAGCAGAGAGTCGTCGTCGCAGTGAATTTTCAAAGGCCGCATAGAGACTCCGGCTCGGCTTAATTACCAGCTCGCCTCTCCTCCCCCCGTGTCCGATGTATTATTCAAGCTTAGATTTTCAGTGCAGCGTACCCGTTATCGCGAAGCTATACTCATTAGCATAACTACCGTACTACCGCCGCACCCCGGCATATAGTGCTGCGATTTTCACCGAATCGTCATGCTTCCAGCACTGAGATATCATCCGAGATATTGTATATAAAAAGCTGTGCTTCCCAGATTTATTTCTTCCTCTAACCGATCAATCGGGTACGTAAGACAGAAATAAAAGCTTATCTCGTTAATTTGATACATTATTTACCAGTTACCCAGCTCAGCTCCATTTTTACTTTCACATTTACAACTTAACGGATCACTATCATCATACTTTTTCCAGGAAGATCGTATTTGAAAGAGGCGAAAAATCTTTGGCGAGAAAATTTTCCGACACGTCCGGGCTCCGGTATACACCTGCTTCAATTTGTTCCAAACTTTGATTATGTCCCAAATTTTTTGCTTCTCGAGCCGCGCGGGGCAGGTACGCGCGATATTCCAATATCTCGATATTTCTTTTCAATTTACAAGGCGTGCGTGTCCTACTTGGGGGTGAAAAAATTCCATCAGCCGAACGAATTCCAGTGAAATGAAAGCAGAAATGTAGGAGAAAAGAAACAACGAATAAACAAGTTTCATCTTTTTTATTTCTCCTTCAATTCTTTTATTCTCGCCCGAGAATCAGCGATAATTAGCGAACGTGTGCGAGGGTCGGTGAGTCATCACGAATGAAAAGTGGCCCCCGCTGCACACAAGTCTCGGCTTTTATACACGTGTGCAATCCAATTCCAACAGAGTTTACGACTCCCGGGTATGGGCGAGGAAATTAGAATTAGGGGTCCTACAGGGGTCCGCGAGAAGGGATCAGCGGGAGTCCCTGACTCTACGTGATCCTCATCGACTCCGGCGCGCTGAGTCATTGACAGTCAGCCGAATATATGACCCGCGATTAAAGGTCGCAGCTTAATTCACCGTTCTCCACGCACCCAAGAAATCATCCCAAGTTGCCCCGGCGCAAAACGCATGGATATCCCGCGGGATGCATCGGAAACCGGATTATGCGGTATAGAAGCCGGGGAGCGGTTCCTGTACCGAAGCGTAATATCGACCCCTTATACTCTGTTATTTATATACCGTTGACCCCTCGCCCTCTCACCCACTGCATCGTCCAATTATATCGTCAAAGCCACTAACGTAATTCGTTACGGTCGAGTCAGGCGAGTCACAAGGGATGCGCGCCCACGTACACGTATATTATCCTTGTGTTCCGTATTCTCTCCCATCCGAAGAGAAGTCGCTCCGACGTCGGTCGGTTGTACCCTTGATATGCGAATGTTGAGAGGGAACGGTAGCGGAGAGCCTGCGGAATTTACAATGCTCCGTGAGAGAGAGAGAGAGAGAGAGAGAGAGAGAGAGAGAGAGAGAGAGAGAGAGAGAGAGAGAGAGAGAGAGAGAGAGAGAGAGAGAGAGAGAGAGAGAGAGAGAGAGAGAGAGAGAGAGAGAGAGAGAGAGAGAGAGAGGGGGGGGGGGGGGGGGGGGGGGGGAGGGGGGAGGGAGGGAGGGAGGGAGAGATCGATTGATCGATTGATTGATATTTTTATCATGCCCCAGCATGCTAAGGGGCAAATTCAGTTACAAGCGTTGCGATGGAAGAAACTTAATCTAAATATTTTAGTTCAGTGTAATATCGTAGTGCGTTTAGACATATATTATTAGTAGTAAATAAGAATTAAAAATAGGAAACATAACAAAAAATAGAAAATAACTGAGTTCTAAATAATAAAAAGTACGAAAGTCATATAAGGTGTTGATGAAATCAATGCTCTCATTGTAGTAGATATTAGTGGCGAATTAGTAAGGAATTATAGATATAATAACGATATAATATATAATAGATAATAGTAGTTTATATTCATAGTAAGAGCGTCGAAGTCGTGCGTAAGTAAAGCTGTAAAGCTGAACGGAACTCCTATGAGCCGAATTCAGATTCGAGCAAGTGGTCGTATAAGCGAGTTTTTAATACGTCCAGGGATATAGAGGATGTGACGGGAAGGGGAAGTGAATGCCAGAAATAGAAAGCCGATAAGCGAAAAGAATTATGAAAAGTGACAGTTCGATGATTCGGAATATGGAAGAGATAGATAGATACATGTTTATTTAGCTTTCTCAGCTATTTGTTGTACATTTACAATATTACCTTGCACGTAAGTGCATACATATACGTATTATCATGCCGTTGTCATTATATTACATATTCCTTACATATTCTTTTAACATTCTTCTTAAACTGTTCCAATTTCTCACAGCCTTTTACCTCTGTCGGTAGCGCATTGTACATCCTTACTCCTTCGTAATATATGCTTGTTTGGGCACATTTTGTTCTCCTAAATGGTAATGCCATACTCCCAACTTGACGTGTCTCTCTTCCACTTCTTGTTCCGACTATCTGCAGTCGATTCTTTATTTCTTTTGGAAGTAGGTTATTCACCGATTTAAATATAAATATACATACATTGTAATATGGTCTCTGTCTCATTGACATGAACTGTAACGCATCAAGGTCGCATTGCAATATGACCCTCATCGCTCTGTTTTGCGCAATCTGCATTTTTTTTTTTTTCATTTCTGTTTCGCCCATCCCTACTAACAATGTTGCACAATACTCAAAGTGACTGTATTGACAATAACGGACGAGCGAAAGAAACGACGTTGGTAAAATTTATATGACCACACCTTCTTCTGTGCAGGCCTAGTCGACATGCGTGTGCATGGGGGTATGTTCGTACATGCTTTGGGAACCACCTTGCACACCCTGTGTATCATAGTTACGTAACGCGGGTCCGCCTAACGGACGAGCCTCTTTAGGGTACCACGCTTTAACATAACTATAAGGGTGTTGGCTCAGCCCCTTTCCTCACTCTCCATCTTCCACTTCTCACTGGCGAAGAAATTAGCGCCACTTTTTCAGTTTTTTACGTATCTCGTGGGTGGGGTTATACCCGGGAGAAATCGGTCTCCGCATCCACGGTGACTTGAAGAGCACGAGGTGTGGGGTGGGGAAGGGGAGGCGGAAGGTTATTCCATAAAAAGTTTTTATAGCCGCGATGCGACCTGCCTGCAAGCGGAAGTATTTACCAAGAACCTCTTCAATTAAGTTAAATTAAGGTACATGCCACCCCTCCGCCTCTTTCGCCTTTACATCCACCCCCTCTTGACTGACTAGTTTTAGTAATATTAAGTAATATTATCCTGATCAGCGTATGTTATTTAATAAGCATGAATTTAATTTAAATATTTTATAAATTGTTATATGTTTAGTTTTATTTTATTTTACTATTTTTTTTTTATATTTTCTTTTCTTTTTTTATTTTATTTTCTTCATCGAGAGCTGTACATTGTCAGCGCATTTGTGTTGTCCTTAGGGGGCATATTGCTCCAGGACATTTCTTAGTAAACGCTTTTCTATTCCTCCCTCCCTCCCGCCGTATATATGCATATAATTACAAGTGGAACGCGCTCACCGAATCAAAAGCGGATTTCTTTGTTTGCCTTCCGTGCAGCAGACGTATTATTGTATAGTTAGAAAAGTTAGTTAGTATCGTGGGTATATGCCTCATATTGCACAATGTATAAACTTGTCCGTCCGTGCATGCTTCTCGCGTGGGTATTAAAAAAAATACTCAACCTTGCCTCAAACACCCGCCTGCTTGTCTTGCGAGCGCGTGATAAAGCAATTATTTCTCGCTGTAATTTAACGAGCCCTTGCGCAGAGCCGTTGTTATTTCATCGTCGTCAACGCTGGGTAATACACACGAGGATTTGAATCACTGTGTTATCGATCGCGATCTTACTTACTCGCCCTTGACTGTGAAGAAAAAATTTCCTCCCCTGTTTGTAGATTCTTCTAGGAGTAAAAACTCGTTCGAACTATTCCATTATTCTGTATTTTTTTTTTATCGCATCTTCTTTTCTCCTTGCCTTGATTTTTTACCAATTCGTTCGGCAATTGTTTTTTTTTTTTCCTCCCCGCTTTACACGCAGATGAAAATGTTTGGCTTCGTTAGTGACCGCGTCGACGGGGGTGCAAAAGGGAGGCTGAAAGTGGAAAAGAAAATAAAAGAAGCGATATGAAAATCAGAGAGGATGGAAAATTCAGGACGATGCTGTTCACGGGGTTGAAAAAATAAAGCAATTAGCGATACTCGATTGATTCGTATCAACGCCTCCGATCGGCGAACCGTCAAATGCCGCTGCGGTTTGAAAATAAAAATACAATTAATGCTGAATTCGCTTATTGCAGAGGGAGAAAAACAACGCAACAAAATCTGAAACAGAATGATTTCGTTTCATCCAAACTAATGTTCTTTCATTAAACGTCGTTTGGAAAGTAGTTGATGGAATTTTAACGGTTGAAAGTTCCTCTTTATACCGTTGTTCTCCAAACGATTCGAAGGTATACAATCAGACGAACGGACGGATGGATGGATTACCAGACACTCGGTGTATAAGGAATTTATGCAAGGCATTTGACTGAATGCAACTTACACTTCAAGCCACGTTGCTGCAGCGACAAGGGTATCATTTGAATACCCAACAGGTTGTTGTTGGTCCTCGTCTCTGCATGCAGCAGCAGCAGCAGCTACGTACGTGTAACGGTGTGAAACGATTGTGAGTATCTGACAGCGATGTGTTACCAGCTGTGCATCGACGGTCCCGGGTTTGTTTCTTTCGAGAGTTTTCGGATGAAAGAAGTACCGCATACCGTCTTCGGACGTAAAAAATGTACTGAAAAAAAAAAAAAAAAGAAAAAAAGAACGATAAAAGAAGTAATCTAACAAGCCTACGAGCTGCCGGACACACCGAATACGCATAATTCTCCCTTCGCGGTGGTGTTGGAAAAAAATTGAATAAAAAACGTGTCTCATTCCATGAATATTCACCGCTCTCGATGAGCACCTCTGTTTGACTTGGATTCAATTTATATACACATCCGGGGGGGACACTGTCTTTCAGCAGAATAGCATAGAAAATTTCTTCCTCTCCAGCAGTCCTCTCTCATCGTCCAAAACTCTCACAGATATAACCGTTGTACAAATATTTGAACCAAACCATCCCAAAGGTGCACACAGCTGCGCTGCGCACCTCGAAGTCCAGAATCCTGTGCGCATATCCGTCTACTTCTTCGTCGGGCACCCAGCACCTGCTTTTTCTCGAGCGATTTTAAAGTCAGTGAACGTGTCTTAAATGACACCGACTCTAGATGAACGGTCGCACCTGAATTCCAACTTCATCGTCGTGGATGCCGACCGTCGAAAAAAAATTCCTCGATATCGAGACGAGCGGGAATTTCGGGCCGCCGAACGGCTTATATCATTCGTCAACAAGGATTCTACAGCAGCTTAGCCCCTGCCTGCAACTTGGGGTGCGGTCTCCTCTTCCGATCCTGTTCGAAGTTTCACGGCGGGCGGGGGTAAAGTTTGCCGAATAGATCTTAAATTTCGTTAGTTAACCAGCTGGTGTCTGTACCGTACGCCACTACACTCTCTATCCAAGGCCTAGCTCCAGTCTTCCCAGGTGAACCGGAGCTAGTCGTATTTCTCGTTGCTCCGGTCTGTAGGCTGTTTGCATTCGGTGAAATAGCGATTCGCTGTCCGCGCCAAACCCCTTGCACCCTCCTCTCGGTGCCTACGCACCCACCCACCCACACGCTCTGGCGGCGTGTTAATTGTGCTCAGACTAATTGGCTTGATCGTTGAGTCAAGATTAAATTTACGGTTCATTCCGAGCCCCCCACCCCGCCCACGAACCTCGCGCAGCGCATTTTCCGGATTACCGCGGATACTCTGTGATACCGGTGTGTTTCGCGTAACCAGCGAGAATATTCGGGGAGTCATGCTTGTTCGCGTTACCTTGTTTGGCGACAAATAAGGGGTATAATAACAATAATTGGACGCGAGTATCAGCATCGTCATTTTGATTTTACATTCAACGCGAACACTTTTATTGAAAATATACAATTAGCGCCAATGTCCGCGGTGTGAACCTGCAGGCCTGTATCAATGTCGAATTGGCTTCCGCCTCGACTATAATTACACGCTCTGCACGCTTGCGTCTTTCTTTGCTAAACGGGGCAAATGTTTAGCAGGGGTGTTCCTCGTTAGCAAGATTGACAAAGGAGGAGTAAAGAAGCCACGGCGGGGAGGGAACGCGGTCAGTGAAAGAAAGAAGGGAGTGAAGGATACCGAAGGAACGTTACGTATACTCCGCAGGTCGACGTTCCGCCGACCGGTAATGAAAACGACGCCCCGTGTCTTTTTTCTATTCAAGAAACGGGACCTGCCGAGCCGGGGGAAGAGAGCGAGAGAGAGAGAGAGAGTAATCAACCGTAACTTGGAAAGATGTCCCTAATTTGTACCGTACTAAGTTTCAGCTTTCCGTCGCAACGGCAGCTAAAAAGCCCTGTTAAGTAAAAGTAAGGAAGGAGGTATATGTATATATGTATACGAGTATGTATAAAAGGAGGAGGTAAAATAACTCGGGACACATTTTCGTCTACGCGAATGACTTTCCAAAGTTTATATGTGTCTCGTTGCAATCTTGGGGCAAAGCAACGCGAGAGTAAGAATTATAATAATAATCATACTCATGATAATAATTCACACGCGGATGTATACATATACGTGTGTGTACATTACGACAACGACGGCCAAGACGCCCAATTTCATTTCTCAGTCATCCTTCCCACCGTTCGACCGCCTCAGGGTACCGAAAATTAATTCCCAAGTGGTAATTAAAACCTGCGGGGTGAAAAAGACGGGGAGAGGGTGACATGAAATAAATTGAAACACGCAAACTCTCGAGCGCGCTCGAGGCTTACGCGCATGCCAGCGACGTTGAGGGCCGATATTCCGATCTTGGCGGAAACCGTTTCTTTCATTTATTGTTTTATTATTTCTCCTTCCTTCGCCTTTTCTCTCTTCTCTTCATCCCCATTTTTCACATATTTTTTGTCCCTTGGTCCTCCTTTCATCAAACTTTTTGCCGGCGAAAAAGGTTCTCTAATTTTCTTCTCCAGCTTCCTTATTGCCACACGCTGTATCCATGCCCCTTGCCTCCTCTTTCTCTGCTTGCTTTCTTTTTCCCTTGTTCCTTCCTTCTCTTGAAACGGTACAAGCACGCTGGGCAACAGCCTTAGTACGATCGTATGAACTGGCTTGCAGCTCGTAAACGACGGCTGTGCCGCTAAGCTCGCGAGAAAAGGAGAAAGAACGGAAGATAAAAATCTCTTCAACGATTAACACCAGTTCGTTCCCGTACGTCAATCAGCACGGAGTGACTCGAGACAGAAAAGTGAAGAGATGATAATTTTTGACACGACACGAAAGAGGGACCCTATGCATGCACGCGCGATCCGCACTCCGGACAATGGGCGGTTCTCGTCCTGGGATGCAAAGAGGTCCTCGGATCCTTTAATCTCTCATCCCTCGGTCCGGTCGCTTATCCCTTGCAGTTCGGGTAAGTGTAGCCGGAAGAACGGACCCAGAGTGTTCTCAGTTATGGCCACTCGAGGCCTCGGCCGAACTCGAGGATGTGGATCGGGGCTCGTTTCTCGAGTTGAATGGCCGAAAATGATCGCCCGTGACTCGGCCGAAACAGAGTCGTAGACCAGAGGCCGATTCGTTCCGATGACCTTTCGTCGTTCTCTGAGGATCGGGAGAGCGCTTTCCGGTCGGTTCGTACTCCCTCTCTCTCTCTTCGGCTTCAACTGACAGTTCGATCGATCAACGTATTTCGTTGATCCTTAACGGAGAGCGGACAGCCGGCCTACTTGCTCTAAATTCGTGCGCCCGAAGATAATTCACGAGTTGAGTATTGAAAATGACACTAGGTCGTTTGACCATCGACTCGTCGATGCGGTGAACGATCGGTAGTGGGGATAATCGGCAACGCCCGTCCGGCAACTATAAACGAGAAAACAACAACCGAAACGTAGCGACGCGCGAGTTCCCGCATCTGCGCGCCAGATTTTTTATGGTTCGAAGAATCTGTCGAACTCTTTGGCAAGTCTTGGCCACGAAGCATCTGGCCGCCAAATGTAAGACCGGGTGGGTACCTACGTACGGCGCACGGTTAACGCTACCGTCTCCTATTCGCCAGGGTGGAGTATTCTTTTAATTTAGCCAATAAGGAATGTAATTTAAGAAACACTCCACCCCCACCCACGCAATGAGCGTAGATTTAAAACGAAAAAAAGAAAAAGTCAGCCTGACGCGGCGACGCCGCGAAACGGCAATACGAATTTGTACCCCAACAACAAATAAATCCTGATCTCCGATTTTCAGATCTGTTCATTCAAACCCCTTTCTCCAGCTTATTCCTAAGACGCTGCTACAACCGAACACCACATTACGAATTGAGCATCGGTTCCCGTAGTAAAAGAGCCAGTCCGGTAGTGAATGTCTCCTATTCGCAAGCCTGCTGTATGCTGTCCTGTTAGGATAACGAAATATCCGGCGCCAACGCGAGTAACCGCATCAATTCGAAGTCGCAAGTGTCACACTGCTGCCGTTTCCGAAGAGAGAAAAAAATAAATAATAATTGAGAGGGGGAAAAAAAAAAAAAAAAAAAAAAAAACGACAGGACGAAGAGTAATCGGCCCGAGGAGTGGTAGGAAATTATCCTCGTAGAATTGTTCCGAATGTCTCCTCGTGTATGCGAGCGCAATGAAGTTTTTCTGGGGTCACGTGACGCGCTGCAGTTTGCACGTGGTGAAAACACACATTCGGGAGCAGGTGAATTAATCCCCTTGATTACATTTTTCATTCATTCACCACGTGTGATAAATTTCGTACGACCGAGTTACGGGGTGTATGAATAAATTTGGAGTTTTCCACGGGCCTTGGATGCCATTTGCATTCCGCAATGACGGCGGCACCTTACTCCGACTTCCGAGTCATTCCCAGGGTAACCCGCTGCGGCCCCTGAAAATATCTTTGAATACCCCAAGACTTCCGGCTGTTATCCCCTGCGCCTCGCCCCGCAGTGTAGTTCCTTAAGCAATGGTAGAACTTGAATTTCAATCAAGATTCAATCCGAATACCGGATTTTCCGAGCAATCTTCTCGCCACTCTCGCCTCTCACCGCACCGTTGCAAATTTTCCCACCACGAGGAATAATGCCGGCCGGGTATCCCTGCAAACATGAAACGGAAACATTCGGCTTGCGGCCAAATCGGCGAGGACGGAAGTGGCGCACCTAACGGGCTTCCGATGTTTAGGTATTCTCCTTTCGTCAGCCTTGGCGTAATTACGATTCGTTACTTCCAAGAGCGGGGCGTCTTCCACCGAACGAACGGAGCCTGTCTCTTCACCGGCTGGTCTTAACGCTCCGAGTCGGAGATTGTTGCAGACCACTCGAAACTCGTCACGTGCAACATTGTGGAATTCGGCGGATCGTCGATGGTCTGAAAACCGAGGAAAAGTTCAACGGTCGGTGTAAAAGGACACCTATCGGTGACACCGGTTCGCGCGCTTCTGTCTGTGGAAACGCTCGCGATTCGAGAATCGCCGGGTTCGTTCTTTCGGAACCGACCTCTGCAACCTTCGAGTGACCATTCATGCAGCGGACGATGCACTTGGCACCGCGACGACGCGCGCGTTCACTCGCCACTCTTTCCATCCAACTGTCGACCATCCTCGATGCGAGGTGGGTCCTTAACGCATGCCGCTCACGTGCCGACAGAGGCGCCGCGAGCCAGTAGTAACGGACCGATGACCAGTGCGAATCCACTACTCGATCCACAACGGAGTGCAAGGGACTGGATTTCATCTCCTCTCTTTCTCTCTCAACTGAGGAACTTTGCTCGATCGCGGCCGAAGCTGTGAATGTGGTAAACAGGCACAACTCCACGATTGCGAGTTGCTGCAATGACGTAAGCATTCAATGCATTAAAATTGCATTTCGTTCGAAGAACAGTGCGATTCAAGGGAGGAGCTCAGGGTGGTCTCTTCGTTTTGCTCACAGCGCGAGATACCATAGGCGGGTAATTGGAAGTTATAATTAAACCGAATGGATAATTCAGTCAAACTGCCGGAGTTCCGCGGGCCTCTAAACGGCGAGCGCTTTAGATTTCGAACGCTTTTGCCGAAAGAGGTCGCGCACGTGTCCGTATATCGGGCGCAGTAAAAGTTGAGAAGAGGCGCTTCTAGGGGAGTCGAGATTTGAGTAGAAATGATAATAATGAAATAATAAAAGAATTGAATAAATTAAACCGGCGTACCCAACCACATGCGCGCACCGAACTAAATGTGTAAACAAAAATGGGCTGAACGGGGGGGGGGGGATTTCCTGTATATATCGAAGAGGAACGCAACAAGTCTCGTAATTTCCTCTGGAATACCAACTTGAAATGCAACGAGAAAAGTTCGTCGCGTAACAAACTCATATATACATATATATGATGTAAACTTATTTTTCCGACTCGCCGTCGGTAACCGTTTATCTCTTAGAGCCAGCCCGTTATACCTACACGTACAGTCCTCAAAAATGTCTCCTGCATAATATCGTCGCGTTTCCCCTCAGTGGGCTCCGAATCATAGCCAGATGGCAAAAATCTCCCCGATGCGATCAACTCGCTCTCTTCTTATTTTTTCTCATACACCAGAGGTGAAACTTTGAACGAAAGAGATAAAGAGAACGACTGTTCGTGCTCGCGTCGAGTCGGTTCCTGCGTTGTTTATCAAAGAATAAATGCGTCCTGCAGGGATTAGTAAATCAGCCCGGTGATTTACACAGTTTCTGATATATACGTTCGCTGTTCCGCGGAAGCGGTTGCTTACAGACCGATTATACCAATTTCGAATGATGCCCGCGAGATTATCCATTACCATTTTTATTTATATCTCTCTGCTTTCACTGCCTCTTCCCTATGCTGCGCTGCGTTTCGCACGTAATCTATCATAAAGAGCTAGTAAGCGAAAGAGAGAGAGAGGGAGAGGGAGAGGGGGTGGGGGAGGGAGGGAGAGGGAGGGAGGGAGGGAGGGAGGGAGGGAGGGAGGGAGGGAGGGAGGGAGGGAGGGAGGGTGGGTGGGTGGGAGGGAGGGAGGGAGGGAGGGAGAGAGGGAGAGAGGGAGAGAGAGAGGGAGAGAGAGAGAGAGAGAGGGAGAGAGAGAGAGAGAGAGAGAGAGAGAGAGAGAGAGAGAGAGCGCAAGAATTTCCGGTAAAAGTAAAGGTGGAAGCAAAAGTGGTAGAGTTGAATTAAAATGAACGTACTGTGATAGGCATTTTCGCAATAAGGTAAACGCACCTCCTCCTCCCCTTCTTCCTTCTCTCCGCGTGACAGGTTCAGCAATTAGCTTTTATTAACTGCAATTAAAACCAAGTGGCCCCACTCTGCTTAAGGATATTTTCCATTAGAAAATAAATGGGGGATTTATATAAACCTGAACACAGCCAAGGAGACGGCGACTATGGGGTGGTAAAATATTATTTCAGCTGGTCGAAGTACTTTTCCGTAAACGAAGCGACGGGCTTGATAAAACAACCCGACGATGTCATCGGCCGGTCGGGGGAAACCTGCGGGATGACAAACGGAGTGCGGAGGCCGAGAGAATTCGCAGAGGAGACCGGATGGGATGGATCGCCGTTCCTTGGCGACAATCCGAAGCTTCTTCGTTTGCGTGATGAAATGTCGAACGAACTGGTCGAAGTCGGAAGTGGGGGTGGAAAGGAGACACGGGCGGTATGTCCCCGGCTTTCGCAACCTGCACCCTGCAGCCGGACTTCTCTTCGTTGATTTAGAAGCGATCCCGCGGATTTGGGAATATTTGTTGGCTGCCGCGAGACGGCTGGCTTATTGATCCCGACAGGATTTACCGAGTCCCCCTGCAGCGGGCTGTCCGAAGAACAACGGCCAGTCGCGGAGCGAACGAAGAGGCTTACGGAGTCACCTTGTTTCGCGACTTAACCCTCTTTCACAGGGTTTGCGGGGGGATTTTCGTTATTAGGCGAAATACAGCAGCGTGGCGGTCAAAGTAAAAACTCTTGTCTTTGCGTCGCGAGAAATAATCATCGTAAACTTTTTCCGATAGTTTGGCTCTTGTGCCGTCGCTGCGAAACGCGTGCCAGTCGAGACCGTTTGTTTTTACTGCAGGTGTAGCTGGAAATTGGCGGGAAATCGATGGCGGCTATTGGAAGCACGTAAATAATAACCACCGACTAGCAACGGCCATGGAATAGGTACTAACAGCGCGATGGCCGAGTGCCAGTTGTTTACGCAAGACAGGGCGGACCGTGACTTATTTTGGAAATCTCTTCATTCGGGTGGTAAAAAGTGATTCGCACGTTGGCTCATGGATTGAATTCGGCGAAAAGTGACTAGTTGAATTTGGTGAAAAATTTGCACGAATATTGATTTTCTACAAACAACTGGTGAAATTTATTCCGGTTATTTATTTTGTTTTTCTTAATCACCCTAACGGAAGAATGAATCGGATGCGATAACGAACAATGGCCGAGGGTTCGTCGGAGGACTTGATGCAGGAACGTAATAATCTGGAGGTCAATGACATTCGCCGGAAGTCTGCGAAGTACCGAAGATGAAAATCTTGGTGTTTAGTCGGCTAATGTTGACATTAGCGAGGCCGGATCGTTAGGCTGAGGGTAATTTACTCCGTGAAAATAAGTATTAGAAAGAGAGAAAAAATACATGCATATACCTGTATTGTGAACCGTTAAAGAAGGGCTGCTTTTTCCCACGTACATAGTATGTGCTCGAGGGAAGAAAATTAGAATCCTAACTAATATTCCTTATGCAATACCTCATATACATATGTGTGATGTGTATGCGATAACGTCTTGCGATGAACGCCCTATTAAATTCACCCCTGCTGCTCTTATCCGCCGTTAAAAAAACTCCGGGTTATTCTTACGATTTATTTTCACATCCAAAATTCGACGACCGAAACAAATTGCGGGAATTTTTCTCCTCCCCATCTATCGTAAGAAAATGATATCATTCTACCCCTGCCGCCACCCGCTCTGTGCTACTCCGGTGGCGCGTTGTTGACTAGCTCGGAAATATGATTAGTCGATGGTTATATGTATATCTATATGTATAAACACATGCTTACATAAACACGCCTCGTACACATAATATCTCGCATCAGGGTCCGGGATGAAACGAGGCTGAAATTTTTCGAGGAGGAACGTAAAACGAAAGTACTAGAACCAATTTGCATCTTAATCCTAAACCTATACTTATACCCTGACTGCTATCGTCATTGACATCGTCATCATTTGTAATTCCCAAAATTTATTTCGGTGAAAAGTTTACCAGAAATCACCTCTTGGGGCTAATTTCTCCTGCACACGATACAAAGTTTTGAAATCTCATTTCTTCTTCCCCCCATCTCTATAGATCCTCTGAGAAAACACAGTTCTACCGTTTGGATCTGATTTCGCGTATAAACCTTGCGCACCTGCCCACGGGGTCAAAGTTGAACCGCATTGGCGGGGCGGCGGGGGAGTGGGAGGGGGGGGGGGGGGGGGGGATAAATAATTGGTAATCATCGGGCAACAACCTATTATCAACGGGGGATGGATCGTTACTCAGGAGTAATGTAGAAGGACGCGCTGCTACAGGAAACCGACAACCGGCAGTCCGGTCTTACAGTCTGGTCCGCTCCATGAACGGAAGTAAATCTTCCTCGAGCGTGGCCCGGCGTTTCCGAGTAGCGAACACGCGATGTGAATGCGCCTCCCTTATCGGCAGAAGGCTTAACTAGACAAAGGAAATATAGTGTATATGGAGAAGGGGATAAACCGGCCCGGCGGTAGTAATAGATGTGTAATAGCAGAGTTACGCGCAGAAAAAGAAGAAGAAAATGAAGAGGAATGAGAGTGAGAAGAGCAAAGCCACAGGCGGACAGGCTGCACTGTGATTTTCCGTGTCTGATCACGCCGGTGTATTACTTGAATGAATTCCCGATGCAGATAGATGTGGCAATGGCGGCGGATGTCTGCGTGGATCACGATGCAATCATACCGTCGAGAACTCGAAGCGGAACTCGAGAGGTTATCCGTTCCGGAAATAATCGACGACGCCACCCCAAAATGTTCGAGTAAAATTAAATGCAGCTGTCTTTCCTTAGGGGTGAAATTTTTCTCCACTTTCTTTCTTTTCATATGAAATTAAGAGTGCAAAGTGAAAGAAGTTGGAAACTGATGATTCTCTTTCGTCAATCGCTCGGAAGGATAAACATTCTGATAAACTAGCCATTGTCTTTAGAGCTTGTCCAATTGCAAGAGAAAAGAACACGGAAGAATTGAATTTCTAAACCGTGATCGAGCTCTCCATTGCTAATTTTGCTCTCGCGTTAACCAACGCCTGATGACGAATAAGCGTAAAACCCTTCTGGCGATTTGCTAGAAAATTAGGTGGAATTACTCCGCTCGGAGTAACGCCGACAACTGAAAGAGATAAACTGAGCTATTGCTCGGGTCACGATATATTTTGTTGTTGATTTATCACTCGTCTGCGCACTGAAAACCACACGGAAAGGTAAACAAACGTTGATGCAGTGCGAGATCGAATAATCATTCCACAGGGTAGTGCAAAAAAGCTGCCAGGTCTCTTTACAGTTACTGCGGAACGGGGCGAAAATAAAGAAAGGGTTTATCATCACCGGGGGTGGTATTTTTCCCTTTTACTTTTATTCTCCTTTAATCTTCTTTCTCGTCTGGTTATTTCGCTCGACGTGTTATATAGTGTCTCCTCGCGATCTCGGTCCATCGCTCCAGTGCCGTTGCAGAACCGTATATATACCTTTTACTTCCGAAATTGAGAAAGTAATCCGAGATAAATGAAACGCCGGAGAAAAAGGCTGAACGTGATGGGAGACACCAAAGGCGTCGAAACGACACGTTTTTATCATCAATATTCCGCAGTCTTTTGTCGCTCTTCTCTGGAATCAGGTACAGGTATATTCAAAGAAAGCGAGGATGGTGCTCACAGAGAACGCATTGGGATAAAAACCGTCGAAACTTTTCACTCATACTTTATATCATCGTTGTGCGATTGTTCCACTCCTCTAGACTTATGTCGCCTCTGTTTTATCGGCTCGCTCTTGCGATATCGATCTGCCACTTCCTGCAGAGACTTTTCACCGATGGAATGATACGGAACGACGAAAAAATAGCTTGCAGCGAATAACTGCAGGAGTGAAACTGATCCAACCGTTGAACGGTGAAAGTCTTGTTGAAAAGCGTTCCTCGCTATTTTGACGTCGATGCGTAGATCGGCACTAATACCGACAAAAGTCGATCCATCCTCGGTGGTTTCATGTTCGCACCGAGGCCTCTGGATCTTCTCCGCTGGTTCCATCCCCGCTCTTCTCGAACATACTCGAAGAGTCAAACTCCATTTGCGTTGATCACGATCATGCAGGCTGGTGGAATATATCAGCGTTTGGGGCGGGTTGAGTCGGCTTGGCGTTAACGCGATTGGCAACCCGACGCGTATCGTTCAACCCGAGTACCAAAATCACACCGTTACACGTCCTTTTGCGAGCCTAAACCATTCGCGACCTAATGATTTTATCGCCCCAGAGAAACTCTTCCCAAAATTTTGAGATCACTTTCTGTTTTCCCACGGCTGCCGTAAGACAATATGCGAGCGTGGAGGAACTCGATCATCCCGGTTCTGATATCGTTATCAGGTCGGTCGGTTGAGGCCGGGAACTACCTCGACGACGAGCTTTCACGACGCCGTTGGTCCCTCGCGGTAACAATTAGGGCGAGGCACGAACCTGTTTGCTCGCGCTCGACGACGCCCGGAGTTACAACATAAATACCGATCGACGTTAACGGGTTAATTCGGTTGACGAGGGTTTGCTTCGTCGAGGCGCGTTTCGAAGCGGTCCATATATCGCCATCGGGGGATAATGTAAAAACGGGATGTTTCTGTGTACAATAAGGATCGCTCGGCGGATTGCGGAGGGAATCGCGGACGTCGGTTGCTGGAAACGAGATTATTTCCCGGATTCAAAGGATCCAGGTGAACCCGGCCAGTCGGCCAAGGTATAAGCGAGAAGAATTTTCGAAGAGAGCGGAGAGACAGCGTGTATATTTTTTTTACAAATATCCGTAGCCGTTGTCGCCGGTAGCGAAACACCGACAAAAAAATATCGCCGAGTTATCGGAGGCCAAGGGTTTCGGACTTGTTCGAGCTGCGACCGGTAAAGAATTTCGAAACGGTATCTCGGAGCCAGGCTTGCGAGACCCGCATGGCGATGAGGGGGTAAGGCGGAGGGTGGGAGGGCGGGCGATATCACCTAGACAAATGGAGTCGGATATTCCGGCGCGGCGGAAAGTTGGGGCGGGGGGGATTCTCAGAGTGGATGAACGGCACACGGGCGCGGATCCCAGCGAGTCCCTTCCGCGTGTCCAGTCCCTCATATGTCACGTGGTGACGGGCGGCCGTGCGGATACCGGTTGTTCCCTGCAATTGAATTCTCCACCGGACCCCGGAACAGATTCCACGTCGTTTTTAGACCTCGTCTTTTATAATTCCGCGACCGATGGTCGCGCGATTTCGTTTCGATTTATGTCCGCGGGATTGAACCAATTGATATCACATACGTCCTATAGTCCTCACAAATTCCCGCCACTGACAGAATATGGACCAGGTCTCTCCCTCTGATTCTCGTTTACTTCCAAACCCTCGCGATACGACGGCAGCTAGGCATTGAAATCGGCCGACCCTCTCTTTCTCTCCGTCTTTATTCTGGTTTCTTATAATTTACGCGCGTTCGCGATCAAGACAACAAGTAAAGGCTTCCAACGTACGAGCGATCCTTTTCCACGGTATACGGTCTGTATCGGAGGCAGAAATTCCTAACTGCGAATTTTCGCTCAACGACAAGACCTTTTTCGTGGGAACAATTTAGTCGCGAAATATTGTTATCTGTTTTCACGCTCGAGCCGCAGCAAAAAATGTATGAGAAACGAGGGAGATACTTTTTCGACACGAAGAATCGGGGTTTTATTCACACAGGCCTCCAGTCCGCAGGCCGTGGCCTGAATCACTTCCCGGTGTTCCTCCCCTCCTAATTCCGAAAATTTCAAAGGTTGCCCGAGTTCCGGTTTCATATTTCACTCTGCTATTCACCCCGTGCAGTTGGCTAGAATCAATTTCCTCGTCGATGTATACGTATAAATGATATAAATCCTCGACGACCATTCGAGCCGGTGACGTAATTTTTCAGCGCTGCAGAGACACCCGTCGGCTTCGTGTCTTTGGAGACATTATCCATAAATTATAACTAACAGAATCACCGGTGTTGGCGAGAAAACTCTGGAAAACAACCAGCGAGTTTTTAATTGGTCTCGCTCCTTTTCAGTATCGTACGAACAGTTCTTTCTCCTTTTGTCTCCGATTTCTTTTTCCTCTTTTTTTTTTTTCCGTTCTCTTTTCGGTTCTACTGAATTCACGAGCGCGCTCTGCAACCGGCACCTGTAATCGCAGTACGTGAAGACACTTGAAATAGTTGCATCGTTAATTAAAAAACTAGCGGAACACGCGGTCTAGCATTACTAATTGACCCACCAACGTGCGAATCTCGCGTACGACGTTCCTTGGTATTTGATTAAAAAAATCTTTAGCTGCGGTCGTTGTTAAAACGGGAAATGCTGAAAGCCGGAGGGACAAGCGAGAGGGACGACCGTGCCGCATCGTGTTCGCCGCGTGTAATTTCTCGGCGAATCTCTTTCTGCGCGAGTACCCGCCTCATGATATATTCTCGCGACCCACACGGGCCTTGAATTCGAGAGTGTCCCTCCTCACTTTGTTCACCGGCGTTCTGATCCGGCCGTCCTTCCTAAGGGAGAGACGGACAAGACGGTACGGTGGTGCGGCGGACCACGTGTCGCCCGGACGAGACTATCAATCAGCGTCCGGAGATCCACCTGGACGGACAAACGTGTGTTTTGTAAGAAGGGAGCCAAGCGAGCGAGCGAGCGAGCGAGCGAGCCGCACCCGAGCCGGGACCCCACGCTGAGTTAGTCTCGTCAGGGCGGATTGCCGTCTGGATAACCAGAAACGGATCTACTGCGAGACGGACGGACGCGTGTGTGATCTGCCTATGAATAATCAGCCTTTTCTCCCATCCTCGTCGCCGATATAGTTATCCTCCGTCTTGTAGGACAAGGAGTAGCGCATGCCGAAGCACGCTTAAACTCCCGAAGGAATCTCGGAGCGATATAGCCGTGAAGGGGAGTGCGGGACCTTGTCGAAACGCTGTCCAACCTCGCGTTCGTCTTGGCAGTGGTAATACGAATATCGAACATCGAACCAGATCGGACGGACTATCCTGTGAAAGTCCTCGGCTGTCCATAAGTGTAGAAAAATTCGAAGCGAACGAGAAAGGAAAAAACGTCGGTGAGGTATCTCACTGTTGAGCACTTGGTCCACTGCGTGACAACAGAGACAGGCCAGTGGCGGCGGGTGTATCGGAAAATTAGGGGTGTGGCCGGGTGGAAATGAACGCGGGCGGTGTGATGGTGGTGGTGAAGAGGAGATTGCGGAGGGATAAGAGGCGACGGGGACCTCGGGTAAGAACCGAGGAAGAATGAGGCGGAAGATGAAGGTACACGACCAAGGCGGATCCGGAGCCCTTACTGCCGACATAACTCGTCGCGGTCTCTGCCTTCCGGAACCCAGGCTCATCTTCTCTCGCCGGCTCTGTCCGGAGGATCGGTGTCTTCGTCTCGTACTTGCTCGCAGCCCTTGTTGCAGCCTCTGCATCTGCGTTTTGTTACGGGCGTTCGTTTCTTTGCGTCCCTTCCGAATCCGCAAGCGCACAAAATTTTGTCAGCCACCTCGCTGCTGCCGGTCGCGGCGGAAGCGTAAAGTTGAGAGCATAGCGAGAGGAAGGAGCGATTGGGCTGTGTCCTCAACATTTATTTGTCAGTCCAATTACTCGGCGGAGAAACTTTTCCCGTGTCTTCTCTCGTTCGGCATGAGATACCGGGGAGGTTCCGTTTGAAAACAGTGTTGGAGCAGCGGGCGGCGCCTTCCGCGCGACAATGAGACCCTATCATATGATCAGAATATGATTAACGGCGCTTCGAATGGCACAGGGAGAAGAGTCCTTACCCTTTGTTTACACGTTTCTTACACGGTCCTCGTAGCGGCGTAGCGGAATTTTTACCGCTGACGAATTATGACTCCTGTTTCATTTTTATTAAACAGAGTGAGTGTAGGTAACGAGGGCCTCGTTTCGATAATTAAAAAAGAAATTTCCTCGCAAACTGCCGTCGCGTCGCTACCTTCCGCTTCTCGTACAGGATGTATGGCTGGCGGTGCGTTCGCATTTTAATTAAAACGTTGAAACGTAAGAAGGACGGTGACTGCGGGCGCCTCTCTGCGTGCGCCTTGAAATATTTAGTGACGTTGCCGCCATGCGGTCCAAATTGCGGTCAATCGAAATCGCGCAATTGAGAAAAAACGGCGAATTCCGTGGCAAAAAGTTAATCCTAGTTAAATAAGGATGGCCGAGCTACTTCCCACCTTTCGTCCAGTTTAAATGGACTAAATTGTCATCGAGTATCCCGAGAGACGTTCGGGTCGTTACTCACCAATCGGCGGTAAACATACTTCGCTCTGGTCCCCTATTTTCCCGCCGCTCGGGCATCGCCTCGCCAAATTCACCAGACGCCTTTCGTTGATCGGAATTATCCTCTTTAAAGACCTTAGAGTTGAGTCAGATCAGGTTGGGCTCGGTTAACAAACAACTGAGGTAACCCGCAAAAGTCCTCGACAGTGATCCGTTGACCCGGTCATAGGGGGAGGCTGGAAAACTGATTTCATTCGCTTTTCACAACCATTCCGTCTTCTCGGCATGCTTTTGAATCCGCACTATCTATTGTCAATCAAAGTTTCGATTGATCGAGGGTTGGACTTATCGATGAAGCGACACGCCAAGTGGTCCAGAACTTTTATGCCCTGTCTGGTTTTTCTTGGCGGAATCCAACAGAAATGTAAGCGTGCAATCCACCCACACGTCAATTGCCGGCGTATGCCTTGAGAAAAATGTAAAAAAAAAAAAAGAAACAGCGAGGGTGCGATATACGTATAATAACGTCAGGGTAGAACGAGGCGAGGAAGAACTCTCGAGGAGAGGGAAGAGCAGAGGGTGGTTTCAGCCTGGGTGGATGACAAGGGGAAGTTTATTCAATGTAGTAATTTAGAAGGCAATTTACATCTCATTCTCCGAAATACCAACGAAGGGTGGGAGTGGCGATGAGAGCAGCAGAGAGGGGGAGGATGAAGGTTTCCATGCGTGTGTGCCCGCGATCTATTCACCGAATTCTTTTCCGCCCCCTTACTCACAATTTATTTTATTTTCCACTTTATACCCATTATGCTCGTCATCGTTACGTCTGTATTATTTTCTATTCGTATTTTTTTTTTTTGTTTTTTATCTTCTTTCTCGCATGCCAATCGCCATGATACATTAGTACATTAGGACGGATATACGGCGCAAGATTCGAAACCACGTCACGAGTGATCGAGTAAAATTCTGCGTCTCGTCGACTTATTGTTAGTGGCGTACGATTTAATATTTTTCGGGTGATCTTTGGCTACGATAATTTGTTAATTCGAGCCTGCAGTTTGCACACGGACAAGCGAGAAATTAATTTTCTTCATATGCACAAAAATGTATTGTTGAGAATATTTGAATCACAAAAAGTTAATGACCATGCAAGTGCGAACGCGGATATGAAGTACGTCTCGTAGGTAGGTAGAGGGCGTGTTCGGAAATTGACTGAAAGTACTGTCAGTACTGAAAATCTACAGTATACGTCACTTGGACTATACTATTTTCAGTACTGACAGTACTTTCAGTCAATATCCGAACACGCCCAATGTAAACATATCGGTCTGTACGTGTAAGGTATTGAATGCAGAGGTAGGTGACGGCTCTTCCGCAGCTGTAACTTTCTCGCGTTCAAGTAAAGACGTTCTCCAAATCGTCTGGCATTGTATAACCTGACTCTATTAATAAAATGACCAGCATGTATGTATGGATAATATTGGCGGAAGACCGATCGTTTTGTTTTGGGATCCTGGGTTTTTCACAGGATCTTTTTTATTTCTCTCCTTTTCACCGTTCCACGTGTCTTTATTCTCCGCGACGTTATTCGGGGCGAGTACCGAATGGCATCTTCGCTGCATTATACCAGCCATGCCTTCCATCCACCCGGCCTGTAATACGTTCTTGATGGCTTTGTCAATACAAAAGCGAGAACTCTTTTTCCAGACCCATTCCCCCTCTCGCCGCCGTGCAAAAATGTTTAACGTATTAAAAATCGTTTTGATAACTCGGAAAAGTACCTCCGAGGCTCTTTACAAGTTCCTGGGTGAAAAATATAAAATGGATAAAGTTCTACCGTTCGGTTTTCAGCGATTATACTTATACGTGTGCGATAGCTGTGGCGAAAGATTGTTCCTTTTCGCTGCTCCTCCGCAGAAACCAAGAAACGTGCTGGTAACTACTCCGTGCCGTTGTATTGTCCATGAATTTGGTGAATCTGTCAGGGAGGAAAAGGGATCGGGGGAGGGGAAGAAAACGAGGAAAAATGTTAACGTAAAATTTTTCTTTCACCAGCACTTTATCGCCGTTCCTATTATACGTATACCAGAGGTTTTGAAACTTCCCCACTCCTGAAAGTTTTCGCCCCGCCGTATGTCTCCTTCAGGTATGAATGCGTAAAGTTTTTTTTTTTTTTGCCCCCCCCCCCCATTATTTATAAACTGTGACGAATTTTCTCGTTATGATTTTTGGGCTAAAAATAAGAAAGTACGAACGGCGAGGAAAATAAAAAGTAGATAAGAAAGGATAAGGAAAAACATAGAAGAACAACTTGCAACGCTTTGCCGAAAGTTTTAACAGTCGTAGATAATATATGTTGTTATGTATGTTATGTATGTATGTCGACATTATTCTGTAATAATAGAAAAACATTCGTGCGCTACACGCCATCGGCTGATTTTGAAATACAATTTTGTCAGTCTTTATTAAATTTATTCTTTAAGCAATTGTTTTAATGCATTAATTTTAATTAGAATGAAATTAAAATTAATTAAAATCAATAATCAATTTGAAAACATTATATGCAATGAAATTTATGTGAATTTTAATCTACCAAGCGAGTAGATTTTACGTTTACCAGCGCTTAAAGCACACCAAATATACGCGTGCTCAATGCACAGATAAATGCACACTTTAATTATAAAAATATAATTAACATACTGATGACTTGATAGTGTGTCATAGTGTGATTTTTCTTCCTTCGCAGAAGGCTGATCACTTTCACTCTCTAAATTATCACCGTCAGACATATTTTATTATTAGAAAAATAATTTGTTTTTAAGTAAAACACAGGTTATGTGTACCGTAGTAAACAACACTGTATACACTATGGAGTATACACTATAGGTATCCGAGCTCAGTGTGGCGAGAGAGATGGCTTAACGCCGGATCGAGTGGGAAGAGAGTCGCACAGTCGATTGCGCATGGCGACGCGTCGCCAAGCCAGAAATCGGTTTTACGTGCGGCTATAGATGTTTGTTTCACATCAAAAGGTTTGACGCAAACCTATCACTCGATAAATCTTATCCACAACCTCGAAATTCGTACACGAGCTTAAGACATGCATATACATATAAAATATATATATACGAGGTGTGTTCAAAAAGTAAGGTGACTTTATATTTTTATGAAAAACTATTTATTTATTCATCAATATTTATGTTGTCCCCTTCAAAGTAATCCCCCTCAGATATAATACACTTGTGCCAACGCTTTTTCCAATCCTCAAAGCACTTCTGATAAGCACTTTCTGGTATAGCTTTGAGCTCTTCCAGCGATGCAGTCTTTATCTCCTCAATCGTTGCAAATCTCCGTCCTTTCATAGATCTCTTCAGTTTTGGGAACAGGAAAAAGTCGCATGGGGCCAAATCCGGTGAATATGGTGGCTGAGGCATGATTGTGGTGTTGTTTTTGGTCAAAAAACCTCTCACAAGCAACGATGAGTGAGCAGGTGCATTATCGTGATGCAAAAGCCACGAATTGTTTTTCCACAATTCCGGACGTTTCCTTCGTATTGCTTCTCGCAAACGGCGCATAACTTCAAGGTAATACTCTTTATTGACCGTACGACCTTTTGGTAAGAACTCCTGATACACTACGCCACGGTAATCGAAGAAAACAGTGAGCAAAACCTTGACATTTGATCGAACTTGGCGTGCTTTTTTCGGTCTTGGCTCTCCTGGGCTCTTCCACTGGGACGATTGGACTTTGGTTTCGATGTCATAACCATATACCCATGATTCGTCACCAGTTATGACCCTTTTGAGTAAATCAGGATCATCATTGACGTCATTCAACAGCTCCTGAGCGATGCTCATGCGACGATTCTTCTGGTCAAAATTAAGCAGTTTCGGAACAAACTTCGCTGACACACGTCTCATACCCAAAACATCCGAAAAAATTTCATGGCACGAGCCAACCGATATGCCAACATCCTCAGCAACTTCTCTGATAGTGATTCGACGATTTTCCAAAACAATTTTCTTCACTGCTTCAACGTTTTCATCTGTTGTTGACGTGCTGGGGCGTCCAGAGCGAGGTTCGTCATTGGCATCTTCTCGGCCATCTTGGAAGAGCTTGTACCACTTATAAACGTTTTTTTTACTAAGAGTAGACTCACCGTATGCCACTGTCAACATTTCAAGTGTTTTGGAGCACTTAATTCCATTTTTTACACAAAATTTGATGCAAATTCTTCGATCCATTTTTCTTGATAGCAAAAAATCGCCGAGCACACCAAAATACGTCTCACCTTTGTATCTGTCAAAAACAAACTAAACATGCTATACACTTGAAACTGTGTACAGATGTTCGGGACAAGTGTACCAACATAACATAAAAAAAAATCGAAGATCGAACGGACATAGCCCGCGAAATTAGAAAAGTCACCTTACTTTTTGAACACACCTCGTATACTCAACGGGGCATTGACAAATGGCAGATGCATATACATATGCATATATATATGTATATATATATATATATATATATATATATATATATATATATATATATATATATATATTTACTATTCTACGTCTCTTTTTATACCTGTCGATCGTTTTGATGAATTACTTTCGGTGGTGTGGGAAATAAATCGAGCCAGTTTTGATCTGCATAATTCACCAGTTAAATGCGTTTATTCCGTCTCTAACAACCCTATTACGAGATATCGCTTTTTGAAACGCTACGTGAACGATAAATCTTAATTGTAGTAACAGCAACGAGATACCTATCGCGGGGTAGGTAATTATGCTTTATTGGATATTGCCATATATTCATTCGGGTGAAATGATTTATTGCACCCTCTGACACGTGCTGTGTTTTTCTCTCCTTTTATCGCTCCGCGGCGGTGCAGAACATGATGATTCGTGATCTTCTGCCTGAACTTAATCTGCGTTTTAAAATGATTTCGGTCTAGCGTTACCAAATAATTGTCGGTGTGAAAAAATTATTCGTTTCAGGACATAACGCCGATAACGGATCATAAAATTGTTTCCAGTGAATCGCTGTGAAATATACGTTGGACATCAAATTTGTACAGCGTGTTGAACTTGCGAGAGAGGCGAGACTAGGTTCAATGTTACATCGGAAAATTGCGTAAGAGCCTTCGACGTTGATTAAGTAAATGACTTCGGGTGCAAAATTTCTGCTCTCGTCGACTCGTTAAATCGCTATCCCGAGAATCGAGTCGTTCCGGAGATGAAACACGCCTGGTTTCGTAAAGATACGTATTTTATTCTCGCATCTCGACCGGAGATTCATGATCGCAGTCGATTTGGCGCAAAATGCGGGCGGACAAGGATTTGGCGTTAAAATTTAATTTGCGATTGTGATTCTAAGTGGATGAGCTGTGAGAGAAGACAGGGGCAGGGGAGTGGAGAGAGAAGAGCGGTGAGAGGAGAGCGGAGAGCGGAGAACGCCGATCTTTTTCCCCATTGTTAACAAAAAGGTTGGGAGCAGAGAGAAACACGGCGGTGGAACCTTGTCATCGTTCGTCTGATATTTAACACGGCAGAGATTCGGGATGTAACGGTACCTCGTTGAAGGCGGAACACCCGAACGATCCGATTCCAAGTAAAATCCGTATGGCCTGCTCGAACCGAATCAAGATTTAATTTCCTCTTATTTTTCACCCCTCGATCCGCCAAGACGCCCCTAGATTAGCACAACGCATCTCTGCAGAGAGCAAGAGGAGCAAATTTATTCGTATGGAAGCCTTTGACGAGCCGGGGAATGGTAATTGTCTCGGTGGTGAGTAAAATTTGCGCACCTCACCCGTAAGCTGGGGCGGTGGTGATCGGACAAGGCGGAAGAGAGCGAAGCGAGTTGTATAATTGATATACATACATTATCTCAAACGGAGCGTACTGCCGACCTCTGTGCAGCCTCTCACCGAGCAGCATATTAAGGATATTGTAATGCGGGCAAGATTCAATATTCATACGCTAAACGGGGACCCCCCGTTCAGTATTCAAGTCCGGGAATCCATTCGGGCAGAGATAAGGGAAACTCCGTTCGAGGAAATCGACATCTCGGTTCGCGGTAGTTAAATTTAAGACGCCGGCTGCGTCCACCTCGTCGTGTCCTTGTAATCTCGTAAATTTTAACCGTCACTCTGTTTCTCTGTTCCTCCAGGCAACGTCAGGACCAGGGTGGTCCTCGACGTCGAGACGAAGTCCGGCTACTGGATCACCGTCTTCGCCCAGGATCACGGAGTCGTTCCCCTGAGCTCAAAGGTCGAGGTAAGAAGGGGAAGAATACGAAGGCGAGGGAGAAGTCATACCTAATTGTATCGACGAGTATTCATTGGTATACAACACTCTTGTTCCATTCGCGCCGCAGCAATCCTATCTTGCTTCGATCGAGGCCGTTGAACCCGGGCTGATAATTTATACTCCCAGTTGTAAAAATTCTCAATCGTATTTATCGACACGCTGTATGTACACGTATATGCGTAGAGTATTTTATTAACCTCCCGCACGCTACCCGGAGCGAGAGATTACACCTTATTATTACAGTCACGTTGTCTACGCAGACACTGCGGGCGCGGTGCTCCGATGTATAATGCCCAATTATCTCCGGCACGGTAAGTAATCACCACCGATCGATCTCTCGCTGTATCGAATTTCCAATCGGACATAGAGCGACGGTTTATTTCTCGATGTCAGCCGCGTTTTCATTCGCGCTTCGTCTCTCCGTGTCCGTGAGTAGTTACACGCGCGCACACACGCACGCACACAGACAATTCCTCGATGAATCTTACGACTCAATTTCATAATTAAGACCTCGGGTCGCGTGTGTTGACGTACCTGAAACTCTGCGAAAATTCAACATCAGCTCTCTCTGCGGCGGAATTTTGCAAGCTTTCGGTGTAGACGACAGTGTTTCGCACACCGCCGCACCGGTGTAAACATGAACGCATGGATTTTCTGGATTTTCATTCAAAGGATTTCATCGAGGCAATGTTCGTACAGGTTTACGTGGCGGTATTGGATGAGAACGATAACACGCCGCTGACAGATTTGCCCGTCTACTATCCATCGGTGCCCGAGAACTCGCCGGCCGGAGTGAGCGTGGTCCAGGTCCGGGCTTTCGACAAGGACGTTTCGCCCCAGAAGCTCACCTTCTCCATAACGAGCGGGAACCCGGAGGGTTATTTTCTCATCAACGCAACCACGGGTGAGTCTGTTAATCAACTTTTGCCCAATTAGCGCCTTCGCGTCAGCCTTTATAAGACGAATATGCGTTTCTGTCCGAAACCAATTCGAGCTTCTGGATAAATCACTTCGTATCTAATATAAGACGAATAATCGATCGTACATCTCTAGTCAAATTTTTTGACCCACCCTCTGTAGCATCCCCATCGCGATATTTCAACGCGTTGCCCCCTCTCCCACCTTATCACTTGTTCATCTTATTTTTCTTACGAATCGCTTCGGAGAACCATGTTCTTATAAGGATTACAAATTGTTTATTACGGAGTATTATTTCCGCGTTTCTGTTATAACGACGTAACATTCGTATATTTTCGCACTGCGACTACAGGGAAGATAAACGTCACTTCTACCGAATGCTGTGGAAAATCGAAGGACCGGAGAGTGAGCACGAATTGATTATCCTTTTCCTTTAATCCTGCTGCAAATCGCATTCCGGCGGCCAAAAATAAGGGTGAAATTCACTCACGATACGTAACAAGCACCGATTTCCGCCGACGCCCTTGCGCCCTCACAGCTCCGTCGCTATAATCGATCGGTCGTAAACGGCGATAACCTTTGGTAATATAACGAGGGCAGACAACGGCGCCGAGAATACTCGCTGATGTTATTGCAGCAACAATTATAGGTTCGTGTTCAACGCGTGGGACGGTCAACGGACCGACGAAAATGGCACCAGCGAATGAATTGTTCCAAAGCAACAAGGTCCTCGGGTTATCTAACCGCCCCTATAGAAGCGCGCCGCATCGCGTGTACAACGTTACCTCATCTCGCCTACAATCCTGTGAAAAAAATGCCCTTCTCTACTAACAACAGTTCACTCGCATTCGATGAATATCCCTTTGTTCGACGCCCATTCCACAGAAATGGGCAAACGATTGTTGGATTGAAATATTATCTACTCCGATGTTCGCACCGCGAGAATTCAAGTTTGATATTATAGTGATTTCAAAGTGAACTTTAAACTGAAATTTAAACTAAACGCAATCGCAACGCATCCGAATTCGAAACTTTCGCAAAATTGCCAAAATAATGATTCCGAACATCCAATTACAGGAATTTGCGAGAGGCTACACTGCCAAACACGATACCACGACTCATACCCTGTATAGCGGAATTTGGGCTTTACTCAAATTCGAAAAAAAGGGCTCAAATCGGAACCGGGACCTTACTCAAAATTCTCAACAAAACAAAATTACGGCTATTCAACAACGCGAGACTCAGGCTACGGTCACCAAGCACTAGGAACGAGAAACGAATTTCGAGCACTTATCGAAACAGCAAATCGAAAGTGGTCATCCGTTCCTCGGCAAGTCCTTACTTCGTTACTCTCGAAAATTAAGCGTAAAGGTGCCTGCGGTATGTCTGGCTATAAGGGGCGCGTATGTGTATGTATGAAAGGCGCGTAGATAATATATCGCAGAAGAAGCTCCCCCGCCGTCCCTTTACCATGAGCGCATATTGCGAAGTTCGTTGCACATACCTGTCGCACACCGCCTCATCCCGTTGATATATAACCTGGCATGCATTTTCACACCCTGAGACAAGTGAGTTATATACCGTGTACTTTCAGGCTGCACGTCTAGATGTGTGAAATACGTAACCTTAGCCATATGTGGCTGATCGAATCTCCCGAGTTTTCGCTGAATTTTCGTGCCCATTTCTCTCACCGTGCAATTTTGTTTATTTATCAATTTTTTTTCTTTCTTGACGACCATATCAGAGAACATAAATTCGAGAAGAAGAAACCCCGTGAAAAGGAATAGGATTAATAATCTTATTATACATTGCAATATCCGTTTGATGTTATGTTCCCAGACATACGGCCTCGACAGGACACACCGACGATAACCCGGCGCACAATTTGACACGACGAACGGACCTAGCCTAACCAAGGCATAAAGCCTTTTCCATCTTCAACGTTAGCAGCGGCAGCGGCTGCGCAGCGACGAAACCCGATCAAACCGGGTTTTCGGTATAAATTCGCGAGCTGACGAGCGGTCAGCAGTAGATGTAGAGCAAAGCGCCTAACGGATTCACTGTGAATTTCGAGGCCGGCCGTGATTTAAGGCGCGTCCACGTGACTCGCTCGAATACTCGGCTTCTTTTCGCATCAAATTCACGCGCCAAAATATTTCCAGAATTTGCATTTACAAAAAGGAAATTTTTTAGTTCAAATCATTATCTCTCGTAATTTACTTTTCTGTTGTTTGTAAAACCATTATATCCGAAAGCATGGAATGCAATTGATTGATTAAAATTCATATTTGGCGAAAATTTGTCTTCTTGTCCGAGAAGGTCGATAATTTGCTGTTATAAAACTCGAATAGGATCATATAGTTGCAGCAACGGTGAAGCAAATAAACGTCCACGGTACCGAGTTATCCGTGTCCGATGACATTTGCTTGAGGATTTGCCGACCTGCCCGATTCCGTGATCCAAAATTCAGCCAAATAAATAGGGTGTTTCGACCAGGCGTAACCCGAACATTTTCTTCCCTGTCAGAGAGAGCGATTCCTTTCGATTCTTTTGTTACTATAAATTTGTTCGCCAAAAGGGCAAAACAAGTCCCAACAACAACGAGGTTGCACGAGCCAAGGCTCTGGAAAAACGGCGAACGTCTCAACGTATGCAAATCGCCGCGTCAAATGCAATACCGGTGTAGTAGCTCCAATTTGACAGGTGATTTATGTTACCGGAATGTGACAAAATCTTGAGTGAAATTCCTTTCGCGCAATGCGCGGCATACCACTTTCGCCTGCCGCTTCTCGATGGTGGTGTCCATCGAAAACATACGTACTCCAGGTGGTTGGGGGGTGGAAACATCAGGCCGATGTATTGCATTCGACAGAAGCAGAAGAAGACAAAATGATCAGAGATCTAGATCAGGGGATCCTTTAAATTCGCAAAGAGGATGGTGTCCTCTCTCTCTCTCTCTCTCTCTCTCTCTCTCCCTCCCTCCCTCCCTCCCTCCCTCCCTCCCTCCCTCCCTCCCTCCCTCCCTCCCTCCCTCTCTCTCTCTCTCTCTCTCTCTCTCTCTCTCTCTCTCTCTCTCTCTCTCTCTCTCTCTCTCTTTTCTCTCTCCTATCTCTCTATAGGATTAGCGGCGGACGATCGTATACTTCGCGTAATTACACTCTGCGGCAATGAATTATTCTCGGCGCGTTATTACAACCGATCATCAACCACCGTTTTATTACGTTTTATCGGAGCTGCGGCCGCGCGGTACTTCTCGTTAAAGACGTCGCCGTGCCCTATATAAAGGGTTTGAGAGTCTCATCATTGATATTGAAACCGGTGGTGATCCCGTTCGATATAATCACTTGCCCAGCGGCGCTTAACCATTTAATTAGCTTGTCGAGTACTCTTCGGTCAATGTTCAGTGCCTGAGCGTCGTTTGTGCCCGTGTCACTGCGATCTCCATGCGAGCCGCGCTCGAACGACTCGTCTCCGCAGGGATGCCAAAACTCACGTAGACGAGGAGGCGAGCGCGCATTACGCATTTTTGAAAGCGGTCCAGTTCGGTCGTCCGTCTAGTGACGATCGTCAGTGACGCCGTGCGTTCTCTCGTACCACGACCATAAACGAGAGGCCCAAATATACTCTCGTACACGTTCGCTCTACGGAGCAAGGTAGATGAGTACGGCCCGAGTGTCTCTCGTTCTACACGGGACCTAGTGCCCATACACACGTACCAATGGTCTTGCACCATTTCATCATACAACGAGCCCAAGCGCTCTTGGTGTACTACCGACACGAGAGGACCAAACATACTCTCATATACGCTCGCTCCTCGGAGTAAGGCAAATGCAAATCATACGAAATTCGATCGAATCGAATAAAACAAAAATCGCAATACGAAACGCACTCGAGATCGCGGTGGCATGAGTCAAACGGGCTGTAACAGGCATATACACATTCATATACACAATCGACACATTCACGTGTGCGACACACGCTTTTATACGTTTACAAATAAACGTTCATACGTCGTGGGTTTTTATGCCGCAAGGCTTTTCCCACAAGAGCCAATAAACATTCATAATTCGATGGCTCAAAACGCGAGAGTTTTTTTATTCAAGAAAACCTCAACCTCTATCCTTCATACTAATAAAAAAAGGTTCAATACAAAACTACGAGGCAACTTCGCCTATGACGAAGCTTCGACAATACAGTCAACATCGTTCGATATCGAAACCCGGACGGGTGGGAATTTCAACTTTCTTTCGGCGAAACTATGTAAGAGAAAAATATTACGCGAGAGCGAATATTTGTGACTTGCACAGTTTGTATCGAGTCAGACATTCTCGATTTTTCGCATTTTCGATCCACGCGAAGCTTGATAAAGCAACGAGATAAATGGAGAGGTGCGGCGTTCGATTTTTGACAGCGTTAACTACCCGGATGACTGGCACTGCAATAATCGCGGAGAGGATGTCGGAAGTTGCGAGTTTTCGGCTCGTCCGCGAAACCGTTCGCGAAGCGCAACTTGGCTTCCGGAGTTATAAAGTTGTTAGAATCTTATTATTACGATCAAACCGGGCGAAGATTGGTTTGTCTGAAAGCCAAGTTACGCCGTGATTCAAGCCACTCCTTGTCGGGGTTCTTTCCGAAAGTTAGGAATCGTAATTTTGAGGTAAACAAATAATTTCCGTGCGGTGCCGAAGGAAGCAGCGAAGCGGGAATGAAACTCGCGTAATTAATTGGATAACGCAGTTACGAGTCAAGTCGAGTCGAGTCATCCTTCTACTCGCAAAATTTATACACCTACTTCCGATTGCTTTTTCGACGTTGGTTCGTGCTGCGTCCGCCTTCCTCCGCCCAAGAACACCCGAGCTTCCGGGTCCCAGCCGCGGTTACAAGATTCGTATATAACGTTTATCGGTGGGCAGACGCGATTTATCCGATGTCTCACGGTTCGCCAGTTCTAGCCGCGTTCTGCAACGACCTTATCTCACGTCACGGGCAAGAAAGTTCGAAATAATGAAATCCCGCAGGCTCGTTTGTCGCTTTTATTCTGCTTCTTCTTCTTCTTCTTCTTCTTCTTCCGCTTCCTCATCTTCTTCTTTAAACCGAACGTTAAAATTCCCCGTCTCTGCTGAAGCCTGTGCATGATATTGTTACAAAGGGTGAAATCACCCGTTTTGCCCCCTCTTTAATGATCTAGTAGTCAGCATAGATAAAAGACGTTTATAAACCTCTTATGTCTTTAAAAAGAATAAGGTTGCTGCGCCAACCGATATTATTGTAAAAACAGTCTTGTTTCAGACTTTAAACAAGAAACACGTATATTGCATTAAAAGCATTTATCACGATATTTTTGTTCACGCCTTTGATTTGATAATAAGTAAACTCGCGGATCCATATTTTATTAACGTAACGCCTAAATCGTTACAATTGGTGTCAGAAGCGGGATCTTGAGTTCTTATTAATTGAATCAACTCAGTGCGCGAACTTTAATTATGAGTAGCAGTCGTTTGACGCGCTCACGAAGAAGAGAAAGTAGCGGAGAAGAACCTTTTGTTATGGAGAATCCGCGGGTCCCTGAAACAATTCCATCGCCTTCAGTGGACCCTCTTCCAATTCTTTCGACAATCTCTCAAATTGATCTGCTGAAGATCATGTCTCAACAGCAAGAGGCTGCTGAGCGCCAACAACAGCAACTTCTTCAGCTGCTTCTTGATCAACAAGAGCAGCGAAAAAGAGAACAAGAACAACAGTTGGAACAGCGAAAAAGAGAACAAGAACAACAGTTGGAACAGCGAAAAAGAGAACAAGAACAACAGTTGGAACAGCGAAGAAGAGAACAGGAACAACAGCTGGAACAGCGCAGGCTCGATAGAGAAGCACAAGAACGATCCGAAACTAGTCTGCACGAACTGTTCCGGACGACTGTGGCAGCTCTTCAGACTGTTCATCAGGTGAATGGCTCAGGAGAACCGGCTGTCACCCCACGAGGTTCCAGAGTCGTTACGCCGCTTCCCTCTCCTGTTTCTTCTCCTGTTCCCGTTCCCGCTGTTCGACAGGTCCAACATCCAGGACAGTTCCAGGATGTACGAGACTCAAGGTCTGTGCCTTTTACTAGGGGAGTAGTTGAATCCCCAATTGGTAGAGTAACGGTTAATAATGAGGTTGGCTTTTCCGAGCCTTTGCCTCAAGCTCGACCTCGATGTTCTCATTTTAATCAATTAAATAATTCAAGATTTCCTGAGGTTGCTTCTCAGATTAATGAGAAACCTCTTTATCCTTTGAAACCGCCAATTTTTGACGGAAAAATACCATGGGCAGATTATGAACGCCAGTTTAATACAATTGCTAAACATAATCAGTGGGACTCCGCCATGAGGGCCCACAGTCTTGCCTCCTGTCTTCGAACGCCGGCTTTGAATGTTTTAACGGCGTTGTCTGAGGAAGAAATCTCTGATTATGAAAAACTTAGTTCTGCATTAAAGTTGAGGTATGGAAATGACCACTTAACGAAACTGTACACGGCACAGTTACAGACAAGAAGACAAGGACGAGACGAAGACCTCGCGTCTCTTAGTCAGGACATTGAACGGCTTTCTCGTATAGCTTTGCCGGATCACGAGCCGTCTCGTAATTTATTAGCAACGCAAGCTTTTTTGAATGCGATTAATGATCCAGAGATTAAAATGGCCGTTGGAACGTCAGGCCTCACTTCTCTGCGGGAGGCAACAGCCAAAGCCCTCGAGGTGGAGGCAATGAGAAAGCAATATTTTGGGCTGAACAAGCTTCGTCGGATTGAGGTGTCCGAAAACACCTCAGAAAGACGAAGCTTTGAACACTCGGAGGAATCAAAACCTCAAAATTATAGAAATAAAAATAATAACAAGTATTATAATCGTGTAAATCGTGGTTCTCTTCAGAATCACAGTAACAAACACGAAATTAGAGGCGCAGTTATGACAGATCAAAATGTAGTAACGTGTTTATTTTGTCATAAAATAGGACATGATGCTAATCATTGCTTTTTACTTAAAAAGAATAGTAGAGAAATGATACAAAACTCGCATTCAGACTCCTATAATTGGCGAAGAAGAGATAAAGAGGTTGGGGAAGAAAATCCTCAATCCTCAAACTAACTCTTCTTCTGAGGCTGGTTTGAGGAACTAGTTTCAGACGTTTTTATATAAAATTATCATTGGAGTTAACCTCTTTCTTTGAATTATTTTGGTTATGCGTGACAGGCATTCCCAACCTATTTTATTGCCTGTCAGGGAAATGATGCTCGTCGAAGGTTAGGTAAATTTTCGCGACTTCAAGTCTCATTTATTGATGAAAAATTTCGATCTTCTCATTCGCTCGTCTGAGCTCAGAGTAGATTTGATTGTTCATTTGCGAGTTTCCCCAGAAACTTCTTCCGTTCTCGTGAGGAGGAATCGAGCATTTCTTTAGAGCTACTCAGAACTATTCATGAGGTTCATGAGGATTGGCTAGTAAATCAAACCTTTTCTTCTTTATCAGCTGCCGTTTTGGTTATAATTGTAGAAACTACAGCCAACCAAGTTTTTCTAAAACCTTTTTCTTCAGAATCGAGTTTTTGTGTCGGATAGGCTTTGGTTTATTAATGTGAAAAGAGCCACGATTATTTTTCGAGGTCGATGAGCGATTGCTTGATTTTCACATTTTATTAACCTTAAGTGTCAGTTTTTGTGAGTACTTTTTCAGGTTACTTGACACAGCCTTTTCCCATCCAATCTTTCCCCGATTCCTGAGGATGACTGGTGGTCTTATTTTGAAGAAGAATGCAGAAATAATTCAGATAAGATCGTTTCTTTTCTTTTGAATACATATTCAATTTATTTTATTCAAGTATTCTCCCAAATTCACTTAGTGAATTTGAATTGTTATACCATCACTCACATTTGTCCTTCCAAAACTCTAGGGTGAACTATTCCTAAAGAAGTCACCCCACGATTTCCTTATTTCATATGAAGAGAAGTCTGTTTTCGTCTTATTTGGCCCTGGAATTGTCGGTTCCCGTTTCGATGTTTTCATCCGAACCTGTTTCGGAGGGATCCTTCATGAAGAAAATCGAATTTCTTCCCGACATCAATCTGGGCCGTTGCGGATAACTTTGAATTCATGAAGCCACATAACACTTAATAACACTAACCTTTATAAAACATGGCACATAAATTTTTGAGATTATTTAACGCTCAACTATCTGCTCAAGGTTTTCTGTGGTTTACCTTGAGACTGTGGGCAAATGCCAGATAGTAAAAAAGGGAGTTCTTAAATTTTAGAGCCACAGCTCCAACTCACCTTTGAGCACTGACTACTAGAATACTTTTATAATTGTTTTATCTTTGCCGAGTCGGGACGACTCTTTTCCTCGGGGGGGAGTAGTGTTACAAAGGGTGAAATCACCCGTTTTGCCCCCTCTTTAATGATCTAGTAGTCAGCATAGATAAAAGACGTTTATAAACCTCTTATGTCTTTAAAAAGAATAAGGTTGCTGCGCCAACCGATATTATTGTAAAAACAGTCTTGTTTCAGACTTTAAACAAGAAACACGTATATTGCATTAAAAGCATTTATCACGATATTTTTGTTCACGCCTTTGATTTGATAATAAGTAAACTCGCGGATCCATATTTTATTAACGTAACGCCTAAATCGTTACAATATGTAACGATTCTGTTCAATATAAAATTAGCCCTCTGCTTTTCACTTACCCCATTTTCTATTCGTCCGTGGAAGAAGTACCTAAAAAGGCTCGGAATATGCAAACCGCGCAATGTTGACTATACCTAGTCGTAAAACATTTTCTCAATTTCTGGGGTTTCGTCGGGCTTCAAGGCCTCCGGGGAACCCCGAAAGTCTAGCCGTTTTATACATTCAATAACCAACAGGCTAAGCAGGTTAGCGCGAAGCCCTTGCCGTACATATACTGCCGCAAACTTTAGTCTACTCCTCGACTCGCTATACCTCGCACTGTAGAATTACCCAAACTCTGGCTTCGCGAGCGTGAACAACGCCCGAACTCTGTGCCGACACGGTGCTCAGCTTTTGCAAACAATTTGTGGAATTTTCGGAATACCGTTTTAATACTCAATTCCGGGGGTGCGCTGTCGCCTAGATGTTCCGAGCGCCGGAGAACCCGGCAAAGAATGACGAAGGCGAAAAATTGCAGAATGCAATTGAAATATTTGAAAACATAGCGAAGTATGGTTACAAGATGGTTTCAAACATCAACCGGGTGAAGGGTTGCTCGGTTTTACGAGCGCAAGTGGTTCAGGAATTTGCTCGTATGTCGGGAACTGGACTTTGTTCGGAAGGCGGGCGAGGAATTTAGGGATCACAGAGCTTATGGTCACGGACAGGAATTACGGTCAAGTGCCGTAAAGCTTTTCTCCCGTATGCACAACAACAGTGCCAGACACAGTTCCCATATATGCAGGATTTTGGATTCAGCACACGTGTCGAATTAATTGGCACAACTCCCGACGACACTTGGAAAAAATAATCCCCACCGTCAATTTCTTTCGCTACCACGTCTCATCCGGAAGCGCTCTACCACCCCCTGTATTTCCACATCCACGGCCCTTTCAGCCGCAGCGAGAGACGAGAAGAGTGTAAGGGCATGACCAAGAGCTCGTGGAACGGGGTAACACCCTCGGGTGACGCAGCTGTGGGAAAGGCTTTATTTTCCTTTTTGATACCTACTTCTCCTTTCTCCCTCTTCCTTTTCCTCCACGTGTCCGACGCGCAATGCAGCAACCGAGATCGCGACACTTTGACCGTGCAGATAACAATCGTGCACTATGCACTTTTTTCGCAAGGATTCTGCCCGTTGTCGCTGCTTCGTAAAAGTTTTTTTTGTTTATGTTACTTAAACGCCTAACAAAATTATTCTTGAATTGCATTTTCTGTTACAGGCCTGATCACTACCAGCGGGAGAAAACTCGACCGCGAGAATCAGGGTGAACACATCCTCGAGGTAAGCATTATATTTCTTGCGAAATTTTTCCTTAACGTTTTTTTCATTTAACGGGGGACTCATCCGTACGCAAATTGCCTATACGATGAAACGGATGCGCGGGGTTGATACTTCTGGGTGATTAGGCAGTCGGTGATATCTCCTGAAAGAAAAATACTCGTATCGAACATGAGAAGAAGCCTGCGAACCGACATCGCTAGAGCGGAGTAATCAAAAGGCTCGTCAGAGTCTCGCTCTGCTTGGGGAAAACGGCGCGTATTATCCATAAACGTACGTGTATCTAACGGTGCGGCGTCTCTAATTCTCGCAGAGGCGCAGTTAGCGCTGCAACGTGTGTCGGCATCGCTGCTGAGCGTTTCGCGTTCCCGCAGACCCTTTCCGGAGCGGATAGTCGGTCTCAGGTTCACGGCAGCTCGTTAGCGCATCTGCAACCATGTCGAGAAGTGCAGCACGGCGATATCCGGGGATATCGGAGGGTGGTTGCCGGCTGTTGCATGGCTGCTTGATTATACCTATACTCTGAGCATGCACTCACCCGACTAGAGGGACTTGGTAACACCCGGTAATTGCATCGGCACGGAGTCTCCGTCCAGAGACGTTATTTCCTCTCCGACTGGTGGCGTACCTCCCTTCTCCCCCCCCCCCCCCCCCCCCCTCACTCGTTTGTTTACTAATTCACTAATTATACGCATTTCCCGAGTATCTAATCGCCCCTCTGCCGCACAGTGTACGCCACTGCCGCGGTCGGCAGCTCGGCGCCGTCTTTGTCGTTTCCAGAGTCGTTACGAGTTCCCTACCTGCACGGTGTGCTCCGAGTACCTATATTATTACAAGTGTTTGTACGGATATTTATATCTTATATACAGGGTGGGGCACTTAATTTGACGAGGGCGATTTTCTCAAAAACTAAGCAAAATCTCAAAAAAAGTTTCAGACGAGAGCTGTAGGGTTTTCAAGGGGACGGAACATGGCGCGCTCGAATTTTTATTAAGTGGATGCGCCACGGAGGTACGAAGGTTAGCTTTGGTTTTTCTAAATGTTGGATGGTATATTTTTTGTTTTTAAAATTAAAAGACTATTCAATTTCTAGTATAAAAGTACAAGTACACCAGTTTCCTAAAATTGACACTCGATAGGATATTTCAAAAATAAGAAAAAGGTACAACGACGAACAACATCGAGGAATAACATGCAACGGAATGCCCGTTTTCCATCACAATACAATTAAATAAATTAAAATAATAAACAATTTTGTTTATCTCCTTGACATCACATCTCCGTGTCAATGTTTAATAGAAGAACGCGAACAAAGAAAAACACAACGTATAACCGGCTGATAAAATCGCTTGAACTATCATTTCTTATTGTGTATATGATAAAGTCGTGCTTGTTTGTATAAAAGGTGGGTAATACGTGTAAAAGTAATATAGAGATATGTATAATGTAAACTTATCACTAGCGATCCGAGTATGATTTAGCCTCGTGTTTGTCCAGTTTCGTCCGTTAATTTATTCGATTGCCCTTATCGCCTTTTCGTAGTTTCACATATGCATGCATAAGGTGGTAACAGAATGGTGTTATTAAATACAATTGGGGTACAGTAGAAGCGTATAGACTTAAACACTAAATGATAGCAATGTATGAATTTCATACGGGCCTAGTCCACCGGGGAATGCATTTCAACATAGTAAGGAAATTCAAATGAAAATGACTTGATACGTAACAAAGAATGCTATAAATGGATAGTATACGGAATAATAACAAGAATAAGGACAATGCGAGCAAAACAAGAACAGTTTACATGGAATTTGTAATCGTAATCTGGATCTGATTTCCGTGTGGGAGCTAGCTAGAGATTATTATGACCATAACGACGTTGGACAAGTACACGGTAAGAAAGAAGTAATACAGGATACACCAAAGAACAGAAAATAGAGAAAGCACGTATGTAAACGGGAGAAAAAAATAAATAATAATAACAATAATCATAATGAAATAATAATAATAAATCAAATAACTTGAAAAAGTAGGTAAAAAAAATAAAAATGGTGTTGAAAATAAAAATAAAAATAAACAATACCAGTAGATGACAGTGAAAGTGTACAATGGTACACAAGGGGTGAGACGAGACAGAATTGAAAAACGAAAGACGAATAAGTGAGGTAACATTAGAAGAAGAGAGAAAGAGAGAGAGAAGGTCGCAGCTCGAGTCACGAATGCCTCCTTCGGCCAGGCTGCTGTCGCATCGAATGCGTAAGGGCAACTCCCTCGGAGTTGGTAAGCCTTTGTCGCGTCGCCCTCGACACCCATGTCAGTCGCCCACCGTCGAGTAAACGGACGGTCCAACGAGAGAAGTCTCTGCCACCGTTGAAGTCGCATCCGCCCTCTGCCATGCCCTCAACTTCCCGCCGTCGGGGGTGATATCGTAAAATTTTGTCAACTACTAACTCCACGTGTTCCCGCGCCACTCACGAATTGTACTCACCCACCTATCCCACGAAGTATACCGCATTGGCTACGTATAACGCAATACGAACGTCACTTTTATCGCAAAAAAAGAAAAAAATATATATATATATATGTGTATAATATATATATATAATAATTTCACTCCGCAATTTCAATATTTTTCTTAAGACTGTATAATACCGCCATCTTCTCTAGCTTTGCATGGTGTGTGAAAAATTCGTCAACCATATTCTCTTTCATCGTTTAATACGGCGAAGCTTTTCCTTTTCAGAGGATAGAAATTCTTCGCTCCGTTTCATCTTCGGACTGTAGTATACGTATAATGCAACATTTTCTTCTTTTACAAACGAGTCCATTATTCACGTCAAATTCAAAGAATTGATTGCAACTGATTTTTATTTCTTCTTTATCTGCAACCTAATTCCTCTCCGTATTTCTTCGGTGTTTCCATAAGTCGAGTGGCAGAGTTGTTCGCGTACAGAGTTCCAACTTTCGCGATTCGTATCGCTTGCGTGGTTTTACGTTGTATACAACAAGACATCCGCACTTTGCATATCCATGCTCAAGTTTTGTTTTATTGGCAGCTGCCACGACGACTAGCGTATCTTACTCCTTTCATTTTCCCAACACCTTAAACCTTCCCTGTTTTACATCTTATCTGTATAGCGTGATCTTATCTGTATAGTGTGTACCTATATGTATCCCGTCTAGCACTAGCCTGCGGGTGAAGCATATACCTAGGAAGATCCACTTTTACGCGCAATATGTCGCTACAGAATTATTACATAGGCAATATTGGCACATTATGTAGCGGTGTATGTACGTATACTACGGATAAAACAGAAAGGAATAAAACGCGATGTTCCTTACGCCAGTGCCCTCACCAATAAACAGTAGCATTGCTTATAGGTGAGAAGATCGATTGTCTGACTTTGGTTTTCCCCAACTTTCACCGAATTATCATTACACGTACCTTATACCGTGAATATTCCTCCACCGATTCATATGAGAGAGAGAGAGAGGGAGAGGGAGAGGGAGAGGGAGAGGGAATAGAATAGAATAGAATATGATTTATTATTATCCATAGCAATGTTGGACAAAGATAACAGCAAGGTACAGAAAGAACTTAAGACTAGTTAAAGGTAGGCTAAATCTAAGTATACAGGGAGAAGGAGAGAGAGAGAGAGAGAGATCAACGAAGCTGCCCGAACTTTGATCAGTGACAAAAAAAATCGTTCATATTGTTCCAACGAATGGTAATCGGGTACAAATTTATCGCTTGATATAACAGCGAGCGCAGGTAGGGAATTTTGCGTTATCATACGTAGAAGAGCAGCTGGAAAAAGTACCGAATTCTGAGAACCGGAAGTACCACGACGGACTTGACACCTACACCTGCTTCAAATCGTTGGCCTGCAGAATCAGTTGACAATGAACGACGGGGATACATTGTCAGCGGCACACTACGTGGGGGTGCGGACGCGCCCTGCAGGATTCTGTTTAAGGAAGGTGTAAAACGCCGCCGTACTACGGATTCGGAGTTTACTTGTCTATTGTTTTACTCCGTCTGTCGCCAGCACTGAACGTTGCTTTCCTTCTATTTTTCTTCACCTTTTCCTTCTTCTTTTTTTTCTTTCTTTTAAAATCTTGACCGAGCACCGAAACTTCCCTCATCGAACGCTTATACCGTTGACACGAATATAGAAAACCGTGAAACCGAACCTTTCATGAGAAACATGTTCCGCAACGTCACGGAGATGGTTGACTTTGCGGTTTATATCTTTAATCGTGGAAGGTGACTACTGCCTGGGAAGTTGGAGTTCCCTGTTGGTTCAATGGGTGTAGTTCGGTTCATTTCTGCGCTGCAAAAACGAAGGAAGAAGTATGGAGAGGTGTCGCGTTGGAGAGAGAGTAGATTCTCCTGGGAAATGCACGCGCGAATCTTCCGCGGGGAATAGCTGCCGGAGGATCCTATACCGTTTTACTTTTCAATCTCCCATAGGATGTGATTTTCTCCCTCATTTCCACGCCGACAGACAATATCGGGGGGGGGGGTCTTTCTCTCTCTCTCTCTCTCTCTCTCTCTCTCTCTATTATACCCGGTTTTGACGCCCCCTCATCATTTGCTGCCTCTGCACGAGGCTAACCCTGGGTCATCGACACTCTGCCGCTTCTAACAGTGTATCATACCTATGTAAGCTTCGTAGTTTACTTATAGAGTTCGATACGTTCCTCCAGGTTCACCCGTGATGACGAAAGGTGGCCGGATCGCAGGTGTGGGTTATACGTATATGTATACGTACGTACAACTTGAATACGTATAGGTATACGTACGTTACGGTTGTCCCGCGGTGGCGAGAGTTTAGAACAAACTTTCGATTGATTACTTTACTCTTTGCCTTTCCCTTCTTCTCCCCGCTACGTTCGTTCAATCTTCTCTTCAACCCATCGCTGTGCCGACACGCGCGGTGTCATATCTCTCGTTATTAATCCCCGACCCAAGTTTCGGTGGTCAGCCGGTTTCCGGTGTTACGGATAAGAATGTATTGTATGCCAAAGCGCAGATCGAATCATCGGGAAGTGGCTTGCGTCCGCCCAACTTTCGCCAATAGTTCTGTCGAATTCGAAGGTAAGATGAATCTAATTAAATTGTTGCCCAGATTCTGGGAAATGACTCTGGGGGCGGAAGTCTGGTATACCGAACCTCGAGATACACGCCTGGAGCCGCTGCAGGCTGTCAATGGGGGTTGTTAGGTTAGTTGTTTGTGTTTCTAACTTAGTTAGGGGTAACAAGTCTCAACCTTGGACCCCCGTATCCGCGAACTTTCTTGGATCTCACCTCCAAGACGGATGGATTCGAGGTGCCTCCGTCTCGACTCGGTGCATCCGGTTATCGCGAAGTGAAATTCCGCCACGATGATTGCGCAAATTCACATGCTAATGACTGCAACGCGCGTCGCAGCTGCACCCGTGAGGCATCGGCCGTAATAATCCGGGCAATTTTAAATCATCCTTTCAACCCTCTTTTTGCATCTTGTATCATCTAACGGTTATAAGGTATACATGTATGGGCGCGCGGTATGATTTGGCTTCTCTAATCTCTTACAATCGCATAGGCCGCGTATCGGTTATTTATTAACGCAAAAGAGGCGGACATCTCCGTACACATCGCGACTTCGGATTCGAGTCCTTAGCTCATGATCGATCGCGATTTGTGCAAGGCGAGTAGAGATCGAGTACAGCAGCTACTCCGTACACTCGTGAATGTACAAGACTCGAGGGAAAGCTGCCGTTTGTTATAGGAATACATATTCCAATCGCGAGAAACTCGATTATCGACTACGGGTAGAAGGGGACGGATAATGGGGAGTAATTTTCACCGGCAGTTTTATACTCCGATATTCCAGTATGTATATATATATATATATATATATAACGTAAACTCTGCGCCGCGCGGTTATCGCGCAAGACTTCTTGGCCGACGACGACATTGGCCGTTAGCCGTTAGCCGCTGACGATGTTATCGCTGTGATCCAGGAAAAGGATTCTTACGTACGACAGCCCCGCAAAATCAGTGTTCTTCTACGCCACCGACCCACCGCGGCTTAATGTATTCAGTCGAATTTGAAATATTCATGCGAGCGAGGGTCTCTGGAACAAATTATTTATATTCCGGGATGCTGCGCCGAGTCGTGTGCGTTGACTTATATGTATACATGCGAGTACGTAGGTACGTGTCGAGGATTGTTTAATGAATTTCATTGCCCACTATCCTCCGAAATTATAACCCAATGTTGAAGATCGTTAGTCTTTCCCTCTTTCAATAATCTATCGCCGCAAATCTTGCCCAAAAATTTTGTCCGACCTTGGTTTATCGTTAGCCTGAATAAAAAATTCGAAACGGTACGTTTGATGGAAAGTAATGCCTAGGTAATTGGTTGGTGTAGAAAATTTCTTAGGGAATTGCTGAAAAATTTCGTTCAACTTGGAACGGGTATGAGTCTCAACGAGTGAATGTCTAATATATCGATCTTTGAAGCACTGAACGTGCATGCAGCAGTTAAAGCCTTGCAGCCGTTCGAAAGTCCTCAGCTTCTTGGGGAACCCTCGAAAGTTGCTTATTACGCGGCGATGGATGATGCGTCAAGAAGGTTGCAAGGCAAGCGGGGGCTTCCCGCGGCTGCCGTCGAGGACGAGTGCGCGTATATCAATGGTGCAGCAATATCGCTGCAGGTAGACGCAGGGAGCTGTATACATTCACATTAGGCGAGATGAAAACGCGTCGCGATAATCGCGATCCGATTGTGCGAAGGTGCGGGGCGAAAATAATTTCGATTTTGGTTATCCAAAGTTGTGGTTGTAGGACAGCCACGCTTCGCGGCCCGCAATTAGAATCATTTCCACAGAGCGTATACGCGCGGTTTTTGGAAGGTTACTGCTTTCGCAGTAATGCGAGAGAATATAAAATACCGGCGAAACTTGATAGTAACGTATGCGTACGCATTATAACCCGGGCCTCGACTAACGAGGCGGCTTTCCCGTACCGCCCGTCTTAATCGGCCCGATTTCTCACCTCCAAACTTTTTTAACCACCTTTTCTCCCTGAATATATCACAGCCCAACTCCGGACGGATTTCCAGGCTTTCAAGAATTTTTGGACGACGATCCCTTCCCTTTTCAACCCTCGAGAAGCGATTCAATGCAGTCTCATCCTCCTCCCGCGGCTGTTTCTTCTCCTAATCTTTCATTTTGCTGAACAGGGACTTTTACATCGCCAGATATTGTCATTAGTACCAATAGAATAAGCACGGTTCTGGTGGTGGCTTTTTTCCCTTCGGCACAAGAATAAATGAATTGCTATCGATATATGGGAAGACGTGACTGTTCGTCAAATTTGAATGTATTGTACAGAAGACGAATGCGACCGGAATATCCGAGGCTCGTGAGGCTTTTTGCTTTCAATTTTTATTAATAATCAAGTCCGTTCCCGTCGCCATCACTGTCGGGATCGAATTGTGGGTTTGAACACCTTGTGAACCCGCGCGTGGAAGAGAGTTGCAAAATGTAAATATCAATAATGTTTTCGTAAACGTGGACGCGTACAGAAATGTGTAGAAGGATGAAATTTTTCTCACATTCCGGTCTCGTGTCTCGTAAAACTTGACCCGGCTTTTTTCTAGATTCCCTAGACCTCGATGGAATAAGCGTCTTGTGAAGGTTAAACGAATGACGAGAATAAATCGAAGTAGAAGATTAAATAAGATCGTAAAATATATAATATTATACCTATATTTTCTCTTGGGGCTGAAAGAGCGACGAGGAAACGCGGGGTATTCGCATAAAAACTGCCGTACAATTTCACTTCGTATACATAAACAGATAACACGGAAATCAGACTCGCGATCAGACGGGAGAGGCCTTTGACAGCTGAAAAATCTCTTTGTAAAAGGTCCGAAATGTGCGGTGTGGCTGATGATCAATGATTTTAACTGAGTGTCAACAACCCAGAACCTGCAATAGACGTGATCAGGTTTTTTCTCATTAATCTAGCAAGTGGATTTTTCCACCAAACAGAGAAAACAACTAACATCGGAACTGAATTACGGCGTGATTCCAACCATTTCTCAATGCTGGCTAATATCGGTCCCAAGCTTCACGGCTTCTACATTCTACCAAAGTAAAGTTGTGAAACGGCCGACAGCTGATATTGCAATTTTGCTGAGGTGAAGCCTTGAAACAGTAGTAAAATATCGTACCTCGTTTTTCAGCGCCTACGCGAAAGTATCGAAATACGATGTGCGAGTAGGTGCTTCGGACCGAAAATTTGCCCCTCGGTTTCCCATCTCTTTTCTGCCGTCACATTGAGATTGGAAGTCGAAACACTGTTTCTCCAGCACCCGCCAATTTCCTACAGCTATAATCAAAGATCTGCAAGATTCGTTTGAATCGTAGTCGCGCCCGCTTTCCGCTGGGTATTTCAGTCGACTTAAGGTAAAGAGACTTAAGGAACGGAGTTTGGGATGGAGCAGCTCCTAGAGGTTGGCCTACCAATATGGCTTGGCCAGATAAAGCCGGGCACCCAGGAGCAAGGAGATGGATGTCCCATTTAGCCTGGAGCTGAAAATCGGAAAACGCTTACGCGGCGTGCATCCTGTTCTCGACTGGAGAGTTTTCTATAACGCAGCATTAGATAAACTTTGTTATACCCTGTACAATGTCACACTGAGCGGTCGGAGTGAAGAGGTGAAGCTGCCGGCGCATTGGCGCATTTCACATGGGAAAGTACAATATCGGGTCTTTCGTCCGATTACCTATGCACTATTCTGTGCGACAGCGAAGCCTCTCGTGAAGTTACAATCTCCGTGCGTGTCATAGCCGGCCATTAGTCGACAACGGTATGGGTCGATGTACGATACAGCTCCTCGGGACATAAAGCCTCGCCACTGCAGAGCCTGTTCAAATTAAAGACGATCCATTCTATCTAGACTATAACTGGCTTTGTTCACTCCTGGCTATTTCTGATCCTCGCGCACAAGAAATTTATGGCACGTAATTCTCGATAATGCCAGGAGGAAGATTCATTCCCAGTACGCTTCTTCTCTTTCGTCTTCTTTTTCTTCTTCTTCTTCTTCTTCTTCTTCTTCTTCTTCTTCAGACTCCGACTAGAGCTAAGGGATGTTATGTATACCTGGATTATTTTTATACCCCGAATTAAATCTTTCAGGTATTTTCATTTCATGGTATTTTTTATTCACTGCAAGCAATCCGTTAGTTAATCATCGAGGTGAGGTTGATGCACTCGGCCATCATACGGCGATCATTACCCGAAATTAACGAGAAACCGATGCTTCCGTATTGAGGGAATTTCGAGAAAATCATGAATGCTCTGAGTAGCATAAGAAAAATTTTTGAATCTTGATATAATTGCTTCTCTAATTGAACAGTTGGTATCATTATAGGCCTTATAGGTACAAGGTTCGTACCCATGAGCAAAGATCGTGTGGAGATTTCATCTAAAAGAGTACCGAAATGAAAACCTTGAGGATTTGAAATTCCGACGCTGCGAGGTGGTAAGATTTTTTTTTCTTCGTCTCTCGTCATCGTGAATATAAAACCTAACGAAGTCTTAATTTTCTTTTATCCTGATTAAATTTTCTTTTCCGTTAATTTTCCTTCCTCCTGTTTTTAATTACAATCCACTCGTCTCGTCCTGACTCGAGTCTTATTTTTGCCGTTCTCTTTTCTCTCCTTTCCATTACCCTCGGATTTTATAAAATATTTTCTAACCCCAAGAAAGCCTGCAGGCCACAGAGCCCCGAGGCAGCCAAAGGCTCTTGAATGTGGTCCGGCAATTTCATGTCCCCGTTCGGCGTTCGAACAGGTCTCGAGATGCGGGACGTATAAGAGATCCATAGATCCGGCAACAGTCGCGCCGCAACGAAAGCGGGAACTCTCGAGCGACGCTGTCCTCGTCGTACGCCACACGTGCCCGTCCAACACACAACGGTTAACTTCATCCCACCCGACGGCGAAGGAGCTTGCGGAATTATTGGGGTCCCAGACTGAAGAATCGGGCAAGCGAAACATACCCATTACCCTTAATCACGGGGGCGATGTAACTTTCGCCCGCCCGCCCACTCACCCCACACCAAACACAGCCGAGCCTCCGGATCCTGAAGTCTTGGCGAACTTGCCCACACGCCGCCATACCCGTCTGGATGGATGGGTATCCTCATCCTCACCTCGATAGGGTGCAAACCTACATATTTGCCGAAGCTGCCACTTTAATACTTGTCGGAATAATGCGTTAGCAAGAGTAGGTCCTCCTGATTCGCTTGTGTTTTCTCAATGTGTGCGAACGAAATTAGGATTAAAAAATAATGTAATTTATTTAATTCCGATAACATATATCTGATACAAGTATCGTTTTGTATATTTAAAATTGGTAAATACAAGTAGACCAACTAGTCTGACGTCGCGTTAACGTGCAACTGTGAATTATGATTTTAAACTAAGCAAAGTGACTTACTGTTAGTTGCAAGTGTTATACGAGCGTTACTAAGTGTACTCAAGAAAAATCGCGCCTCTGATGCCGTAGGTGAAGGTGGACCTCGGCATATGAAAAACTCGACGACGACTCGACGGTTTGACTATTTCATTGCGACTGACTTGACGGTTAAAAAGAAAATCTACACCTTCGACAGTAAAGACTGAAACCACCAAGCAATTTCGAAATTTAGAAGGCCATCCTTTCACGGAGTCGTTCGTTCGCCCATCAATCACCACTCCGGCGTAACGGTACGTGTGGCGAGGTGCGAGAGGGTGTCAGTATGACGGCAGGAGCGTCCACACCGTGAAACATTACGAAACAGTGAAATGCCATACGCGACGTGAAATATCCGGGTTTCGATGTCGACGCTGCGCGGCACCGATCGTCACAGTCGAAATAACTGCATGCAGATCATGACCATCGTGAATACGCCTTATACCTGCAGTGTTCACCGCCATTCAGACATGCGTACGATAATCCGCAGTTAGAGAGATAGTCCTACACGTCATTCCGAATGCGATGCAGGTCGAGGTACATGTATACAATGGTCCGTAATACGATGGGAATGGAAACCGCGCTGAATTCTCCATGGGCAATAATAGCTAGCTGCATTATTGGCGCGAAGGGTCGGGCTCCTGCTCGAGTGCCTTATATTGCGACTCGACGAACTGATCGCAGCCGGGGAATTGCAGCTGGAACCTCCGTCGGCTGCGCGAAAATTATACTTAACCGTCTATGACCGATGAACGCTGCGCTAAATGACTCGGGAAATTCTTATTCCTGGACGATGGATGCCCGCCGGTGTGAAACGATATTACAACAGAGATGATCGTACATAATTGCGTCAGAGGTAACAACGTTACGTAGAAATTTTCACCAACGGACATTCAGGGAAGACGTCCCAGATTATACGCCCCGTTTCAGGTAAATAGATGCGAGATAAAGAGATTACGCGTCGGGAATCGATTTTAGGGAGGAACGACGGAGCCTCTTCAGCCTTCGCTCCTCGCCGACGACTATACCTATGCACGTGCAAAGCGTCCATGCGGGAGTGACGCGAGCGACGCCGCGTCGCGCACGATGCCTTAATTTAGTGCACGTGTTGCCGCCCCCGCGCCGCTAGGATTTCGTCCCGGTAGGTGAAACCTGGTCTCAAGAGACCCGGGATTTATGCCCCTTGTCGCTGGCTTCGGACTAAATTCAGAGAGGGAAATTGCTTGCCGGTTACACCGGCGGCGTTCGTTGCAGAAACGACCGTAACCTCGGGTGCCGTTCAACTTACGTACACGGAGCTGCTGTACCGCCGCCTTTGCGATCGCCAATTATTCGTATTCTTCTACTTTCAGGTTACCGTCAAAGACAACGGCAAGCCGGCGCTATTCTCGACAACTCGGGTCGTCGTCGAAGTTGAGGACGTCAACGACCATGGTCCGGAGTTCGAGCAGAAATTCTACACCGTCCAAATACCCGGATCTCCCAAGGCCGAAAAGCCACTGTTCCAGGTTGGGTCAAAACTCATCATTTTATTAGACGCCTATCGGTAAATCGGACTAACCGTCTTTTACACACCTTTTACTGTACATATGAAATACTATTATAGTTCACGAGAGAGACGGACCCTCTCGCAGATCGATTGAATTCCCTGTGCATAATTTGATTTTTCCCATAATCGCATTATGTGTACAAAATCGACCATAGTGTACAATTTTGACAATCTATGTGTGCACAGAACTCTGTGGCGACAATAACGATTCTGCACTTTGCCATAATGTTCTTATTGCAAATTCTTCGCCCAGCCACAGCCTCATTTCGATCGTCGACAGTCCCGCATTTGATCAAACCCACCCTCAAAACATCGCGCTTATTGAGGCAAAATTATATGTAATCCCTTTTACAATATTCATCTCGCAGTGTTGCGAGGCATTATACCTACACATAGGTATGATATACGTGACGATATCATACAATTTTGTCTATAATAGTAGGATTTATTTATTTTTTTTTCTCTCATTAGTCATCTTTCGTACGGATAATTCCAGCAGCAATTCCGCGCACGCCCCCTTGCACTTTTGTAAACCCCCCCCCCCCCCCCTGAAACCCACCCAAGAGTCACCTGTACAGTCGCTGAACCCTTAGACACGATATCGACACGCAAGAACAAGAACCCCTGTTGCTGTACACACATTTCACCCGCATTCTGTTATTGCGCCGTCAATTTCAATGTTTAAATTTTTTTTTTTTTTTGCTAGGTCGGGTGGGGCGGGAGCGAGGGGGGGGGGGGATTTTACCCCGGTCTCTTCTACGTCCGATCCGGTTCCATTCAACTCAACTACCACTCTCTGCACGGTGCTTGGGTTTCGGGTTCGTGGCCTATGTACACATACTCAATTCTCAAGTGTATACATAGACTGCAATATTATATATAACTCTCTGTTCTCTTTCTTCGCATTACTACGCAAGTTCAAACTTTCGCCGGGAAAAGATCAAGTTTTCTTTTTGGCTACTTCGCATTCTTTAGGAATATGTGGCAAAGAACGGAGGATTATTTGATTTTCTCCTAACATAACAATCGTTCTACCAGTCACACCTAACGTCCAACAAATCACTGCTACTATCGCACTTGAATTGCTTCTATAGCTGCTGACTTGTGGCAAAATGAATGACCGAGGCGGTAGAAATGGAATATCGCAACGAGATGTGCGATGTAATAATATCCGTTGTGCAGTGCCAGGCCGTCCAGCTCTCGAAAATATAGTACACATTACGATTGGAGGAAAGAAAGTAGAGAAGAAAGTTATTGTTATCACGTCTCGTTGTTCTCGACAGAAATCGAGGAATCGAACACGGGATCTCGAGCACACGGTCGATGCGTTCTCTGAGAATGGAACTTGGGAGACTTTTAGCCCAGACAGCTTGTCAGGAGATCATTTCTTGAGGGTAAGGAAGCTTGGCACGTACCTAACATAACCGTATAAACCTAATAAGTAGATATGCGAGAGATGATGGCTGTATCTCTACATACAACTGGCATATTTATACATACCGTTACCTACACGCATCGCCGTATAAACACATACCTATATATATGTCTCTCGCTGTCTTATCAAAGTTATATAGGTAGGTATGGTTAGGTAGGTTTCTTTTTCTATCAGAAACGATGATATTCATACACTGCTGCTCGAGATTCGTTATTACGATCTACATCTCTGTCACACCTCGGGGGCATTATTTACCTTTCCCTTGAATTGCGAGGCTGTTATTCATGCATACCGGCGTCTGTTTGGCCGTTTCGTCCTGCACGATAAAAACTTATTTCTCAGTCTTCTCGCAAACCGCGTGAAAGATACAGGCGCATACTTACATTGTATATTCTCGCGATCGTTGTGTCTTATCATCTATTCACAGTTGTCTTTAAATTCGTATACGTGTAAAATGCCGTTAGCTCCTCGTATCCTCCGTCTGTTTGCACAACTCGATTCCTCCTCATACCCGCGCCACCCTCACCTTTGCATTGCTGCCGCTATTGCAATTATCATCGTCGTCATCGTCATCATCGTCATCATCGTCATCATCGTCATCATCATCATCATCATCATCATCATCATCATCATCATCATCATCATCATCATCATCATCATCATCATCATCATCATCATCATCATCATCATCATCATCATCATCATCATCATCGTCATTAACCCAATTATCACTGTATTTTTGCGTTACATATCATATTCCGACAAAAATTGTTACGTACCGTATGAGAATGCTATTGCTGCCCAGCCACATTATAGTAAACAGGGCTGTCGCCATATCTTGACGCCTGGGAATGTCGAATGTTCGAGATTATACAACTTTTTGTTGTTGTTGTTGTTGTTTCTGTTGTTGTTATTGGTATTGGTATCATCATCATCATCATCATCATCATCATCATCATCATGTTGGTTGCACATACCTATTTCAACATTAAACTAACGAAAGTCCATTGCACGCTGCAGAAAATTCGTCAAGCCCTGTGCCACATGTTGCACCTACATGCAAACAACGCCATAAATTCTGTTTCTACAGCTGCGAAATATCGGCAAAAATATCTGTACATACGTATATAAAATCTAAACCTATAATGATGCTGCGCCGAGCAGAAACAGTGTGAGTGACAGTGTCGGTACCTCTCGCTAGTCGCACGTCGCAACTTTGCAAAATAGTAGAACTGGAGAGTCCCTGCTGCTGCCGGCGTACAGCCGAGCAGCCACTTGACATGGGCACTTGAACCAAACTACCTACTCGATGCTGCTAGTCCCCGGTGCAGCGTACTTACGTAACAGAAATAATAGTTTCACGTTTCAATACTACAGGATACAAACACTCACTTGATTATAGAAACGCCTGAAGACGCTTACATTACAAATCCTGCATCACGTGTACTATGATATCTTATTATTAGCCTGTTCGCACACATAAACACACTTAAAGTTCTGTCGCATCATCGCATGTCGGTTGGGAATGCTAACGTCTGTAGATATTAGGGCCGCGCGAACGAAACGACCTCGCGTCACATCGCTTCTATCGTCTTTTAAAATTTGACAGATTTTCACGTGATTTATTTGAAAATGGTTACTTTACAGTATTCTCTCTAACTAATCATCGTGGCAGTCAAAGTCCTCCAGGTTGGAACTGGCACTATCTGAAACGGTTAAACTGTACCGTTGTTCTTTCGATACTCTCGCAATTATGGTCTCACCAATCTTTTAAAATGTACACCGCACCGAGCACCAGACTAAATAATGAAAACCATGCAATCACCAGGTACTGGCAAACGACAAAGACATCGGAGTCAACGGCGAGATCCAGTACAGCATCAAGGGGGGCAGGGGTAAGGGGAAATTCAAGATCCACCCAACAACTGGAATGGTATACTCGCAGCGCGGTTTCGAGGCTGGCCAGGAATATGAGCTCATGGTATGCCCCGCTGAAATAGTTTACCGAATCTTCTCCAACCCCCGAGTAGCATCAGTCTAATCAACCAGCAAGTAATTAAGTTCCAAACTTCCCATTGACGCAACCACCGTACCGTCGGTCCTACCGCAATTCAGAGCCGCGTGGCTGCGGCCTGAGATTTCAGGGAGAAAACCGCGCGCTCCCCTAACTGAAACTTTATCATCGTTTAGATCCGGGCCGTTGACGGCGGGGAACCTCAACGCAGCCACCAGACCAGGGTGTCTGTTCAGGTGATCGAGGCACCGAAGGACTCGGCGGAACCGCCGATATTCAAAACGGCCAACCAGAGCGTGGAAGTGACGGAGAGCGACGAAGTGGGATTTCTCGTCGCCCTTGTCCAGGCCACGGACAAAGACGGAGACGCCCTGTGGTACGACATTGTTGGTAGGTACAAACGCCGGCGTCGATGCTCGAATCGCCGACTGTACGTAGACTGCACTCAGCGTTGAATTTCTCGTTCTTCTTGCCATCAGACGGGGACAAGCGGGACGAGTTTTTCATCGGTCGGGACAACGGGAACGTTCTGCTGGCCAAGCGGCTGGACTGGGAAGCCCGGAATCTCTACAATTTGACAGTGAGCGTAAGCGACGGGGTGAACATGGTGTACACCCAGTTGTTCGTCACTGTTATCGACATAAACGATCACCGGCCGATATTCACCGAGAGCACATACCGCATTGACATATCTGAGAACGTGCCGAGAGGCGAGAAGATCCTGCAGCTACACGCCACCGACGAGGACGAGGACAAGAAGGTCTTCTACAGTCTTCACGCGGCCCAGAATCAGGACTCCCTCGAGATATTCCACGTCGACTCCGTGTCGGGAATAATGACTCTGAACGAGGCGCTCGACCGGGAGACCACCGAGGAACACGTGCTCACCGTGATGGTCAAAGACCAGGGCACACCGGCGAAGCGAAACTACGCGAGGGTCATCGTCACTGTTCACGATCACAACGATCACGCCCCGGAGTTTACGAGCGAGATCATCCAGGGTAAGATATACGAGACTTCGCCGGTGGGATCCGCGGTGGTCGAGGTCGTCGCGATAGATCAGGACCGCGGGGATAACGCGAAAATCACCTACTCGATAACCTCCGGCAACGTCGGGAACGTATTCACCATAAATCCGGACCTTGGGCTGGTGACCGTGGCCCGGGAGCTCGACCTCGGTGTCACTTCGGAATACATCCTGCTCGTCAAGGCGACCGACCACGGCTCACCGGCTCTGACGAACACGGTCCCGGTACACGTGATGGTCACCATGGCCGACAACGCGCCGCCGAGGTTCATACAGCGAGAGTTGGCTGCGGAGATATACGAAAACCAACAGCCAGGGACCTATGTGAGGCACGTCGAGGCCCGGAGCACATCCTCGCTGCAGTTCGAGATCAGGAGGGGCAACGAAGACGACACCTTCTTCGTGAACCCGAGCACGGGTGTGATAACGACGAAGAATCAGCTGGACTACGAGAAGCGGAAGTTCTACAACCTAACGATAGCCGCGACGAACATGGCAGCGGCTGTCGCAACCTGCAACGTGGTCGTTCACGTTCTCGACAAGAACGACAACGCGCCGAGATTCCTGCAGGCCGTTTACAGTGGGGAAATCAGCGAGGGGGCCTCGATCGGTTCCCTGGTCTTGACCAACGGCAGCTCGCCGCTGGTAATAAAAGCCAAAGACGCCGATTCGGAGCTCAACGCTCTGCTTAACTACGACATAGTCGAGGACCTGCCCAGGAAGTACTTCCGCATCGACTCGAGCACCGGCGCCATCCGCACAATAATGATCCTCGATCACGAGACCGTACCGGAGTTCGCCTTCCACGTGAAAGTTTCCGATCTCGGAAAGCCGCGGCTCTCCTCGGAGACCATTGCAGCGGTCAAGATTCACGTTACCGACGTCAACGACTCACCCCCAAAGTTCACCAGGAACGATTACAACGTAACGCTTCTACTGCCGACTTACAAAAACGTCGCCGTGCTCAGAGTGAACGCCAGCGACCCGGACAGCTCCGAAAGTGCAAATCTCAGGTACGACATAATCGACGGAAACAAGGGGCACGTTTTTGCGATTGATCAGTACGCCGGGATCATCACGGTCGATAAGCCTGACCAGCTCAGGCCGAACTACTTGTTGCACATCCGAGTGTCGGATGGGAAGTACTCGAGCATCACGCAGGCCAACGTCGTCGTCGAGAAGTCGGAGAATTCCGGCCTTGTGTTCCAGAAGAGCATATATGAGGGCACCATTCTCGAAAACTCTACTAAGGTCACCACCGTCGCCGTCGTCAACGTCCTGGGAAGCGCCCTCAATGAGCACGTCGTCTTCACCATACTCAATCCGACCGAGATGTTCGAAATCGGCTCAACTTCCGGCGCCATCAGGACCACGGGGCTTAGATTCGACCGCGAAGTTTGCGACAATTACGAGCTAATCATCGAGGCCATGAGCCGTATGCCCGACAGAGAAAAACCGAGGGTCGCTCACGTCATTGTGAACGTCACTATTTTGGACATGAACGACAATTGCCCCATGTTCGTTAATCTGCCGTACTACGCCGTCGTTTCCGTCGATGCCCAAAAGGGCGACGCCATCACGAAGGTAAGAATACTTTGTCAATATTGAGCCGAATTAGCGTGTGAATCGCAGAGTTTGTCAGCATTTTTCCACAGAAACAGACGTATGTAATCTTAATTACCATTTGTAAGGTTCACGCGATTGATATGGACAGCGGTGAAAATGGAGAAGTGCGTTACGAGCTGAAGAAAGGTCATGGAGAATTGTTCAAAGTTTGCAGAAGAACGGGTGAAATATCGTTGAAACAGAATCTGGAAGGGCACAACCGGGAGTATCAGTTGATGATTGCCGCCTACGACGGAGGTGAGTCAACGAGTGTAACGTAATTGCATAGAGCAATTGGCTGGTAAGCGAATGCATAATTGTGAATCACTTTCAGGGATAACGCCATGTTCGATAGAAGTGCCCGTCAACGTGAAAGTGATCGATCGATCGATGCCGGTATTTGATAAACAGTTTTATACCGACAGCGTTCTTGAAAGCATAGAAGTTCATTCCCCGTTAGCGCTCTCGATCCAGGCCGAGTCACCTTTGAGTCGAAAGCTTATATATAGCATCGTTAAAGGCAACGACTATGAAGAGTTTGCCTTGGATTTCAACACTGGTGAGTTCGCAATTCACGAGAAAAAAAAAATCTTCCTTAGCATGTATTGTTTAACACCGTTTGTGGCAAAAGAAATCCCAATCCTGAGGGACTTATTCTGGACTAAAATATTGGGAAAAATTGTTGAATCCGCTACTCTCTGATTATGTGAGCCAAGATTAGGACCATTTAAAATTTCTCCGAATAGGGCAGCGAAGGAAGTTTTTCGTTTTAGTTCATCACCTTCTAGAAAGTTGCAAACTTTTCAAAAAATCTGCTCTTCTAGTTCAACAAGTTTCCTATTGATGTAGAAAAACACGAAAACAGAGAAGAAGAAATCAAAAAATATCCATCCAGAATATTATCCCTGAGTAAAAAATGTAAATATTTTTTGACCAGCTGTGTCGTGATGTGTTCCTCGGTTCGTTAGTGTTATGGTGCTGAGGATATGCTAATTACACATTCCAAATCTTTATACCTACCTACTTTATGCGTAGAAAACATATTATTTTAACACGAATGTCCCGTCCAGTCCCGCAGATGATCGTTTGAGAACCCCCGACTGTACTTACACTGCAACTCTGGCTATGGGACAAGTAGTTATTTGGTGACAGAATCAACGGCCTATGCTTTGCCAATTTCACTATAACAAAACTGTAGCATCGGGATAATATTTATTTCGATTCTTTTGATCGGGCGCCGGGAAACGCTTGTCTAGAATTAAAACAAAAGATTCAATTTTCATTTTGATGTTTCAGGATTGAAAAGAAACAAAATAAAAAATAGAAATCCGGATGAATGCACAAAATTAGTTGACGATCTTTGCGAAAATGCTTGTCTTGCAAAAATCCATTCGTACATCAATGTATGAACATATAAAATGCGGTAAAAGTTGAATTATAGTCTTTTTTTTTCTTTACGTCGATCGTCAGGATATGAACTATTTCCAGGCCGGGGATCAGACCTCTAGAAATCTGCTTACTGCCGAAAATTTTGCCGAGATATGCTTGTATCGACTTATCGTTTTCCCATTTCAGTTACACGCGAAACGACGTGCTTTTTTCTGCCTTATATTACTTTCCAACGAAAAACGGGATTGACATAGTTTTCGAACCTGGATGTACCTATCGGTGTATTTGAAATTGCGTCGTTAAAACGCAAATTTCTCTTTGTATTCGTAGTAGAACCTTTTCAGCAAAATGGACTGAGTTTTACTGTGACGCGTATAAATTCTACCTGGAATTTTTGTGAAGCCGTTACAAAATGAATAAGCGTTTGAAAGAAAAAAAATATATATACATACATACATATATATATATATATACACACACACATATATATATATATATATATATATATATATATATATATAATAATAATAATAATTCTTATCTACATGACTTTTATTAATACGTGAAATATATGTAAGACCAACACATAAATAATTGTACACACTTGTGCAGTATTTACCCCCACCAATTGAAAACCCCCTAAAGTGCTTGATTCGATTTGGAAATTAAAATTTTGTTGTATCTCCCTGTTTCGCAGCCCCCGACAGTAACAATGGTCCTTGTGAGTATAAAACATACCAGTTATATCCAGTCTGCTGTGTTGCTGTTATTTTTTCGTCATTACATTGCTTTCTGCATGAAACAATTAACAATGATTGATTACTCCTTTTATCGTATAGATATTTAAAAAATAATTATACAAGCATTTCCCACAAGCAATATCATTCATAAGAAGCAATGTATAGCGAATGAATATGTACATAGGCTTCGTGCTGCAATTTATCACGTTGATCACTTGTTCATTTGGGCGTGTTTGTGTGTGTGTGTGTGTGTGCGCGCGTCCATGCGTGGGTACTGTTCTTTCTTCTCATTTTTTACAAGCACTCCAAACGTCGATTTGTTTTATTGTATTCGTGCATGAAACCTCACGCACTGCAGCCACTATCTATCCCCTTCAACTTCTGCGTCATTCTTGGAAAAACTTTATGCATACGAAGGTTCGTTACGTCGTTTGCGGGCTGTGACATCTGAAGTTACTCTGAAAAAAAAGTGTCAAATGTTACTTACATCGCAAACACATCGTTTGCATACGATGAAACTATCATTGTTCCTCCGTCTGAGCAGTTTCGTCTCTAACTCAGAGATGATCTGATGTTGGGGATAATATTCTTCCGTCAGAGCTTGCTTTACATGCTTTTACGTATTTTCGTATGTTGTTATAATCACTTGTCATCACGTGCTTTGTGACACCGGTTCCGACATTGCATGCATTTCTTTGGTTTCACGATATCCCAAAACATTGTTCATTCACCAATAGAATTTATTATTCCTCTATCCGAGGTGTTAATTTTTTCTATACTTTTAGCGAAGTTTAATCATCTCACCAAGCATTCAACCATAACTTTAAATAGTAATAAGTACCATTGGACCACTGTCTGCATAACATTCTGGACCATGGTGTGCGCATTATTGCATGACACTATCTGATCTCGAGCATCATAACAATAAAATTGCACTATATGGCGTCGTGGCGTTATGCATTATATACTCTTCCCATATACACGGATGCGTTCATTAGTACTATCGAACGTTAGAGAAATTGACGCGAGATGGAATGGCCACCCCATATAAATAGTCGCACCATTTATTCTCATGTAAAATTTTAGTAAATAGAAGACAGTCAATTTCTCTAACGTATTTACGGCTAGATCACCCTTCGGGCTTACAAATCTTTATTCAAAAAATTAGGTGTCATTTATGTGGTGGATGAACTGGATTACGAGCAAAAAAAACAGTACGAGCTGACGGTACGAGCAACGGACAGCGTTTCCGGTGTCTTTGCCGAAGTGCTGGTTAGCATCCTGGTATTGGATGTCAACGACTGCCCTCCAGAATTTACCCAGGACTCTTACAACATATCAGTATCCGAGGCAGCGCCATTTGGAACATCAATCTTGCGAGTTTATTCGCGGGATAATGACACAGGCGAGTATAGAGAATTGGTGTTTTTCCCCCACTATCCCTTCGCCCAATTGCGAGCCCTTTTCCCATCCTCGCGGTGGAACGTACCGGGAAGCCTGTCAAGGATTGAAACATGTTCCGAATGATTTACGTTACAGGTATAAACCAGCAGGTTCGATACGCGATACAAAATGACACGGAAAACAGCAAGGAGTATTTTCACATGGACCCGGAGGAGGGAGTAATCTACTTGAAGAGGTCACTGGACCACGAAAGGCATAGCTCCCATCACTTTACCGTTTTGTCGACGGACAGGGGAGTTCCAAGCCTGTCGAGCACAGCTCACGTCTGGGTGACTGTCGTTGATATGAACGACAATCCGCCGGTGTTCGAGCAAATATCGTACACATCTTCCCTGTCCGAGCATGCAGAACGCGGCCAGTTTGTCACCGTCGTGTCGGCAGGTGATCAGGATTACGTAGACGAGTCGCGTTTGACTTATACGATAGTCGGTGGCAATGATCAACAGACTTACACGATCGATCCAAACACAGGAATCATTTCTCTGATCAACATGCAGAACTTTGGGGACCAAAAAATGACCATGCTCAATGTCTCCGTGAGCGACGGAGTTTACACCAGCTTCGCTAGAGTGAAAATTGAGATACTACCCGCCAACCGACACAACCCGAAGTTCCCCAATCCTCAGATCGAAGTCACTGTGCTGGAAAATCAACTCGCTGGCAGGCTGGTAACGAATGTGATCGCGGATGATGAGGATTTCGGAGACTACGGAATCGTCACATACTCTATTCCCTCTGAAATGATGAAGGGAACGTTCGACATCAACAAATTGACCGGGGAAATCGTTACCAAGAAGAAACTCGACCGGGAGCATCAGAAACTGTACGAACTTCCAGTCATGGCTACCGACGGTGGTGGAAAGTCGGGATTTATCATGATCAGGGTCAGAGTCGGGGACGAAAATGATAACTCGCCGGTATTTCTTCTCAAAGAGTACAAAGCCACTATTCACAGCAATCTCTCGATAAATACAGTTTTCCTGAAGGTCAAGGCTCTCGATGCAGACGAAGACGATGCCGCAAGGATCGAGTATTCCATATACGAAAAGCAGAACTCTGACGCTATGGATCTATTCGGTATCAAGGCTGACACCGGCGCGTTGTTCCTGAAGAAAAGTGCTCTCCCGTGGGGTAAGAAATACGAGACGATCATTCATTCGTTTCAAATATCGGAGTCAGCGAGACAAGCTATACTAACGAACTTCGAACAATTTTATTTTTCAGGAAACCAACTGTTCCAAATGTTCATCAGGGCTGAAGACAGAGGAGTAATCTCCCACCATGCCGACGTTCCTCTATACGTTTACATAATGGGTGCACAGGACGTTCCGCCTCTCTTCGAACGGAAGGAGGATAAATTCTTCATCTCGGAGGCATCGCCTGTTGGAACGCCTATCACTCGATTGAGGACCGTTACCAACAGCTCAGTCACATACAGAATAATATCTGGCCCCGAGAGCGCCTCGCCGTTTATAGTAGACCCGAATGGTCAAATAACGCTGGCGAATCCGTTGGATCGTGAAATCAAGGACAATTATTTAATCGGAGTCTTGGCCGAAACCGATTCGAGCCCACCCCTAACGGCACTGGCCGAGATATCGCTTCAAGTACTGGACGAGAACGACCACGCTCCGATGTTTGAAAGCAATCCGTACACCCTAAGTCTTGCCGAAAATATTGACGAGGGTACACTGATCTTGAAAGTAATTGCTCACGATAATGATCTGGGCAGCAACGGCGAGGTCCGCTATTCCTTTGGATCCGACATCGGGGAACTGGCGAACGTGTTCACCGTTGACGCTTACACAGGGTGGATTTCAACGCTGATTCAACTGGACAAGGAGAAACAGTCCGAGTACAAGTTCCAGGTCGTCGCAACTGACAATGGAAACCCGAGACATTTCGCGAGGACGTCAGTCAACATAAAACTGAAGGACTACAACGACAATCCGTCTATGTTCGTTGATGATAATTACGACGCGGTCGTGAAAGAAGACGCTTTGCCCGGTACCGTTGTCGTCAAACTCCTCACCACCGATCGGGACAAGGATCTGAAAACTCCGGTCGAGTTCTACATAACATCGGGTGATCCCAGATCACAGTTCCAGATCAGATCTACGGGCGAAGTTTACGTCGCGAAGAATTTGGACAGGGAAATGATTGGTGAATACGAGCTTGACGTGATTGGAACTGACGGTAAATATGTTTGCAAAACGAAAGTGAGAGTTGAAATTATCGACGTTAACGACAACCCTCCCTATTGTCTGCGCTACCGATACAGAGAGATTTTATCCGAAGGATCCCATCCTGGAACATATGTACTCACAGTATTGGCCACTGATTATGATGACGAGCCGAATGCTAAGCTGAGGTTTTACCTGACCGGTGAAAACAATGAAAAATTCTCACTTGACAAAGAGAACGGGGTACTCAAAACGGTTGGCCAATTGGACAGAGAAACACAGGCAAAATACTCGCTCACCGCTCACGTTCAGGACAGGGATAAGCCTGCGTGGGAATGCTCATCGCAGCTGGAAATTCTGGTATCCGATTTGAACGACAACGCTCCCAAGTTCACAATGCAATCCTACAGCGCTACCCTTCCTGAGGATGTAGAAGTCGGCACGCTGGTCACCAAGGTTCACGCAACAGACGATGACATCGGTATAAACCGAAAAGTGAAATATGAGTTTATCGATTCTGCCGAAGGACACTTTCTGATCGCTGCAGACAGCGGCATCGTGACTCTGGCCAAGCCACTGGATAGGGAAACCAAGGCAATGTACAACGTCAGCATCCAAGCAGTCGACCAGGGAACACCCCAACTCTTCAGCGTTGCCACTCTGATAGTTAACGTTCAAGACATCAACGACAACCCGCCAGAGTTTGCCTCCAAGTTTTACTTTGCGCGTGTTCCCGAAGTCGATGCCGTTGGCACTGAAGTAGCAAGAGTTCTCGCCACGTCGAAAGACACCGGAGTCAATGCCGATGTTTACTATTCCATAGTAGGTGGCAATGAACACAAAAAGTTCCAAATTGATACCCAAACTGGTGTCATCACGATTGCCGAACAACTGGATTACGAACGAGCTAGAGATTATTTCCTGACTATTCAAGCAATCGACGGCGGCGTTCCACCACTAAGCAATCATGCCACTGTGAATATTACCGTTACTGACAGCAACGACAACGCCCCAGCCTTCAGTCAAGTTTCGTACAGCGCTCGAATCAGGGAAGATGCTAAAATTGGCGACAAAATATTACAGGTATAAAATTCTCAACAATATCAATGTTGAAGTCTGGCGATGTGTAAAATTCTACCGTTCAAAGTATAGAGCTTACATACATTTAAGGATTATTAAATTTTTTCAATGCGATTACAGATATATGCAAATGACTTGGACAGTGGTGAGAATGGAAACGTGTCGTACTCAATTCAACGGGGAGATAGACAAAAACAGTTTGCTATCGATGAGAAATCTGGGTATATATCTGTCGCAGCTCTACTGGATCGAGAAATGGTTTGTTATTATTCATCGACTTCATTGACTAAAAAATCTAAACTGTTATGCGAGTATTCAAATTCAAATATCCTGGTATTGCGAAATCTTGAGAAGTGACAAAAAATCTTAGTTCCACCTGCTTTGGTTCAAATTTACAGATATCCAATTACGTGTTGGAGGTCCATGCGAAAGATAATGGGATTCCAATGCTGATGAGTTTCGTGATGGTCAACATTGAGATTTCCGATGCAAATGACAATCCCCCATTGTTTGCTCAATCGAATTACACCGCTGTAGTACAGGAGGATAAACAACTTGGTCACATTATACTAAAGTTTATCGTAACGGATGCAGATACATCACCCAATGCTGAACCCTACACGTTTGACTTCAAATCTGGAAACGAAGGGGACTCGTTCCGTTTAGAGCAAGACGGAACTTTGAGGACGGCAACAAAATTCAATAACAGAGTAAAAGACAAGTACCTCTTACTTGTCAGAGTCTTCGACAATGGAAGTCCCCCGTTGTATTCCGATGCCTGGGTGGTGATCAAAGTTATCGAAGAATCACAATATCCGCCAGTCATCACGCCTCTTATAGTCACTGTCAATTCTTACATAGATGAGTATCCAGGTGGAACAATTGGCAGGATTCACGCGACGGATCAAGACCCATATGACACACTGGCCTTTAGTCTAATACCTTCATCCCCGAACCCCACCGCCGACTTGTTCCAAATTGATAGCGTCGACGGTACCTTAGTAGCGCTTCCTAGGTTGGACGTTGGCGAATACAAAGTTAATGTTAGCGTAACGGACGGCAAATTTCACTCGTATTCAATAGTGAATGTCAACGTAGAGCTGATCTCAGAAAAAATGTTGGAAAACTCGGTGATAGTGAGATTCCGAGAAGTCAGCCCCGAAGATTTTATACTCAGCCATCGTAAAGGGTTCGTCAGAACTGTGCGTAACGCAATGAACTGCAGACTCAAAGAAGTGATAATAATAAGCGTACAGCCATCTACCGATGAAGCGAATGTTATCAAATCTCGAACAACCCGCCAGGCTGTTCATAACGATCTTGACGTTTTATTTGCTGTTCGAAAAGCCCAAACTATGCTCGGAGCTGTGAGTTTTTACTCGTCGGAAAGCATTCGCGAAGCTCTTAATCAACGTATTGAGGAACTGGAAGAATCTACAAAGCTTGTGGTTGAGGAGATCGTGAGGTACAAATGCAACAAGGGCTACTGCGTTTATGGAGAGTGTTACGACAAAATAAACCTGGACCCCAATCAGCTCTTGCCCATCGCTACCGATGTAACTAGTTTCGTATCGCCACGTCATAAGCACAAGATGGAATGCAGCTGCAGGGAAGGATACGCCGGAAGTCACTGCGAAGTTGTGGTGAACGAGTGTGCGAGAGATCCATGCCCGAATTTCAAAGTATGCGTACCAGATTCCTCTCTTCAAGGATACTCCTGCCAATGCCCCGAGGGATTCGCTGGCCAGACATGTGACATTGACATATCAAAGTGTCACGACGAGTCCTGCTACATCCCTCGAAACCCAATTTCATTCAGTGGGAAGAGTTACGCTCGTTACAAAATAGACAAGTCATTGACGAAACATACAATCGAAGAAAGACTGAGTCTCTCCCTGAGGATAAGAACTGTGCAACCGACTGGAAATCTCATGTACGCGGCTGGGAAAATAGACTATAATATTTTGGAGGTGGTCAATGGGGTTGTGCAGTATAGATTTGACCTAGGCAGCGGGGAGGGTTTGGTCAGGGTGAGCAGTGTCTATGTGAGTGACGGGCAGTGGCACGATATTCAGCTTGAAAGAGAAAACAACAACGCGCGGGTTACCGTCGATGGAAAGCATGTAGCCCATGGCGCAGCCCCAGGAATTAATGATATACTCAATCTTCAGTCCGACGATTTATACCTGGGTGCCGAAGTGAGACAGCATCCATCAATACTGGGCTTCGAGGACGTGCAAAGAGGATTTTACGGGTGCATGGACGACGTAAGAATCGGAAGAGTATCCGTCCCTCTGCACATGAGCGGCGCCAGCAGCGTAGCGGTATTGAAACGGTTTGCAAACGTGGAGTTCAGCTGTGATCCTGCAACGACATTGGTGCCATTAGGAGTCTGCGGTTCGCAACCATGCCAAAATGGCGGAACATGCAAGGAATTGGGAGGCGATCACTACGAGTGTCAGTGCCATGGGAGATTTGTGGGCTTAGTCTGTGACGTCGACACAGACCCATGTGCGTCGTCTCCATGTCTTTATGGCGGTCGGTGTAAAATTGTTGCCGGAGGTGGAGATTTCAAGTGCGATTGCACTGGCGCAAACCTCAGTGGAAAAAGGTGCGAATACGGCAAGTATTGCAATCCAAATCCGTGTGTACACATGGGTGTTTGCGAAGAAGGGAACAACGGCCCAATCTGCAAGTGCCACGGATTTACGGGAGAACGGTGCGAAACGGATATAAACGAGTGCGATACTAGGCCTTGCACCAACGGGGGTACTTGCATCAACGAAGTGGGGTCGTACAGGTGCGTTTGTCCTCCGAACATGACTGGTCTGAACTGTGGAAATCCGGCTTACTCGACGCCGATTATATCAAGTCACTTTAACATCACTTGGGAACAATTGATATGGATCAGTATTGGTATCCTCGTTGTTTTGTTCTTATTGATTATCGTTATTTTCACTTATCGGAGAATACGAGTGAAGCGCACAAGAGCAAGAGCCAACAATATAAACAACGAGACTCGAAAGCAAATTGTCCTGAATTCAGCAAGACCGCACGAACACGAATTCAAGCGTAGTTCAAAGCTGAGTAACTTGGAAGTGATACAGGTAATTGAACTTGAATTTAATGCCGCTTATGTAGCTGTGATCGTCACATATCTATAGTATTTGTGTGTGTGTGTGTGTGTGTGTGTGTATGTGTGTGTGCGCGTGTGTGTGTGTGTGTATAGCATGATTCTTACAACTATTACTTGATAAAATTTCCCTCATTGCGTAACAATAGTGCAGTTTATTTTGTTTGCTATTGGCTGGTTTATAATTTCTGATTTACAATTTAGTGAAAGTGTGGTTTTCCTTTCGTTGAGTTTAAGGTTTTTCGTGTGATTTCGTTTCAGAGAGAACCTCCCCAATGTCCTCCTCGCCCCGCTTCCTACACACCTAGTTCTAACAATGAGCCGGCTCCCTATAGCAATTCCGCTGCTGTAGCCCTGAATAATTTGGACACCCTGAGAAGCTATGGCAGTGCAGGCGACGAACTGGAGAACTTTCCACCCGATTACCTCAGAAACCTCAATCGAAGCACTCCGCTACCTCCTCCCTCCCTATCAAACCCTGTCGGCGGAAATGCCACCGGCAGCGACACGGACAGTTTGCACAAGCCGACATGGCAGGAACAGATGCATTTAGCATCCTTCATTACCGATGCAACAAAAATCAAGAACGGTGAGTACCGGTTGTAGCTTTTTATTTTAATTTGCTTAGTGCATGATGGGTCTGCTGGATAGCTTTCATCGAAGGTTCTCTGTGGCATTCTTGAAAGTTCCGAACAGTGGTATGACAGTGAACGCGAACCCCATTAACACCGGCGTGTCGTTGTGTGTGCACTAACAGACCTGAAACGAGCGAGCCCAGTGGTACCAGAGCTGACCGCTGGAGGACTTCTACTAAACACCCGACGGGGGCCTCACGCAGAAGGGACGTCTATAGCTTCCCTTTCCTCAATTGAGGACGATCCCCGTATAGTAGGTGGTAAGTGGATTGGACCGATTGCCTGATTTATCAATGGGAATTGCTTTGCCTGGCAGAAAACTCTTTTTTCCACCACTCGATTTCTTTGCTTTTCACGCTATTACGCGGCACTGCGGTAGTAAAATCTGCATGTAATCTTTCAGAGTACAGTTGTTGTCTGCAATGCTTTTAGGGTATCACTGGGACTGTTCAGACTGGGTCAGGCCAAGTCAGAACCCCTTACCTAACATCACGGAGGTTCCTGGCAGCGAAGTTCCAGACTCATCGAGCTTCCACAGCAATGAGAGCAACGAGTCCAACACTCATCAGCTACCACCAAGTAAGTTTTCACCGCCGCTTCACAGCTTTTCAACATCACGTCACACAGTAATTTACCTTAATTACTTCGCATGTAATTCTACGGTATATTATTACTAAAAAATAAAGCACTTCATCTGTGAAAAGAAAAAAAAAAAAACACATCATCAATCACGGTGATTTATTCAAACAATAGAACGTAACAACACAAAAGTATGATACCGTGTAACAGAATGCTCTGTCTTAAATTTCACAACTCAGTATTGAACATGAAACTAAGATACAGATTATTTTGCTACATTTCCGCATCATCTATTGCCGAATGTAAATCGATAACGTGGGAGTTTGATAATTACAAACGTCTCTCATTACACTTTACCTACTGTAGCTGACTTGGTGTAATTATTGAAATCCGGATATGTAATCAATTGAAAGTAAAATGGAAAAATTATGACTTTCAGTGCATGGTCCAGTAGATCCGTCAAGAGATATTGAAACCTTGGATGAAGATCAAGAATCAGAGTACGTAGGAGATTCTGAATGTGGAACAGAGTTTTCCGAACACAACTATTGCCCAGAAAGCCAGCGTTTGAACCCACTTGATAGCGGAGGCGAGGGAGAGTACAAGTACAAAGATACCGAGAGCTATATTCGCCATCCAAATTCATATCTACCACACTATAACATTCATACAGATACAGAGAACGAGACGAATCCGCTCAATGGACGCCTTAGTACTCTAGAGTCTGATGAAGAAGACGATGTAGTGCCTTATGGTTTTCCAAGCAGCCGACGGAACCGATGCCTCAAAGGAGACGATGTTGACGAAATAGGATCGGTGATCACTACTCTAGAAGAAAGAAATTCGCTGTTGGGCGGTGGAACCAGCAACAGCGATCTATCTACTAATCTGTGCGAGATCGATGATTCTGAATACGAGATCACAGATCAAAAGAACAGTAGTCGCGTGTGGTTACCCGGCAATGGCATCACGCAAACCTCGGTGTGACAAACAATTATGATTATCTTCGTACCCACTGACAATGGACTAAACGTGATCGTGTTTGTGTTCGTCGCAGGAACAGTTGTTGTTCTTAATCGCGATATTTTGTACATATTATCAATAACAGATAGATAGATAGGCAGTCGCTATGCAGGCAGCTATATTGAAATACCAACGTATAAATACAACATAGATAGTATAATTATAGAAATACGAATGATGGTGCGTGATGCAATAGCGGCGCACACCATTCACACAGATTATGTCATGATTATTAGTAGACAGCAAGGGTTGTACTCATACTGGACTTTTGAATACTTAGGTTTTATTACCTAATTTGCAGCCTATTAAACATACTACAAATACGACTCGAGTGGCAGCGATTGATAATTGAGTTTATTACTATTTTACATGCGCTATCGGTCGACAGTTGAATGCACACACACACAACTGACGCTACAACCAAGCTCTCCTCGGTAATGTATTCGGTATAGTCATATATTTAACGGAGAGGAGAAAATTGTGAAAGAACCATGAAATCTTCGTAAAAAAGACCTATTCATATTCTTACGTGAAAGAAAGACAAATTTAAATTCACTGCATTCATCATGATCACGTTGATAGACCAATTACTATAATTTAATGATGAGATATTATTATTAATTTAAGTCAAGTGTTTTCCACGCATTTTTTCGCTGTACACGATGCATTTCGACAATGCAGAGGGATTATAAAATACCTACATATAACATATTATTATATATAACATATAAATAAATATACATATCGATTCGTTCGCGTATTTTTATTAACTGATTACCATAATGTTATTTTGATAAATTGTAAATGAACTGATGGACTACTTAATAATATTGTATAATGAACTACCATGAATTTACTGTATGATACTGTACTGTATACTATAGGTATAGTAAGGGAATAATGAATTTGAAAAATGCTAGTGGCAGTGAGCTGCTCCGCAAGCAGTGAGCATGTGCGAATGAGAGCGCGTGAATGTATGTGTGGGTAAGATGTGTTGAATGCACAAGGTATATACATAGTTGAAAAAAGATATAAAATATTTTTACTGTGATGATAATAATGTTTGTACGATGATTAAAAAGAAGAAAAAAAATATGAAGAAAAAACATACTGCAATGACTTGTAATATAATGACCGAAATGTTAAACCATCAAATGAACCAATGTTTTATAACTTGAAAAAAACAAAAAAAAAAAAAAAACAACTAGAACTATACTACCTGGGGAATGTTCCTCGCCTACAACTAATGTCTATTAATTGACTCCAGTAAAAATATATAGTGTACTTTCGTTTCATTTATCAAAATGATCACCGTCAATTATCAGATGGGACAATACGTGTATATATATACTACTGTATATCTGTAATTGAAATTTTGGTGCTACCTACATCAAATTTTAAACCTGTCCCAATATTCTGATAAGACTGCACGGTAATATTAGCAATTTTGCTGATAATTACAGATTCATTTTTATACGTCGTATTCACAATTTAAGTATGAACGAAAAACGTTGTTTGAACCATTAATTGTAATATACTTACGAAACTACAAATTAACGTCCCATCTTTCATTCGCTAATTGAGATTGCCATTACGCAAAGTATATAGGTATTATTTCTTCGCAGTATAATATCTAATTACATATAATAATAAGGAATTTATTACGATTATTAATTATCATGCGGAAACAGAACCATAAGCCATTAATTTGTATACATATTCATAAATAATACTTTCATTCCGTCAGAAAATATACTTAACTTTCTTTTGTAAGACGATATAATTCAATTGTGACTTAATTCAGTGCAAGATGGCGCTGACATTTTTGTACAACACATCAAATAAGAGTTTTTCGGTGACAAATAAAGTTCTTGTGTTCCTGGCATAGGATACTGGTCTGCAATAGACATCAGCGCCTACTTTCGCATTGTATGAAATAATAATTTGCGAACTGTACAATTGTAATTGTTAGCGCCGACTCAACATACATAAAGGATGATTTTCAAGTCGGCTAATCAAATCTTTATTCTTGATACGTTTATTATCGTGATTATGAAACTGATTAGCTCTCAGCTGACCGGAACTGCCAAGCAACATACACTTTACATTCAGAATACACCCATAGTCAGATTCATTGCCAAAATCAACTAAGAGGGGGCGCCACCGTAGTTATCAACTGGGACGTAACACCGATCGCAATCTCGAAAATGAGGTCAGTATATGTTCGACCGTCAACGCGACTACACACTCGCTACACTATCCAGACAGTCAGTTGGAGACGAGGATATATCCAGTGATTGAGTGGGCACAGTGAACGCGTGTGTATGTGTGTGTGCAGTACACTTTTCCGACATAATCTAAAATCTAATTCCCGAATCTTCCGGAAGCGTCCGTTACGACGTCACATCACGGACGTAACGCTCTGTAGAGGTCCCATGATTGAGAAGTGCAAGCGTCGGTGTTGCGGCGATACGTTCAGGGTATTCACATAACCCAGAGACGCCATCCGCCGAGCCGTCCGAATGTGACGTCGTTACGGTACCTGGTGGAAATTTCCGAATGCTAGACACTGGAATCGTTCACACAGTTACAGTTAGACTCACATCAGTAGTTTTGGTCACCAATGCGACTGTCAACTCGGAGTAAAAACGGAACGCAGTTCGCAGTTGACTGCGTGACGTCACGGTCGGCACTACTCGAAGTATGTTTCGGAATACACCCATAGACAGATTCATTGCTGAAATCAACTAAGAGAGGGTGTCACCGGAGTTATCAGCTGGGACGTAACACCGATCGGAATCCTGAAAATGAGGTCAGTATATTTTTGACCGTCAACGCGACTATACACTCGTAACCCTTTCCAAAAAGTTCATTGGCGACGTGAATAAACACAGTGATTGAGCATGCACAGTGTACATATGCGTATGTATCTGTACAGTACAGTATTCCGACACAATCTAAAATCTAATTGCCGAATCTTCCAGAAGTGTCCGTTAGGACGAGACACCACGCACATAACGCTCTGTAGAGGTCGCATACCTCAAAAGTGCAAGCGTCGGTGTTGCAGCGATACGTTCAGGGTATTCACAAAACCCAGGGATGCCACCCGCCGAGGCGTCCGACGTGCCCATAGAGATATAAGATTAGAGTACGTGAGTTAGCCGATACGACCAGTAGCGGGATTCTGCAACTCTCTACCGACAATTATCGCTGTCGCTTGCATCGACGTTGCTAGCGACGTACGGTGATTCTGTAACTAAGACGTAACGATATTCATCGATGCAAAACCAGTCACAAGCGCATCGATAAATGTCGATAGATTTTCAGCAAATTTGACAACGTCGCAGATATTATCACGAAAAATCTAGTAACTTCGGATAGATTATTTGTGATCGCAAACAAAATCTGTATCTTTGCTGTGATCATTCCTAGCGTTGTATAAAAAAACTTTTCTCCGATTAATCAAAAATGGAAAAAATGGAACAGTGCAAGTATACTGAGCCCAAACAGTCCCGATGGTTTTGGCTACTTTGAGTACTATTAACTATACAAATGTTGCAATGCTCAACTAAACTGATTTGGAGAAAAGACCTTATGTCCTCTGTTCGTCATCTATTAATGACTAGAGTTACTCTATCTAAGTAATTGCATAAAATTCAGAAATATTATTTCAATTTAGTTTGACTGAACCCGCTTCACGGGTCTATTTCTCAACATCGAAACAGTTGATCAAATATTATTATTTAATCCATTCTACAGCGAATAAAAAATGAACTTGTTATTTGTTATATTCAAAAGCCATCGGGAGATTTGATAAAATACTATTATTAAAACAACCCTTTCCATATCTTATAAACGGACTTGTATTGGAAGATATTGAGGATTTAGTCAACGTAACCTTGAAAGTATGTTTTTAAATTTTATACAATTAGTTGGATAATGAACACCGTTTTATAGAGAACGTGTACAGATTATATTATAGTGCTGAAAAAAATAATTGCTTGTTAATGTGGATCTTCATATTCATTTGCATGATTGAGATTTCAACCCTTTTTAAGAGTGAACCATCGTGATGTCTTTTATTTTTTTTTCTGACACTACCGCATGTGCACACGTACAAGTGAATTTCGCAACGTGAATTCTCAAACCGAGAGCATACTTTACAAATGTATGTATGTATATAATATTTATTGATCCCCTTGGGGTTACAAAGACTTCCATTTTCCTCTCCCTCTACAATAATTCTACATGTTTTCTTAACCTATTCTTATCCTACTCTTACATCCTACCTTATCCTTACTTATTTTCTAATTGACTGTGCCCTGTGCCGTTGCCTTGCCATTCCCTTACTTTCCCTCTTATCCTCTCCATATTCTTTATCCTTATCTTTACTTAACCTTATCCTATTTTACCTTATTCTATTCCCTATTTGTCCTTATCCTACTCGACTTCCGTTTCCCATTAATCTCTCACTCTTTCATTCTCGCGTACCTCCCTGATCCTTTCCACTTCTCTCATCCAAACTTCTCCCGCCCACTCCTCACCTAACATCTCCCTCACCACCTCCTGCCAGCTTTCCCCCCTTCTATCGAAGCCCACGCACCTTTCCCATACGTGCTCCCATGTTTCCTCCTCCCCCCGCACACCCTACACCTTCTCTTTTCTTCTTCTTCCCAGTAACTTGCCACCTTCATCTCGCTTCCTAATCTAAATCTTGCCACCCTTGTCCACCTGCTTTCCCCCAGCCCTTTCCCAGATAACCTGGTATCCCTTTTCCCTTCACTAACCTGTACCATCTGTTGTACCTCGATTCCCTTATTTTTTCCCGCCTCTCTTTTCTCTGTTCTTCCCTCTCTCTCTCCTCTATTTCCCTAAAATCCACCTTTCCCCTCTCCTTTCTCGCGGCTACCTCTCTACTCTCTGCTTCCCTTTCCGCAAAAAAACTTTCCCTTTCTCTTTCCCATCTCGATCCCTGCCTCCCAACTTCTACCTTTTCCCTTATCTCTTCCCAGCATCTCCTAGCCAACTCGCTACCCTCCCCTCTCTACAGCTTCCTTTCAAAATTCCATGCCCTTCTCCCTGCCCTAATCCTTAGCTTTTCCCTCTGTAGCTCCTTCCTTACTAAATATCCCGGTTTTCGCCCATCCACTCCTAAGGTCCATCTCAAAAATCTATCCTGTACCGCCTCGACCGCCCTCCACTCCCTTCACCGCCATACCTCCGATGCGTACTCTATTACCGTCCATACTAGCCTGTCAAATAACCAAATCCTTTTTTCCCAATCCCTCCCAAACCTTCTTTTTCCTATCCCCCATACCTGCCTCATTACTACCCCTGACTTCCGTACTCTCTCTTTTACGTGTGCTTCCTGGCCCCCATCGCACTCTACTATATACCCTAGGTAGCTGAACTCTTTGACCTCCTCTATCTTTTTCCCTTTCCATTGCCAGTCCATTTTTTTTTTCTTTCTGCCGCCTCCTTTCCTACATCTCATAATCGTTGATTTCCCTACATTTACCGTCATCCTTTTCCTGTCCATATACCTTTATAACTTCCTAAACATTACCTCCATCTCCTCTTCGCGTTCCGCTAGTAGCACTATGTCATCGGCATACGCTAACGTCTAATCTCTTCCCTCTGCAGAGCTCCCTTTCCTCGTCCCCCTTCGTATTTGCTGCCCCCCCCCCCCCCCCCCCGCCTTCTGTTACCTTGCTCTCCACTCCACCTCATAATTCCATGAAATACTCCCTCCACTCCTGATCGCCTATTTCCTCATTCACCCTCTTCCACTTCTTTCTTTCCCTGTTAACTATCTCCCATACCTTGCTTTCTGTCCTTGCTTCCGCTGCTGCTTTGATGAATTCCGCATTTTTCTTTCTTTTTCCTCTCCTCGCATAGCCTATTATATTCCCTTTTTTCCTTTCTATACGCTTCCCCGTCCCCCTCCCCCTTTCTCCAGTTCCTTAGACTTTGCCTTACTTCCGCTTTCTTTCGCCTACATTCCTCATCCCACCAACCCTTTTTCACTTCACTTCCCCTCCCTCCTACTTCTAAACTGCCTCTACTGCCCCCCTCATCCATACTATTACCGGGTGATGGTCCGAGTCAACCCTATCCCCAATCTCTATCCTTTTGACCCTATTCCTTACCTCGCTGTCTCCTATAGCGTAATCTATCACCGTCACCCCCGCCCCTCCTACAGACGTAAATTCTCCCTCCTCATCACCCTCTATGTTCTCATTCATTATTGCCCATCCTGTCTCTTCCAAAAATTGCATCAGCTGCTTACTTTCTGAGGTTATTTTCCTATCCTCTGATTTCCTACTCCTACTCTCCTCCTCTCCTTCTCCCCAGCATCCTCCCCCCTCCTGCCCCGTCCTGGCATTGAAATCCCCCCCCATTAGCACTTTTGTTCCTCCATCTGACTCTTCGACCGCTCCTTCAATTCCCCTATCTTCTCTTTTAGATCCCCATTTACGTATATTCCTATTACTAGCCATTCCCCCCCCCTCTCTCTCTGCACTTATTTTCCTCATTATCATCCCCTATTTTAACTCTTCCCTCCCTCCCACCCCGCTTACTATCTCCTCTCTTACCCCTGATAGCATTCCGCCCATTGCTCTTCCCTTCCTATTTTCTTTCACCGCATACTACACTTCCCATTCATACCTTGCCGGCAACTTATTCGTAACCTTTTCCCACCCCTTTTTCTCTATCCATGTCTCCATTCAAAATATTACATCCCACTCCCTTAGACCCGTCCAAAAATTTTCGTCCTTTCTCGCAAGCCCCGCCACGTTCCAGAAAACTACTTTCGAACCCTCCCTTTCCGCCTCACCTACTTCTCTCTCTCTCCTCTTTCTCTCCCGCACCCCCTGCTTCTGCCCCTCCCCACTACCCATTCCCCCGACTGCCTTTCCCTACTTCCCCCGGCCTGTGCCTCTATATCTCCCTCTTGCCTTTCCTCACTTGTTGTCCTATCCCTTTCACCATCCCCTACTTTTCCCCTCCCCTCCCCTTGCCCCTTTTCCCTCTCTCTCCCTGCACCGTCTCTAAGCACCTCTTCTATCTCATCCCACTTCCACATCCTCCCTTCTATCCAAATCTTTGCATACCCTATTCTTACTCTGTTTACCCTTCTCTTCTCGGTAGCTGCTATCTCCCTCAAATGCCATTTTATTCTCCTCTCTGCCCAGGTGAGATCCTCCTCCATTCTCTCCTCCCTCCCTAGTAGGTCTGGGTATAAAACACGGTCGACTTATATGCGACAGGTGTATAAAATACAGTGCAGGTGTACACGAGCCGGCGCGGAACTCTTGCGTCAGCAAATTCCGCGCCGGCAGTAGGCCGTGTACCGTGTGTACGCTAAGTAGTACGGGCAGACGCAACAGTGCAGGCAAGCCGGCGCGAAACCCTTGCGTCAGCAAATTCCGCGCCGGCAGTAGGTCGCGCACTGTGTGTACGTACTGTACGTACTGTAGAACGGGCAGAGCAATAATAAATAACAATTGCTCAACTGCTCTGTAGGATAACTAACACGCTAGGCATATGATATAGGGAATAACTAACATGTAGCAAATAATTGTTATGAAACTAACCATTAACATGTAGGACTACATTAATACTAATTGCGGGACAAGTACAGGCGGGCCGGTGCGGAAAACTTGCGTCAGCAAATTCCGTGCCGTCAGTAGGTCACGCGCTGCAAGAGTAGCAAGCGGGTGACTGCTTACATAAGTAGTGAGTAAGTAATTACCGTAAAGTAGGGATAGTAATTAATTATAAATAGCGAGTAGGTACGAGGAATGAAAGGGAGGCGTAGCCTTGACAGGCCGGCAAGGAGCATGCTCCGCGCCGGCTGGCGAGCTGGCCACGGAGAGAATAAGAGGCCAGGAAAACAGGCCAGCCACAGGGACGAGGTGAAGTAATGCGAAAGCCGTTCCGCCTCGTCCTGGGTGATGAGCGGCGGAGGGGTTTTAGCCGGTAAAAATCCGGCACTATCCGATGACATCCAAGAACAACCAGATGTCTTTTGAAGATTTCCCCTTCGCCGCTGAACAAAAAAAAAAAAAAAAAAAAAAAAAAAAGGTTAGGCTGGGCTGGGCTGGGCTGGGCTGGGCTGGGCTGGGGGATTGGGGATTGGGGATTGGGGATTGGGGATTGGGGATTGGGGATTGGGGATTGGGGGGGATTGGGGATTGGGGGGGATTGGGGATTGGGGATCTCGGGGATCTCGGGAATCTCGGGGATCTCGGGGATCTCGGGGATCTCGGGGATCTCGGGGGTCTCGGGGATCTCGGGGATCTCGGGGATCTCGGGGATCTCGGGTATCTCGGGGATCTCGGGGGTCTCGGGGATCTCGGGGATCTCTCGGGGATCTCGGGGATTTCGGGGATCTCGGGGATCTCGGGGATCTCGGGGATCTCTCGGGAATCTCGGGGATCTCGGGGATCTCGGGGATCTGGGGGATCTCGGGGATCTCTCGGGGATCTCGGAGATCTCGGGGATCTCGGGGATCTCTCGGGGATCTCGGGGATCTCGGGGATCTCGGGGATCTCGGGGATCTCTCGGGGATCTCGGGGATCTCTCGGGGATCTCGGGAATCTCGGGGATCTCTCGGGGATCTCGGGGATCTCTCGGGGATCTCGGGGATCTCGGGGATCTCGAGGATCTCGGGAATCTCGGGAATCTCGGGGATCTCGGGGATCTCTCGGGGATCTCTCGGGGATCTCTCGGGGATCTCGGGGATCTCGGGGATCTCGGGGATCTCGGGGATCTCTCGGGGATCTCGGGGATCTCGGGGATCTCGGGGATCTCGGGGATCTCGGGGATCTCGGGGATCTCGGGGATCTCGGTGATCTCGGGAATCTCGGGGATCTCGGGGATCTCTCGGGAATCTCGGGAATCTCGGGGATCTCGGCGATCTCTCGGGGATCTCGGGGATCTCGGAGATCTCTCGGGGATCTCTCGGGGATCTCGGGGATCTCGGGGATCTCGGGGATCTCGGGGATCTCGGGGATCTCGGGGATCTCTCGGGGATCTCGGGGATCTCGGGGATCTCGGGGATCTCGGGGATCTCGGGGATCTCGGGGATCTCTCGGGGATCTCGGGGATCTCGGGGATCTCGGGGATCTCGGGGATCTCGGGGATCTCGGGGATCTCGGGGATCTCGGGGATCTCGGGGATCTCAGGGATCTCGGGGATCTCGGGGATCTCGGGGATCTCGGGGATCTCGGGGATCCCGGGGATCTCGGGGATCTCGGGGATGTCGGGGATCTCGGGGATCTCGGGGATCTCGGGCATCTCGGGGATCTCGGGGATCTCGGGGATCTCGGGGATCTCTCGGGGATCTCGGGGATCTCGGGGATCTCTCGGGGATCTCGAGGATCTCGGGGATCTCGGGGATCTCTTGGGGATCTCGGGGATCTCTCGGGGATCTCGGGGATCTCGGGGATCTCGGGGATCTCGGGGATCTCTCGGGGATTTAGGGGATCTCGGGGATCTCGATGATCTCGGGGATCTCGGGGATCTCGGGGATCTCGGGGATCTCTCGGGGATTTAGGGGATCTCGGGGATCTCGATGATCTCGGGGATCTCGGGGATCTCGGGGATCTCGGGGATCTCGGGGATCTCGGGGATCTCGGGGATCTCGGGGATCTCTCGGGGATCTCGGGGATCTCTCAGGGATCTCTCGGGGATCTCGGGGATCTCGGGGATCTCGGGGATCTCTCGGGGATCTCTCGGGGATCTCTCGGGGATCTCGGGGATCTCGGGGATCTCGGGGATCTCGGGGATCTCGGGGATCTCGGGGATCTCGGGGATCTCGGGGATCTCGGGGATCTCTCGGGGATCTCGGGGATCTCGGGGATCTCGGGGATCTCTCGGGGATCTCGGGGATCTCGGAGATCTCGGGGATCTCGGGGATCTCGGGGATCTCTCGGGGATCTCGGGGATCTCTCGGGGATTTCGGGGATCTCTCGGGGATCTCGGGGATCTCGGGGATCTCGGGGATCTCGGGGATCTCTCGGGGATCTCGGGGATCTCTCGGGGATCTCGGGGATCTCGGGGATCTCTCGGGGATCTCGGGGATCTCGGGGAGCTCTCGGGGATCTCGGGGATCTCGGGGATCTCGGGGATCTCGGGGATCTCGGGGATCTCGGGGATCTCGGGGATCTCGGGGATCTCTCGGGGATCTCGGGGATCTCGGGGATCTCGGGGATCTCTCGGGGATCTCGGGGATCTCTCGGATATCTCGGGGATCTGGGGAATCTCAAGGATCTCAGGGATCTCGGGGATCTCGGGGATCTCGGGGATCTCGGGGATCTCGGGGATCTCGGGGATCTCGGGGATCTCGGGGATCTCGGGGATCTCTCGGGGATCTCGGGGATCTCGGGGATCTCGGGGATCTCTCGGGGATCTCGGGGATCTCGGGGATCTCTCGGGGATCTCGGGGATCTCGGGGATCTCTTGGGGATCTCGGGGATCTCGGGGATCTCGGGGATCTCGGGGATCTCGGGGATCTCGGGGATCTCTCGAGGATCTCGGGGATCTCGGGGACCTCTCGGGGATTTCGGGGATCTCGGGGATCTCTTGGGGATCTCGGGGATCTCGGGGATCTCGGGGATCACGGGGATCTCGGGGATCTCGGGGATCTCTCGGGGATCTCGGGGATCTCGGGGATCTCGGGGATCTCGGGGATCTCGGGGATCTCGGGGATCTCGGGGATCTCGGGGATCTCGGGGATCTCGGGGATCTCGGGGATCTCTCGGGGATCTCGGGGATCTCGGGGATCTCTCGGGAATCTCGGGGATCTCGGGGATCTCGGCAATCTCGGGGATCTCGGGGATCTCGGGGATCTCGGGGATCTCGGGGATCTCGGGGATCTCTCGGGGATCTCGGGGATCTCTCGGGGATCTCTCGGGGATCTCTCGGGGATCTCTCGGGGATCTCTCGGGGATCTCTCGGGGATCTCTCGGGGATCTCTCGGGGATCTCTCGGGGATCTCTCGGGGATCTCTCGGGGATCTCTCGGGGATCTCTCGGGGATCTCTCGGGGATCTCTCGGGGATCTCTCGGGGATCTCTCGGGGATCTCTCGGGGATCTCTCGGGGATCTCTCGGGGATCTCTCGGGGATCTCTCGGGGATCTCTCGGGGATCTCTCGGGGATCTCTCGGGGATCTCTCGGGGATCTCTCGGGGATCTCTCGGGGATCTCTCGGGGATCTCTCGGGGATCTCTCGGGGATCTCTCGGGGATCTCTCGGGGATCTCTCGGGGATCTCTCGGGGATCTCTCGGGGATCTCTCGGGGATCTCTCGGGGATCTCTCGGGGATCTCTCGGGGATCTCTCGGGGATCTCTCGGGGATCTCTCGGGGATCTCTCGGGGATCTCTCGGGGATCTCTCGGGGATCTCTCGGGGATCTCTCGGGGATCTCTCGGGGATCTCTCGGGGATCTCTCGGGGATCTCTCGGGGATCTCTCGGGGATCTCTCGGGGATCTCTCGGGGATCTCTCGGGGATCTCTCGGGGATCTCTCGGGGATCTCTCGGGGATCTCTCGGGGATCTCTCGGGGATCTCTCGGGGATCTCTCGGGGATCTCTCGGGGATCTCTCGGGGATCTCTCGGGGATCTCTCGGGGATCTCTCGGGGATCTCTCGGGGATTTCTCGGGGATCTCTCGGGGATCTCTCGGGGATCTCTCGGGGATCTCTCGGGGATCTCTCGGGGATCTCGGGGATCTCGGGGATCTCGGGGATCTCGGGGATCTCGGGGATCTCTCGGGGATCTCGGGGATCTCGGGGATCTCTCGAGGATCTCGGGGATCTCGGGGATCTCTCGGGGATTTCGGGGATCTCGGGGATCTCTCGGGGATCTCGGGGATCTCGGGGATCTCGGGGATCTCGGGGATCTCGGGGATCTCGGGGATCTCTCGGGGATCTCGGGGATCTCGGGGATCTCGGGGATCTCGGGGATCTCGGGGATCTCGGGGATCTCGGGGATCTCGGATATCTCTCGCGGATCTCGGGTATCTCGGGGATCTCGGGCATCTCGGGGATCTCGGGGATCTCGGGGATCTCGGGGATCTCGGGGATCTCGGGGATCTCGGGGATCTCGGGGATCTCGGGGATCTCGGGGATCTCGGGGATCTCGGGGATCTCGGGGATCTTTCGGGGATCTCTCGGGGATCTCTCGGGGATCTCTCGGGGATCTCTCGGGGATCTCTCGGGGATCTCGGGGATCTCGGGGATCTCGGGGATCTCGGGGATCTCGGGGATCTCGGGGATCTCTCGGGGATCTCGGGGATCTCGGGGATCTCTCGAGGATCTCGGGGATCTCGGGGATCTCTCGGGGATTTCGGGGATCTCGGGGATCTTTCGGGGATCTCTCGGGGATCTCTCGGGGATCTCTCGGGGATCTCTCGGGGATCTCGGGGATCTCGGGGATCTCGGGGATCTCGGGGATCTCTCGGGGATCTCGGGGATCTCGGGGATCTCTTGAGGATCTCGGGGATCTCGGGGATCTCTCGGGGATTTCGGGGATCTCGGGGATCTCTTGGGGATCTCGGGGATCTCGGGGATCTCTCGGGGATCTCTCGGGGATCTCTCGGGGATCTCGGGGATCTCGGGGATCTCGGGGATCTCGGGGATCTCGGGGATCTCGGGGATCTCGGGGATCTCTCGGGGATCTCGGGGATCTCGAAGATCTCGGGGATCTCGGGGATCTCGGGGATCTCGGGGATCTCGGGGATCTCGGGGATGTCGGGGATCTCTCGGGGATCTCAGGGATCTCGGGGATCTCTCGAGGATCTCGGGGATCTCGGGGATCTCTCGGGGATTTCGGGGATCTCGGGGATCCCGAGGATCTCGGGGATCTCGGGGATCTCGGGGATCTCGGGGATCTCTCGGGGATCTCGGGGATCTCTCGGGGATCTCGGGGATCTCTCGGGGATCTCTCGGGGATCTCGGGGATCTCGGGGATCTCGGGGATCTCGGGGATCTCGGGGATCTCGGGGATCTCGGGGATCTCGGGAATCTCGGGGATCTCGGGGATCTCGGGGATCTCTGAGATCTCGGGGATCTCGGGGATCTCGGGGATTTCGGGGATCTCGGGGATCTCGGGGATCTCTCGGGGATCTCGGGGATCTCGGGGATCTCTCGGGGATCTGGGGGATCTTTCGGGGATCTCTCGGGGATCTCTCAGGGATCTCGGGGATCTCGGGAATCTCGGGGATCTCTCGGGGATCTCTCAGGGATCTCGGGGATCTCGGGGATCTCGGGGATCTCGGGGATCTCGGGGATCTCGGGGATCTCGGGAATCTCGGGGATCTCGGCGATCTCGGGGATCTCAAGGATCTCGGGGATCTCGGGGATCTCGGGGATCTCGGGGATCTCGGGGATCTCGGGGATCTCGGGGATCTCGGGGATCTCGGGGATCTCGGGGATCTCGGGGATCTCGGGGATCTCTCGGGGATCTCTCGGGGATCTCTCGGGGATCTCTCGGGGATCTCGGGGATCTCGGGGATCTCGGGGATCTCGGGGATCTCCGGGATCTCGGGGATCTCGGGGATCTCTCGGGGATCTCTCGGGGATCTCTCGGGGATCTCTCGGGGATCTCTCGGGGATCTCGGGGATCTCGGGGATCTCGGGGATCTCGGGGATCTCGGGGATCTCGGGGATCTCGGGGATCTCGGGGATCTCGGGGATCTCGGGGATATCTCGGGGATCTCGGGGATCTCTCGGGGATCTCGGGGATCTCGGGGATCTCCCGAGGATCTCGGGGATCTCGGGGATCTCTCGGGGATTTCGGGGATCTCGGGGATCTCTTGGGGATCTCAGGGATCTCGGGGATCTCGGGGATCTCGGGGATCTCGGGGATCTCGGGGATCTCTCGGGGATCTCTCGGGGATCTCTCGGGGATCTCGGGGATCTCGGGGATCTCGGGGATCTCGGGGATCTCGGGGATCTCGGGGATCTCGGGGATCTCAGGGATCTCTCGGGGATCTCGGGGATTTCGGGGATCTCTCGAGGATCTCGGGGATCTCGGGGATCTCTCGGGGATTTCGGGGATCTCGGGGATCTCTTGGGGATCTCGGGGATCTCGGGGATCTCGGGGATCTCGGGGATCTCGGGGATCTCGGGGATCTCGGGGATCTCGGGGATCTCTCGGGGATCTCGGGGATCTCGGGGATCTCGGGGATCTCGGGGATCTCGGGGATCTCGGGGATCTCGGATATCTCTCGGGGATCTCGGGGATCTCGGGGATCTCGGGCATCTCGGGGATCTCGGGGATCTCGGGGATCTCGGGGATCTCGGGGATCTCGGGGATCTCGGGGTTCCGGGGGATCTCAAGGATCTCGGGGATCTCGGGGATCTCGGGGATCTCGGGGATCTCGGGGATCTCGGGGATCTCGGGGATCTCTCGGGGATCTCGGGGATCTCGGGGATCTCGGGGATCTCGGGGATCTCGGGGATCTCGAGGATCTCGGGGATCTCTCGGGGATCTCGGGGATCTCGGGGATCTCGGGGATCTCGGGGATCTCTCGGGGATCTCGGGGATCTCGGGGATCTCGGGGATCTCTCGGGGATCTCGGGGATCTCGGGGATCTCTCGGGGATCTCGGGGATCTCGGGGATCTCTGGGATCTCGGGGATCTCTCGGGGATCTCGGGGATCACGGGGATCTCGGGGTTCTCTCGGGGATCTCGGGGATCTCGGGGATCTCGGGGATCTCTCGGGGATCTTGGGGATCTCGGGGATCTCTCGGGGATCCCGGGGATCTCGGGGATCTCGGGGATCCCGGGGATCTCGGGGATCTCGGGGATCTCGGGGATCTCTCGGGGATCTCGGGGATCTCGAGGATCTCGGGGATCTCTCGGGGATCTCGGGGATCTCTCGGGGATCTCGGGGATCTCTCGGGGATCTCGGGGATCTCTCGGGGATCTCAGGGATCTCGGGGATCTCTCGGGGATCTCTCGGGGATCTCTCGGGGATCTCTCGGGGATCTCTCGGGGAACTCGGGGATCTCGGGGATCTCGGGGATCTCGGGGATCTCGGGGATCTCGGGGATCTCGGCGATCTCGGGGATCTCGGGGATCTCGGGGATATCTCGGGGATCTCGGGGATCTCTCGGGGATCTCGGGGATCTCGGGGATCTCTCGAGGATCTCGGGGATCTCGGGGATCTCTCGGGGATTTCGGGGATCTCGGGGATCTCTTGGGGATCTCGGGGATCTCGGGGATCTCGGGGATCTCGGGGATCTCGGGGATCTCGGGGATCTCTCGGGGATCTCTCGGGGATCTCTCGGGGATCTCGGGGATCTCGGGGATCTCGGGGATCGCGGGGATCTCGGGGATCTCGGGGATCTCGGGGATCTCAGGGATCTCTCGGGGATCTCGGGGATTTCGGGGATCTCTCGAGGATCTCGGGGATCTCGGGGATCTCTCGGGGATTTCGGGGATCTCGGGGATCTCTTGGGGATCTCGGGGATTTCGGGGATCTCGGGGATCTCGGGGATCTCGGGGATCTCGGGGATCTCGGGGATCTCGGGGATCTCTCGGGGATCTCAGGGATCTCGGGGATCTCGGGGATCTCGGGGATCTCGGGGATCTCGGGGATCTCGGATATCTCTCGGGGATCTCGGGGATCTCGGGGATCTCGGGCATCTCGGGGATCTCGGGGATCTCGGGGATCTCGGGGATCTCGGGGATCTCGGGGATCTCGGGGTTCCGGGGGATCTCAAGGATCTCGGGGATCTCGGGGATCTCGGGGATCTCGGGGATCTCGGGGATCTCGGGGATCTCGGGGATCTCTCGGGGATCTCGGGGATCTCGGGGATCTCGGGGATCTCGGGGATCTCGGGGATCTCGGGGATCTCGGGGATCTCTCGGGGATCTCGGGGATCTCGGGGATCTCGGGGATCTCGGGGATCTCGGGGATCTCTCGGGGATCTCGGGGATCTCGGGGATCTCGGGGATCTCTCGGGGATCTCGGGGATCTCGGGGATCTCTCGGGGATCTCGGGGATCTCGGGGATCTCTGGGATCTCGGGGATCTCTCGGGGATCTCGGGGATCACGGGGATCTCGGGGTTCTCTCGGGGATCTCGGGGATCTCGGGGATCTCGGGGATCTCGGGGATCTCGGGGATCTCGGGGATCTCGGGGTTCCGGGGGATCTCAAGGATCTCGGGGATCTCGGGGATCTCGGGGATCTCGGGGATCTCGGGGATCTCGGGGATCTCGGGGATCTCTCGGGGATCTCGGGGATCTCGGGGATCTCGGGGATCTCGGGGATCTCGGGGATCTCGAGGATCTCGGGGATCTCTCGGGGATCTCGGGGATCTCGGGGATCTCGGGGATCTCGGGGATCTCTCGGGGATCTCGGGGATCTCGGGGATCTCGGGGATCTCTCGGGGATCTCGGGGATCTCGGGGATCTCTCGGGGATCTCGGGGATCTCGGGGATCTCTGGGATCTCGGGGATCTCTCGGGGATCTCGGGGATCACGGGGATCTCGGGGTTCTCTCGGGGATCTCGGGGATCTCGGGGATCTCGGGGATCTCTCGGGGATCTTGGGGATCTCGGGGATCTCTCGGGGATCCCGGGGATCTCGGGGATCTCGGGGATCCCGGGGATCTCGGGGATCTCGGGGATCTCGGGGATCTCTCGGGGATCTCGGGGATCTCGAGGATCTCGGGGATCTCTCGGGGATCTCGGGGATCTCTCGGGGATCTCGGGGATCTCTCGGGGATCTCGGGGATCTCTCGGGGATCTCAGGGATCTCGGGGATCTCTCGGGGATCTCTCGGGGATCTCTCGGGGATCTCTCGGGGATCTCTCGGGGATCTCGGGGATCTCGGGGATCTCGGGGATCTCGGGGATCTCGGGGATCTCGGGGATCTCGGGGATCTCGGGGATCTCGGGGATCTCGGGGATATCTCGGGGATCTCGGGGATCTCTCGGGGATCTCGGGGATCTCGGGGATCTCTCGAGGATCTCGGGGATCTCGGGGATCTCTCGGGGATTTCGGGGATCTCGGGGATCTCTTGGGGATCTCGGGGATCTCGGGGATCTCGGGGATCTCGGGGATCTCGGGGATCTCGGGGATCTCTCGGGGATCTCTCGGGGATCTCTCGGGGATCTCGGGGATCTCGGGGATCTCGGGGATCGCGGGGATCTCGGGGATCTCGGGGATCTCGGGGATCTCAGGGATCTCTCGGGGATCTCGGGGATTACGGGGATCTCTCGAGGATCTCGGGGATCTCGGGGATCTCTCGGGGATTTCGGGGATCTCGGGGATCTCTTGGGGATCTCGGGGATTTCGGGGATCTCGGGGATTTCGGGGATCTCGGGGATCTCTTGGGGATCTCGGGGATCTCGGGGATCTCGGGGATCTCGGGGATCTCGGGGATCTCGGGGATCTCTCGGGGATCTCTCGGGGATCTCTCGGGGATCTCGGGGATCTCGGGGATCTCGGGGATCGCGGGGATCTCGGGGATCTCGGGGATCTCGGGGATCTCAGGGATCTCTCGGGGATCTCGGGGATTACGGGGATCTCTCGAGGATCTCGGGGATCTCGGGGATCTCTCGGGGATTTCGGGGATCTCGGGGATCTCTTGGGGATCTCGGGGATTTCGGGGATCTCGGGGATCTCGGGGATCTCGGGGATCTCGGGGATCTCGGGGATCTCGGGGATCTCGGGGATCTCGGGGATCTCGGGGATCTCGGGGATCTCGGGGATCTCGGATATCTCTCGGGGATCTCGGGGATCTCGGGGATCTCGGGCATCTCGGGGATCTCGGGGATCTCGGGGATCTCGGGGATCTCGGGGATCTCGGGGATCTCGGGGTTCCGGGGGATCTCAAGGATCTCGGGGATCTCGGGGATCTCGGGGATCTCGGGGATCTCGGGGATCTCGGGGATCTCGGGGATCTCTCGGGGATCTCGGGGATCTCGGGGATCTCGGGGATCTCGGGGATCTCGGGGATCTCGGGGATCTCGGGGATCTCTCGGGGATCTCGGGGATCTCGGGGATCTCGGGGATCTCGGGGATCTCGGGGATCTCTCGGGGATCTCGGGGATCTCGGGGATCTCGGGGATCTCTCGGGGATCTCGGGGATCTCGGGGATCTCTCGGGGATCTCGGGGATCTCGGGGATCTCTGGGATCTCGGGGATCTCTCGGGGATCTCGGGGATCACGGGGATCTCGGGGTTCTCTCGGGGATCTCGGGGATCTCGGGGATCTCGGGGATCTCTCGGGGATCTTGGGGATCTCGGGGATCTCTCGGGGATCCCGGGGATCTCGGGGATCTCGGGGATCCCGGGGATCTCGGGGATCTCGGGGATCTCGGGGATATCTCGGTGATCTCGGGGATCTCGAGGATCTCGGGGATCTCTCGGGGATCTCGGGGATCTCTCGGGGATCTCGGGGATCTCTCGGGGATCTCGGGGATCTCTCGGGGATCTCGGGGATCTCGGGGATCTCGGGGATCTCGGGGATCTCGGGGATCTCGGGGATCTCGGGGATCTCGGGGATCTCGGGGATCTCGGGGATCTCGGGGATCTCGGGGATCTCGGGGATCTCGGGGATCTCTCGGGGATCTCTCGGGGATCTCTCGGGGATCTCTCGGGGATCTCTCGGGGATCTCTCGGGGATCTCTCGGGGATCTCTCGGGGATCTCTCGGGGATCTCTCGGGGATCTCTCGGGGATCTCTCGGGGATCTCTCGGGGATCTCTCGGGGATCTCTCGGGGATCTCTCGGGGATCTCTCGGGGATCTCTCGGGGATCTCTCGGGGATCTCTCGGGGATCTCTCGGGGATCTCTCGGGGATCTCTCGGGGATCTCTCGGGGATCTCTCGGGGATCTCTCGGGGATCTCTCGGGGATCTCTCGGGGATCCCTCGGGGATCTCTCGGGGATCTCTCGGGGATCTCTCGGGGATCTCTCGGGGATCTCTCGGGGATCTCTCGGGGATCTCTCGGGGATCTCTCGGGGATCTCTCGGGGATCTCTCGGGGATCTCTCGGGGATCTCTCGGGGATCTCTCGGGGATCTCGGGGATCTTTCGGGGATCTCTCGGGGATCTCTCGGGGATCTCTCGGGGATCTCTCGGGGATCTCTCGGGGATCTCTCGGGGATCTCTCGGGGATCTCTCGGGGATCTCTCGGGGATCTCTCGGGGATCTCGGGGATCTCGGGGATCTCGGGGATCTCGGGGATCTCGGGGATCTCGGGAATCTCGGGGATCTCGGGGATCTCGGGGATCTCGGGGATCTCTCGGGGATCTCGGGGATCTCGGGGATCTCGGGGATCTCGGGGATCTTTCGGGGATCTCTCGGGGATCTCTCGGGGATCTCTCGGGGATCTCTCGGGGATCTCGGGGATCTCGGGGATCTCGGGGATCTCGGGGATCTCGGGGATCTCGGGAATCTCGGGGATCTCGGGGATCTCTCGGGGATCTCGGGGATCTCTCGAGGATCTCGGGGATCTCGGGGAACTCTCGGGGATTTCGGGGATCTCGGGGATCTCTTGGGGATCTCGGGGATCTCTTGGGGATCTCGGGGATCTCGGGGATCTCGGGGATCTCGGGGATCTCGGTGATCTCGGGGATCTCTCGGGGATCTCGGGGATCTCGGGGATCTCTCGGGGATCTCTTGGGGATCTCTCGGGGATCTCGGGGATCTCGGGGATCTCGGGGATCTCGGGGATCTCGGGGATCTCTCGGGGATCTCGGGGATCTCGGGGATCTCGGGGATCTCGGGGATCTCGGGGATCGCGGGGATCTCGGGGATCTCGGGGATCTCGGAGATCTCGGGGATCTCTCGGGGATCTCAGGGATCTCGGGGATCTCTCGAGGATCTCAGGGATCTCGGGGATCTCTCGGGGATTTCGGGGATCTCGGGGATCCCGGGGATCTCGGGGATCTCGGGGATCTCGGGGATCTCGGGGATCTCTCGGGGATCTCGGGGATCTCTCGGGGATCTCGGGGATCTCTCGGGGATCTCTCGGGGATCTCGGGGATCTCGGGGATCTCGGGGATCTCGGGGATCTCGGGGATCTCGGGGATCTCGGGGATCTCGGGGATCTCGGGGATCTCGGGGATCTCGGGGATCTCGGGGATCTCGGGGATCTCGGGGATCTCGGGGATCTCGGGGATCTCGGGGATCTCGGGGATCTCGGGGATCTCGGGGATCTCGGGGATCTCGGGGATCTCGGGGATCTCGGGGATCTCGGGGATCTCGGGGATCTCGGGGATCTCTCGGGGATTTCGGGGATCTCGGGGATCCCGGGGATCTCGGGGATCTCGGGGATCTCGGGGATCTCTCGGGGATCTCTCGAGGATCTCGGGGATCTCGGGGATCTCTCGGGGATTTCGGGGATCTCGGGGATCCCGGGGATCTCGGGGATCTCGGGGATCTCGGGGATCTCGGCGATCTCGGGGATCTCGGGGATCTCGGGGATCTCGGGGATCTCGGGGATCTCGGGGATCTCGGGGATCTCGGGGATCTCGGGGATCTCGGGGATCTCGGGGATCTCGGGGATCTCGGGGATCTCGGGGATCTCGGGGATCTCGGGGATCTCGGGGATCACGGGGATCTCGGGGATCTCTCGGGGATCTCGGGGATCTCGGGGATCTCGGGGATCTCGGGGATCTCGGGGATCTCGGGGATCTCGGGGATCTCGGGGATCTCGGGGATCTCTCGGGGATCTCGGATATCTCGGGGATCTCGGGGATCTCGGGGATCTCGGGGATCTCGGGGATCTCTCCGGGATCTCGGGGATCTCAGGGATCTCGGGGATCTCAGGGATCTCTCGGGGATCTCGGGGATCTCGGGGATCTCGGGGATCTCGGGGATCTCGGGGATCTCTCGGGGATCTCGGGGATCTCGGGGATCTCTCGGGGATCTCGGGGATCTTTCGGGGATCTCTCGGGGATCTCTCGGGGATTTCGGAGATCTCGGGGATCTCGGGGATCTCTCGGGGATCTCTCAGGGATCTCGGGGATCTCGGGGATCTCGGGGATCTCGGGGATCTCGGGGATCTCGGGGATCTCGGAGATCTCGGGGATCTCTCGGGGATCTCGGGGATCTCGGGGATCTCGGAGATCTCGGGGATCTCTCGGGGATCTCGGGGATCTCGGGGATCTCGGGGATCTCGGGGATCTCGGGGATCTCGGGGATCTCGGGGATCTCGGGGATCTCGGGGATCTCGGGGATCTCGGGGATCTCGGGGATCTCGGGGATCTCGGGGATCTCGGGGATCTCGGGGATCTCGGCGATCTCGGGGATCTCGGGGATCTCGGGGATCTCGGGGATCTCGGGGATCTCGGGGATCTCGGGGATCTCGGGGATCTCGGGGATCTCTCGGTGATCTCGGGGATCTCGGGGATCTCGGGGATCTCTCGAAGATCTCGGGGATCTCGGGGATCTCTCCGGGATCTCGGGGATCTCAGGGATCTCTCGGGGATCTCGGGGATCTCGGGGATCTCGGGGATCTCGGGGATCTCGGGGATCTCTCAGGGATCTCGGGGATCTCGGGGATCTCTCGGGGATCTCGGGGATCTTTCGGGGATCTCTCGGGGATCTCTCGGGGAATTCGGAGATCTCGGGGATCTCGGGGATCTCTCGGGGATCTCTCAGGGATCTCGGGGATCTCGGGGATCTCGGGGATCTCGGGGATCTCGGGGATCTCGGGGATCTCGGAGATCTCGGGGATCTCTCGGGGATCTCGGGGATCTCGGGGATCTTGGGGATCTCGGAGATCTCGGGGATCTCTCGGGGATCTCGGGGATCTCGGGGATCTCGGGGATCTCGGGGATCTCGGGGATCTCGGGGATCTCGGGGATCTCGGGGATCTCGGGGATCTCGGGGATCTCGGGGATCTCGGGGATCTCGGGGATCTCGGGGATCTCGGGGATCTCGGGGATCTCGGGGATCTCGGGGATCTCGGGGATCTCGGGGATCTCGGGGATCTCGGCGATCTCGGGGATCTCGGGGATCTCGGGGATCTCGGGGATCTCGGGGATCTCGGGAATCTCGGGGATCTCGGGGATCTCTCGGTGATCTCGGGGATCTCGGGGATCTCGGGGATCTCTCGAAGATCTCGGGGATCTCGGGGATCTCTCGGGGATCTCGGGGATCTCGGGGATCTCGGGGATCTCGGGGATCTCGGGGATCTCGGGGATCTCGGGGATCTCGGGGATCTCGGGGATCTCGGGGATCTCGGGGATCTCGGGGATCTCGGGGATCTCGGGGATCTCGGGGATCTCGGGGATCTCGGGGATCTCGGGGATCTCGGCGATCTCGGGGATCTCGGGGATCTCGGGGATCTCGGGGATCTCGGGGATCTCGGGGATCTCGGGGATCTCGGGGATCTCTCGGTGATCTCGGGGATCTCGGGGATCTCGGGGATCTCTCGAAGATCTCGGGGATCTCGGGGATCTCTCCGGGATCTCGGGGATCTCAGGGATCTCTCGGGGATCTCGGGGATCTCGGGGATCTCGGGGATCTCGGGGATCTCGGGGATCTCTCGGGGATCTCGGGGATCTCGGGGATCTCTCGGGGATCTCGGGGATCTTTCGGGGATCTCTCGGGGATCTCTCGGGGAATTCGGAGATCTCGGGGATCTCGGGGATCTCTCGGGGATCTCTCAGGGATCTCGGGGATCTCGGGGATCTCGGGGATCTCGGGGATCTCGGGGATCTCGGGGATCTCGGAGATCTCGGGGATCTCTCGGGGATCTCGGGGATCTCGGGGATCTTGGGGATCTCGGAGATCTCGGGGATCTCTCGGGGATCTCGGGGATCTCGGGGATCTCGGGGATCTCGGGGATCTCGGGGATCTCGGGGATCTCGGGGATCTCGGGGATCTCGGGGATCTCGGGGATCTCGGGGATCTCGGGGATCTCGGGGATCTCGGGGATCTCGGGGATCTCGGGGATCTCGGGGATCTCGGGGATCTCGGGGATCTCGGGGATCTCGGGGATCTCGGGGATCTCGGGGATCTCGGGGATCTCGGCGATCTCGGGGATCTCGGGGATCTCGGGGATCTCGGGGATCCCGGGGATCTCGGGAATCTCGGGGATCTCGGGGATCTCTCGGTGATCTCGGGGATCTCGGGGATCTCGGGGATCTCTCGAAGATCTCGGGGATCTCGGGGATCTCTCGGGGATCTCGGGGATCTCGGGGATCTCAGGGATCTCGAGGATCTATCGGGGATCTCATAGATCTCGGGGATCTCTCGGGGATCTCGGGAATCTCTCGGGGATTTCGGGGATCTCGGGGATCTCTCGGGGATTTCGGGGATCTCGGGGATTTCGGGGATCTCGGGGATCTCTCGGGGATCTCGGGGATCTCGGGGATCTCGGGGATCTCGGGGATCTCGGGGATCTCGGGGATCTCTCGGGGATCTCGGGGATCTCTCGGGGATCTCTCGGGGATCTCGGGGATCTCGGGGATCTCGGGGATCTCGGAGATCTCGGGGATCTCGGTTATCTCGGGGATCTCGGGGATCTCGGGGATCTCGGGGATTTCGGGGATCTCGGGGATCTCTCAGGGATCTCGGGGATCTCGGGGATCTCGGGGATCTCGGGGATCTCGGGGATCTCGGGGATCTCGGGGATCTCTCGGGGATCTCGGGGATCTCTCGGGGATCTCGGGGATCTCGAGAATCTCAGGGATCTCTCGGGGATCTCGGGGATCTCTCGGGGATCTCGGGGATCTCTCGGGGATCTCGGGGATCTCGGGGATCTCGGGGATCTCGGGGATCTCTCGGGGATCTCGGGGATCTCGGGGATCTCGGGGATCTCGGGGATCTCGGGGATCTCGGGGATCTCGGGGATCTGGGGGATCTCGGGGATCTCGGGGATCTCGGGGATCTCGGGGATCTCGGGGATCTGGGGGATCTCGGGGATCTCGGGGATCTCGGGGATCTCTCGGGGATCTCGGGGATCTCGGGGATCTCGGGGTTCTCGGGGATCTCGGGGATCTCTCGGGGATCTCGGGAATCTCGGGGATCTCGGGGATCTTTCGGGGATCTCGGGGATCTCGGGGATCTCTCGGGGATCTCGAAGATCTCGGGGATCTCGGGGATCTCGGGGATCTCGGGGATCTCGAGGATCTCGGGGATCTCGGGGATCTCGGGGATCTCGGGGATCTCGGGGATCTCGGGGATCTTGGGGATCTCGGGGATCTCTCGGGGATCTCGGGGATCTCGGGGATCTCGGGGATCTCGGGGATCTCTCGGGGATCTCGGGGATCTCGGGGATCTCGGGGATCTCTCAGGGATCTTGGGGATCTCGGGGATCTCTCGGGGATCTCGGGGATCTCGGGGATCTCGGGGATCCCGGGGATCTCGGGGATCTCGGGGATCTCGGGGATCTCTCGGGGATCTCGGGGATCTCTCGGGGATCTCTCGGGGATCTCGGGGATCTCGGGGATCTCGGGGATCTCGGAGATCTCGGGGATCTCGGGGATCTCGGGGATCTCGGGGATCTCGGGGATCTCGGGGATCTCGGGGATCTCTCGGGGATCTCGGGGATCTCTCGGGGATCTCGGGGATCTCAGGGATCTTTCGGGGATCTCATGGATCTCGGGGATCTCTCGGGGATCTCGGGGATCTCTCGGGGATTTCGGGGATCTTGGGGATCTCTCAGGGATTTCGGGGATCTCGGGGATCTCGGGGATCTCGGGGATCTCCGGGATCTCGGGGATCTCTCGGGGATCTCGGGGATCTCGGGGATCTCGGGGATCTCGCGGATCTCGGGGATCTCGGGGATCTCGGGGATCTCTCGGGGATCTCGGGGATCTCGGGGATCTCGGGGATCTCGGGGATCTCGGGGATCTCGGGGATCTCGGGGATCTCGGGGATCTCGGGGATCTCTCGGGGATCTCGGAAATCTCGGGGATCTCGGGGATCTCGGGGATCTCGGGGATCTCGGAGATCTCGGGGATCTTGTGGATCTCTCGGGGATCTCGGGGATCTCGGGGATCTCGGGGATCTCGGGGATCTCGTGGATCTCGGGGATCTCTCGGATCTCGGGGATCTCGGGGATCTCGGGGATCTCGGGGATCTCGGGGATCTCGGGGATCCCGGGGATCTCGGGGATCTCGGGGATCTCGGGGATCTTTCGGGGATCTCATGGATCTCGGGGATCTCTCGGGGATCTCGGGGATCTCTCGGGGATTTCGGGGATCTTGGGGATCTCTCAGGGATTTCGGGGATCTAGGGGATCTCTCGGGGATCTCGGGGATCTCGGGGATCTCGGGGATCTCTCGGGGATCTCGGGGATCTCGGGGATCTCGGGGATCTCGGGGATCTCGGGGATCTAGGGGATCTCGGGGATCTAGGGGATCTCTCGGGGATCTCGGGGATCTCGGGGATCTCGGGGATCTCGGGGATCTCGGGGATCTCTCGGGGATCTCGGGGATCTCGGGGATCTCGGGGATCTCGGGGATCTAGGGGATCTCTCGGGGATCTCGGGGATCTCGGGGATCTCTCGGGGATCTCGGGGATCTCGGGGATCCCGGGGATCTCGGGGATCTCGGGGATCTCGGGGATCTCGGGGATCTCGGGGATCTCGGGGATCTCGGGGATCTCGGGGATCTCGGGGATCTCGGGGATCTCGGGGATCGCGGGGATCGCGGGGATCGCGGGGATCTCGGGGATCTCGGGGATCTCGGGGATCGCGGGGATCTCGGGGATCTCGGGGATCTCGGGGATCTCGGGGATCGCGGGGATCGCGGGGATCGCGGGGATCTCGGGGATCTCGGGGATCTCGGGGATCTCGGGGATCTCGGGGATCTCGGGGATCTCGGGGATCTCGGGGATCTCGGGGATCTCGGGGATCGCGGGGATCGCGGGGATCTCGGGGATCTCGGGGATCTCGGGGATCGCGGGGATCTCTCGGGGATCTCGGGGATCTCGGGGATCTCGGGGATCTCGGGGATCTCGGGGATCTCTCGGGGATCTCGGGGATCTCAAGGATCTCGGGGATCTCGGGGATCTCGAGGATCTCTCGGGGATCTCGGGGATCTCGGGGATCTCTCGGGGATCTCGGGGATCTCTCGGGGATCTCTCGGGGATCTCGGGGATCTCAAGGATCTCGGGGATCTCGGGGATCTCGAGGATCTCTCGGGGATCTCGGGGATCTCGGGGATCTCTCGGGGATCTCGGGGATCTCAAGGATCTCGGGGATCTCGGGGATCTCGAGGATCTCTCGGGGATCTCGGGGATCTCGGGGATCTCTCGGGGATCTCGGGGATCTCTCGGGGATCTCTCGGGGATCTCGGGGATCTCAAGGATCTCGGGGATCTCGGGGATCTCGAGGATCTCTCGGGGATCTCAGGGATCTCGGGGATCTCGGGAATCTCGGGGATCTCGGGGATCTCTCGGGAATCTCGGGGATCTCGGGGATCTCGGGGATCTCGGGGATCTCGGGGATCTCGGATATCTCGGGGATCTCTCGAGGATCTCGGGGATCTCGGGGATCTCGGGGATCTCTCGGGGATCTCGGGGATCTCGGGGATCTCTCGGGGATCTCGGGGATCTCGGGGATCTCAGGGATCTCTGGGATCTTCCGGGGATCTCGGGGATCTCGGGGATCTCGGGGATCCC